>NC_060138.1:451846356-452449856 GCF_021461385.2 Schistocerca piceifrons | reverse complement strand
TCGGGGAGAGGCTACAATCCTGTCTCACTCCCTTCCCAACCACTGCTTCGCTTTCATGTCCCTCGACTCTTATAACTGCCATCTGGTTTCTGTACAAATTATTCTACTCTATGCGATCAAAACGATGTGGCCACTTCTGGGGGTCATTAACTTAATATGACTTCTACCCTTCGCCTTTATGACGATTCGAGCTCTGCCGAGGACACTTTCAATGATGTGTCTCCATGCCTGTGGAGGTATGACGGCCTATTCGTCCTCGAAAGTGTCAAAAGCCAGTGAAGGCAGTGATTAAACGCCGGAGTCTGGAGTGAAGTCCACGTTCTAACTCACACCAAAGATGTTCTAATGGGACTAGCTCGGGATTCAGGGTGGGCCAGTCCATTTGAGCAATGTTTGAACTTCAGAAATACTTGTTTCTGGCAGGGTGCATTGTCATGTCTATGTATGCACTCATCACCTCCGAACTGTTCCTCTACGTCTGCAGTACACAATTTTGTAATAAAATGTATTCGTATCCTTCCGCATTTAGCTTTCTCTTAAGCGCAGTAAGATCACCACCACTTCCTCGCTACTTCACAGTTGGCATTAAACATGATGATAGACAACGTTCTCCAGGTATTCGCCAAACCCGAACAATTCCATCAATTGTCACAAGGCATAGCGTGATCCATCACTCGAAATCACTCTCTTCCAACCGCCCACACTCCAGTGGCTTAGTTCTTTGCACCACCTCAAGAGCCGCTTAGCACTGCCTACAGAAATGTGTGGCTTATAAATGAGCTGCTAGACCATCGTACCCCATTCTTATGAACCTCCTACGAGCAGTCATTATACCAGGTGGTCTACTGGTAATACTTTGGAATCGAACGAGTGATTATTTCCGCTGATTTCATGCGATTTTTCAAACCATCCTCCCCAATACTCGGTGGTCGCTGTCCTTCAACACAAGATCTTCCTGGTCTTAGTTTGGCTGTGGTTGTACCTTCGCGTTTGCATTTCACAATCACATCACTAGCAGTCGACTTGGGTTGCTTTGGAAAGGTTGAAATGCCCCTGATGGATTTCTTATTCAGCTGACGTGCAGTGACTGTCCACTCCCCTGGCCGCCCTATTACGCTGTTACTACTTCTTCGGAGGAGAATGTCTGAGGACATTGTGGCTGATTTATCCAGGCAAATCGTCTTTGATCTCCACGGAGTGTTTCTCTAACCTAAAAATGCCCCATGTGCACGCCACGTACTCCGCTACCTTAGTCGCTCCCTGCGTGTAGTGCACGCCTCACCTATTATGGGAAACCCTACAATTCTGCACCCTAGCCGACCTCTGTGGCCGAGCGGTTCTAGGCGCTTCAAAAAATGGTTCAAATGGCTCTGAGCACTATGCGACTTAACTTCTGAGGTCATCAGTCGCCTAGAACTTAGAACTAGTTAAACCTAACTAACCTAAGGACATCACACACATCCATGCCCGAGCCAGGATTCGAACCTGCGACCGTAGCGGTCGGTCGGTTCCAGACTGTAGCGCCTAGAACTGTACCGCCACTCCTGCCGGCTAGGCGCTTCAATCCGGAACCGCGCTGCTGCTACGGTCGCAGGTTCGAATCCTGCCTCGGGCATGGATGTGTGTGATGTCCTTAGGTTAGTTAGGTTTAAGTAGTGCTAAGTTCTAGGGGACTGATGACCTCAGATGTTAAGTCCCACAGTGCTCAGAGCCATTTGAACCATTTTTGAACAGTGAAGTCGCCTAGGAGCTTCGGAAAATAGGTGAATGCTCACTTGCCGATTGGAGCCGTCCTGACGGTATCTATGGACTTCTAACAGCACGTATACAATTTAGTATCGCACGGACTGTCAACGTGCTGATGCTACATTACGCCAACTTTACGTAAGCAGAACATCACGACTAATGGTACAGCGACATGCGGCACGCCTATCCCTACGTGTCTTTATTTTGCGTCGACGCTGAAGTGGGCATACATCACACTGTATTGTGACTTCCTCTATCCGTTTGCATCGCTGCACCCTTAAAAATGACATGGTACCGGTGTCGACATGTGGAATACTCTACGCGAGAACCAACTTGCGCTCTGTAGCTATGTACTCGGATAGCAAGAAGGTGCCATCTGCCTTTTTGACAGCGGCAATTGTCTTGGCTGGAACGGAGAGCAACAAACAACCAGATCCAGTGAATGGCAACGTTGCGTGACTATTTTAGCATACAGTGAATTATGTTCAGCCGAGATGAAATGAAATGATCGTATGGCATTTATTGATTGGGATATCCCCTCCCGGGATGAACCTATTGTTTAATTTTCAGGTAATTATGAGCCTCGGCTGCAAAAAGGAGAAAGATTGCCGGGAGGGGGTGGGGAGGAGGAGGAGGAGGAGGAGGAGGAGGGAGCGGAGGAGGGGAATTACATCTGGGTTTGGAGCTATAGCAAACACAACTGTCCCAATGATAATGCAACTTGCTTATTATTCATGTCTCAGTGTCAGAAAAACTAAAACGAGAATTAA
The DNA here is from genome assembly GCF_021461385.2 of Schistocerca piceifrons. NCBI lineage: Eukaryota > Metazoa > Arthropoda > Insecta > Orthoptera > Acrididae > Schistocerca > Schistocerca piceifrons. The sequence continues at coordinate 452,447,340 of NC_060138.1, read as the reverse complement.
ATGATGTACGGGACCAAGAAGAATTTAAGGCGGTATTGTCAATCTAAATTCCAGTATGCAGAAATAGTTCAACAGATGTAACGAGGATAGCAGAAAACTGCTAGCTGTAATATTGGGAAACATTGAAAATGATACTTTAGGAAATAATTGCGAGTTAAGACGTACATTTCCAATATGAGAACGAAAGTTATCAAGAATGGCACGTCAGACAATGAAAATGCAAGAAACTGAGACTACGATTTAAAAATATTATTATTTGTTATTGCTTGGTGTTGCAAATGGGTGAATGTACCAAATTAATCACTGAACAGTAAACAAGTTACTGCATTCTCCGAAATTACTTGATTAATGTTCGTAAGTGCTTTAGATATTGATAAAAGTTTGAGGTGACAAAAGTCATGGGATACCTCCTAATATCGTGTCTGATCTTTTGTCCGGCGTAGTGCAGCAGATCGACGTGGCATAGACTTAACAAGTCGTTGGACGTCCCCTGTAGAAATACTGGGCAATGCTGCCTCTAAAGCCGTCCATAATAGCGAAAGTGTTGCCGGTGTAGGATTTTGTGCGCGAACTGTCCTATCGATTATGTACTATAAATGTAGGGCGATCTGGATGGCAAAGTCATTCGCTCAAATTGTCCAGAATGTTCTTCAAACCAATTGCGAACAATTTTGGCCCCATGACATTGTGCATTGTCATCCACAAAAATTTCATCTTTGTTCGGGAACGTGGAAGTCCAAGAATGGCTGCAAACGGTCTCCAAGAAACATAACAATTTTCAGTCAGTGATCGGTTCGAGTAGACCAGAGGACACACTCCTTTCCACGTAAACACAGTCTAATCATTAAGGAACCGCCACGACCTTGCACAGAGCCTTACTGACAACTTGGGTCCATGGCTTCGCGGGGTCTGCGCCACACTCTAACCCTACCATCAGCTCCTACTAACTGAAATCGGGACTCATGTGACCAGGCCACGTTTTCCCAGTCGTCTAGGGTCCAACAGATATTGTCATGAACCTAGAACAGGTGCTGCAGGCGAAGTCGTGTCGTTAGCGAAGGCATTCGCGTTGGTCGTCTGCTGCCATTGCTCATTAACGCCAAATGTCGTCGCACGGATACGTTCGTCGTACGTCCCACATTGATTTCTGCTGTTATTTCACGCAGTGTTATTTGTCTGCTGACAATGACAGCTCTACGCTGTTCTCAGTCTTTAAGTGAATGCCGTCGGTAATTGTTTTGGTCGTGGTAAGAGGTAATGCCTCAAATATGGTCTTCTCTGTATACTCTTGACATTGTGGATCTCGGAATATTGAATTGCCTAACGATTTCGGAAATGGGATGTGTCATGCGTCCAGTTGCGACTGGCTTTCCGCGTTGAAAGTCTGTTAATTCCCGTCGGTCACAATCACGTCCAAAACCTTTTCACATGAACCACCTGAATACAAGCGACAGCTCTAACAATGCACTACCCTTTCGTACCTTTTGTACCTTGTGTACGAGATACTACCGCCGTCTACATATGCGCATATCGCTATCCCATGACTACCTTCACCTCAGTGTGGGAGGAAGAGACCAAATAGCGAGGTCATCGGAAGGACGGGGAAGGAAGTCGACCGTGCCCTTTCAGAGGAACCATCCCGGCATTTGCCTGGATCGATTTTAGGGAAATCACGGAAAACCTAAATCAGGATGGCCGGAACCTCAATGTGTTAGGGCAATTGGGTTTTCACTATAAATTGATATTTTTGAGGCGTTATAGTGCTTTAAAAACAATGCAATGCATGTCAGCGAAGAATCTTTTCGCAAAAAAAGGTGGTAAAATACTAGGAGAGTATAACCACTTTCACTTCCACTGCCATGTACACAATGTGTAACGAAGCACTGTCGGTCCCATCGGCTGACCTTCACCTTTGCGAATACAGTCCGATTGCAAACATTAACAAGTGTTGTACTACTCTTTTCTACACCGTTAAAACCTTCATATTAGGCGCAAAAACTGGCTCAATATTTCGATAAATAAAAAAGTTGACAGTTTAACCCTTCAGCAAAATATCGCTCCTGATGTGCATTTTAACTTGGGGAAAATCTTGTCTCGATGTGGTGGACAGCCTGTGAAACACTGTGTGTGTAATACCCTCATAAACGTGAGAATATTGATACAAAAATAACAGCAACTGGAATGATTATGAGACTGTTGGCGATATGTTAATTAAAATCGTGGAAAAATAAGGTTTTATAAACGCTTGCAAGAGCACAATAAATTCGGAAAAACTATCTGCGGCAATTTATCTTTCAAGGCAAGACTGGAATTCCCTAATTGCGTGAAGCGTGACATACGGCTGTCAGCGTGTGCCTGTGTGGTTCTGGTTGTTAAAGGATGCGTGACATCACTAATTACACGGCGCGAGCGCAGACAAGGAACAACACTTTTTTTTCTCATTCCATTGTAGACCTTTCAAAGAAACTAACGAACTTTTCTTTTCGCCCCTGGTAATCCATTACAAAAAAAAAAAAAAAAGTGTTCGTGTTGTGTAAGAATGCATGGTTAACTGTTCACTCACTGGTAATCAGCAAGCAGACAAAAAAATCGTTGTCGAGGTTCCAGCTTTCTGGAGCTACGGTAGGAACCCTACGCGTTTTCAACACGTTGTTTAAGCAGGGACCGTGTGAAGGAACCGAGTTTATGATCTCATTGACGGATGTTATGCGTATCCGGCCTGGCAAAAAATATTAATGCAATTGCTTTAAGTCTCGGAGAGAAGATAAAAACCGAGCAAGAACGAATCAGCGATTCTAGAACTGTCATAAATGCAACGCTATCGCAATTGTAATCAGATATAATACAGTAATTTCGTCCGCATTCTCGCTAGTGTCCTTCCTGCAAACCGTTCCAGCGAGAACTGTTGGCAGTCTATCGAGTAGTAATGTTCCTTCCAAGATGCGGATGGTATGCGAAGGTTTCCAGACTGATTCAGTTAATTGGTGGGCTGATTTCGGACTCGTCAGACAGCGCTTGGTATCTAAATGGACTGCAGTTTCGCTCGTAAGTCTTTACGTATTTACTTCACTCTGAGATGTTTTTCGATGATAGTGAGAGCCTTTAATATCTGATAACTGTCGGAAATCTGTATTTCATAGACAACAAAAATTTCTAATTGTTGTGTGGATGGCAGTAACAACTTCGCAGCCTTGCCGTTTGCTTTGCCGAAACTCAGAGAATAGAGCTAAGATGTTCGTCTCACTAGTATAAGATAGTAAATTTACTTTCACTTCTCAACGTACGACAACTCAGAACAAGTTGCTTTCTTCGACAAAGCAAACTGTATATCCGGCTAGGAGCCGTGTTACCCAGCATTGCAAATATGGGAACTGATGGCGGAAAATGTCTTCGCGGGCAACCATTACGGCTTGCTGTTAGCATGATTAAATTTATTGACGACGAAAAGACGGTACAAGTTACAGTGCCGAAGGATAACGTTGACCAAGTGGAACGTGTGCAAATTACAATAGACGAAGACGCTGCTCAACATCCGCCCAAAAGAGGAAGAAGAAGAAGAAGAAGAAGAAGAAGAAGAAGAAGAAGACGAAGAAGAAGAAAATGCACACAATAAAATTCCATTCACGACTTGGACAAATATTGGGCATCATTTTTTGCATTGTTATGAACACAAAGAAACGTCAGTCTATGAAAGCTTACGGCTCTTTTATTCCACAGAACTGAACGCCAAGGCTAGGAAGGAAATCCTGAGGAAATTGTTCTTCCTATGGGATTTGGTTTTAAAAGGGGCCACAAAAGAAAGGTTTAAAGAAAGATGTAGAATAGATTTTTGTGAACGAAGAACTGAGGTGACCAATGGCTTACGCAGACAAGGTACACTGCGAATAAATATTGTCAAAGCGTCTGAGGAATACCGTGACACTACAGATAAATTTAAGTGTCTACGAATATTCAATATTGTGCCACGCTGGGCACTGGGGTGGAGCTCCCATACCTCTCGGGGTCAGGGGTGGGATCCAGTCCTCCTAATCAAAGCACGTCCAGTCGAAGCTGTAAAACATTTTTCGCGTCTGTCGTAAGTAACAAGGCTCTGTAGTTTACGCAATTAATGTGATCAGAACAATACGAAACACTTGAATACTAGGAAATTTCGGTAGAATTTTCCGCCTAGCTTTGAAAATGTATTTAGGTTAGCAGTTGTCACCTTTAACTGTTATTTCTTCCGTGTATTTTTCTTTCAGTTGATTATACTCGTATATTAGTTTCGATGGTCTTTCACATATATTTTCTGCAGCGATTTTCTGCCTCTGAGCCGGGCGCGGTGGTCTCGCGGTTCTAGGCGCTCAGTCCGGAACCGGGCTACTGCTACGGTCGCAGGTTCGAATCCTGCCTCGGGCATGGATGTGTGTGATGTCCTTAGGTTAGTTAGGTTTAAGTTGTTCTAAGTTCTAGGGGACTGATGGCCACAGATGTTAAGTCCCATAGTGCTCAGAGCCATTTGAACCGTTTTTTCTGCCTATGAATTTTCTCACTAGCTGTTTCTGCGTTGTTATTGTCTTAGCCCTCGAGCACGCCAGTGTCTCGATTGGAGGCAGTCTTAATAAAAATTCTGCAATTCTTAACGCTGTACGTTCACCTCCTGCTCCACCGTTTAACAGTTTCTGGAGTCCGAAAGCATAACATTTCTGCAGAACCCTTTTTGTTCCCATTCTACTCACTGTAACAGCAGTCGCGTCAGAGGGCTTGTTCGCTACGAAATGATGTGCCATATACTAAAACATGCGCCTGCGAACTACCATTCCGAGGAGGCTCGGAAGGAAGATTAAACGCTTAATATGCCGTCGACACCCCGGTCATTAACAACGGAACACAAGATCGGATTAGAATAGGATGGGAAAAGAAATCGGCCGTGCTCTTTTCAGAGGAACCGTCCCAACATCTGCCTGAAGCAATTTAGGGAAATCACAGAAAACCTAAACCAGGATGGCCGGACGCGGATTTGAACCGTCGTCCTTCCGGAAGCGAATCCAGTGTGCTAACACTGGAGCCTGGGAGGGTTACGTGTTACTATCGGTGCTACTATCCGGCTGGTAATTGCAACTGAGGAGTGGAAATGCAAGTTCTAAATCTAGCGTTTGTCAAGAGAGCGAAGAAACAATGTATCTTTGATTGTTCGAACGGATTTGTATCTAAAAACTGAGATGATCTTCTGTGCCATAGAATTTTGGTGCTCACTTCATCACAGCAAAAAATAATTAGAGAAATTAGAAAACAAATACTTTGTTAAGAACGCTCTAAGTACCGAAACTGACTGGTTCCAAGTGCCAATAAGGATGTACAGACAAGTTGATTCTTGCAAAGAGGTAAACCAAAACCAGCCACTGTTTATAATCCTGTTTGTTTACACAAATATCGCTGTTACCAATTTCGAATCGATAGGTTCACCTTCAGACGGCTGCTCACTTTTGTGCTATATTTGTTGTCACTTACATTAGTTGTCAGCTGTTTTTTTCAACTACTAATGAAAACAATAATAAATGTGACGTAAATTTGAAGAGATGTCTGAAGGCCGGCCGCAGTGGCCGAGCGGTTCTAGGCGCTATAGTCTGGAAAGGTGCGACCGCTATGGTCGCAGGTTCGAATCCTGCCTCGGGCATGGATGTGTGTGATGTCCTTAGATTACTTAGGTTTAAGTAGTTCTAAGTTCTAGGGGACTGATGACCTCAGATGTTAAGGCCCATAGTGCTCAGAGCCATTTGAACCATTTAGACGTATGAAGTTGCACCTGTCGGCTTGAAACCCAGAACGGTGCTTTTGTGTACATAAATAGTATTACTGACACCGGCTGGTTGCTCTTTTCTTCACTGCAAGAATCAGCTTGTATTTTGTACACAGCCACAGTCACAAAAATGCCTGTTTTCGACAAAAGAGCATGAAGAAAGTTTTTTCTCTAGGTGCCATCAATACTGAACGACTGCGTTTTATATGTGGTAACGTAAGTACAAAAATAAAGCATTAGGTTTTTAAGTAGTAGATCTGTAGTCGACAAAAAACCGTTTATCATACCGTTTAAATTTTGAAACTCCAGCGGGAACAACAGCTTGGAACAAAGATCATGCGTCATCTACTGCTGCACGTTTGACCGACTTTCTCCACGGTTTGGCACTGGCATCAAGCCTAGGCACACGCAAAAGAGTACAGAGGACACACTAGCGCTGAAAACAAGTTTTGTGAAAAAAAATTGTACTTAGAATGTTTTCCATTTCCACTTTTCAACTATTCCGGAGGCATGGGTGCTGATCTACACATCTACATCTACATGGTTACTCTGCAATTCACTCTTAAGTGCCTGGCAGAGGGTTCATCGAACGATTTTCATAGTATTTCTCTACGCTTCCACTCTCGAATGGCGCGTGGGAAAAGGGAACACCTAAATCTTTCCGTTCGAGCTCTGATTTCTCTTATTTTATTATGATGATCATTTCTCCCTACGTAGGTGGGTGTCAACAAAATATTTTTGCATTCGGAAGAGAAAGTTGGTGATTGAAATTTCGTAAATAGATCTTGCCGCAAAGAAAACCACCTTTGTTTCAGTGACTGCCACCCCAACTCGCGTTAAGAGAGGCGTGCATACTGCGTCACGAACCTTTTTTGTGGTAAGTTCCTATGGGACCAAACTGCTGAGGTCATCGGTCCCTAGGCTTACACGATGCTTAATCTAACTAACGCTAAGGACAAAACACATTCTTACGACCGAGGGAGGACTCGATCCCCGAGGGGGAAGCCATGAGAACCGTGCAAGGCGCCCAAACCGTTCGGCTATCCCGCGAGGCCGTTACGACATTAGCGCACGGAAGTGAGACTGCGTTTCACTCGTATGAATACTGAAATGAATGCTAATACCTGTCCTCGCTCTTTCTTGGAAGTAAACAATACGATGTTGTTACCGTCAACATTTTTTCTGCTCGTTTTGTCATAGTTCCATGATACGCAGAGAATAGTATTCTGAATTTTGCACGATTCAGCTGGTTGTACACAGCGGAGAAATGAAATGAATCTCTTGAAAGTGCAGACAAATTGTTGCTCAGAAACAACCAACAACAAACAACTGGTAGTAACCGACCTCGGGGAAGATCAGTTTGGATTCCGTAGAAATGGTGGAACACGTGAGGCAATACTGACCCTACGACTTATTTTAGAAAATAGCTTATGTTGACTGAAATTCTCTCTTTCAAATTCGGAAGGTGGCAGGGGTAAAATAAAGGGAGCGTAAGGCTATTTACAATTTGTACAGAAACCAGATGGCAGTTATAAGAGTCGAGTGGCGTGAAAGGGAAGCAGTGGTTGGGAAGGGAATGAGACAGTGTTGTAGCCTATCCCCGATGTTATTCAATCTGTATGTTGAGCAAGCAGTAAAGGAAACAGAAGAAGAATTCGGAATAGGAATTAAAATCCATGGAGAAGAAATCAACACTTTGAGGTTCGCCGATGACATTGTAATTCTGTCAGAGACAACAAAGGACCTGGAAGAGCAGCTGAACGGAATGGACAGTGTCTTGAGAGGAGGATATAAGATGAACGTCAACAAAAGCGAGCCGGCCGGAGTGGCCGAGCAGTTCTAGGCGCTTCAGTCCGGAACCGCGCGACCGCTATGGTCGCAGGTTCGAATCCTGCCTCGGGCATGGCTGTGTGTGATGTCCTTAGGTTAGTTAGTTTTAATTAGTTCTAAGTTCTAGGCGACTGATGACCTCAGAAGTTAAGTCGCATAGCGCTCAGAGACATTTGAACCATTTTTGGAACAAAAGCAAAACGAGGATAATGGAATGTAGTCGAATTAAATCGGCTGATGCTGAAGGTATTAGATTAGGAAATGAAACGCTTCAAGTAATAAATGAGTTTTGCTATTTGGGGACAAAATAACTGATGATGGTCGAAGTAGAGAGGATGTAAAATGTAGACTGGCAATGGCAAGGAAAACGTTTCTGAAGTAGAGAAATTTGTTAACATCGAGTATAGATTTAAGTGTCAGGAAGTCGTTTCTGAAATGTAGTGCGACAGAAGAATACTGAAGATTAGATGGGTAGATCACATAACTAATGAGGAGGTATTGAATAGAATTGGAGAGAAGAGAAATTTGTGGCACAACTTGACAAGAAGAAGGGATCGGTTGGTAGGGCATATTTTGAGGCATCAAGGGATCACCAATTTAGTATTGGAGGGCAGGGTGGAGGGTAAAAATCGTAGAGGGAGACCAAGAGATGAATACACTAAACAGAGTCAGAAGGACGTAGGTTGCAGTAGGTACCGGGGGATGAAGAAGCTTGCACAGGATAGAGTAGCATGGAGAGCAGCATCAAACCAGTCTCTGGACTGAAGACCACAACAACAACTAACAACCGAAGTAGCAAGAATGGTTTAGACCACACCCAGCCGGCGGATGAAATGAAGCACTGAGATTGTACGCTTCCGCCATCCATAATCGCAGGTTTTCGCCGGAGCGGATTGGTGAGTTGTCACGCGTTCCCCAGTGCTGCCAACACTGAACACGGGCTGACGTCACTATCCGTTGTGCAATGGTGCTTGGCACGCCGCGACACGCCGTGTGTGAATCATCGCACTGCCGCTGTTTCGTGCCGCCGCGTGCACCCACAGTCCTGCTCCCAGAGTCTCTAGCTGCCAAAGGACGCGACTTCCTTTCTTCTTTCCAAAGCATTGTTCCTGGCGGCGGTCCTTCGTTTCGCTCTATGATTGCCAGTAGGCAGGCTTGAAGCTATTAACGGAGCTCACAATGGCTACCTCTGTTCCTTTTACTGCCGGTACACTACGTGCAGATTACAAAGCACGAAGGCGGCGTTGGAGCGTAGATGGCATTCGGGTTCGAATGAAGGGGGACGCTCTCTCTTGCAGGGAATGTTGCATCAGTTCTTGAAAGCTCAATATAAACATTTCGAATCCTGCCACGCCAACATTCCCTGTACCTATCATCAGCAGAAACTGTTTATATAGGATTTCTAGGAGCTCACAGCTGACCTACTCGCTAGCACATTAGCTTGCGTGACAGGGAGAGATTGCGCACACAGCTTCCCTCCTAAAAGGCCACGTGGAGGGCTGGAAATCAGGAAGTGCATTTTGGTTTACCTTTCCATCGCTTTTCCACTTCTAGGCCTCATGTAACGATGGGAAGGTACCGTTGAGCATTGGTGAGGGTGATTGGAAACATTCGGATTAATTAAGCGGAAGGAATCACCGGTGCATTCTGAAATGCTATCAGCAGCCCAGCTACAACAATTACTGTGTGTGTGTGTGTGTGTGTGTGTGTGCGCGCGCGCGCGCGGAATTGAAAATAATGGGGCACAGTGGCCGAACAGCTCCTGATAAGCCACTCATTTCTGTTGTCAGCGCTAAGCAACACTTTATTTGGGATAAATAACAACACTACTGGACAGTGGATGACGAAATAAGTGACGTGCATTGATGAATCTCGCCATACCATGTGACAATTTCGATGGAAGGGTTCGGATTTGGCGGGACGTTACCTGCCAGCATATGTAATAGTTCAAATGGCTCTGAGCACTATGGGACTTAACTGCTGAGGTCATCAGTCCCCTAGAACTTAGAACTACTTAAACCTAACTAACCTAAGGACATCACACACATCCATGCCCGAGGCAGGATTCGAACCTGCGCCGTAGCAGTCGCGCGGTTCCGGACTGTAGCGCCTAGAACCGCTCGTCCACACCGGCCGGCCTTATTAATATCTACTGACAGTTGTCCATATAGTTTCCATCAGACGATGTACGTAGGTAGAAAGATAATGGTTAATAAAGTTTTGCGGAAGTCGAAATTTCCATGTCGCAACTACATCAATAAAAATGCTGCAGTTACAGTATTTGAAAGAATATGGCTTATTTCTCTGTATCTCTACCTTTGGCGACGAGGAAATACGTTTTCATAGGGAAGTTGTAATGCTTTAGTGTTGTTCATTGCGTGAAAGGCCAATATAGTGGATGTATTGTCAGGGTGCTGAGTGCGAAACCTTGACTGCATTCGGCGAAACATGGTTTCGGACACACACACACACACACACACACACACATCCGGCTGCGTGTTGGCGGGGCGGGCCTGGTGGCTGATAACTGCTGCCACCCTGTGCGGCGCGCTCGAGAATTCAGCAAGCGTGCGCAGGCCGCAAAGGCTTAGCGGCACGGACGTGAGGTGACTGCGCGTCACGTTGGCAGCGCCGATTAGCAACGGCTTGCGTCACGCCGACACTCCGCTTCCCGCCTACACGGCTGGCCGCTGCACGCCGCCTGCAGCACCTGCAGCACCCTGCTTGCCACGTACAGGCACTGCAGCGAACCTCCTGAACGTAAACCATCATAAGAAAGGGAACGAAGTACATACTTCGTTTCTTTAGCATACAAGCTCCGCTGTGTGATCTCGCCAGTATCTCCCGTTTATAACTTCAATTGAGTAAACATCACAGCGTTCAAGTTACGATATCTGAAGGTCATTTTATACGCTGTTCTAGGGGGTATTTTAAAATTCTAAGAATCACCCGGAAATTATTAAGCTGTATTAATGAAATTTTTCAGTGTTGCCATTGGTTACTCAGAGCATGATATTCAGAATTTCAGTTAACTAAGTTCTTTATTTTTATTTCTTTTACAGAAAGTGAGATGGAGAAAACTGAGGCTTTCAGTTCCTGCATTTGAAGGGTCACCGTGACCGGGAAATCCATGATGAGATGTCTGTATATTGACTGTCCATTTTATGACACTCTTGTGAAGCGGATACTGAATTTCCAAACTGGTCACATGTACGTTGACAGATGAGCCAAGTCCAAAAGTCACCCGGGAAGATCTTACTGTCATGGACTCGTCCTCTTAGATTACCTTGACGAGTGTCAAACCGCAAGTTACGAAATGCTCTGATAAAGAAATTGCGCGGTATCCTCTCCAGGGACGTTCTTGTCATATCCTCGAATATTGACCAGTCCTCATGGAACAGGGACATTCTATATAGACAGCGTTAAGAGGCGAAGGAAAGTAACGATGTTATAATGCTACATGGTCAGCTGGTTGAAACATTCTTGAATAAGAATGCTATTGTAAACACTATAGTCTCGATACCGCTGTTTGGTTCAAATGGCTCTGAGCACTATGGGACTTAACATCTGAGGTCATCAGTCCCCTCCCTACAACGCAGAACTACTTAAACCTAACTAACCTAAGGACATCACACACATCCATGCCCGAGGCAGGATTCGAAACTGCGACCGTAGCGGTCGCGCGGTTCCAGACTGTAGCGCCTAGAACCACTCGGCCACTCCGGCCGGCATACCACTATTTATCTTGTCCTGTTAACAGACGTGGGTATGGACTGCTGAGGGCGACAAAGAAAATCTGGGTTTAGAGTGTGTCACCAAACCATCTTGCATAAATTAAAAAGGTAGCACAATGATTTAGGAAAGAATCGCTGGAGATAGATGTCTACTTGAACCTCGAAGAAAACGGTCTATTGACACACAGCCAACATGGGTTTAGAGACATCGTTCCTGTGAAACACAACTAGCTCTTTATTCACATGAAGTGTTCAGTGATATTGACAAGGGATTTCAGATCGATTCCGTGTTTCTGGATTTCCGGAAGGCTTCTGACGCTGTACCACACAATCGGCTTGTAGTGAAATTGTGTGCTTATGGAATATCCTCTCATTTATGTGACTGGATTTATGATTTCCTGCCAGAGAGGTCAGAGTTCGTAGTAACTGACGGAAAGTCATCGAGTAAAACAGAAGTGATTTCTGACGTTCCCCAAGGTAGTGTTACAGACCCTTTGCTGTTCCTTATCTATATAAACGATTTGGGAGACAATCTGAGCAGCCGTCTTCGGTTGTTTGCAGATGACGCTGTCGTTTATCGACTAGTAAAGTCATCAGAAGATCAAAACAAACTGAAAAACGATTTAGAAAAGATATCTGAATGGTGCGAAAAGTGGCAGTTGACCCCAAATAACGAAAAGTGTGAGGTCCTTCACATGAGTGCTAAAAGGAACTCAAACTTCGGTTGCACGATAAATCAGTCTAATCTAAAAGCCGTAAATTCAACTAAATACCTAGGTATTACAATTACGAACAACTTACAATGGAAGCAACACACACAAAATGTTGTGAGGAAGGCTAACCAAAGACTGCGTTTTATTGGCAGGACACTTAGAAAATGTAACACACCTACTAAAGAGACTGCCTACACTACGCTTGTCCGTCCTCTTTTAGAATACTGTTGTGCGGAAAGATATAGGTGTCCATTCTTTCTGCTCGCTATACGAGATTGGAATAATAGAGAATTGTGAAAGTGGTTCCATGAACACTCTGCCAGGCACTTGAATGTGATTTGCAGACTATCGAAGTAGACGTAGATGTAGATAGATAGAACGGAGGGAGGGAAAGATAAGTACAGTTTCAGGAAGACAACGGATGGGCTTTCCATAACCACTATTAGCACTTTATTAATTTACTTACTCATATGACCGGTTTCATACTCTACAGGATGTCCCAGAAATGATACGACAACTTCGAGGGGTTGTAGAGTTTGTCTACAGAAACAAATCGATGATAGGAAACCGCGTCCGAGAACGTCATTCAACGACGCTACAGTGCGTCGGAATGATAGGCACCGATGACCGCATCATGCCACCCCTTCGGCACCAAACGAAACTTTGTACACTAACGGGCTGCAGACGGAACGTCTCACAAAACTGTTTGTTATTCAGTGATCGTGACTGATTGCCGCGATCGCCAGTGGAGAAGACAGTTCTTGTCTCCTATAAACGTGATGGTCTGTTGCTTCGGTGGATGACGGTTTCGACCACGGCTTTCCATCTGCTGTTTATTTTTCTCTTGTTTACTGAAAAACAATGAGGATTTTAGAGGGTTGCAGGAGAAAAATAAAAGGAGGATCGTAAGCCGTAGCTTAGACCGTATTCCAGGGAGACAACAGAGCATCGCATCCATAGGAAAAAAGGCCTTTCTACGCAGCAGGTAGCTCCAACCTCTCCACTGGGGATCGTGACAATCAGTCACGATGACTGAATCACAAACAACATTGCGAGACGTTCCGCCTACAGTCCATCAGCGTACAAAGTCACGTTTGCTGCCAAAGGGGCAGTCTAGTGACAGGAGCCGGCGTTTGTAGCTTCGATGCTCTGTAGTGTCGTTTGATGACTTCTCCGGTCACGAGTTCCTATTCCAGATTTGTTTCGAAAGACACCTTCCACAATCCCTCTACATTTCCGCGGAAGCCAGCAATAATCTCAGCATCAAATGTTATGTGCATCATCTTCTGAAACGACCAAAAAAGCTCTACGTAACATTTAGTAATGAGATTTAATATCCCAAAACAGGACATATGAATAAATATATATAAAAAGTAATATCTGTGGCTGTGACGGGGATAATTCTACATCTACATCTATACTCCGCGAGCCACCTTACGGTGTGTGGCGGAGGGTACTTATTGTACCACTATCTGATCCCCCCTTCCCTGTTCCATTCACGAATTGTGCGTGGGAAGAACGACTGCTTGTAAGTCTCCGTATTTGCTCTAATTTCTCGGATCTTTTCGTTGTGATCATTACGCGAGATATATGTGGGCGGTAGTAATATGTTGCCCATCTCTTCCCGGAATGTGCTCTCTCGTAATTTCGATAATAAACCTCTCCGTATTGCGTAACGCCTTTCTTGAAGTGTCCGCCACTGGAGCTTGTTCAGCATCTCCGCAACGCTCTCGCGCTGACTAAATGTCCCCATGACGAATCGCGCTGCTTTTAGCTGGATCATGTCTATCTCTTCTATTAATCCAACCTGGTAAGGGTCCCATACTGATGAGCAATACTCAAGAATCGGACGAACAAGCGTTTTGTAAGCTACTTCCTTCGTCGATGAGTCACATTTTCTTAGAATTCTTCCTATGAATATCAACCTGGCGCCTGCTTTTCCCACTATTTGTTTTATGTGATCATTCCACTTCAGATCGCTCCGGATAGTAACTCCTAAGTATTTTACGGTCGTTACCGCTTCCAATGATTTACCACCTATGGCATAATCGTACTGGAATGGATTTCTGCCCCTATGTATGCGCATTATATTACATTTATCTAGTTTAGGGAAAGCTGCCAGCTGTCGCACCATGCATTAATCCTCTGCAGGTCCTCCTGGAGTACGTACGAGTCTTCTGATGTTGCTACTTTCTTGTAGACAACCGTGTCATCTGCAAATAGCCTCACGGAGCTACCGATGTTGTCAACTAAGTCATTTATGTATATTGTAAACAATAAAGGTCCTATCACGCTTCCCTGCGGTACTCCCGAAATTACCTCTACATCTGCAGATTTTGAACCGTTACGAATGACATGTTGTGTTCTTTCTTCTAGGAAATCCTGAATCCAATCACAAACCTGGTCCGATATTCCGTAAGCTCGTATTTTTTTCACTAAACGTAAGTGCGGAACCGTATCAAATGCCTTCCTGAAGTCCAGGAATACGGCATCAATCTGCTCGCCAGTGTCTACGGCACTGTGAATTTCTTGGGCAAATAGGGCGAGCTGAGTTTCACATGATCTCTGTTTGCGGAATCCATGTTGGTTATGATGAAGGAGATTTGTATTATCTAAGAACGTCATAATACGAGAACACAAAACATGTTCCATTATTCTACAACAGATTGACGTAAGCGAAATAGGCCTATAATTATTCGCATCTGATTTATGACCCTTCTTGAAAATGGGAACGACCTGCGCTTTCTTCCAGTCGCTAGGTACTTTACGTTCTTCCAGCGATCTACGATAAATTGCTGATAGAAAGGGGGCAAGTTCTTTAGCATAATCACTGTAGAATCTTAAGGGTATCTCGTCTGGTCCGGATGCTTTTCCGCTACTAAGTGATAGCAGTTGTTTTTCAATTCCGATATCGTTTATTTCAATATTTTCCATTTTGGCGTCCGTGCGACGGCTGAAGTCAGGGACCGTGTTACGATTTTCCGCAGTGAAACTGTTTCGGAACACTGAATTCAGTATTTCTGCCTTTCTTCGGTCGTCCTCTGTTTCGGTGCCATCGTGGTCAACGAGTGACTGAATAGGGGATTTAGATCCGCTTACCGATTTTACATATGACCAAAACTTTTTAGGGTTCTTGTTTAGATTGTTTGCCAATGTTTTATGTTCGAATTCGTTGAATGCTTCTCTCATTGCTCTCTTTACGCTCTTTTTCGCTTCGTTCAGCTTTTCCTTATCAGCTATGATTCGACTACTCTTAAACCTATGATGAAGCAACTATGTGACCTGGGACCCTCAATAACATCGCAAAGAAATAGGCAAAAAAAATAAATAAATACAAATAAAAAAAATAATAAAAAAAAGGATCCACAGGAAACAATTCTTTGAAAACGACAAGAGCATCACAGTGTTAACTTACGTGAATCTCGAAACAGCTGCTATGAAGGCAAGGTTACGTTTGCGACAAACTGTTGCCTTTATGAGATGATGATGCCTTAAATGCCGTACCTGAAAAGAGAGAATAAAATCGTCAAATCGGTGCACATATAAAACAAACAACAAATAATTCTAAGACCGTTTAATGACACATTTCAATAAAAAGAACGGGTATAAGGGACACACAGGGACGCTCGGTAACTAATGTATATCTTGACAGAAGATTGATACTAGCTAAGAAAAGAGGAGGAAGAAGAAAAGGGAAACGAAACCTGTTCACAGTCGCGTCCATGATGCTCAGAACGCTTCGCAGTTTCTTGGGGCACAGACGCAGGGGCGGCATCAAAACGCTTTGCGGGCTGTGATCGACCTGTGAAAGCTTTGCCGTCTGGCAAGTGAAGCGATCCACGGGGAGCAGTGAAGCCGTTTCGTGAGGCTAATATCTGCGCTGCCGCGCTAGCTTCAAATGTCACGGGTCGCCGAGCGGAATTGCCGAGAACGTGGCACTAGCGCACACGGCTGTACTTAAACGGCCCTCTGCGAAACAGCCGTGTGTCGGCTGCTCGGCTCGAAGAAATGTCACCAGCACGTCGCCTCACTACGGACAGACTTTAAATGACACTCGACTCTTGGCATATTTGTAGTTCAAGACTTAAGTGCTTTGCCTACACCATTCTCATTTTAGGTTATTTGACTTCTCGTTCTGGTAAGTCACTATATTTGTCTAACAGTTTAATATAATTGCTCTTGGTGGACGAATTTCCGCTCGGGGTAGCCGTGCGGTCTGAGGCTTCTTGTCACGGTTCGCGCAGCTCCACCCGTCGGAGGTTCGAGTCCTCCCTCGGGCAGGTGTGTGTGTGTGTGTGTGTGTGTGTGTGTGTGTGTGTGTGTCGTCCTTAGCGAAAGTTAGTTTAACTTAGATTAAGTAGTGCGTAAGCCTAGGGACCGATGACCTCAGCAGTTTGGTCCCAGAGTCCTTACCACAAATTTCCAATTTTTGCACGATTTCATTCACGCAGGAAGTTCGGCCACTGTGGTTAGTCGCCAGTACACGTGGTTGCCCGTGTTGACGATTAGCCTATTGTCAGACTGCAGGGCCACTGTGTACAGGTGATTCAAAAAACCGTTTACAAACCGACATGGTACATCCAGCATACAAAATGGATCAGTAATCAAATAGGAACAGGAAGTCGCAAGCACCACGAGATGGCGCTAAGATCACGAGAGGACTGGCATCGTCGGAGATTGTTTAATTGGGTAGTACAATTTCCAGGACCGACCTGGTGATCGCACATATCTCTTATTCATGCTGAATGATGTTCCCATGCCTACTCGTCGCCACAATCGATTTCAGCAGGACGGAGCACCTTGCGTATTTCAGCGAACAAGTGAGGGCATACCTGCAGGCAACCTTTCCCGGCCGCTGGACAGATCGTTGTGGGACACTCGCATGCCACCACGATCGCCCGATCTGTCCCCAATCGATTCTTTCCTGTGGAGGCATCTGAAGGGCTTGTATATGAAATATTTGTTATATCGCCGAAGGACCTAGTGGGCAGGATTGCTGCAGCAGCTGGATGTCTTTGAGGTACACAAAGTATCTTTGAGATGCGTCTGGACAAAACTTTGAGCATCTCCTGCAGCGAGAGTCCTTTTAGCATGTAACTAAATAACTGCGACGCCATTTAATGGCCCCGGACGGCCTTTTGCGCCCCCCGGTTTTTATGTGATTGCTAATCCTTGTTGTATGCACGATGCGCCATGTCAGTTTCTAAACGTTTTCTTGAATCACTCTGTAGAACTGAATGGATCCTTGGGCAGCAGGATTCCTGCAATGTCATGTAGCTCACGGTTGGGAGAGCGCCATGAGAGGTGCAGAGCAAGAGTGATTGCCCTGCTCCTCAATTTCTTTAGTAGCGCAGTGTGGTTGGTAGCAGGGTTGTCTCACATCAGCATATTCATTAGGCCAGTAAGTGATAGGTAAAGTGTGACATCATTTTTGCGCAGTGTAGACATCTGGTTAAAAGTGAGGGAGGGGTAAGGGTTAAGCGTTCGTAGTCTACCCAACGCCTTACCCTCACTTCACGAACGTGTGGTCCCCTTGTCAGGCGTCTATCTAACGTTACGCCAACATACTTACCGGCCAGTGGTCATGGGATGGGTCAGGCATGTTCGCTCATCCAATCTGCTAAGGCGAGACAGGCTTGCTGGAGACGACATCTAGAGGGGGCTACACGTGTAACTTCATGTTTGACAAGCACACATGATCAAGTGTTTTGCGCAAGCATATTTGAGCGCGTGTAGGATAAATTTGCTTGTTCGAATTTCAATTAAGCAAGCTTGCGCAAGTATACAACATCCGCTTTCTTGAGCATAAGTACTATAGGGAGGCTTGAAGAAGCATACGCCAGCTGTCACGTATCTTTTTAAAGCGATCATGTCCAGTGATGTGAAACGTATCAACCGCGAATTGCTGGACGATTCTGTTCGCTTCCTGTGGAATATCAATTCAAAGGCGCATCATGATAAAGCAGAAAAGGGGGGCTGCGTATTATCTCCTACTTGTTACATGTAAAGCAATTTATTCCGCAACAGAGAAATATGTCGTAATTAAAAAGAGAATTTCACCGAGATCAAATTACCGTAGGGGGAAAATGGTTTCAGCATAGAAGTCCTCAAAGTAAAAGCATCGTCTCCTATGAATACGTATGGCAATTTTCGTGAACTGTTTGCGACTTAAGTCTCTTTCAATAACTTGCAAAAGTCTCCAAAAAAATTCTTTGTTCCGCCATTTGTGTCGAAATTGACGCAATGAAACTACATAATCTGCATTTTTATGGCAAGTAGATCAATATGTTTGTAATAAAATAAAATGAGCCACTTGCAGCTGATGGCTTGTATCTCTGCATGTTTTCCATCAATGCCGCCTGCCCAATGAGGAAAATTCGACGTCGCGCAAAACCATTCGCTTCCTTAGACCAGTCAAGTGAGCGCATCGTCGTCGGAGTCCGACATATTTCGGGTACGAAATGATTCTTGTACGTGCATACTTCAGCCGTACGGAGGTGTCAGGGATTTGCGAATGCTTGTGCAAAACGCTTGATCATGTGTGCTTGTCAAGCATGAAGTTACACGTGTAGCCACCTTAAACATATGCTCGTTGATCCCTAGCGCGAAAAACGTAGTACCGTCGGCATAAAGCGCCGTTCGTAACGCATCGTATTTAATCTCTTCTCACCGCCCGACTCAAGAGCTACATCCCTATACTGCATGCCACACTGCAGTGATGGAGGACGGTAGTTGTGGTACCACTGCCATCTCGCTTCTCCTCCCCCCCCCCCCCCCCCTCCGCCCCGTTCACCCTGTTCGCGAATAGTGCGTGGGAAGACTGATTGCCGGCAAGCCTACGTACGAGCTCTAATTTTCTCGACGCGGTCATCTCGCGAGACGTATGTGGAAGGAAGTAATATGTTCCTCGACTCTTCTGAGAACGTAAGCTCAGTGAAACTCAGCAATAACGACGCTGTCCGTGATGCATCACGCCTATCTCCTCCGTTCATCTCGCGAATGGTTGTGGGAATAGCAACTGTCGGTAAACCTCCGCTAAGATCTCTAATCTCTCTCATTTTCTAGTCGTGGTCACTTCGCGTGATTTATGAAGGAATAGTAATATGTTGCCCGCCTCTTCTTCGAACATATGCAACTCTTCGTAATCTACATCGCCTTTCTTGTAGCGACTCACAATGGCGTTTGTTGTGCGTCTCCATCGATACCTTGCGCCTACTGGAAGCGAAACGTGCCGCTGTTCACTGGATCTTCTCTAACTCTTTAATAATCCAGCCTGGTACGACTCTCAAACAGATGATCAATACTCAAGAATCAGTCGAACAAGTGTTCTGTGAGCCACATCTTTTCGTGGATGAATAACATTTCCGTAAGATTCTGATCATGTACCTCAGCTTCGCATCTGCTTTCCTCACAATTTGTTCTACTTGGTGATTAAATTTCAAGTTGTTCCTGACTACTTGGCTCTGATATTCAAACACACAAACATTTACAGTGTCTCCTCAGGAGTGTTCCACTCCCAACTAAGTTAGGACGTTATCCACTAAGTCGCCATCTACAGGATGTTCCTCCTGAGAGTCACCAGGCTCCGTTTCCCTGATGTTTCAGAAAATATTTGCAATTTCGTTTTTGTAATGTGTAGCAGGAGTAAGCTCAAACGAATACTGCTCATCACGTCTTTCCTGAAACGCCCAGTGTCGCAGGACATCGCAGGTTCGTTTCCCTTTGCAAATAAAATGTTTTTAATGTGGAAGTACAACTGCCCAGGGGCTTTAAAGTGCATTCCTTGAGATCTATGAGCACTCGTTCTGTAGAAAAGATTTCTTTCACAGTCGCAAAGGCGAACAAATTCTCCTAGCTCTCAAGATGTGCATTTTAGGGCCCATGTTGATGAGACTTGTTTACTTCGAAAGATATTTTCTGTCATATCCCTGAATATGGCTTCGTTCTATGCGCCAAGACTATTGACTCACCAATGTAGATTTAGCCCGCCCGGCTAGCCGTGCGGTCTAACGCGCTGCTTCCCAAGCGGGAAAACGTGCCGGTCCCCGGCACGAATCCATCCGGCGTATTAGTGTCGAGATCCGGTGTGCTGGCAGCCTGTGGATGGTTTTTAAGGCGGTTTCCCATCAGCCTCGGCGAATGCGGGCTGGTTCCCCATATTCCGCCTCAGTTACACTATGTCGGCGATTGCTGCGCAAACACTGTCTCCACGTACGCGTACACCATAATTACTCTACCATGCAAACATTTGGGGTTACGCTCGTCCGGTAAGAGACGTTCCCGGGGGGGAGGGGGGGTCCACTGGGGGCCGAACCGCACACTAGCCCTGGGTTCTGTGTGGGGCGGCGGAGGGGTGGGTGGACTGATACGGCCTGTTGTGGGGTTGTGTACCACTGAGGGCTACGGCAGGTCGAAGCCTCTCCGTCGTTTCTAGGTCCCAGGTTCAATACACACACACACAATACAGACAATGTAGATTTCATCCTATGGGACATGACTATTGAAGCAACCTGTATAAGGCGTGTAAAGAGCGTCATGGGTTGCGTTATCACAGTGAAGGCATGGGGATTTGAGGAGCACACGGAAGTGACGCTGCCCAGATGTTGGCCTGCATGTGAAAATGAGGGTAGGTAGGGTAGGTATTCTCTTCGTGAACGTTCCGGTCGACCACGTCTTACCACCACGCCGGAGGCCCGCCGTATTGTGCACCACTTCCTGCAACTTGCTGTTGTTCGGAGACTAGCGGCCGTCTAACTAGGTTCAAATGGCTCTGAGCACTATGGGACTTAACATCTGGGGTCATCAGTCCCCTAGAACTTAGAACTACTTAAACCTTACTAACCTAGGGACATCACACACATCCATGCCCGAGGCAGGATTCGAACCTGCGACCGTGGCGGTCGTGCGGTTCCGGACTGAAACGCCTACAGCCGCTCGGCCACCGCGGCCGGCCGTCGTACTAGGGAATAAACGTTCCGCTTGTACGCCGCCTTTAACACCACAACACATACAGCTGCGTCTGAAGTAGTGCAGTGACCTGGCATGGTCTGCTGATGAACGACGTCACATTATCTTCAGTGATGAATGGCAGTTCTGTATTACCGCGTTTAACAGTCGTCGGCAAGTATGGTGACGACCTGGGGAGAATGGTGGCAACCTGAGGAGACACCCCATTCTTCGAATATTTTGGAGGGCACAGCGGTGTAATTTCTGGTGTCATGGTGTGGCATCCATCGGGCATGCCTTCAGGTCACGGCTGCTAGTGACCGAGGAATCTCTGACGTCACAACGGTACAACACGGATTTCCTGTGTCCTGACCTCTTATGCGACAGTATCATGGTGCCATTTTTCAACAGGACAATGCTCGGCCTTATATGGTATGTGTGTCTATGAGCTGTCTACGTGATGCTGAGGTAGTTCTGTGGAGAGCAAGCCAGATCCGCCGCCGATACAATATGTTTCAAAATTTTACTTTTGTGGAGTCCTCAGCCTCAACGTGTTTTGAGAATGAGAGCAAGATCCAAGTAGGCTGAACTCTTTTTTATTATCCGTGCAATTGCCCAATTTCGACCGTAGGTCATTTTGAACACATATGTGAAGCTTCCACCTTCAATTCACATTCTAATACTTCGCTGCTATGTGTAGACCTAGCTCGGACGTTAACTGTGTCGCAGCGCCAGTATGCAGGATATTAAGAACTTGTTACAGTAGTTATGGAAAAACTTGCCTCAGGAGAGGATACAACAGGTTTATGACAGCGATGCCAGCCAGATCACTGAATGCAACCAGGCAAGAAGGTGTGCAAACCTGACACTGACCAAGTGGGCTCATGATGGCAAATTATTTGTAAATCTGACTCGAATTTGTAATAACTGAAACAACAACACATACCGCCTCAACCGGTGCAGTTTCATTCCGTCTGCTCCTCTCCTTTCAGGTACTTCAAGTTTCTAGAGGGAAAAAATAATACTTGCGAGCGCGCTTAGAAGGACGCGGTTGTGCGCGCATCCAGTATTAAATAATCGCCCGTCGGCAGTCCCATTGCGGCGGTTGCGCAGTACTCTACGAGTCGCGCGTGGGTTAGCGTGAGGTCAGAGCGCTTGCCCATGACCACGTCTACAGCACGTGTTGCTAGGCGAGACCCACGCTATCTTTCCTAAAACACCCACCTCTCCACTTCGCGTTGGCTCGCAAACCCGGAGCGTGAAGCAGCTGTGGCTGAGTGGGAAGGCTAAGGAGCGTAATCTTTTTAAATACTTCTCTCCTGGAATATTCCAAGAATCTTAGCTGATGTCTCCACGTCAACTCCGATGCCGAGAAATTTCCAAGAGAGGCTTATTTAGGGAGATTACGTTCGTTAGTCTAGCGCCACTGACGTCTGGACGATCTCTGTTCACTTTCTTTGAACTTATCGCTCTACGTGTCCCTGCGACTAGGCACATTCGTAGCCCGGGCGGAATACAGTACTTTCCTTAGTAAAATTTGGGGCTCATAACGTTCCTCTGAATGGAGAATCTACGGCGGTGAAGAACCCTGTATGCCTTCCGGGAAATGTCTAATTCAGACTTACAAAAATCATCACACCTACCTACCTAACCTCTGCCACAGTTACAAACAGTGT
The DNA here is from genome assembly GCF_021461385.2 of Schistocerca piceifrons. Taxonomy (NCBI): domain Eukaryota; kingdom Metazoa; phylum Arthropoda; class Insecta; order Orthoptera; family Acrididae; genus Schistocerca; species Schistocerca piceifrons. The sequence goes on along the minus strand of NC_060138.1, from coordinate 452,424,662 downwards.
AAAACGAGACACGTCCGACCAAATAACGTTCTTTCATTACCCCATAGTCCAGATTTTATTGTTTCGGTACCACGCTTGCCTGTTATGGGCATTTGCGTAACTGATGAAGTGGTTTCGGAATTCCAGTTTGTCCTGCAGCTCCCTACTTATGGAACTCCCTTCATGTTGTTTTGGCGCTGACAGAGCGAGTGCGACATTCAATTCTGCCGTGTCATCTTATTTTTCGCCACGATCCTCTGCAATGACCGTATATCACGATAACTGTCGTCCGATTTTCGATTTGGCGGATGATGTTTTTCCGCTTTCCCTGCATACGGTATAAATCTTCGATACAGTGCCTCTTGTAACACGGAACGCTTCGACTATCTTGTTTACGGAAGAACCCACCATAGGAGCACCAACAATTTGCCCGCGTTCGAATTCACTTAGTTGCGACATAGTGCACTCACAACTACACAGAACAATGTTCTGTTCATGACTGACACTTTGATCGTATTGAGGGCATTGCTCAGATAGCTTTCGTGGTCAAATACAACAGCGTAACCTGCAGGCTTATCCAGCATCTGCATTTATATTCAGGCATGAATTTCTCGAGGAGTTTCCATATTTTTTTATGCCCTCTGTATACCTAACAGAAAAATCTTGAATGGGAAATAAGTTTTATCAAAAAATGGCTCAAATGGCTCTGAGCACTATGGAACGTAACTGCTGAGGTCATCAGTCCCCTAGAACTTAGAACTAGTTAATCCTAACTAACCTAAGGACATCACACACATCCATGCCCGAGGCAGGATTCGAACCTGCGATCGTAGCGGTGGCGCGGTTCCAGACTGTAGCGCCTAGAACCGCTCGGCCACTCCGGCCGGCTAAGTTTTATCCATTTGGCCGTAACTATATAAAAATGCCTCTCTGCACGAGTCACCAAATACATTCGATTCACCTTAGGGCAGCAGTTTGACCACACGTACCAACAGTAGACTAGCCGGCCAAATAGTTATTGTTGAGTGTCCTAATATACTATGCACTTCATAAATGGGTGATTACGTTAAAATATTACTTTATTCCCAGCAATATGTTTAATTGTTTTTGCACTGTGTATTGAAATGAAATACTACGGCCTGACGCAAAATAAGGAAATTTTGTAATGGAAACTAGTGAATTGGAAAATTGTTTTATATATTGACATAAATGATTACGTGTAAAGTAGAGTATGCCATTACCAAATGCCGCAAGCATTTTTATTTCGTGAATATCCGATAGATGAGCTCTCCCTCGGAGGACACATTCCTGCAACCTGTTGGGAACGTTATGCATGGCTCGAGCTAACTTTTCAATAGGAATTCTGGAGATTTCATCTCGTGTTCTTGCTTTGAGTCCTCGGTCGTAATAGGTCGAGTACGGTAAACCGCGCTCTTAAGGTGGCCCCACAAGGGGGGGAAAAAAGACCATCATGTTGAAACCAACTGTTGGCAGGGAAATGCGGCAGTACACGCGCAACAAAACTTTCCAAAACGGCAACATACCAAACAGACGTTACGGAGGTTGCGCACCCATCATAATTTTCACAGAAGTACGGCCCGTAACACCACTAGACAACATGGAGCACCATACAGTAAGTTTGCTGCTGTGCAATGCACGCCACTGTAACTGATTTGGATTTTGCTGAGACCAATAGCGAAAATTATCCTATTGACAATGCTACTGAGGTCGAAGTGAGCTTCGTCCGACATCCACTGTTTGTTAATGAAACCGTCGTCGACGTGCACTTTTGTCTACACATCAGCAGACCGTTACATTTAAGATGTTAAACGATCTGCAGCTTTTATGGATGGCACTTTAAATCCCCTTTCAGTATTCGTTGAATACTCGAACGCTGCAACTGTAGAGATTATGCGTGACGTCGAACAGAGCACTGTGGGCTTCTTACTGAAGCAGTTCGCACAGTCTCGACATTGGCTCCCGTACGAGCTGTTCGGGGTCTCCCTGGTGATAGCTTCTTCAACGCAGAACTCGTTGCTTCAAAACTGCAGACCCAGATGCTGACTGTGTGCGCTGGGGAAACACGACCACGCCGTCCGATGTTGAAATGACGCCGGAATTCTCGACGTGCTGCCTCCACATTACCGTTCTCGTAATAGGCTTTTACCGTATAGGCACGCTGCAACTGGACCTTTGCTCCACGTTCACTAAAACGCAGGGCGGCGTGAGCAGCATTCTATATCTCAATCGGGAGCCACCTACATCGCACGTTGCCACAACACGTTCCAAAATTTGCCATTCTTTTGAGTCACCCAGACTCAGAGCCTACGTTCTAGTAAAGAACGTGCTGCTTTCCATAAACGAACTCAGAATCCTAATTTCTGTGTGTATCAGTGTATATGGAATCTGCAGCTATACTCTCTGTGCCAGACGTGTACACGTAAAAAGACGGAGCGGAGGAACGGCTGCGACTCCCGCGGTGCACAATGCAGCGCCTGTGTTTAGCGCTGATCTCAGCGGCGCGCTGTACGCTTTCCAGTTTTACGGCGCGGACACGGGGGAAGCGGCGGCAGTTTACGGGCGCGTGGCCGGTGACGTACTGGGTCCGCGCCGCGTCTAGCACGCTAGCTGCAGCTCGCAGGGCCGCGGTTTCGTCGTCCGTCTCCTGTTGGCAACGTCGCCAGGTAGCCCGCGCTTTTAAAAGCCGCCTCATAAAAAGCGGCGTCGAGTGTCGTTATAAAGGAACGGCGGCTTTCAGGGCGGAAATTGCGTCTTTCTGCCGCTGAAAGGAGGGGGCAGCCATCCTGGCCGCCCCTCCACCGACTTCTGACATTTATTCCGCAAAATATTCACGAGAGAATTTCGCCGAGGTGAGCACAGCGTCAACCAGGGATCTCCCTTAGGAGAAGGCCGGTGACACAAGACTGAAGCCTTAATTACACACACTGCCAAGCGGCATTCCTTGGTGCATTTAATGCACTTCTCATTTGTCTTTAAAATTATTTTTCGAGCTGACAGCAGTTTATGTTAGTGATTAACGTTAGAACTGTATCAGGAGGTACAATTAGTCCTCCTTAGCCGGCCGGTGTGACCGAGCGGTTCTAGGCGCTTCAGTCTGGTACCGCGCGACCGCTACGATCGCAGGTTCCAATCCTGCCTCGGGCATGGATGTGTGTGATGTCCTTAGGTTAGTTAGGTTCAAGTAGTTCTAGGGAACTGATGACCTCAGTTGTTAAGTCCCATAATGCTCAGAGCCATTTGAACCATTTTTGAAGCCCATCTTACATATGGTACAAGCATTATTCCTAGCCCAGCAAAGTACCATCAACAGAGAAAACAGTAAACGATACTTTTGTTAGGTCATTAACTAGAGTTTTACTAATGGACTAAGTATAAACCTTGTATAAACTTATCACATCCAGCCAAACTATCAAAAACATCCCACATCCAATTTAGTGTAGCAACAATAAACAAGGTAAAAAAGTTCCAAGTTCTTGGGTGTGCGTGGAGGTGAAAATTTAAACTGGGAAAACCCTACACTAGATCTGCTACTTTTGTTATAAGGAAAATTGTCAACTTTGGGGACATAGAAGGCAGTAGTTGATGTATTTTAGCTACTTCGATTCACTTACGTCCTACGGGATAATATGATAAGCAACTCCTTATCATTTACGCAAGAAGTATTCATTGCAAACACATTTGCAGAGTTAATTAGAATTAGATGAAGAGTTTTAACATACACTGGCAGGCATCATTTTAAGTAATCGAAAGTGAATAACACACAGCCTCACAATACATTTATTAAGCGCTGAAATTTGCTGTCAACAATCCATTGCAGTTTGACGATGATGAAAAGAGATTCAGAACTTCAGCATTATACGGAAAAAAAACTTTCGTAAGATAAAGGACAGAAATATTCATTAATCAGCCCATGAACAGAATATGTCAGACAACAGAAAACCGATACTGTAATGCCTGTGTTGTTAGAAAGAATGATCCTGTGTTCCTTCGGACACGCTTGCATATCCGAAGGACAATAAAAATTTGTGCCGGACCTGGATTCGAATGCGGATTTCCACCTTTAAGCGAGTGGTCGCCTTAACCATTTTGGCCATCCCTGCACGACTCGCGGCCAGACCCCAATTCCCATAGGTCACCGTTCCTGCGTCACCATCTGCACTCATACATTCATTGTTTAATTCCCGTATAGGGGAGGAAATATTCGCTGAAAGTCACTGCCAAGTATCGGCGTACACACACACACACACACACACACACACACACACACACACACACACACACATAAAAAAAGATTTGCATCACTCCAGTTCCCAGAACTCCTGAAGAAAGACGTTGACTGTGGATATTGTATCAGAGACACAGTCCCTTTGAATGTTCAGAGATGTCACTAAACCCACCCAAAGATGTAAACAACCATGCATGAGCACGCCTATTAGACGGAGGGGGTCCGATAGCCAATCAGTTCTAGTCATTCCACCAAGAAGGAATTAAATGGCTCGTGGGGCCTGTAGCCGGCCGCGGTGGTCATGCGGTTCTAGGCGCTCAGTCCGGAACCGCGCGACTGCTACGGTCGCAGATTCGAATCCTGCCTCAGGCATGGATGTGTGTGATGTACTTAGGTTAGTTAGGTTTAAGTAGTTCTCAGTTCTAGGGGACTGATGACCACAGAAGTTAAGTCCCATGGTGCTTAGAGCCATTTGAACCATTTTTTGTTGTCTGTAGTTCAACCATGCCTAGACGGTCAATACCGCGGTTAGATCGCGTCCGCATTCTTACTTTGTACCAGAAAGGGAGCTCAAAAAGAGAGGTATCCAGGCGTCTCGGAGTGAACCAAAGTGATGTTCAGAGAAGGAGGAGATACGGAGAGACAGGAACTGTCGATGACGTGCCTCGCTCAGGCTGCCCAAGGGCTACTACTGCAGTGGATGGCCGCTATCTCGGAGGAACCCTGACAGCAACGCCGCCAAGTGGAATAATGCCTTTCGTGCAGCCACAGGACGTCGTGTTACGACTCAAACTGTGCGCAATAGGCTCCATGATGCGCAACTTCACTCCCAACGTCCGTGGCGAGGTCCGTCTTTGCAACCACGACACCATGCAGCGCGGTACAGATTGGCCCAACAACAGGCCCAATGGACCACTCAGGATTGGCATCACGTTCTCTTCACCGATGAGTGTCGCATATGCCGTCAACCAGACAATCGTCGGAGACGTGTTTGGAGCAACCCGGTGAGGCTGAACGCCTTAGACACACTGTCCAGCGATTACACCAAAGTGGAGGTTCCCTGATGTTTCGGGGTGGCGTTATGCGGGGCCGACGTACGCCGCTGGTGGGCATGGAAGGCGCCGTAACGGCTGTACAATATGTGAATGCCATCCTCCGACCGATAGTGCAACCATATCGGCAGCATATTGGCGAGGCATTCGTCTTCATGAACGACAATTCGCGCCCCCATCGTGCACATCTTGTGAATGACTTCCTTCAGGATAACGACATCGCTCGACTAGAGTGGCTATCATGTTTTCCAGACATGTAGCATGTCGAACATGTCTGGGATAGATTGAAAAGGGCTGTTTATGGACGACGTGACCCAGCAAACACCCTGAGGCATCTACGCCGAATCGCCGTTGAGGAGTGGGACAATCTGGACCAACAGTGCCTTGATGAACTTATGGATAGTGTGCCACAACGAATACAGGCATGCATCAGTGCAAGAGGACCTGCTAGTGGGTATCAGAGATGCTGCAATCTGCACCACCACCTCTGAAGGTCTCGTTGTATGGTGATACAACATGCAATTTGTGGTTTTCATGAGCAATAAAAAAGGTGGAAAAGATGTTTATGTTGATCTCTATTCCAATTTTCTGTACAGGTTCCGGAACTCTCGGAACCGAGGTGATGCAAAACTTTTTTGATGTGTGTATATGAACGACGCAACGTTCCTTTGCACATGCATGCACGTTATGTATGATCTATGAAATTGGAACTAACTATAGTAAAGTACATTACAGTACAGCATGACAATTTTGCTAAATTTTCTCCACTATTAGACAACACAGGTGAGGGACAAACACACACAGTTAAAAATTCGTCGCAGGAGGAAATTCACAAGTAATTATTTCAATTCCAGCGACTTTCTACTAAAAACTGCCACGCAAAAACACTTGCAATAACAACGTGCAATCCATACAACTCGGAAACATTGATATCGTAATTAGAGATCATTAATGAGAATGATGCAGTTGTGTCGAAACAATTTGGAACAAAACAAACAGAAAATACAAATAAAATTATTTTACGAAGGTGGACCTTCACAGACAAATACATCAATCACAGAACCACGACAATGATTTTAAAAATCTAAAAGTTTCGCTTGGGGAATAATACAGTAACCGAAACAAAGTTGATGCTCTGCTACTTTGTGAGAAATAATTTTGACTGGCGACCTTTAATGTAATGGAAAATCTTTTGGGTTGGAAAATTTTGGAAATTTGTGGGAAGTTCCTATGGTACCAAACTGCTGAGGTCATCGGTGCCTAGGCTTACACACTACTTAATCTAACTTAAACTCACGCTAAGGACAACACACACACCCATGCCAGAGGGAGGACTCGAACCTCCGACGGGGGGAGCCGCGCGAACCGTGGTAAGGCGCCTTTGACCACACGGGCGGCTATCCCGTGCGGCTGGGTTGGAAATCGGGGTAGCCCATTTGGAGTTACAGACGACAATCAAAAACTAATGAAATTGTGATAGTGTGTAGGAGTGGCAAAATCGAAACACTGATATCACTGATGAGGGATACTTTATAGAGAGCCTAAAGAATATGTGTCATACCGCTGTGTTGGCCAGAGAGAAGACGACGGCTTCCCGAGGGGTCATCTGCGGCGAGAGGCAGCTCGCCCCCGACGTCTGACGCACGCCAGTCTCAGGCAGAAGGAAGGATGATTAAAAGTTTACAGCCATGTGTATGACAAGGTCATTACAGAAGCTTGGACTGAATGACATGGGGGAAGAAATCGACCGTGTCATATTCACTTAAGCCCGGCATTCGCCTTAAGCGGGTTTCGGAAACCACAGGAAACCTAAATCAGGGTACAATGTGTGACAGACAACAGTATATGTTACACAGCAGCTATACGAACCAGTTCACGTCTTGTGGAGACCCTGGTGTGAAGATGAATGGTGACCGTCATTAAAAACACATAATTTATTGCGATCTGGGCTGCTTTTTTTTTCCCTTACTAAAAGCAAGTGAAAAAGAATAGCAGCACATGTTGAATAGAATGAACAGACAGTCTACTGAGCTCATACTGTGGATTAAGAGGAAACTAAAGAAAGACGAAATGCGGTTAGTAAGAAACTTACCATCAAAATTGGTGGCCACGAATTAGACGAAGGAATGCTTCTGCCTTGGGAGCAAGATATTCCCAGACGGACGAATCAAGGAGGGCATAAAAAGCTAACTAGTACAGGCAAAGACGGCATTTCTGGCCAACAGAATTCTACTGGTATCAAACATCAGCTTTAATTTGAGTCGGCCGGAGTGGCCGAGCAGTTCTAGGCGCTACAGTCTGGAACTGTGCGACCGCTACGGTCGCAGGTTCGAATCCTGCCTCGGGCATGGATGTGTGTGATGTCGTTAGGTTACTTAGGTTTACGTAGTTCTGAGTTCTAGGGGACTGATGACCACAGCAGTTAAGTCCCATAGTGCTCAGAGCCATTTGAACCTTAATTTGAGGAAGAAATTTCCGAGAATGTACGTTTGGAGCACAGCATTGTATGGTAGTGGATCAGGACAAAATGTTGAAAGTTGGGTGGACTGATAACAACTGTGGATGATAAAACACATCAGGGATACTTTCTATGGAACTCGAGGGAGCTGTAGAGGTAAAACTAGCAGGGAACTGCAGAGACTGGAATACACCCAACAAATAATTGAGACGTTAAGTGCTAGTGCTACTCTGGTAATAAGAGCACTGGAGGGTAATTCGTGGCAGGTTGCATTAAACCAGTCGGAAGACTGCTCGAAAAAAACGAGGAAAGCTTATCAATATGCGAGGCTAAAAAAAACTAGTCGAAAAATGAAATACAATTCGAATTCAGGCAAGTGACTGCAACTGAAACATTCGAAAACCTGCCGAGCTCATAGCTGAAACTGCCTCTGTGAAACGCTGCCAGAATCTGGCGCATTTGCCTCGCTCTGATGTTATACGGTGCGTGTAGGCAACACATCGGCCTGTGCGTTGGTTGTGCTGGATTACATTTCTTAATTAAAGACGTAATTATCAGACAGAAACTGAAAACGATCCCCAGCGTGACATAGTTAGCAAAGGTTAAGGCCGAGTTCTAATGAACGCCAGCGTCTAATTTGTGACGTAATCCTAAAGAGTTGGAGAATAATTTTCTGCAGATACTACGCCTTAAGTAATGAAGACACGAGATCAATACGAAGTTCCAACGCCGATACTGGGGATAGGTCGGCCCTGGGCAAGAGGAACCGACCGAAATTGCGCATGCAGACTTACACAGAGTAGCGCGAAATGAGATGCAACAGCAGCCCGAGGAAGAGATGGAGGTGTCTTTTAGATACATGGACTGTATGAGTTGATGATGATCATTCGTCTTTGTTAGCGGCTGTCAAATCGTCTTCACATGTGTTTGTTTTTACGCCGTATGGAGTAAGAGAACGAATCAGGGCTCTGCGACAGTTTATGATTGTAGTTCATCAATAGTACACACCAAATAAGAAAACTTCTTTCACTAGATCGTTCAGCTGCAGACTGTTCATCGAAATGACTGAATATGCCCATAGTAATTTAATTTATTAACAACAATAGGTATCACATCTCAAGTTCTGACAAAAGAATATGTTTTTCATATACAGGGTGTTTCAAAAATGACCGGTATATTTGAAACGGCAATAAAAACTAAACGAGCAGCGATAGAAATACACCGTTTGTTGCAATATGCTTGGGACAACAGTACATTTTCAGGCGGACAAACTTTCGAAATTACAGTAGTTACAATTTTCAACAACAGATGGCGCTGCAAGTGATGTGAAAGATATAGAAGACAACGCAGTCTGTGGGTGCGCCATTCTGTACGTCGTCTTTCTGCTGTAAGCGTGTGCTGTTCTCAACGTGCAAGTGTGCTGTGGACAACATGGTTTATTCCTTAGAACAGAGGATTTTTCTGGTGTTGGAATTCCACCGCCTAGAACACAGTGTTGTTGCAACAAGACGAAGTTTTCAACGGAGGTTTAATGTAACCAAAGGACCGAAAAGCGATACAATGAAGGATCTGTTTGAAGAATTTCAACGGACTGGGAACGTGACGGATGAACGTGCTGGAAAGGTAGGGTGACTGCGTACGGCAACCACAGAGGGCAATGCGCAGCTAGTGCAGCAGGTGATCCAACAGCGGCCTCGGGTTTCCGTTCGCCGTGTTGCAGCTGCGGTCCAAATGACGCTAACGTCCACGTATCGTCTCATGCGCCAGAGTTTACACCTCTATCCATACAAAATTCAAACGCGGCAACCCCTCAGCGCCGCTACCATTGCTGCACGAGAGACATTCGCTAACGATATAGTGCACAGGATTGACGACGGCGATATGCATGTGGGCAGCATTTGGTTTACTGACGAAGCTTATTTTTACCTGGACGGCTTCGTCAATAAACAGAACTGGCGCATATGGGGAACCGAAAAGCCCCATGTTGCAGTCCCATCGTCCCTGCATCCTCAAAAAGTACTGGTCTGGGCCGCCATTTCTTCCAAAGGAATCATTGGCCCATTTTTCAGATCCGAAACGATTACTGTATCACGCTATCTGGACATTCTTCGTGAATTTGTGGCGGTACAAACTGCCTTAGACGACACTGCGAACACCTCGTGGTTTATGCAAGATGGTGCCCGGCCACATCGCACGGCCGACGTCTTTAATTTCCTGAATGAATATTTCGATGATCGTGTGATTGCTTTGGGCTATCCGAAACATACAGGAGGCGGCGTGGATTGGCCTCCCTATTCGCCAGACATGAACCCCTGTGACTTCTTTCTGTGGGGACACTTGAAAGACCAGGTGTACCGCGAGAATCCAGAAACAGTTGAACAGCTGAAGCAGTACATCTCATCTGCATGTGAAGCCATTCCGCCAGACACGTTGTCAAAGGTTTCGGGTAATTTCATTCAGAGACTACGCCATATTATTGCTACGCATGGTGGATATGTGGAAAATATCGTACTATAGAGTTTCCCAGACTGCAGCGCCATCTGTTGTTGACAATTGTAACTACTGTAATTTCGAAAGTTTGTCTGCCTGAAAATGTTCTGTTGTCCCAAGCATATTGCAACAAACGGTGTATTTCTATCGCTGCTCGTTTAGTTTGTATTGCCGTTTCAAATATACCGGTCGTTTTTGAAACACCTTGTATATTAGTTAGGTGTGTTAACTATATATACACTCCTGGAAATTGAAATAAGAACACCGTAAATTCATTGTCCCAGGAAGGGGAAACTTTATTGACACATTGCTGGGGTCTGATACATCACATGATCACACTGACAGAACCACAGGCACATAGACACAGGCAACAGAGCATGCACAATGTCGGCACTAGTACAGTGTATATCCACCTTTCGCAGCAATGCAGGCTGCTATTCTCCCATGGAGACGATCGTAGAGATGCTGGATGTAGTCCTGTGGAACGGCTTGCCATGCCATTTCCACCTGGCGCCTCAGTTGGACCAGCGTTCGTGCTGGACATGCAGACCGCGTGAGACGACGCTTCATCCAGTCCCAAACATGCTCAATGGGGGACAGATCCGGAGATCTTGCTGGCCAGGGTAGTTGACTTACACCTTCTAGAGCACGTTGGGTGGCACGGGATACATGCGGACGTGCATTGTCCTGTTGGAACAGCAAGTTCCCTTGCCGGTCCTGGAATGGTAGAACGATGGGTTCGATGACGGTTTGGATGTACCGTGCACTATTCAGTGTTCCCTCGACGATCACCAGTGGTGTACGGCCAGTGTAGGAGATCGCTCCCCACACCATGATGCCGGGTGTTGGCCCTGTGTGCCTCGGTCGTATGCAGTCCTGATTGTGGCGCTCACCTGCACGGCGCCAAACACGCATACGACCATCATTGGCACCAAGGCAGAAGCGACTCTCATCGCTGAAGACGACACGTCTCCATTCGTCCCTCCATTCACGCCTGTCGCGACACCACTGGAGGCGGGCTGCACGATGTTGGGGCGTGAGCGGAAGACGGCCTAACGGTGTGCGGGACCGTAGCCCAGCATCATGGAGACGGTTGCGAATGGTCCTCGCCGATACCCCAGGAGCAACAGTGTCCCTAATTTGCTGGGAAGTGGCGGTGCGGTCCCCTACGGCACTGCGTAGGATCCTACGGTCTTGGCGTGCATCCGTGCGTCGCTGCGGTCCGGTCCCAGGTCGACGGGCACGTGCACCTTCCGCCGACCACTGGCGACAACATCGATGTACTGTGGAGACCTCACGCCCCACGTGTTGAGCAATTCGGCGGTACGTCCACCCGGCCTCCCGCATGCCCACTATACGCCCTCGCTCAAAGTCCGTCAACTGCACATACGGTTCACGTCCACGCTGTCGCGGCATGCTACCAGTGTTAAAGACTGCGATGGAGCTCCGTATGCCACGGCAAACTGGCTGACACTGACGGCGGCGGTGCACAAATGCTGCGCAGCTAGCGCCATTCGACGGCCAACACCGCGGTTCCTGGTGTGTCCGCTGTGCCGTGCGTGTGATCATTGCTTGTACAGCCCTCTCGCAGTGTCCGGAGCAAGCATGGTGGGTCTGACACACCGGTATCAATGTGTTCTTTTTTCCATTTCCAGGAGTGTATATATATATATATATATATATATATATATATACGAACTGTTGAAACTGAACAGACAGTACGTCTACAAAAACGTGAAGGTTTCCATTTGAAGTGCGTCTGTTTCACCTGACTAGCTCGGAAATCTGCAGTATTAACAAATACCGAGCTGGAGTAAATGACATACAAAAAGTGGTGCGATTTTTAAGCTATCTTCCACAACTTTGTCTGCTGACACCAGCCACGCCGGGAAAAACAGGAACACATGTATTCAGTCTAACTCTTTCACTAATACTGATGTGAGACAGGCTACAATTCCGACTCATCTAGTACCAATTTCACAACGGACATCGTAGAACGCCAAAGATAAGCAGGGGGCGAGAACCAGTTGTACAATAGGCGGTATCTCATACTTATTGGAAACGTATGAGGGTGCCATAAGTGAAAAATTTCCCTATACAATTAGTGCAAGATTTTTATACAGCGCGTCATCGCTGTAGCGAAAACAGATACCTACATCTACATCTACAGTACCGGCAAAATATTCATCTACATCTACATCTACATTTATACTCTGCAAGCCACCCAACGGTGTGTGTCGGAGGGCACTTTACGTGCCACTGTCATTACCTCCCTTTCCTGTTCCAGTCGCGTATATTGGAGGGTAACGGGAGAAAGTGGGTGGAGGGAGGGGGGTGGGGTGGATAATAAGTCGCTTTTGTGGAAAAATAATCTCGAAACGGCCCTGCAAACAACACCCCCGAATACAAAGTGAGATAGGTCCGCAAGCTTTCGCTGATGTGTGGCAGCGCCATATTGCTCTTCAGTTTTATTTGCTGCTCCACGTTTCGGCTTCTCAGCTGGGATGCTCTTCAGGGTTCCACTTGTATCCCTGCGTTGCTGAACACTGTTCATATATCTCAGTGTTTGTTAGAGCACAACAAGCGACATATTTTTATTGCGTACGTTATTGGAAAGTTTGCATAATTATTTGAAGCGGCAACGACCAAATCTAGGATGAAAAGAATGATCTTACACGAAGATTACGTCCCACCGCAAGTAAGGAAACGAAGTATGAGCAGCTTTTCGAAACAGTGTCCCACAGATATTATTCAGCACTTATCCCTTATAATTTTTTTGGACTGAACATCCTTTAAAAAAACTTTCAAGAAAAAGAAATATAGCTGAATGGCATTATTTGCGTTCTAACGATATTTACACAAAGCTCGAAAAACTTCTTTTTTTTGCATGGACATAAAGAAATACGAGTCTTTTTGGAACAAATGCATTGAGCTCAAAGGAGGTTATGTTTAGCAAAAAGTATTTTTGCAACAGTTGTTAAAAAAAAGCTTATCACAAGTTGTCGTAACTAATTCTTACAAAATTGCACTAGTTACGAAGACTGTGAGAGAACTGATGATGATCGTTCTGAGCGAACACGACTGTGGCGTAATAAACGTGTCTGAAGTACAGCTGTACTGGTTTCTGGTAACATTTACATTATTCGGCCAGGAAAGTTCGTGCTTCCTTATTAATGACACAGTCAGTCTTTTTAACAATGAGAATTCAATGGAGTCGTACCCATGCCCTTCTCTACAATAAGAAGCTACACTAGCCCGAGTACGCGCATAGACACAGCTATCCGATCAGGAGCGCGCTTGAAGAATTACAGCGAATCAGATATGCGTTATCTGCTCAATAGTATCCTTACACACACATCTAGCGCGGAACTGACCATTAGATGCGAGAGAGGCGGACCTGCCGGTATAAAACTAAGAGTGCAACAGTGTTTTGTCAGTACAGAAGCAGTAAGAGCAGAATGAGCTGATCAGGTGGAACAGCCACTGGATGTCACCTTCGGAACAAATCCACCAGGGACTTTTCAATATTTCGACAGCTAACCACGTCAACTGTTGATGATCTGACTGTGAAATGGAAATCTGAAGGAACAACAACAGCTAAACGAAGACAACGTAGACCTCGTGTATTGACGGACAGGGACCGCCGAACACTGGGGAACATCGTTGTAGAAACTCGCAAGAAATTAGCGGGAGTTAATCCGATGGAAAGGTTTGGATTTAGTTAACACCTGGAGAACGTTACCTACCGTCATGTGTAATGCCAACAGCGAAGTACAAAGGCCGGCCGGAATGGCCGAGCGGTTCTAGGCGTTACAGTCTGGAACCGCGCGACCGCTACGGTCGCAGGCTCGAATCTTGCCTCGGGCATGAATGTGTGTGATATCCTTAGGTTAGTTATGTTTAAGTAGTTCTAAGTTCTAAGGGACTGATGACCTCACATGTTAAGTCCCATACGGCTCAGAGCCATTTGAACCATGTGGAACGCTGACTTCCCTCCCGACGTCAACGCCACACATCACTATCTCCGTTTTCGGCTCTTGAGGAAGAATGGCCTGTCATTCCTCCACAAACATTCAGATACCTCACTAAGGACACAGCGCATATTAATGTCCTTTAATAGGTGTCCGATCTCATAGACCCGCCAGGTTAGTCGAGCGCGCTACTGCGCTGCTTCCTGGACTCAGGCGCGCCGGCCCCGGATCGAATCCGCCCGGCGGATTAACGAAGAGGGCTGGTGTGACGGCCAGCCTGGATGTGGTTTTTAGGCGGTTTTCCACATCCCCCTAGGTGAATACCGGGCTGGTCCCCACGTCCCGCCTCAGTTACACGGCTCGCAGACATCTGAACACTTTCGCACTATTCCATGGATTACACCAGTTGCAGACAGTTGGGGTAGACTAATACCTTCCCGGGGGGTACGGGGTGGCGGCAGGAAGGGCATCTGGCCACCCCTTCAACTAACATTGGCACATCCGATTAACCATGCTGACCCTGCGTATCCACGGGAAAAACGGCACAAGCAAAAGAAAAGAAAAAAAGAATAGGTGTTCGACCTCTCTCAATAAATGCTACATTTCGACATTACTCATCCGTCGTTAAACCGGAAGCAACATACGCAAGTGAAACACTATTTAGACTAAACACTCAAGCAACAACTGACAAATTGCAGAAAGTTGATAGAATAATATTCCGAACAATTATCAGTAAGAAACACCAAGTTAACGGGCAGTGGAGACTTTTGCCCAATTCAGTAGTGTATAAAGAAAGTGAATCCATTATTAAAAGAAGGATTGCGTTTTTCGGCCACATATCTCGCCTACCAAATACTAGAATCCTGAAGCAACTCTCTGCTACTTCTGGAACAGTAAAACCAAAAACATCCTGTTTAAAGAAGTACAAAATGATCTGGATGAACTGATCACCACCACACACCAAATTCTACAAAGAGAAGAGAAACTGCTTCTGAAGAACAAATACACATGGCTGGCATTCAGACCATCAGAACGGAAGAAATATGCCATATCTGCAGAAGAACGAGCAGCCAGATCACAGCGAATGAAGAAATTTTGGGAAACGAATAAATTGCTGACTGCTAAGACTTGAACTTGGTTATTGTAGACTCGGTTGTATTATGTTTAATCTTAGTGCCCCAATGTGGGCGTAAAATTGTAAATAAATAAATAGGTGTCCGGATACTTTTGATAACATTGTGTACGTCCGTCGCACGGCGCAGCGTCGTTAAGGGCGGCTGTATCCGTTTCTCCAAACAAAGATTTTTCAGCCCTCGCGTGACGAAACCAGTCTCACCTAGAGTGTCACTTACAGAGTCTGACGAGTAATGCTGAAGAAGACGTCGCGATGTCGCCTTAAAATCCAATTTGCAACGTCTCCGTGTCACGCCTGCCGGCAGGCTGAGCCTGAATAACAGCGCGAGCTAAACGTTTTCCTGGCGGGAGCAACAGATTATTATACGCCCGCCCGTCCCGGTTCAGCCAGCCGAACAGCCCTCGTCACCCCCCACCGCCCACCCCCTGCCCCAAACAAAACAGCGCCGTGGTGTCGGCGCGGCGCCTGCGCAGCGTCGTTATGGAAATGCGACGCCGAGTCGTTTCGCACTGTCCGCCCCCGCCCAGCCGCGCAGCGCTCAACAAGTCGTCGTCGTTAACATTCGAGCGACAAAACGACTGCGAATTTCCATTTTCCGAGCGGGCGCGCCATTTCTGTTCACTCTTCGCCCCAGTTTTTGCCCCCTCCCATCCCCGGGATAAAGAGCACATATATTTCTGGGACGGATTTCTGCTCAGAGTGTGCATGGCTCATTTCGGGTCTTCTCGCGTATTTGGGCCGTTTGTAATGTCGGGAATCGGTGAACTTCTCGAGCGGAAATGAACTCTGGTGAAAAGAGATTTAGTCTGGGATCCAGGTCCGCTTTACAGGTTTAGAGAAGCTCTCCAAGGAATTTTTTATTCACGACCGGTTTTCATAGAACAGGATGTTTCAAAAAGATTCGTATCATTTCGCAAGGGTATCTTTTACATGGGTGTAGTCAGTGCTGCGTCCGTCGTCTCTCACGATACACGGCTGGAAGCGCAGCGAGCCTGTCATTCTACACTCTACAGCCTGATGCCACATAGTTCAGATCAGTTGTCACATACCAGGGGCTACTGATTCTTCCACCACACGATTCACAAATTCTCCATTCTATCCACCAAAATTATGTCGGCCGTCACAGAGGGCGCTGAAAGCAAGAACTACTTGCTGCAAGCGCGAAAAATAAGTTAGCAAATGGATATCCTTCCGCCGTCCGTGGACAACTGCGGACGCACAGCTTAACCCAGTCAGTCGCCAACCTGTTATTGTCTACAGCTGTAACAGCCGACCACCAGTTCCAGTTGTCTAACATATCTACATCGCTATTAAATTTTTTCTGTATTTCTTAAGCCGTTTCGGCCATTGCCGTCATCAGATATCGGAAAGCTTAAGCTTGGAACCTTCACAACATAGTTCACTTCTCAGGCTTAGTGTTCAGTTTCAGTATTAGTACTGACAGTGAACCTTGTTCTGCAGGTTATAAGCTTTTTGGTATCTGATGACGGCATAAGCCTAAGCGTCGTAACAACTAAAGGAAAGGTTAACAGCGATGTAGACGGCTCTGTTAATAAATATTCACAATGATCGCGGCCTCATATGGGAAATTCATTTCCTTTATGTAGGCTATGTAATGTCGGCACAGCTGCAACCCAGCAGCTATCAACGAGTGATCAACAGGCTGTAAGTACAAGGTCAAAATGTACAATTTTTACAAAAGCTAAGCTAATAACTGTCAGTCGACAGTAGGCCATGACTGAACTTCTGTTAAATTAGGTAGCCATCATACACGGATTAAAAAAAAAATCTGCTTCGGTCCCATGCATCTTCTTCAATTTTATATAATTTTAATAATTGCCGGCAACGGCGTTGCCTCAGTGGATACGCCGGTTCCCGTCAGATTACCGACGTTAAGCGCTGCCGGGCGTGGCCGGCACTTGGATGGGTGACCATCCGGGCCGCCATGCGCTGTTGCCATTTTTCGGGGTCCACTCAGCCTCCTGATGCCAATTGAGGGGCTACTCGACCGAATAGTAGCGGCTTCGGTCAAAGAAAACCATAAAAACGACCGGGAGAGCGGTGTGCTGACGACGCGCCCCTCCTATCCGCATCCTCAGCGGAGGATGACACGGCGTTCTGATGGTCCCGATGGGCCACTTGTGGCCTGAAGACGGAGTGCTTAATAATTGCCAACGCCTTGCTGCAGTGGTGACCCCGTTTCCCGTCAGATCACCGCAGTCAACTGCTGATGGGGTCGGTTATCACTTGGGGTGACCGTCCGGGTCTGTCGAGCGCTTTTGGCAAGCGGAGTGAACTCAGCCCTTGTGAAGTCACGTCGGGAACTGCTTGAGTGAGAAGTAGTGGCTCTGGTCACGAAAACATAACGGCTGGGAGAGCAGTGTGCTGACCACATGCCCCTCCATATCCGCATCCAGCAACGCCAGTCTGTTCAGGATGACACGGCGGTCTGTCGGTATGGTGCGGCATTCCGAGGCCTGTTCGGACGGAGTTTAAATTGGTTGTTATTGGTTTAATATTTTATTACTCACTTTATTTCTGTTATATTATTAATTGCTCTGAGACAATTCTAGCTGAAAGTGTTCACACACGCCTCCTTTATAAAATATCAACTACTTTTCTGTGATATGGAGTCTGCTTTCTACCACTTTCATGTTGGAGATCAGGCTTATTTGATGACCACTATACATAGAAACGTGGAGTAAATTCTAACTGACACAAACAACTACAAAGTTTTTATTTTCAAAAGAACGATCAGTTTTCACAACAGTATATCTTTTATGTGCATGTATGCACGCAAACTTGGGGATGAAAGTCTTGATTTATGTTTCACAGATTTTCAGTGTGCCATCCAACGGACGAATGACAAACAGACAAATGGTAGTCAAATGCATCCCATTCTTTGCGAGCGTAGCTGAAGTCAGTACATTGCTGCTTGTGTGTATGCGGCGTCGCAGTTGACACAAAGCTTTATCGTACCCTGACATCAGGCGGTCACGGAAGCTAGTGGTGCGACGCCAGATCCGTACACCTGTTACGGCCGATAAGTTGTTGAGACAGCTCATTATTGAAATTGTTCCGTACATCCGACGAAAATGACGCAGCAAAGGGACAACTGAATGGGATCTATTGAAGTGGAGAACGACTTTTGTTGCTGTTTTATCGCCGCCTGGAGGCATATGAACAATGAACGAACGAGCGAGCCTCTATAAGCATGATATGAGCCAGAACTTACTATTAGCAGCAAGGTGAATTTTTAATTTCGACGCGGAAGTGAAACTTGACGCCAAGTTTCTAATTCATTCCTGTACAGCTGCTATACTCCGTGAAATCGGATGAATCTTTTTAAATCTACCTGTGTTATCATCGACGTAATGAAGTTATACTTCTTTCTACGTCCATTGTCATCACATACCGTGAAGCGTTAAGCATTGTACAAAGCTTTTGCTTAATGCTTCATGGTATATGATCACAAAGACTCGCCTTAGCAAGGCACCCTCACAAAATATATCTGAGCTCTTTATTGTGCGGCGATTACTTTGTCTCAGATTAAAATAAAAAAGTAAAATATAAGCTTTCGACGGGTTGGCATCTTACTTGCTTCACAATCCATGCTCATAGTTGGTCGAATTTTACAGAAGCATTCATTCTAATGAAATCAAAGCGCTTTAAGTGTCCGCAACAGTCTAAGATTATGTCGTATAGAACCAAGCATTTTCTATTTTCCCTACCAGAGAACAAAATAATTTATAAATTTCTTTTTGTATTTAGATCTCACAAGAAGCAAACCAAACCCTACATCGAAAATTAGAGGGCTGATACAACGAAGACGACAATATATCCAGTACTATAACAATGATTTACTTTTTGTATTCTTTTCGTTATTTTTCATGTCTTACCGACATTCAGCACAAGGAAGAGTAGGATAAAAGTAGGCTACACGTTGTCATCATCATTGGAAACTTCAGTTTCGATGGAACTCAATGGAATTTTTGCGCTCTTTTTTTCTACCGAGTGAGAACCAACTCAACTCCTTTTTCGTCTTAGGGTGGTGGGATACCGCTAGAATCATTTCGACACCCCGAAAAAGAACGTAGAAATTCAATCGAAATGTCGATCCTGTTTTATTTAGATCATTTCAATGTTTGAAGCAGCGGGCATTCAAAGGTGTATCAAACAAAGGACCCCACAACATTACTTTCTGACATCTCATGACGTCATGGCTATTATGGAGTGATTAAGTAGTCTTATTTGAGTAAGCGTAAAAAAAACAGTAATAATTGTCCTTGAGTAACAAAGCCTTGATTATACCTATGACAGGCTATCGAAGAGTGTACATGCCAGCCTAATGGCTTATATTAGTCTTGATGAGGACATGAAGAAATTCAGATTTGACAGACTAGAGGCGTCAGACAAGAAGATTTATACGATCATAACTGTTTGCATTAGTCCTACTGGATGCATTTAGACCCTTAATTAGGCCAACGGAGACCAAATACATATCTACAAGTCTGAATCTTCTTTGTTTTCCCCTGCATCCATGGAGGATGAACTTCGGCAACGAACGGAAGAGTTTAACAGATCAGGTTCGAAAGTATGACTCAAAAGAAATTATAGTAAGAGTAAGCAGCATATCGAGAAGAAAATAATACAACAAATTAACAGCAATGGAGACACTGAGCCAGATGAAGGTTTCTGCATTTAGAGTGATTGGAAACTAAGACTCGGTGACGGGGAAAACAAAGTATTTTTTGGTGAGCTAAAGAGGGCTTTCAGACAGAACCTTCCAATGTGACTGAAGAGGAATGTTAACAACATTTATCTGCTGTCAGTTTTTATTTATTGCAGCGAAGTAAGTTTAATTTAAAAGAATCAAAAATCGGGCGAGTAACGGAGGGACGCATATTCGGAGTAACTGTATGGTGGAGACAGGAAACCAAACAAATTGATCAAGTAGCCGACTGAAGAGGAAGGTGTAATTATGACTGTAATGGACTGAAATACAAGAGGGCAGGACATGAAGTCAGACAAATGGATGCTCAACGGACACACTACCATGCACCTTTCGGTGGTTTGCAGAGTATGGATGTAGATGTACCTGACGAAAGGTTGTTAGACAACAATAGAAGACATGTAGGGACAGCATGGATGAGTGCAGCTGCAGACTATAATGCTTTGTGGAGTTAAGGAAGGATTTATCCAGTAGCGAATGTAAAATAATTGATGAACATCTCTTCTGGTTAATTATAGGGACGAAACGGCAAGATGGGTGGATGGATGGATGGATGGATGGATGGATGGAGACGGTTGTATGGGCGAACGACGGCAAGGTCTTCAGCGCCCGCTCAGTAACAGACTGAGGCAGGTGTCAAGAAAAGACTCAGAACAGTAAGATAGAAGAGAACGTAAAACACAGGTAACAAGGTTGGAAAAATATGTGCCTACCCACACCGAAGCGTGGGACGAAGCATGCCGCCAGCAGTAAGACATGGACAACACAGGAGGAAAGTGGTAGAGGGCGCTAAAACAATATAGCAGATCGAAGTGGTTGGCTGACCGCAAGAAAAAAAGGGAGGAGCCAGCCACTTTGCAATACACTAAAACCTGCAGCCTAAAAGTTTAGGCCAGAGTCCTGGCACATCACAAAACTTTAAAACCCTAGACACATACGTCTCATCATTAGCTAAAACACAGGGCAGACAGATCCCCATCAACTTGTGCTTCTGCCCTTGCATCACGGTATAAAATGCAGTCTATTAAAATGTGACGGACAGAGATGTGCACACCACAAGCATCACAAAACGGGCGATCCTCCCGCCGTAATAGAAAGCTATGTGTGAGAGGACAGTGCCCAATCCGAAGGCGTCAAGACGGGTAGCGTACAATGTATAGAAGAACACCAGGTATAGAGGACCAAGAGATAAATGCTCGGATTAATAAGGTCATAAAGACAAAAGAAGGGATGCAGTCTTTCTCCCCTACCGTTCAGTCTGTACATCGAATAAACACTGACGGAAACTAAAGAAAGGCCGCGAGTGGGATCAAAATTCAGTGCGAAAGGCAATCAAGGAAAAAAAAAAATTCTTTGACGACACTGCAATCCAAAATTAAAGTGAGCAAGTTGTACAGAATCTGTTGAATGGAATGAACGGTGTAATGGGCACAGAATACCCTCCACTGTTTCCCTAGACAATATGCACTGTAGAGAAAACGAGTACGACGTTACGTTCGGAGCTTATGTTCGGACGTCTTTATGAACTCGTCGGATATAGGCCCAACACGTGGGTCAGCCCACAGCGGCCATCGATCGGGCGAGAACTCGGCTACTCAAGCCGCCGCCCAAAGTGCTGACGGCGGAGACTGAAGCGGCGCACGCCGTGATTAATGACGCTGCTTTCAGCCCGCCGTGCGCCACTCAGACAGCGCCGGGGCGGAAACTTGGCGCCGACCCCGCGGCCCAGCCCGTGTCGCGGCCCGACAATAAAACGGCTTATGCCAAACAATCGCCTCCCCCAACGCGCTGAAATGTCTCCTCGCCAAGTTACCAGTGGCGACGGAAACGTAACGTGCCGTGCCAGCTCTACAAAAGGATAACAAAGGGGGTACACTCGGTGGGAAAACTGAACTACCGTAGGGACTGATCAAGACTGAAAGCGAGCTGCGAGAAATGTGTAACTGTTCGCCACCACTGCGAACTGGAGACATGTCCGGAGTTTTAGCACATTGGTGTTTATGTCCGATGGGTGGGGAAAAAGCCAAAGCGTACAGGGGAGGGGCGCCGATGTTCCAAGCCAACCGAAGACTGTGCACGTCATTCGTGTTTTTAAGAAGTGTCGTCGAAGAGACGCTGAAACTATACATCTATATCGTTCAACCAATATAGTGCATCCTCCTACGTATGTTTCACGAAAAGACCACGAACGTAAAATTTCAGAGATTCGTGCTCACACGGAGATTACCAGTAATTTACTGTTCCTCCTGTCCTGTGCACCATTCGCAACTGGAAGGAACAGGAGTGAGGGACGGGGGCGGGGGGGGGGGGGGGGGGGGGGGAAGGCTAAAAGTGATACACAAAGCACTCTCCGCTACACACCATAAGGTAACTTCCAAAGTATATACAGGTTATTTGACAACTGTAAAAGCAAACAAAAGGTTCGAATAGAGGACAATAAACAAGCGAAAACGCCCAGTAAACACAGGTTCGGAAAACAGTGGTTTCCCCGATACGACGTGCGAGGTGTATGACAAAACTAAAGAGACTGACAAAACTACGAGCGCTCTGGCAAGGCTTTGTTGTTCTGCTTGTGTAGAGAGGTGTGTTCATCCCTTCCAGATGCTCTGTCCAAATTTCAGCTCCGTACAGCCATCACGTGGCTTTTGAGAGCGCCAACAGTGAAGTTGTGTTTCTATTGTGTGTTACGAAAATGGAACAGCGAAATTTAGAGCAAAGTTACGCCAACAATTTTTGTGTTGACCTTGGGTAATCGGCGATGACCGTTGAAAAGTTGAAAGAGGCCCATGCGGAACATTCCTTACCAGGAGCACAAGTTCTTCGCTGGCAAAAATCGTTGATATTCAACAGAATGTAATCTACAGAATGCCACTTCCTAGTCATTGCAGAATCATCAAATAGCATGTCTTCAGTAACTACAAGGTAGTTGACAGTATTTACATAATACACAAAAGGAATAGTCTTTCTACTCACACACGATGTCTCCGGAGGAATGGTCAGTGTTGAGGGATATGACAATAACAATCATTCGAATCAAAAAAAGCCTAGTAAAAATTGGTTCTAAAATGCATACTTTCAGAGCCACAAGCACTACTTCATTTTCCGTAATTTGAAACAAATTTCCTCTACTGCAAGCCCTTTGCTTTCCGTATTTCGGTAGGAGGTAGTATAAACCAAATCAAGAAAACACTGTCTAGTAAACATAGGCTATAAAACGAATACCTTAAGATCTATGAGCACTTGTTCAGTAGAAGAGATGTGTTTCACAGTAGTGAAGATGAAAAGTCAGGTGCTCTTCGATCTTACGGTATGTACTTTACAGTCCCTAGTTAAGAGGCATTTTTTCTGCCAACTCATGAAATTTGCAGAGCAACGAGCATGCTGTAAAACAGATTTGTTTCACAGTATCGAACATGAATATGTTTATAAGAATTTTTTGCTTAGAATGATCGTTCCTGTCGAATCCCATTAGTTGACATTCTTCCTAGGACACGCTGAATTTAGAGGAATGTCATTAAGAAACACTGAGTGTTCGGGAAACTGATAACAATGCAATGGCATGCATCTGAGGAACCAGAAATACAGGCCTATAAAAACTCTTTTCATCAGACCCAATGGACGAATTTGACAATATAAGGACGAACTGAGAAACACAACGAAACATAACGCAAATAACCTGAGATGTAGCTCACTTTTTTCGAAACTGTTGATCCTGAAAAAGAAATTGCAAAACTAGAATTCATACGAATAATACTGACGTAGCAACTGAATGTAATGTGTTTGTCTCCACTTAGTTCGTTACTTTTTAAGTCACTGACATAAAAGACATACTTAAGGACTGCGGACAGTAGTTGGAGAAGAAGGACGACAAATTTTTCCCGCAGTTTCCAGACAAAAAGACGAGGCAGCCGACACTCCGTAGTCGGGTAGGAACACGAGAAGGACTTCGTGACGCTGCACTAATGCCATCTGCCGGCAGTCCGCCGAAATTAGGGAGCGGCCAGGAGGCGCGCGCGATAACATCGTAGCGGGTGGCGGATAGCGACGCAAAAAACAACCGACCCGGACGTCCGCCGCGAAAACCAATTTAGCCATACGAAAAAACAGCTGCGCCCTTATCGTGCGCTTGCACAGGTGCGTGGTTTATCGCCAACAGCGCACTGTAATTGATGACCTGGCAGTGCAGCTTTGTGACAGCAATTCTTTATTTAAAAGATTTTTGTCGATCCTCTTCTGGTCTTCTAATGTGAACTGATATTAACACGACGAGACAAATTAGATTTTTTTAAAAAATGTGGTAATATGATAGGCTGAATTTTTTTGAGATGTGGTGTTGACAAAGGCATCCTGAAAACCTAATGGGTTGGTAAGATCGAAGATAATGCGATTGGCGGAGTGGGAGAGAAGAATAGTTCACGCAATACTACTATAAAAAGAAAAGTTCAGACTATTGGAGATACATATACATATGTACATATGTGCTGTCTGTTCTCTGTGTCCGAAAGAACAGACATCATTTTGATCCTGCACCCATTATGAATCAAGACATGCAGGAATTAAAGACAGTAGCTGCCAGCGGGCATCGATTTTTATCAATAGGGCAAGCTGAAAGCTTGTGGAAGACTGGGATTCGAACCCAGCTCTCCTGGTTGCTAGGGAGGTGATCTGATCACTATGCCATACGGATCACGCATTCACTGCAGCTGGACGCACTAACCCAGCACGCCTCCCATCAGACCCAAATTCTCAACTTTTCCTCACACTACTAATGTAGTGCCCCTTGACCATTATTCTTATTAATCGCGGCATCTCTCCGATTCCCGTAACAGTCCAACCTTGATGATTATTTGCATTGAACGATCATTGGCCGTCAACGCCGTAATTCTACATACGTGGATCTGTTCTTTCGAACTTTTTTACGAGAATCGGCGAGATGCCGCGAGCTACGAGGCTAATTAGCAGTGTGACTACATCAGTAGTGTGTTGTATAAGTTGTGAATTTAGGTCTGATAGGGTAGTACGTGCGGTTACGACGACCACTGTGTCCGGATGTCGTAGTGATCAACGCATCTGCCTTGTAAGCAGGAGACTCAGGTTCGAATCCCAGTCCAGCATAAATTTTCAGCTTGCCCCAGTGATATAAATCAAAACCCACTGGCAGCTAATGTCTTTAATTGGCTCTGAGCGCTATGGGACTTAACTACTGAGGTCATCAGTCCTCCAGAGCTTAGAACTACTTAAACCTAACAGAGACCTAAGGACATCACACACATCCGTGCCCGAGGCAGGAGTCGAACCTGCAACCGCAGCAGCAGCGCGGTTCCGGACTGAGCGCCTAGGACCGCTCGGCCACTCAGGCCGGCTAATGTCTTTAATTCCTTTCTGTCTTTACTGGATATATTCTGAGACATGACGAATTCGTTGCTTTTGTTGTTGTTGTTGATTATGATATTGTTGTTGTTGTTTTCGGTACGAAGACTGATTTGATGCTGCCCTCCACACTAGTCAATGCTTTACAAGCCTCTTCACCTCTCAATAATTACTGCAGCCTACATCCATTTGAATCTGCTTACTGCACTCGAGTATTTAAAAATTGTATCCCCCCACACTCACCTCCATTTCAAATTGAAGATTGCTTGATGTCTCAGGCTTTGTCCTATCAACCGACCCTTTCTGTTTGTCACGTTGTAGATGGGCTCCTAAAAAACAATAAACAGGATAGGCCAATGTAAAAGCAATTTGATGAAGATCACGACGGAAGTGCATATAATGAACTATAAAAGCTATCGACTTTAATTCCTACACAGAAAGGAAGAACGCTGAAAGGCGTGAAGACTGGACGTTTTGCCAACAGACTCCCTTACTGAGCACGGAAGGAGGACGTGCATGAACTGCACTGGTGCTTTACAGCGGCTAAAAGTCAGAGCAGTTAAATACTCTTGATTTGCTTTGGGAATAACTATATGAAATGTTTATCACCTTTTCAGTAACATTTTCGCTTTTGGTTGTAACTGTTTTTACTGCGGTCTTTCAAGTTCCGCTTACGTGCCGTTGTCACGCGCAGAATTTGACGTCATGGTACGGCTTAGAAACAGGTAAAAAATAATAGCGTTCTTTAGGGCTGTGTTTTCCTTGATGGCAACAGAGTCAAGGGTTGTCATCGATGGCGCGGGTATCATAGTAGCACTTTTAAGTTATTTACAATCAGGATGAATTTAGTCATGTAAATAGCACAATATGGGTCTCGTATCATTTCATTGATACTACCCATAGTTTCTATGACTTTAAAGTGTAACAAAGCCATACAAAGATGTTATTTTTAGCCTGTCTCGAAGCCGTAATACGACAACTAATTTTATGCTTGACAATGGAACATAAAACGAAATTACGATAACACAATGAAAACAATTATGGCCAAAAGTGGAAAGTGACTTCATCCAAAGAATTCGAGAGGCTGTGGATCCGCACTACAAGTTTTCTTTCGCTGTTTAGAAGTAAGCCAAAATATTACTGCCGACTTCCAGTTTCTGTTTCCATGTGATCGCTTATTTCTCCTTTTATATACATCGTAAACTGAACCTTCTGCCTTTTAATACGCTTCCAATTCACAACAAAAGAATTTTTTAGTGCATATGAGGAGATCTGAACGCAAATGGTGGATGAAAAATTCCTTTAAACAATACAAATCACGAAGCATAACGCTGGTCGAACATATCTGCAAGAAAACAAACTAGTTTGAGTTTTGTGTAAGACGGAACCAGCGTCCAATACGAAAAATTATTCTACTTCGATTTTGGAAGACACTCCGTAAAAGCTAATTAAAGTTCTCTACAATAATCTCCTCAAGCAGGGCGGGCCACAATACTTCCGTGTCGTTGCTAGTGCTAACAAACTGTTTCAGAACAGGAAAAGCGAAAGTTAATTGCGGGTTGGCTAACTAAATGAGACATAAGGCGTATGACGGGACAAAAGCAGGAAAAACAGAAACAGCATAATTATGACATGTCCATTTCGGCTGACATGGAATGTGGGCGCGAGAGTTTTGTAATTACGAACAAGTTCCTGTGAGAGTCATTATTTATTAGTGTCGTTAAAATGAAAATGGAGGAATATGAGAATGATAGAAAAAATCTTACTTGATACATTCTTTAAACAATGGAGTATGCACAAACGATAATGACGAAATTCAAAAATGCTATGAAATTCGATAAATGGTTACGTATTGGTAAAGGCGCAGAATTGTGTGAAAACAACTACGTCAGTACTGAAATTTTTGACCTCATAAAAACGAATGAGACTACGTATGAATCAAGAATCAAGGAAGGAATTTAGCATACATGTAGTTGGTGAAAATTAGTGATGGAACTTAGACAACAGATGTGAATTCAACAAACCTTGTAAGTTCCCTCCACACATTCCCCCGTCCAGTGCTTTTCACAAACTTTTCTTTCCTCGTTTTGAGGCATTCTTCTGCTGTCCCTTCAAGACAGAAGCAATTCGCATGTCAATAGGAGCATTATTTACCAATTTTTAATTGATTTCACTTTCATACTAAACTCACTGGTATTTCTATGGCATAAATTTCGACTAGCCGTATACTTCTATAAGCACATTTTGTTGAGAGATCACACATACCGCGAACCCCGAGCTTGCGGACATGATGAAGTGTTCAGTAGACACACCAAAAATATTTATTTCGAGTCACGGAATTCTGCAATATCTTCTGATGAATAAGTGACGTCCTTGATCGACGAACACAAGACCTGGGAAAGAAATTTGGAGCGACTCCAAAAAACGAAAATACAGAAACACGAGGCCAAAATAGTGTCACATAAACTAAAGATAGATCAAAAGGTAGTCGTCAGTAGCGATGCATTGCAGATGATTAAGAAAATTCTTTGGCGAAAAGAGCTGCGTGTAAAGAAACGTCGCAGGATGCAAGGAAATACTACACTAGAAGCATCAGTCACAGATAGTGAAAAATAAATGTACAAGAGAAGGGCCGGTCGCAAGCACTAGGGTTGTGTTCGAACACGACCCGAACTTTCCAAACAGTGTGTGTCACGGTTCGGAAAAATCTCGAGTCCTGTTCGGTCTTTCGATTACCCCGCGACCTAGTGGCTGTCGTTAGAACTACGTCCACGACCCGTCTTTTGCGTTTTTAGTGCACTATGGATTTCAGTACCAAAAATAACTGTGAAACACTGACTAAAGTGCTTTTTAAGGGTCAGGTACTACGTAACAACGGCAACTATAAATAAATACGAGAGTGCAATCATGATTCTGTCCAATTCTCGAGCTTGCTTACGATCGTCCCGCGATCTAGTGACTTCTGATGGTATATCCAAGACTGTTGTTCTATTCTCGCGACGGCGGTTACAATTTACCACGATACATTTAGTTCATTAGGCATTTAATTCTTGATTAAATGTCTTCCCCGTTTCATCTGAATGTTGCCATCTCGTTTACAAACCGGTTTAAATGTGGTAAAGATTTTAGTTATTATGGAAATACCTGAACAGGGATTGAAACGCTTTTTGCCACGAAATTAGTAAATCATTATTCTCTCATAACCAAATTAAACACGGTACTAAGTTCAGTGAAGTAGTTTTTCGCAGGACAACATTTTCGCCTTCAATAATCAGCATTAAAGTTTGTAGATCAACACAAACCAGTTCTTATTGTAAATTTGTAGACACGACAGGAGTTTGTGCGGTGGGAAGATTTAACGCTCTTTCCTTCTGAGTTTCACAACATTGTCAGATTTTTTAAGCAGAGCTCTAGCTAGTAGTTGTGGCCGATTCGTAGATTCTAGCATATCCCTTGCTCGCGCTGCTCTAGTCAAATGTCATAACACGCTCGATGCTGTATGGAGCGATGCAGCCTATCGGGAAATCTCAAACCCGTTCGACCGCGAGTCTCGTTTGCCCAGCTTTAACAAACACATTTTGTTCGCAACGTGTATGGGTATGAGGAGACAGCAGTTATGAGTGTTACATAATGCATTTCTCGCTCTGACGTTAATAATGATTAATCGGTGGAATTTAACGAATATTGGTATTGTCTGCTATTCGTACTTTTACACACCGATAAAGTCTGTTAGAATCCTTATTTTCTGTAGCAATTGCAAAATTTATATACCTTTAAAATAATAACGTTAATAAAGAAACTGCATTTTTGGGTGCTGTTGTAATGTAGAAAGTAGTTGTTAACTGTTTCGCTTTTATTTTAAAAATTCTGTCATTTTGTGTAATAAAATATTAGTTTCTTGGTTTTGCAAATGCTTTGTGGGTACTGTATATTTAAACGCAAAACTAGAATACCGTGAATCTCGCCACTTACCACGATTACTTCATTAGCACGCGTTTAAAATGACATGAAAATGTCAGCACTAGATCCTGGATTACCTGTGTTTCACAATTAGTCGCAACAAGAATTTTTAAAAATTAATCCTTCTGCCCGTAACTTACAGAAGTTACACACACACACACACACACACACACACACACACACACACACACACACACACAGACACACACACACACACAGTGGGTGTTGGAGTCCAGGTATCAGCTCAAAATTGTCACTCTGCACTTTTACTGTACAAAGGTATTCGAAGTGCTATCTTGGTCAGTTTTTAATAAATAAGAATACACGTTCTTTACGTCATTTCTGTTACACATGGCGCATGAGCTTCGTGTTATCACAGGTAGAACACCGCATTCGCACAGAATTCCGTTTTACTTCCTGTTCACTGTGCTGAATAATAATTTTACTGTTCATCAAATCACTCGTCCATTCGTTTCTGACACAGGCTTTAATTTGGTGAGGAGTTAAATTTGATTTTCAGTTGCTAGCTGTTACACTTCTACGAGAAAATGTAACTAGGTTTCTTCTTCTCGTTTAACAATTGCTTTCCCACTGTGACCAACTGAACGTTAGTTTGTATATAAGTGAAAAATATTATCTCTTAGTTCACAGAACTAGACTGACGTGCGGGACTGGCGGTTCTCGAGGACACGGGATTACAGCTGCCCGATATATGAGGATGGTCTGAAATAAATTATACCAAATATTGATTACTTATTCCGCGACGATATACTTTTCATGAAGAAGAGGTTTCTTATGGACGAAAGAAGCACATACAATCAAGTAAGTTAGAGACGAATATGATTCAGTTCAGATTTGATGACTAATTATGTGCCTGTGTGCCTGGAGGCAGGGAGTGAGGGAGGGAGGGAGGGAGAGGGAGGGGGAGGTGGGAGGGAGGGGAAGGGTGGGAAGGATGGGGATGGTGGAAGGGAGAGAGAGAGAGAGAGAGAGAGAGAGAGAGAGAGAGCTATACACATATGGTGAGGACAGGAAGAAGTATGGGCCTTGGTCTTAGCACTTCTTGTCATAAGTGTTCTGACAGATTTAATGCAGCCAGCCACGAATCTCTCTCCTGCGCCAACCTCTCATCTCAGAGTAGCACTTGCACGGTGCGTCCTCAATTATTTGTTGGATTTCGATCATCCCCTACAGTTTTTGCTCTACAGTTCTCTCTAGTACCATGGAGGTTATTCCCTGATGTCTTAATCCGTGTCCTACCATCCTCTCCATTCTCCTTGTCAATATTGTTCACATGAATCTTCCTTCACTGATTCTGTGGAGAACCTCCTCATTCCTTACCTCACCAGTCTACCTGATTTTCAGCATTCTTCTGTAGCTCCACATCTTGAAAACGCTTCAGTTCTCTTCTGTTTCTGTGTTCCCACTGTCTATGATTCACTACCAAACAATGGTGTGTTCTAAAGGCACATTCTCAAAATTCTGTTCCTTTGATACCAGTAGACTTCTCTTGGCCAGGAATGCCCTTTTTGCCTGTACTATTGTACTTTTCAACGTCCGTCTTGATTCGTCCGTCATAGGTCACTTTGCTACTAAGACAGCAGAATTCCTTAACATCGTGATTACCAATTTTGATGTTAAGTTTCTCACTATACTCATTTCTGCTTCTTTTCATTACTGTTTCCTTTGTCGATTTACTGGCAGTCCTCATTCTGTACTTACCAGACCATTCATTTCATTCGATACGTCTTTTAATTCTTCCCCACTTTTACTAAGGGCTGGAATGTTATCGGCGAATCTTATCACTGATGCCATTTTACCCTCAATTTAATCCCACTGTTAAACATTTCTTGTATTTCCATCGTCGTGTCTTTAATGTATTGACTGAGAAGTAGCGGCGAAAGACTACGTCCCCGTCTTACAACCTTTTTAATCCAAACTTTTCGTTTTTGGTCTTCCAGTCTTATTGCTCCCTCTTGGTACTTGTACGTGTTGTATTTTACTCGTCTTTCCGTATAGCTTACTCCTATTCTCCCATAATTTCGAAGTTTGCTCACGCTTGCCTATCGTTTATGTAAGAGAGAATGCTCGTTAGCTTGTATTCGTTCCGGTGTAAACCCGGATTAAGAATAATGTAAAGAAAGTTTATGGCCACGATAATGGTTCGGCTTTAGCGCGCAGGGGCGCCTGTTTGATCTGGAGCGTTCAGCCCCGAGTTAGCGGCTGGGGCAGAGAACAGGGTCAGGGGGCAACCCTTCCTCCATTCTTCCCCTCCTCACCCCATTATTTAGAACATGTGGCACATGCGGAGTGATTCTACGTAGTGTTTTGCTACTGCGGTGCTGCATGCGCACCACAACTTGTAAGTTCATTCTTCTTTCTTCTTCTTTTTCTGATCTTATTCCATGTCTTCACGGGGTCGGTACGTTACTCTGTTAAATGTATGGTACGTTACTATCACATACGCGAACATACTACTGTACCAATGGGCCAATGAAAACCTCGGAACTCCATGTAGCTGTGAAAACTCGTAATTGCGGTAACTAGTAACTTCACAATCAAAGAGAGATTTAAAAGTGCAAGAGTTTCTCTAGTCTGTCAATTATTAGGCTGTTTCTATTCAGTTATACATGTACCATCTTTCTGTATCACTTCACATCGCCGCGCGGGATTAGCCGAGCGGTCTAGGCGCTGCAGTCATAGACTATGTGGCTGATCCCGGCGGAGGTTCGAGTCCTCCTTCGGGCATGGGTGTATGTGTTTGTCCTTAGGATAATTTAGATTAAGTAGTGTGTAAGCTTAGGGACTGATGACCTTAGCAGTTAAGATTTCACACACATTAAAAAAAACCTTCACATTATTTTTTTAAGACACAGTTTTTGTTTCACCCGCAAGTTTTTACAAAACCGAGCTACGTGGTTTTCATTACCAACAATCGATGTGTATCTATACACTATTATATATGTTATTATTATGTGTGTGCTGCCTTTTCTTTTAGGCATGTCCGAAAGAACAGACATCACACACACAACAGAAATATTGAAACACAGACGGCATTTCATGGTATCTTCATTGTGACTGCACCTTGGATCCGACATCTCTCACGAGATGCTGCAAGCAGTGAGGAAAATTCAAAGGGGGCGCTACGCAAGTAATACGCGACGACTGGGGAATCTGGGTCGGAATGTATGCGTGCTCGCATAATCAACGCGTTTAAGACAACCGCTCGCATAGACCGGGTGCGGCACAAATTTTCACTTATCGCCAATGAATTATTTTCGTAATTGAAATTTGTGGGTAGTTCTAAGGGACCAAACTACTGAGGTCATCGGTCCCTAAGCTTACACACTTGGTAATCTAACGTACGCTAAGGACAACACACACATCCATGGCCGAGGGAGGCCTCTAACCTCAGACAGGGGCAGCCGCGCGAACCGTGACAAGACGCCTAGACCGCACGGCTACCCTGCGCGGCAATAATTTTCGTGTCCTCATGCGGGTGGCATCGGTGTCTCTCTTTCATCAAGTTATTCTGCTCTGTCAGTGTTGGTGTGGCCGCTTGCCCTACGTGACACCTCCTACCCGCACTCCCACTCAGATGGGTGGAACTCGCGTGCACTTCTCTGCGTCTAGTGTTATCTCATGGGAAAGTGTGAGAACATTTTGGTGACGTTTGCGAACCGTGCAAATTAGAAGGGACGTGGGTACCAGCCTGGTATTCACCTAATCGGATGTGGAAAACGCCGAAAAACCACATCCAGGCTGCCCAGCTCACCGGTACTCGTCCTTCACCCACCAGGGGGATTCGCGCCTCGAATTTCGTAAATGGCGTGCTAACGCGCACGGCTACCCGGGGTTGGCCGAAACTTATAACTTAGCTGTTATTTTGTAAATAAAACGTAAAATAGTAATGTCACCAATGTCGTCATTACGAAATAGTAATGAAAATAACCTAACGATAACTTCAAAAACATAAGATAAGTTGTGAACAGCCCGAATCACCTCGGTTACTAACGGGCGCTAGAGAGACTTCAAAGTCATGCCGGCAGCGAATAAAGTTGAGTAATGGCGGGCATTGCAGCCAGGTTTGAGATTTGCTCGGCACTCTGTAGAAATGTAAGGAGCGCGTCCATAAGGTAGGCTCCCAACTAGTCCCACAACCAGCAAACCAAGTAGTCCAGTCAACGAAGGAAAGTCAGTGGAAAAAAACGTGCAGTCGCTAATTTTTGTAGAGTGGAAGGGGGTGGGGCGTGAAATGAAAAACATACTAAATGTTCGGTGGGATGTGAGCATCAAGTAGGGTTGTCGAGGAGGAGGGAAGAGTTTAAAGGTCTTTTTTTATTTTTCTTGACAGTCTTTGAAACCGCGGGCTCTAGCGACAAAAATCAACTACATAAATTTCCTACAAAAAAGGCCCTATTCATTTTTTTCTATAACTAATAGTTTCCGCGTCGTAGCATATGGAAAAAGCACTCCGTCGTCAGGCCACGAGTGGCCTACCGGGATCATCCGACCGCCGTGTCATCCTCATGGAGGATGAGGATAGGAGGGGCATGGGGTCAGCACACCGCTCTCCCAGTCGTTATGATGGTATTCTTGACCGAAGTCGCTACTATTCGGTCAGGTAGCTCCTCAACTGGCGTCACGAGGCTGAGTGCAACCCGAAAAATGGCAACAGCGCATGGCGACCTAGACGGTCACCCATCCAAGTGCTGACCACGCCCGACAGCGCGTAACTTCGGTTATCTCACGGGAACCGGTGTATCCACTGCGGCAAGGCCGTTGCCTGTATGGAAAAAGACGCACTTTATTTAAAAAAAATGTTGTAATGATATAAAATTAGGTCATGCACGTCCCTCCTTTACTGGTACGCACGACGAAATGCGAAAAGGCAACTCGCGATTCTCTCTTCGAGACTACGCCACAAAGGCAACTGCAGGGCGTTTTACAAAGCTTGCCTTATGAATCACTGGCTATGCGGTTTGCAGACATGCCCCGAGGTGTTTATTTTCCACAAAGTGCGTTAACACCACATGAAATACAGATACGAATTACAACTAATACTAACGCAAGAAACGTATGTGGACAGAATCCATGTAAACCCCTGCACACTGTTCTACAGTGCTAGAAGGGAACTTATTCTTTGTCATCCTGTACTGCAGCTGTAGCGTTCTTCCGAGAAAGACGACTTCGTCCACTACGAGTGTTGGTCGCTTGTCAGTTTACAGTGAGTCTGTAAATCCCCTGCATTCCCTGTCCGGATCTATCATAGGAACAGACAAAATAACTTCACTGAGCTCGTGTCCATATAGTGGAGTTATTTTCAGTTTTAATAAAGCGTGTATTCATTTGCATTTGTTTAATGATCTATTTTGTGAAAAATTTCAGCAGCTGGACCTGTCAATAGTCTACCACAATGAACAGCCTGACCTAAGTACAGCTCGTTGCCAATATGTATTTGACAATGTCCATTTGAGTGTTTCCAAAATCAATGACTGGAATAGTTTTGGCGGCTTTAGGGAATCAAATTCATCTCCCGGAACTTCCGATGTTCAAACCCAGACAAGCAGTGCATTACAGTAAATTACTGTTCTAGACTTGAACATAATCAGTCCTATTCCATCAGACGCTTTGACACCACCTTGCAAAATGTACTGCGGGCGTGTGGAAGGTGCACTCTGCTGTGTGCCGGTTCGAGACTCGAACACTGTTTTAATCTGCCAGGAACTTTCATACACTCCTGGAAATGGAAAAAAGAACACATTGACACCGGTGTGTCAGACCCACCATACTTGCCCCTGACACTGCGAGAGGGCTGTACAAGCAATGATCACACGCACGGCACAGCGGACACACCAGGAACCGCGGTGTTGGCCGTCGAATGGCGCTAGCTGCGCAGCATTTGTGCACCGCCGCCGTCAATGTCAGCCAGTTTGCCGTGGCATACGGAGCTCCATCGCAGTCTTTAACACTGGTAGCATGCCGCGACAGCGTGGACGTGAACCGTATGTGCAGTTGACGGACTTTGAGCGAGGGCGTAGAGTGGGTATGCGGGAGGCCGGGTGGACGTACCGCCGAATTGCTCAACACGTGGGGCGTGAGGTCTCCACAGTACATCGATGTTGTCGCCAGTGGTCGGCGGAAGGTGCACGTGCCCGTCGACCTGGGACCGGACCGCAGCGACGCACGGATGCACGCCAAGACCGTAGGATCCTACGCAGTGCCGTAGGGGACCGCACCGCCACTTCCCAGCAAATTAGGGACACTGTTGCTCCTGGGGTATCGGCGAGGACCATTCGCAACCGTCTCCATGAAGCTGGGCTACGGTCCCGCACACCGTTAGGCCGTCTTCCGCTCACGCCCCAACATCGTGCAGCCCGCCTCCAGTGGTGTCGCGACAGGCGTGAATGGAGGGACGAATGGAGACGTGTCGTCTTCAGCGGTGAGAGTCGCTTCTGCCTTGGTGCCAGTGATGGTCGTATGCGTGTTTGGCGCCGTGCAGGTGAGCGCCACAATCAGGACTGCATACGACCGAGGCACACAGGGCCAACACCCGGCATCATGGTGTGGGGAGCGATCTCCTACACTGGCCGTACACCACTGGTGATCGTCGAGGGGACACTGAATAGTGCACGGTACATCCAAACCGTCATCGAACCCATCGTTCTACCATTCCTAGACCGGCAAGGGAACTTGCTGTTCCAACAGGACAATGCACGTCCGCATGTATCCCGTGCCACCCAACATGCTCTAGAAGGTGTAAGTCAACTACCCTGGCCAGCAAGATCTCCGGATCTGTCCCCCATTGAGCATGTTTCGGACTGGATGAAGCGTCGTCTCACGCGGTCTGCACGTCCAGCACGAACGCTGGTCCAACTGGGGCGCCAGGTGGAAATGGCATGGCAAGCCGTTCCACAGGACTACATCCAGCATCTCTACGATCGTCTCCATGGGAGAATAGCAGCCTGCATTGCTGCGAAAGGTGGATATACACTGTACTAGTGCCGACATTGTGCATGCTCTGTTGCCTGTGTCTATGTGCCTGTGGTTCTGTCAGTGTGATCATGTGATGTATCTGACCCCAGGAATGTGTCAATAAAGTTTCCCATTCCTGGGACAATGAATTCACGGTGTCCTTATTTCAATTTCCAGGAGTGTGTTAGCGCAGACTCCGCTGCAGAACGAAAATTCCGTTCTGGAAACATCCCTCAAGCTGTGGCTTAGCCATATCTCTGCAGTTTCAGGAGTGCTGGTCTTACAAGTTTAGCAGGAGAGCTTTGTCAAATTTGGAAGGTAGGAGATCATGTACTGGCGGAAGTAAAGCAGTGAGGAGGGGTCATGAATCAGTCGGCAGAGCACTTTCCCACTAAAGGCAAAAGTACGAGTTCGATTCTCGGTCCGGTAAACAGTCTTTTTGTCTACCCTTTTTGTGAACAGTGCGGGAGAGAGAACGAGGAGTTGTAAGCTCGCTACTTATTTTACAGACCTATGAAGCAGGGAAGCACAGACAGGAGCACAATCCCGCTTTTAACTTCTACCCATCCGGTTTCGCCGTGTTACACTCCAACATCACACTTTATCCCTAAATATAGTTATCTTGCATTTATATATGGCACACAAATTGAATATTTGTTCTTACTCCATTTCATTTGATAACATATATCATTTTATTTCATTAAGGTACTATTTTTTGTAACTGAGATTTTTTCATTCTCTGCAACGCGTTTCCTTGTGTTTATCAAGTGAAAACGTGCTTCCCTTTAGTTTCGTTTTCTCATGACTGTGGCTGACAGGCTAAAGTCAGTTTTGTTTCCTATCATGTCTAGTATTGACAATAAACCCATATGCAATACTTACTTTGACCACTGTACTTGGAGTTAAAGCGCTACGTCAGTACTAATTACCTGAAATTTGCGGTCCTTGCCCACGCGTTAACTTCAAACTGCGGTCCCCATACGCAGTTTCGGTACAAATGAGGCCTCTACTGTGGCCACAGTGGTAGCATTAACACTAGCGGGAAGTCTGTACCCTTTCAACACAAAGCCGACGCAACCTGCAGTACGATCGAAGAGGAACGGGAAGATGAAATGCGAACCAGAGCAGAGCTAAGCCAGCCGTGACATTTCGCTGCCGGATTTGGAAGGCAGGCGGACCTTTCACTCACCTTTCGCCCTTGGCGTGGCGAAACAAATGCTGCAGAAAAAGCCCCGAACTGCTAACTCGGCGCAATTAATGGTTCGATCCGAAGCTGAAGCCGCCGGCAGCGGGCTGCTGCGTCCGGTGGCGCAAACCTGTTCCCGCGGCGGCAGCGGCCGTCCCTGCAGTAAAAACCGACACAGCCGCCTTGGCCGCCTCACACGACGCAGGGGACGGCAGGCGGGCCGCGCGGCTTGTCAACAAAGGGAACTGCACCCGGTCACTGGCGGCAAAGTTCTTTAAAATCTCAACATCTATTCTCTCCGCCCTTCTAACCGGAAGGCTGGTTAGAAGACCACAGTGCTTCTAAGGGGTGCTGCTATCGGCAGTGGAATGGCGCGGTAAATCGTACTCATCGCCGGTTCTCTAGATCTTTCGGAACTGAGCGCTCTTTTTCCAGCAGATGCGTTGTGTTGTTGTTACGTTCAAAAATCCATGCGCTACCGGTCACACATCAGTATGCGAGGTGGGAGTCCGAGGCAACTAGACTACAGTCGTTCGTGATTCGTGCGGAACGGTTGCGTCGCACCTACAATCATCGAGAAAGGTAATACGCCGTTGTTCATGTAGAATAACTTTAGTCACTAGAGCTAAAGATCACTACTAGAGATCTTATTTGATAAACTAACACTACGGGGTTTCCTCCCTAATTTATACTTATAAAAAGATTTGTATTGTATTGTATGTTAACCGGGGACCTAGAAACGACGGAGAGGCTCCGTCCCCGCCGCAGCCGCAGTGGTCCACAACCCCACGACGACTACCGCAGTCCACTTCACCCCTCCGCCGTCCCACACAGAACCCAGGGTTATTGTGCGGTTCGGCCCCCGGTGGAACCCCGCAGCGAACTTCTCACACGAGACGAGTGTAACCCCTATTTTTGCGTGGTAGAGTAATAGTGGTGTACGCGTACGTGGAGAACTTGTTTGCGCAGCAATCGCCGACATAGTGTAACTGAGGCGGAATAAGGAGAACCAGCCCGCATTCGCCGAGGCAGATGGAAAATCGCCTAAAAACCACCCACAGACTGGCCGGTTCACCGGACCTTACCCCAAATCCGCCGAGCGGATTCGTGCTAAAGACCAGGCGCTCCTTCCCGCCCGGAAAGCCTTGCGTTAGACCGCACGGCCAACCGGGCGGGCCATAAAAAGATTTACTAAATTAACCTTCTGCAAAAAGTAAATTAAACCTCTGTAACACCTGGCGCCAAACAGTGGGCAAAAATGTATTCCCATATAAAAAGAAAAATACAATGTACGTAAATATAATGACAATGTTAATGCTTTTTAGGCATTCCTCTTTTATGTATCACACCTATTAACCTTTTTGGAATGGAATGAACCAGTTTTTTTTGTTAGTCTCTGAGGTAATATTTTGCCATTCCTGTCGTAGACATTGTTTCAGAGCAGTCTTATTTAGTATGTCATGTTTTCTGACCATTCTTTCAAGCATTCTCCAAAGACGTTTAACTGGATTAAGGTCCACTCTCTGTGGTGGATGTGTTGGCGTAAGCTGTTGCCAGCACAGCGGTCGGCACAGACGTAGCAAGAAGATCGATAGTAGGCGCTGGATCAAACGCGCCTATCAGGACAGAGGCCAAAGACAGACTCGTAAGTAATATGCCGCCAACGCCCTCGCGACCACAAGTAATTAGATCGCCACGGCTAACCGGACAGTCTCAGTCACCAGCTCACTGTCTCAGTCACTAGCTCAGTCATTAGCGCACTAACCGGCATCCTAGTTTGGCATTTGTCATTTATTGCTTAGCGGGACTGCACTTCACCAGCAGTGAGGCTAACGTGAACTATTAGTGAAGAGCTTGTACCACAACGCATGGACTCTTATAAAGTTAAGTAGCTTCCTGTTTATGTAACTAAAGAACCCTGTTAATACATGTGTGCAGTTGTGTTGTAGAAAGAGGATACCGGCCACCAAATAACATCCTCTCCCTGGATTCCTATGGTACAAGACTCAACAGTGGCGACGAAGACACAAAAGTGGAAACTTGAGAACACGGGGCGTATGGTACAATAACCACAGACGAACAATTTCCGCTGTATGCTTAGAGCTACTGTCTTGTTGAAACTAGTAATCTGTGCCGAAACTCAAGCTACAATACTACTTTGCAGATTTTCCTTTAGCATATTTAAATAATGAAATCTATACACGTAACTTCAACAAAAACAAGTTGCCCAACACTAGATGTAGCCACACATCCCTATACCGTAATTCCCCCATCACCCTTAGTTATTGTGAGTTGAATGTTTTTGGGATCCAGCTGAGTATCTGGTTGTCTCCACGCCACAGTTCTGCCATCATTTACAAATATGTTAAACTGACTCATCAGTAAACAGTGCCTTGTTCCTGAATTTGTGTTCTTGCTTAAACGCTCTGCAACAAATTCAGGTCTCAATTTCTTGTTCTTCTCGATAATGTACGATTTTCTTCTAGGTATCCTTGCTCCATAACCTGCATTGCTTAAAACATAGCAAATAGCCCTTGGTGTGATTTTCTTCTTGAATTGATCATTAACATGCACACGCAATGCAGACACTGTCAATTTAGGATCTTTTTTACCATCCTTATTAACATATTTCGTTCTTTTTGCGTTTTCTCTTGTCGTCGACCTCTTCTTTCGTTGTTAGTTATTCTTTCTCTAAATCACGATGTTATGGACCGCAATGTTGCCTAGCTCCTTCCAGTAATATCAGCTACTTCTAAATATGATTTTCCATTTTCATATTGGGAGATAACCTTTCCTCTACAGCTGTTTCCTTCCTTTCGCGGTCCATTTAACTACCACACTGCATTCACGGCGTATCAAAACCAGTTTACACGACGTGCAGCTTGCCATGAAGGCGCTCCTTACTGCAGGCGGTTCACTAGTCGCTTTTATGTTTACGTTTCTCGTGGCGTATGAATACTTTTTTGCCCACTATGTGAAGCCAGTTGGTACAAGATTTTTATTGACTTTTTGCAGAAGGCTAATTCAGTCAATCCTTTTATACGCACAGATTAGGAAGGAAACACCATATTATTAGTTTGCCAAGTAATATCTCTGGTTTTGATTTTTAATTCTAACAAATTAAGTTATTCTACATGAGCAACTATGTGTGACTACTTTTTTCCATGGCTGTAGGGCAGCCATATGTCCGGGTTTCCCCAGATTTTTCCCAATTTGGCGGCCTACGGGAGCGTCTGGGGGGAATAGTTTGTGAGGTGAGGTCTACCAGAACATTTGTTTCATTTTTCGTCAGACTTATAGAAATCTCAGATCTGATATACTGATTGTGCAGGATAGTATTTAGTGAGAAAAAGCAACTAACAAAATACTGTATGATGACAAAACTCTTTGTACGCATGCTTTACACAACTTGCTTTAACTCAACTAAAAAAAAGTCGATTCCAATCTTTGTACTGTGTGGATTAATAAAATTATTAAGCAACTGGCTGCATATTTAGAGATGAAGGGGGTGCAACTGAACCATTAAATACGGCATATGTGATAATGCATTCTGCTTTTTTTACGTTTTTTTACAATATTGCAAACATTTGTTACCGATGATACAGACAGCGACGTTTTGTAAAGAAAAAAAATACTTGGGTATAATATTCACACTGTCTTGTGATAAAAGGCCGTAAGACCACTTGAACACGTTGTTTCCATGATAATCCTTACTGTGAACATTGCTTACTGCAACATCTTCCCTTTCATTGGCAAAAATTTCGAAATCAGAATTATCATTACCTACCTCCATGCAGAAGACTTCTTGACACTCCTAAACATCACTTGGATCATTTAGCCACGAATGTATTACAGAATGGTACTCAGTGTAATTTGGACGAACACTGCC
Source organism: Schistocerca piceifrons (assembly GCF_021461385.2). Classification (NCBI taxonomy): domain Eukaryota; kingdom Metazoa; phylum Arthropoda; class Insecta; order Orthoptera; family Acrididae; genus Schistocerca; species Schistocerca piceifrons. The sequence continues at coordinate 452,383,219 of NC_060138.1, read as the reverse complement.
ACCTATGGGCTTGTCTCCACTCGACATAAAGTAGCGTGTAAGGTGCGTCCCACAGACCTCACGTGCTAATACAAACGCTACAGTTCTCACTCAGTAACAGCTGAAGATAAACCGAAACGTCAACAATGCTCAAGGTCATTAGCGCGTAAGGGGAACGATGCGGGAGACCCGCACCACCGTACTAGGCAAGGTCCTGATGGAGGTGGTCTGCCATTGCCTTCCTCCGAACGTAATAGGGAAGAATGACGATGATGATGAAGATGACACAACACCACCCAGTCATCTCGGAGAGATGAAAATCCCTGACCCCACCGGGAATCGAACCCGGGACCCCGTGCTCAGGAAGGGAGAACGCTACCGCGAGACCACGAGCTGCGGACTTCGTAGTTGTAGCTTTAAAAAATTTCATCCCCTATTTCAACGCCCTTAAAGGTTGGACTTCCAAAAATAAGTAAAGTATTTTTTATTTCTACAGGAGAAGCCAAATAGGAATTTTCAAAAATGCTTTCATAATGAAATGTTTTCATAAAATATTTCATCCCTTAATTCACCTCCACAGGGGTTGAATTTCCAAAAGCAGTGAAGCACGTATTTTTTATTTCAAATCGAAAAGCGAAATGCCTATTTTCGTAGGTGTAGTTTTATAAATGTTTTCGTAGTTCTTTAATAATGATTTATTTTCAAAATAACTTCCACCCACTGTTTTACCCCCGCAGTAGCTGAATTTCTAAAAATTATTAAGCACATATTTTTCTATTTCCTATTGAGAAACCAAACACTAATTTTCGTAGTTCTAGTTTCAAAAGTGTTTTACTAGCGAGATATTTAAAAAAATCATCCCTTTAGACGTGGAATATCGGAAAACGCCTTCTTAAACGACGTCTACAGTAGAAGATGAACATCCTCGCCATATTTTAGGTTTCTGTCCTTAGCTATTTGGGCTGGGCGATGGTGAGTCAGTCAGTCAGGACATTGCCTTTTATATACAGAGATTCACGGCTTCGTTTCTAATGAGCCTGAGCAGATTCCCGTCACACCATCCCTGCCCGGCAAATTCTGAAGCGCCAGAGGAAATCGAATCCTAGTTTTGCATGCCAGTGGGGTTGGGTTGCTTGGGGGAAGAGACCAAACAGCGAGGTCATCGGTCTCATCGGATTAGAGAAGACCGGGAAGGAAGTCGGCCGTGCCCTTTCGAAGGAACCAACCCGGCATTTGCCTGGAGCGATTTAGGGAAATCACGGAAAACCTAAATCAGGATGGCCGGACACGGGATTGAACCGTCGTCCTCCCGAATGCGAGTCCAGTGTGCTAACAACTGCGCCACCTCGCTCGGTCTGCATGCAAGTGTCGTGTGCTTTGGTGCGCTGAGAAAAACATTTGTATGCGTGAATCTGCCTGGTCACTCCGATGTTATGCATGATTCTCCAGATCTCTGCAGGAAACTGCTGGACTAATCCCTTTAAAAAGTCCACGGCCGATTTGTTCCCACAGCCCTTTCTCAAACCCGAGCTAATACTCCTGTCCTAATGACCTCGACGTCGATGGGCCGCTACTCTGTACCTCCATCCCGTCTTACCACGTCAGTAGCCAGGAATGTTCACCACTAGATCACATATGCGGGCGCTACACGAGGGAAACGCGGGTGGACGTCAGATAGTGTTTTGCGGTTCACCACTGACGTGAACGGGAAACCTGAGAGCGTCTGGAAGAGCTGAGTGTGACGACTGTACATACGGTACGTGGAGATGCGCTGGGTGTTGCGCCAGCCGTCTAGAGGCGGTAGGCGCAGACGCTGCTCGATACACAGCACAGATAGGCGGCTGCGCCTCAAGGCACGCCACCCGCAGCAAAATATGCTCCTGCTGCATAGAGGGGCGGGGGAAGCGGGAGGGAGTGGTGGGGGAGATGGCAGGCAGCAGAGCGATGCGACGAGCCGGCGCGGTGCAAGGACGTTGCGCAACGCCTGTCCTCACAAATCATCGCCGCGCTTGCCTACAAAGCGGCGCCACACACGCCGTGTTCACGTTCACTTTAACGTACACGTACAGTGTAACACTCGCCTCTTCTGCCTTTTAATTGTGGCTTGCAGACTAACAACTGTATCACTACCATTCCGTACGGATCACAATAACAAAGTGACTGATAGCCAGTTGTTTGCAGGACAACTACCATAGCAGCAACCGACAAGAGCAGTAAGAAACTTCCTGGCAGATTAAAACTGTGTGTCGGACCGATTCCTGAACTCGGGACCTTTGCCTTTCACGGGCAAGTGCTCTACCATCTGAGCTACCCAAGCTCGACTCTCGCCCCGTCCTCACAGCTTTACATCTGTCAGTACCTCGTCTCCTATATCATACGTATCAGCGCACACTCCGCTGCAGAGTGAAAATCTCATTCTGGAAACAAGAGCAGTATTTGGTCACTCACACCTTCTATCCTGAGCACAGCTGTCATATGGCTCTGCTGCCTCATACTGCTCATATTTTATGAGATACGTTCTTTTGTGCTTTGTTTCCCTACGCGATACGTTTCATTTACGAAATGTGTGAATCAAACTGCGAATATTCTCAAGGCCTAATTGCTATTGAAAAACTACAACATTCCGCTCTCCTAGTTATCCGCAACTGTTTTTTATTCTGATATGTGATATAGCTGTATCATGGCCGCCTCTCGTTTCGGTGAAAACAAAACATACTACTTCTACATACCTTTTTACATACACGTTTCGGAACTGTAAACCATCACTAGCGTGGCAGGACATTATTAAATATTGTAACTGCGACCTTTTTAGCTATACAGTACTTACTAATTGCGCCTGGGCTCAAGAACACTCGAGGAATACCAAACTGCGACATTACACAAGATGTTCAAATGGTTCAAATGGCTCTGAGTACTATGGGACTTAACATCTGAGGTCATCAGTCCCCCAGAACTTAGAACTACTTAAACCTAACTCACCTAAGGACATCACACACATCGACGCCCGAGGCAGGACTCGAACCTGCGACCGTAGCAGTCGCGCGGTTTCGGACTGAAACGCCTAGAACCGCTCGGCCACCGCGGCCGGCTACACAAGATGTATCATAATAAATAGCCAAAACTGATGTGGGTGAAAGTATACGATAGTACAAGGGGCGCTCAATAAGCAAAGCACCACTTTCTCCATTGGGTAATTTCGGTTGGATAAAATGCGGAGTTCGTTATGAGAAATGGTCGAATAGTCCCTACAGTTTCATGAGTTTCCCATAGGTGGCGGCGCTTTACGTAGCCTTGAAAATGACTTCTGTAACGGAGGTGTGTTCCAAGCAGAGCGCTGTCGTCGACCTTCTTTTGGCGGAAAACCAGAACATAGGAACTTCCATAACATCTACTGATACGCCCGCTAAACCCGCAGGGCAGAACAGGTGATTAGGTTGGGGAAAGGGCCAAATAAGAGGTCGGCCAGGTTCACTCAAAATTGTAATTAATCTCCCCAACAGCGAACCACCGAAACGAACCACACAACATGAATGGACGTGGCTTGGGTACTTGGAACCACTACTCAACTTTGACGTTCTGGGTCGGTGAACCGCGAAGCTCATAGCGATCTGACAGCTCCACACACGCTCCGACACTGCGCAGGGACCGTCAGCGGACCGAGCCGACTGCACCTTGCGGAGGTAACTTCTCTGGTCCGCAGCAACCGACCGACTGCCTGCTGATCCGTCGCGACTGCAGTGCTAGTGCGTCTCCGACTCACTTCCAGACACACGACGGCGGAAATACTGGCTCGGACCTAACCATGCAGAGGAAACACGCCCACTGGCTAAAAGACATCGCTGCACCAGGAAAGGACCGACCCAAGTTCCACAAGGCGGTAATTGAAGGGGCCCAGAAGCACTCGGAGAACCAGTTACACGTCGGCCGATGAGACGACCGACCTGTCACAGGCAGTACGCCGACAACATTTAAAACAACGTGTCAATCAAAAATCACAAAAATTACACACGGAACCTGACATGCACTTGCACGAAGACCTGAACGATACCCAACAGTCAATAAGCAAGCACGAAGACAAATCGGGGGTCTATGCGCGCGCGCACACGCACACACGTACACACACGTGTACACACACACACGTGTACACACACACACACACACACACACACACACACACACACACACACACAGCCGACTCATGAACGATCGGGGAGCCAAAACGCGTCGTCTGGTAGGACGGCCGACCGACGATCCACCAAGACCGTGGGCCGGCTCAAGTGATGCGTGGCGGCAATGGTCGGGCGAGTCATTTCGGCGCAAACCTCACTGCTCCAACCCGACTGCACCAGTGCCGCATTACAACTCTCCGACTGGCATGTCCGGACTGCGCTCCAGACGCGTTCCAACTGACTGGCAGACCCGAACTCGCGACCCGAACTGGCTTAAGACAGACAACGACCGGGAAGTAATAGCAGTCGAGCAAAGATACTACGAGAGGGGATATATCGATACGCGCTGCTAACGCCGCTCACGGTCAGGCATAGCAGCAACTCAGTGACAGTAGTAATTTAAATTGACGTAGTGAAGTGGAAGTACGTCAAAAACAGGGTGTAAAATACATTATGGCTGGAACACGAGCCACGCACGGCTCATCTACTGAGTCCTGGCAGTGAACAGAAGCACGATGAGTCATTGTGCGCATCGTCTGTCATCAATGCGCTAAGGTCGCGCAAATCCGTCCGATATCTCCCGCGTGCCAGCACGCCGCGCGCAGCTGTGACTCCTGTAATGTTGGGACGTGCGGACAGTCTCATTCGAGTTGTTCGAGGGATCAGTCGGACATTGCATTGCACAACTGGACGTCTCTATTGGTAGCGCTCACAGTCTCGTCCACCAGATGGGGTACTCAAAGGTGTGTGCCCCTAGATTCTTCGTCGACTAACAGAAGACGCAAAGAGCAACGAAGGATAATTTGAGCGGAATTGCTTGCGCGTTACACGCAAGTCTCTGCACTTAAGAGGCGTTCACAAAACTTCATTGGACTGTTCTCTCTCATCGACACATCTGTTTGGCCCAATGAAGGATGCACTCCGCAGGAAGCAGTACATGGATGATGGGGAGGTTGTTGATACAGCAACACGGTGGCTCCGAAGTCGACGAGTAGAGTGGTACCTTGCGGTCATGTGCGCTCGCCCAGTACGGTGGCGTAAGCCCTTCGCTCTGAACGGAGATTATGTTGAAAAACAGGATTTTGTAGAAAAAAGAAGGGGGAATAATATGGTATATTGGAATCCAAAATAAGGCCAGCTGTTTTCATAAAAAAATTGTTGCATTACTTACTGAATGCCCCTCGTATTTCAAATGTAACCTTTTTGATTACCATTTACTATCAGAAACAGGCTTGATCACAAATTATTTATTCCGGTGACCGGTTTCGACCACAATTGTGGTCATCTTCAGACCAATGAGTAAGAACCTCCTTTGGTGATAAATCAGTGTAGTTGTGAGTAGTGATTTATTACCAGGAGGTGGTTCTTACTCATTGGTCTGAAGATGACTACAGTTGTGGTCGAAATCAGTCACCAGAATAGTAAATATTTGTAGTACATTGATCACCGCATACTCCCACAATGTATTCAAAAGTAATTAACTTTTTGATTAAGTCCCCATCCGATTCAGCTCACATTTCACCCATGACTTACTTTAACAAGAAATACACCACTGCTTCAGTACTTTACGTGTTACAATTAACTGTACAATCGTAACTGTTTAAGGAAGTGTTATATAAAGTGTCGTTCACTGATCTGCATCAAATTGCACGTCTCTCTGCAATGAGTTACGCTTTCCGTCGACCACCGATAATCTCGTAAATCTTGTCAAGAGTATACAATTTGCTGCTCTGTGTCGCGTAGCAGTTGTAGACCCAGCGTTCGTTATGGCGAATGCGGAGGTGGTCACAGTATTTCACTGTCTCCCCTCCAATATAATTGGACGTCACCGCTACATTTATCATGCCACATACACCTAGTATTTTTTCTTTATGTTCGAAGTGAGCCACTATGGGCTACGAGTTAATGTGAATGTCATTTCCAATTTTTAGCTCTTGTTCGTCTGGCTTCTGTTCGTCAGTACCTCTTGAGCCCATCACTCGGTGCCTTCTGACAGAGGCCCCTGCTTCGTTTCAGTTCTTCTGTCAGCTTGAAATTTCGCTTGTTCTTCACTGTTTCTCTAAATTCTCTCATATCCATGATTTTGCCCTCTGGGATATCACTTTCTTTTAGATCTTTATCACTTTCATAGAACCATCCTAATCTTTTTGCCTTTGGGCTTACGATATATCATATTTTCTTTGTTAGACAATCATCGAACTTTCTTAAGACGTGCCCACTTAACAAACTATTCTTTTTTCCTCGATATGTTACTGATTCTATCTTTTATACAGTTCCTCATTTGATCTCAAACTTATGTACAGATTAATCAGTCTGTTGCGTAAAAATCCTTAATATCCTGCATCCTCTTTTCACTAATATATCGACTACATATTTTAATGAAACCAAAAATGAAATATATAAAATATTTTTATGTACATAACATTTATCTCAGATGTTAGTACAGTGTTTTTGCTGTTTACATCTGCGCCTGTTGCTCAAATATTTATTGCGTGGAATCCGTACGAAACTGTAGCATCAGTCCATGCTCAAGCATGTCTTGGCAAACGTTTGTAAGAACGCGTAACTCAGTGAAATTACGTGACTCTTACTATTGTGTGTGTTGACATTGAGCAAACACACATTAACTTTCGTTGAGTCAAGCTGATATCCAACTGCACAAGTAGGGCTTTCGGTGCCTCATGTTCGAGTGATGTGCCTGTTAACGATGCCCAGATACGGAACGTTGCCTTATCAGTACGATTCAGACGCGCAGGAAATGTTTCTTTGTCCATGGCTTCCAGCATTCCCGAAGCATAATTCGTGTTTCGAATCACTGTACTTACGCAAAGATCGAAATGTTAAATGTTGTTATCTGCATCTACATTCACTCCGCAAGCCACCTTACGGCGTGTGGCGGAATGTACCTCTGGTACACATCCCCCCTTTCTCTCCTTCTCTGCTCGACTGGAGAATGGTGCATGGGACGAACGACTGTGAATAAACTTCCGTATGAGCTCTTACGAGGCGGGTACCCAATAAAAAACCGGTATTATTTTTTAAAAGTTTATGTTTTCAAATTGTTTACAGAACAACCTTGTCCCCTTCAAAATACTCTCCATTACAACTAATGCATTTGCCCCGTCGGTGTTTCCACTGTTCAAAACATATTTTGTAGTCATCTTCAGAAATGGCTGACAGCTCCTCCCTTATTATTTTTTTCTTGACTTCTTCATTGTTGTCAAGTCGGTGTCCTTTCATGGCTCTTTCCATACGTGGAAACAAGAAAAAGCCTCACGGAGCCAAGTCAGACAAGTAAGGTACGTGGGGCAATGGAACCAAGCCATTTTAGGCAAAAACTGTCTAATGGAGATGGATGTGTATGCAGGTACGTTATCGTGGAAAAACCAGCCTTCAGTCTGCCACAAATCGGGTCTTTTTTGGCGAACACTGTTTTGCAATCTTTTTAAAAGTTAGAAATAAAAGCTTTGATTGACGGTCTGACCTGGGGGAACAAACGCTGAAGAACTACACCCTTAGCATAAAAAAGCAAATCAATATTGTTTAGATGTTTGATGTGACTAGACATTTTTTTTGGACGGGGTTACGATGACGTCTTCCATTTGCTTCACTATAGTTTTCTTTCCAGGTGGTAACCATTGTACCATGAATCAAGAGTAGTAATGCCCTTTGACTGAAAATCTGTATCAGTTTCAAGCTGTTGCGTGAACGCACGACGTGTTTCAACTCGACGTTCCTTTTGATTGCGAGTCAGAACCTGAGGAACAAACTTGGCATCAACACTTTTCATTCCCAAATCTTCCGTTACAATTCGTCGAACTTCCAGTATAACCCACTAACCTCTGACAGTTGATCAGTTGTCTGTCGATGGTCTGTGAGCACAAGCTCTCGATGTTTTCCAATATTTTCGACGACTCGGAAAGTTGATGGACGTCCAGAACGTGGCTTGTCAAAAATCAATGTCGCCATTTTTAAATCGAACACATCACCTGTGCTCTTGAGTTTTTTCCCATAGCAAAGATGGACCTCGCCATGGACGTCGGGAAAGAAGCTGCACATCATGCAGCCTATTGCGCACAGTTTGAGTCGTAACACGACGTCCTGTGGCTGCACGAAAAGCATTTTTCTACATGGTGGCGTTGCTGTGAGGGTTCCTCAGAGCCATAATCCGTAGGTAGCGGTCATCCACTGCAGTAGTAGCCCTTGGGCGGCCTGAGCGAGGCATGTCATCGACAATTTCTGTCTCTCTGTGTCTCCTCCATGTCCTCCATGTCCGAACAACACCGCTTTGGTTCACTCCGAGACGCCTGGGCACTTCCCTCGTTGAGCGCCCTTCCTGGAACAAAGTAAAAATGCGGACGCGATCGAACCGCGGTATTGACCACCTAGGCATGGTTGAACTACAGACAACACGAGCCGTGTACCTACTTCCTGGTGGAATGACTTGAACTGATCGGCTGTCGGACCCCCTCCGTCTAATAGGCGCTGCTCACGCACGGTTGTTTACATCTTTGGGCGGGTTTAGTGCCATCTCTGAATATTCAAAGGGATTATGTGTATGATACAATATCCACAGTCGATGTCTATCTTCAGGAGTTCTGGGAACCGGGCTGATAAACTTTTTTTGATGTGTGTATTTATACTATTACTCCCTTATTCGCAGATATCTCATGCTACCGACTCAGTAACACAAAAATGGTGTTCTTACTCATCAGAGAAACGGTTGTGCACGCATAACTACTAATAAAAATCGATTGTTTGTAGTAAATAAAATAATAAAACCAGTTTTATATACGTACTAGTGTTACTTAAAGGGTTAAACAGAGAGGGGAAATTAAATTTGTAGTTTTGTATATTACAATTACACTGTAATTCTGTCAGAGACGTCACGGAACTAGAAAGAGCAGTTGACCGGAATGGATAGTGGCCTGAAAAGAGGGCAAAAGGATAAAGGGCAAGCAAAATAAAACAAGCATAGCGGATTGTAGTTGAATTAAATGACGCGATATTAAGAGAATTTGGAAGTGAGACACTAAAAGCAATGAACGAGTAAAATGAATGCCTGTGACTTCCATCGAATTTCTGAAATAGAGAACTTAGCATAGAATATAAACTGAAATATTAGGATGCAGCCTTGTGGGGAAGTGAAACGTGGATAATAAGCAGTTCAGACAAGAACACAGTAGAAGTTTTTCACATGTGACGTTACAGGAGAATACTGAATATTAGACGGGCAGATCGAATAAGTAATGAGGGTGTGCTGAATAGAACAAAGAAAAAATTGAAGTTTGTGGCACAATTGACGAAAAGATGGGATTGGTTGTAGGACACATGCTAAGGCACGAAGAAATAGTAGTTTTCGTAATGGAGAGAAGTGGGGAGGGGGGTGGAGGGGCTGTAAAAATTGTGTGTGACAGTAACAAGGAGGTTAAAATGGATGCAATAGTTATGCCGGAATGAAGAGGGTTTCACAGGATAGATGAGTGCGAGGAGTTGCATCAAAGCATCTTCGGACTGAAGACCGCAACAATAACAGGAACAACAACGTCGCTAGGAGTTGTTCCCAATTCAGTTGCGTGTGAAGCTTTGGAAGTTGCTTGATTGCTTGTGTGTGTACTGTAATTAGTCTACCCTTGTCTTCGTGGTCCCTACGGGAGCGATAGTGATACTCTTCTAGACGTACACAGTATAGAGTTGGCGTCTGTCTTCATCAGCACGAGGTGGCGATGGGGCAAGGTATAGGGATGAGAGGGAGGGAGGGGTGCAGCTGCTGGTGCGTTGTGCAGCTTAACCCCTTGACAAGTTGCGCTTCCTCGCGCTTTGCACATACCGGGGCGACGCGACGTGAGCGAGCAGTTCGCCGCGGGACTCGCTTGTAATGAAGACGCCGGCCCGCCGGCTGTTGGACTCTGCCCTCTGCACCGTGTTCGCGTCAGTAAAACCGCCCGCGCAACCTGTGCCCGATCGATGTGCCTCGATAGCGGTGCCGTGTCGACCCAGATGGCGACATGCGCTTCTGTTTCACCTACCCGCTGTCAGTCGAGCTCCCGGGACGAAATATTGTGATCGTAGTGTCCGCGACATGGATCCTCAATAATTAGGCGACTGCCGCCGCGACAAAAGATTAACCTTGCCGTCTCACTGACACCGAGCCCGGGTGTGTGGTCGCAGACGACATCTACTGTACACGACAATTCAGAATGAATGTAGCGGTTACAAACGGTGTAACTACACTACCCGACGAGGAAAGTGAAGCAAAAGGGGAGGGAGAAATAAATGAAACTTCACGAGGTGAGAGGGTATGTGATGTTTTTGCAACGACTTCAAATTCGAGTCAAATTTGCAAAGAACCTGGCAGTATGAGCCTACTTGTCATTATGGCGTTTCGCCCCCTCTGTCCTGGACGTATGCACTGATTCGGTTGAGAAGGGAGTCATAAGCCGTGGCATCCTCTGTTGACGCAAGGCGCCGTAACTGTTCCTTGATATCTTGGGCACTGTCACTGGGGCAGAGTTGACGTCCGAACTAGGCCCACACACACATTCTATCGGGAACACAAACAGATGTGGGGATCTTGGTGGCCACGGGAGTGTCTCAACATGACGCAGCAGTTCACAGAGACACGTTCCATTTAAGGGCGGGGATTCTCCTGTTGAAAAATGTCACTACGGTATTACTGCATGAAAGGCAACTCTTTAGCACGCAGGATACCCGTTACGTTCCCTTGTGACGTCAGAGAGACCCCTCAACCACTACCAGCCGCGACCTACGACGACGCCAAGAGTAAAGCAACTGTACCTCTCCAAAAGATTGGAAGACTGGAACCTCTCCCCAGGTCGCCGCCACATTCGCCGACCATAGTCATCCTGGGTATTGGAGAACCGCAATTCGTCTCTGACCACAGTATGTCATCATTCGTCAGCAGCCCGTGCTTCGTCACAGCACCACTCAGTTGAAGCCGTTTGTCTTGTGATGTTAACAGCAATCTAGGTGTAGGATGTCTAGTCCCTAGTCCGGCTGATGCTAGCCTCCAACCAGTGGTGTTGGGTGACATAGAATATTGCAGGGAGTCCAATTCTTGTTCTCGGAAAGCAGGCGCAGAAGTGCTTGGGGCACAATACGGCGGTGGTAGTTGATGACTGGTATGCGTGCCCTCGAATTCCCATGCGTTCCAACATCTGACCGCTTTTACGTCTGAATCCTCACAAATCTGGATAACTGCACGATTCGACCAGCCGGCCAAATGGAGATTTACAATGAGGCTTCTTGGGAACACCGTCAACGCCACCATGTTGCAAAATGCTTTTCGTGCAGGCACAGGGCGTCGTGTTACTACTCAAACTGTGCGTAATAGGCTGCATGATATGCAACTTCTTTCCCGACGTCCACGGCGAGGTCCATCTTTGCAACCACACCATGCAGCGCGGTACAGATGGGCTCGACAACATGCCGAATGGACCGCTCAGGATTGGCATAGCGACGGAGTCTGTGTCAAAAAAATGGTTCTAATGGCTCTGAGCACTATGGGACTTAACATCTGAGGTCATCAGTCCCCTAGAACATAGAATTACTTAAACCTAACTAACCTAAGTACACCACACACATCCATGCCCGAGGCAGGATTCGAACCTGCGACCAGAGCGGTCGCGCGATTCCAGACTGAAGCGCCTAGAACCGCTCGGCTACACCGGCCGGCGGAGTCTGTGTCGAATGCATATACAATATAGTACCGTGATCTGTTTTAACATTACAATGTGTTCATCGTTAAAAAAATCTGATGTAAACATTACACCATGTACTCTCCCGCGTTTGCTTGAGCCTCATTGGAATTCGTTCCACGTGGAGCGGAAGCCAAGCTGTGCCCAGTACAGTCAAGTACGATCACAAGGATACGTTTTATGCTGTGTTACACGCACACAGAATGAGCGATAATGCGGGATAACAGATTTACCGGGGCCTTTAACTTGGACATCACTGTCCAGCCAGCTGGTCCAACTAAACTGAAATGATGTGACCAGTTGAAATTCAGACTCGAAAGAGAAGAGCAGAGAAACAAAGTAGCTTCGAAGGCCACGTAATTTTTAAAGTGAATGAAATTATATTTGGAAAAACTCCAACACTACCACACGTTTCTTACGTGATTAGACGGAAAGCATAAAATGCTCGTTCTCACCTAAAGTAGTATTCTAGTTACAAACGAGAGTAATGAAAATTCCTGACAAACACAGGGTAATTTATCTGAGGGAGCTATGTGCAATGCAAAAGCATACTGCAGGGATTTCACCCTATTGCAGAATGCTGAAGCCACTGAAGGTACTAATTACAATCAGTCGTCTAGTAATCTCTTAGCCCCTTCCTTATCCGAAACCGAGAAATACATTTCAGTTCTGGAATTGTCGTCTGCTACTTTGATAAAAAATCGATCAACAACAGAATCCATGAAGCCATCAAGTGCCGCATTTTCCTCTTCTTTTATTATGTGCCGTTCTATATGCCGCCAGCGTTCGGCAGTGACATGTGAAAAAGCTGCGTCCGTTAGTTCTAGTGCTTCTGGTAGCTTAACGGGCTTCTTATTTCGCGACAAATGCCCTTACTTGGCTCAGAATCACTTCTATTGGGTTCATATTGTAATGGTACATGGCAAATGTAAAAATGCTTTTGTACGGTGTGGTCGATACTGTGACAATGATTGTTTTTCATGTTTCTGTGACACTTACCTCTCTGGTTCGTACATCTGTGACATAAAACAATGGGCGCAGTCCATATAAAGAGTGATGGGTTTTTCATTTTTGTCCTACAAATTAATTTTTTTATGTTTTTTTTTTAGTTTAAGGAACCTGTATTAACAATCTTCCATAAAATACAGATAATTAAGAATTTATATGTGAAATGAAAACACAAATTTCGCGTGCAATATATAATTAGGAACAAGAAGACGTGCGTTATCCATAAGAAATGGTGATCAGTTTTACAATTACGAAGTGTGTATTTCAAATGGAACGAAAAAAAATAAAAAATGATGAAGAAGGTGAGACTTAACCACTCGAAAAACTGCAAAGCCGATATTTTCCTGTGAATACATGAAAAATATTAAGAACAACCTATTTCTCGGCACTTTTTAACTGTGTTCCACACGCTTGTTTCAGTACGTAGCAGGAAACGGCCTCAGCTATTTTCATACTGCATATTACAGCGCGACAATCAGAGCACAACAGTACAGAGACCGTGACTGAACACGATTTTCGAAGTGAAAACTATGTAGCTAAAGCGTGATTAAGGAAAACGCTGATAGCTGTTAATACATTAAAATATCTTAAAATTTTGTGTAACATAACTTAGTAATACATAAGTAGAACTAGCTCCAATGCGTAACGCCACTAGTGTACGTGTGCAACAGCTTCTGACCAATCATCGCGTTTGTGTTTGCTTACATCAGGTTACTCTTATGACGAACAGAGTATAGTATTTCTTTTCGCTGTCGCTGTTGTTATTGATCTACGACGAAACCTACAGCCGACGCATAGCCGAGTTTTTATCGGGTAGCACCTATAGGATCGTAGGCTTATCGACCTCGTTTGACGCGCGCATCACCATGAAATGCTGTTCATAGGTTCGAAATTTAATCCAGGATACGCAATCTGTACCTGCTATCTTTGATCCGCGATCGCCACACTGAAGTGTGTTTGTGGCAACAGAACTGTGCTGTGGAGTTCCAATTATTCTATCGGCTGCCGGGCCGTGTTTTTGAAACGCATCGCCCTCATAATAAAATGGCTCTGAGCACAATGGGACTTAACATCTGCCGGCCACTGTGGCCGAGCGCTTCTCGGCACTTCAGTCCAGAACCGCACCGCTGCTACGGTCGCAGGTTCGAATCTTGCCTCGGGCATGGATGTGTGTGATGTCCTTAGGTTAGTTAGGTTTAATTGGTTCTAAGTTCTAGGCGACTGATGACCTCAGAAGTTAAGTCCCATAGTGCTCAGAGCCATTTCAACCATCTACACTGATTTTAATTTTGGGAACAAGAAAAAGTCATATAGAGCGATGGGGGCAAAAAGACCCGCGTAAAGATATTTTTGCCGGTCTTAGATTGCTCAAAGAAACTGAAAACCAAATCTATATCTGCAAAGTAGCAAATTTCTATCATCTCTCAGCACGATATTCCGAGTGTACATTCATAACGTCATTAGTGGGTTCCTCGCGGCAGCATGTGTACACTCATCCCAAAAGGGGATGCTCTGCCGCAGTATTGTCAGCAATGGACAGATGTCTTCTGATAGTCAACTACAGCCATTGATGTACTATGTGATTAGAAGGTAACTTTTGTTTGTCTCACATGTAAAGTATAATAAAGAAACGGGCGGAACATATTATTTATAACTAACACTTGTTAAAAGTGAAGAAGGAAATCGGTTTTATAAGTGAACAGTCTCTTATAAAAAAATATGAAAAAAAGAATGAAATAGCAGGAGCGTTTGAATTATGCAACCGAGGAAGTTGCGCAGTGGGCAACGGCCATTGGCGTCATACAGGGCACCATGTTCTGCTTTTAAGTCGATTTCTCCCATCATCAATTCAAATGCTGAGCTGGTTTCTCAGTCTGCCCTCAAGAAAGCACAGCCCACAAATAATCAAACCACAAAAAAGAACGAAATGTATGCGATTCGCGGTCACATAGCGAACACAGCGTTACCACCCACCTTAGTTCACGTGACTGCCCACTAACATATAGGATAGTGAAACACGAGATAGAGAAAGCGCCTTTTGTCATTGGGCAGGATAGTTGCTCCAAATCAAAGTCTTATTTTCATCAAAATGTTTAATAGTTTCAGTGAGACCAGAAACGCATTGCGTTTGGTACAGCTGTAAGGTTCCGTTACGAAACTACCTTGGCACCTGTAAGGTTCCATAATGAAACTAGATGCTATTTCTTAAACAAATATAATTTTTATCACAGCGAGTTTAGCTTCCTGCTTCGCAGTTCAGGTCATAACCACATGCTAGTGGGAGCCAGGTATTGTGGGTTCGAAACTCTGAGAGGAAGAAAATTTCATCAGCCCAGTTTGGCCACTATGGGACGAAATTTTGGGCCGCACTATTCCTGAACTTCAAACCTTAGGCGAGGAATTTGCTACAAATCCATAATCTACCCGCAGTCTCAGATGGTGTGTAGTCATTGAGCCTGTTGGTAGTGATCCGTCCGTCAGTTGGAAAATTTAATTTCTGTTGCTTACTGGGCGTTATTCTAAGCGGGTAGTTAATGTACCGGAACCGGGTTGCGCCCCCTCCCTTCCTTTCATTCTTCACTCATCCAAAACGACACTGACAAAACACTGAACTTCGTAATGAAACATCATGGTCAAGCAAACGACAATCGCTACTTATATGATGGGTTGAACCAGCTTCTCGAAAGGAATGCAGGATTCCGCATTGTTTCTTACCCTCGAAGCCTTTACATGACTGGACTTGGTTCCAAATTAACAAAAGTACGGAATTCCAAACTTGGAATAACCAAACACAGGTCCGTGAAAATATCAGGCATCATCTTGCCGTTTGCTATCATAATTGTACCCAGCAGGAGGGCAGTGGTGGCGGTGGTGGTGCAGGCTGGGGGCAAAGGGGCACTGTTGAGGTTATTGCTGCTGCTTCTTTGGTCGTCAGTCTGAACAGTGGTCTGATGCGTAGTAGTCTACCCCGTGCAAGCCTCGTCTTCTCTGCATAGATTTCGCAACCTACATCCATTTGGGCGTGCTTACTGTATTCAAGTTGTGGTCTCTCCCTCTCTCCTACCGTCTTTACCCCCATCCTTCCAACTGACAGTTCCTTGATGCCTAAGATTTTTTTAATTCAAGTTGTGTCATAAATTTCTTTTTTCTCAAATTCGATTCAGTGTTTCGTCATTTGTTAGTCGGCAACCCATCCTCAGCATTCTTCTACTCTGCTTCTTGTCTGAACTGCCTATCTTCCACGTTACCTCTAAACAAGGCTACACTATAGACAAATACCTTTAGAAAAAGATTTTCTAACACTTAAATTGGTATTTGACGTTCCTACATTTCCAAAACCCAAACTGATGTTCCCCAAGATCTATCTCTACCGGTTTTTGCAGCCTTCTGTAAATACTTGGTGACAATAGCTTGCAACCATGAGGAACCAAACTGACTGACTGACACTTCTACCTTCTTTGGAATGATATTATTACAGTTTTACTGAAGTCTGAAGGTATTTCGCCTATTTCCTATATCTTGCTCACCAGGTGAAATAATTTTGACGTGACTTGGCTCTCCTAAGGACCTCAATAATTCTGAGAGAATCTCGTCTAATTTCGGTTGCCTTTTCCCACTTAGGTCTTTGAGTGCTCTGTCAAAGTCTTCTCGCAGTATCAAATGTCCTATCTCATCTTCACTTATTTCCTCTTACATTTTTATAATATTGTCCTCAAATTTGTTCCCCTAATATAGAACCTCTATACATTCTTTCTACCTTTCAATTTTGTTGCCCTTCATGCAGCCCGCCAGAGACGGTGTGCCAAACGTGTTGTTCGGTTGGTTTCCTAAAATGGAATAAGAGACGAACACAAAAATTGGATATGGGACGGTAGTAAGGATCGAATCCGATCCAAAGGCTAAACAGTTACGTGCACAGTCATCTACACTGTGAGAATAACTGACAATTGTACCTGCTGGGCCGCTTGAATTTTAGCATGCGACGGCCTAACTGACTAACTTGAATGCTAATTCAAAAATGGTTCAAATGGCTCTGAGCACTATGGGACTTAAAATCTGAGGTCATTAGTCTCTTAGAACTTAGAACTAAACCTAACTAACCTAAGGACATCACACACACCCATGCCCGAGGCAGGATTCGAAGCTGCGACCGGAGCAGTCGCGCGGTTCCGGACTGAAGCGCCTAGAACCGCTCGGCCACAGCGGCCGGCGAATGCTAATTAACTCGGAGACGGTGCAGCGTATCGATTTTTTTTGCTTAGCAGTTAATTCACAGCACAACCTACCCTGCAGCACCCTTACAAAGCTTTTCAGGCTGTTTCGGACCACCCTTCAATGTGTGTTGCATCCCCCCCCCCCCCTCCCTCTGCCTCACCGGTAACTCCGATTCTGAGTACGCTCTTGAAATTAGAGGAAAGTGATACTTGTGTTTTTCACGATCTGCGCGTCGGCCGCAAGGTACATATCCTGGCACGAGCCACGATCTCTGCTGACGTAGGAAAGTGCCGCGTGAGAGCACTGCACAGCGTTATCTGTCTACATAAAACCGAATGCCTAACGGCCGGCAAGATAGGATCGCAACCGGTACCGCGAAATCTAGCGCAAGCGGAACGGCGTGCTGTGTGCTTTCTAGCAACAGAAATTCAGAGCGGCTCATCGCCGTGCGAAATTCAATCACAAAACGGGTGGAAATCCTGTCGACGTCCGTGCATACTACACGTCCGAAGGAAAGGCCATTGTCTCGAGGCTTATCAAGGGCTCCGCGCCGAATGAATATGCAACGTTGTTCGCCTGGCCTGACGGAGAGCCGAGCCGGGCTGGGCCGCCGGAAGTTTACGCGTCGAATCGGGCCGGCCGCACTGTTAAAGCGCGCCGAAGACGTACGAATGCGCTTCGGCTGGCGAAGCTCCGCCGGCAGATGGTTTTAGCTCAGCAGGTCGCGCGCGGCGACGGCTGTATACAGAGAGCCACAGGGGCAAGTCCGAGCCTGATAGGTCGGCAAGCCAGACGCCAAACAAACGTCGCTGCCAAAGCGCTGTGCGCGAGAGACACGAAACCTGTGTCGGATCTGACGGCGCCGTCGCCTGCGAATCTAGTGGTAAAACTAGAAGCCGCTATAGCGGTTATAGCAGTATCTGGAGATACTCTTCAGCCTCCTGCTTTTCGGTCACGAAGAGACCTCGAAGATTAGATCAATTACGGCACACACAGAGGCAATTAATCTTTCTTCCCGAACTCCATAATTCATTGGAACTGAAAGAAACGCCAACATTTGGACTGTGCTAAGAACTCTGCCATGCACTTCACAGTGCTTTGTACTGCATAATACTATAAATGATTCGTTCGTTTCCAGACATCTATATTTTCGAAACTATTACAGGTACAAGGATTAAATTTTCACTCTACAGCGGAGTTTGCGCTGATATGAAACTTCCTGGCAGATTAAAACCCCGAGACTCGAACTCTGCCTTTCGCGGGCAAGTGCTCTACCGAATGAGCTACCCAAGCACGACTCACGCCCCGTCCTCACAGGTACAATATGATTGATACACGAATACAACCGTAAACTCGCAAAGTTTCCATTTTGCACTCGACAAATCATCTAGCGTGTCGCTCTGGCCACGTGACACACGGCCAAGACAGTCAAGTTCGTCCCATACCTTGTTGCAACATTGTGTCAGTGGTCATCACAACAGCACTGATGCGTTCTCCGAACTGCTCCCGTGTTCCTGGTAGTCTTTCACGTAAACACAGTCCTTAATGTATCCCAAAAGGAAAAGCTCACAAGGCGTTAGGTTAGGTTTAAGCTACCGGGAGAAGAGAGCAACACCATCTTCATCACAACGCCCAGTTCGGCGCTGCAGATGTTCGTCATTTACTTAGCGAAGAGCATGGATGCTCCAGCGAGGGGTCTTATAGGAAGACGAAATTTTCGGAATCAGCCGTAAGTTGTGGAAACCACTACAAATGCAACATATCAAGATAAGAGGTACCCGTCACAGCCTTCTCAGAGAAAAAGATGGACCATACAGCTTAGTCTGTGACATTGCACAGAAAACATTAACCATACAGCTTCGTCAGTGACGATGTTCAATACCACATGCTCTCACATTGTGGCGATTAACAATTCCAGATAAATGGAAGGTTGCTTCGTCGGAGAATATCAGTTTGGGAGACGTAATGTTCGCCCTCAAGCGCTTCCTGCGTTGCAACGCAAAAGTGAAGGCGATGGCCATAATCTTCCGGTTGTAATTGTTGCACGAACTGCAGACGGTTCGGTTTGGGATGTGACCGCCGTCGCAGGATACTCCACAGAATTTGCTGCGATATTCAAAGTCCGTGGCTTGCGCAGACCGTTGATGATGTTTTTGGACGGCGTGCGAAATGTTCCCTCCCGCTTTCCACGGCTTCATCTATATGTTCACTTTACATGGCGGTTCTTTTCCACAATTCCTTCTGAGTGCACGCTCCACTCTTGCAGCAGATAAACATCTCGCGTATTTCAACACATAAAAGCACTTTTCCTGCTTTGTAGCCATTTTGTCAAGGCAATCGCTCATAACGCCAATTGCCAGCCACACTGCAAACTAGGCTTTATACCTACATAACTCGTATCTGTACATGTATTACTTTGGGAAATACAGAACTCTGACAACGATCGATTCATTTATGCTAGCTCTGCTTATAGTATGTGCCAAACCCTGTACTCTAATCGCACGCGTAAATTCAAATCGACTTCTAATCGTGATACGATCATTCGGAATGATGGGCTAGATCAATATTTCACTACCAGAGCCCAGTACGTTGTACTGGACGGCGAGTTTTCCACAGAATCGAAAGTAACATCTGGTGTGGCCCAAGGAAGCGTACAGAAAGTCTGTTTTCAATACATGATACGTATACATAATTTATCAGATAGTATCAACAGCACTACAACTCTAATCGCTAACGATTATGTTCAGGAGAGTATCGTCGGACGATTGTGTGAAACTGCACAAAGATTTTGACAACGTGTCCATTTGGCGCAAAGAATGGCAGATTCCCTTAAATCAAGGTAAATATGAGATAACGCCTGTGATAAAAGTAAACCAATGGTAATTGTACCAACGATTCTACCACGAAAGCGAAGTTACTAAATACAGATTTCCGAAATTTCTTCGCCAAAGAATACGAAGTAAATATTTCAAAATTTGAATCAAGAATAGAAGTAGATATCCTCCGAGTAGCGAAGCAACTCTAATCACGTAATAAAGGCAAGACTTCCGGTCCAGACTGCTTACCAACTAATTCCTTTCAGAGTACGTTGACATAAAGGCTCCATACTTACCAGTCGTCGACGATAGACCTGCACTGATGACTGGAAAGTTGCTCAGGTCACACCAACACACAAAAAACGAAGTAGGAGTAATCCGGTGAGTTAGACAACCACAGCGCTGACGTCGATTTGCAGTACGATTTTGGAACATATACTGTGTCCGAAGATTATGAATTACTTCGATGAAAACTCTCTCTTGACACACAGCACGGATTGTGATAATACTTATCGTATGCAACGTAACCTGCTCTTTTATTCTCGTGAAGTAATGAGTTTATCGACAGTGGACCTCAAACTCATTCCGTATTTCTAAATTTTCAGAAGGCTTCCGATATCGTTCCTCACAAGCGACTTACAATCAAATTGCTTGCCTATGGAGTATCGTCTCTGTTATGCGACTGGATTCGTTATCTCCTTTTGAGAAAGTTCACATTTCGTGGTAACTGACGGAAAGTCATCGAGTAAAACAGAAGTGATATTTGACGTAGCCCAAGAATGTGTTATAGGCGCTATACCGTTCCTAATCTATACAAATGATTTAGGAGATAATCTGAGCAGTGTTCTTAGATTGTTTGGAGATGATGCTGCCATTAACCGTCTGTTAAGCCATCAGAAGATAAAACCAGTTCCAATATGGTGAAGACAAGATGTCTGTATGGTGCGAAAAGTGACAGTTGACCCTAAATAATGAAATGTGCGAGATACCCACATGAGTACTAACAGGAAGTCGATAAATTTCGGTTACACGATAAATCGCACGAATCTAAAGGTTGTTATTTCAGCTGAGTCCTAAGCACTGCAGTTACGAACACCTTAAACTGAAACGATCACTTAGATAATGTTGTGCAGAAGGCCAACCAGGGAGTGCGCTTTATTGGCAGAAGATGCAACAGGTCTACTGAAGGGACTGTCTACAATACGCTCGTCCGTCTTCAGACCACCGCTGTGCGGCATGGGATCCCTACCAGATACAACTGAAAGAAGACATCGTTAAAATCCAGAGAAGGGCTGCTCGTTTTGTACTACTGAGAAATTGGGGAGAGAGTACCACGGATATAAAATGCGAGTATGGGGGTGACGATTATTAAAAGACGGGCGGTTTTCGTTGCTGCGAGAACTTTTCACAAAATGTCGAGCACCAACTTCCCCCTCCGAATGCGAAAATATTCTGTCTACGCCCACATACATAGGGAGAAATAATAATCATAATGAAATATGACAAATCAGAGCCGTACGCAGATATTTAAGTGTTCCTTTCTCTCGACAGTCGAACGGAAGATGAAGTGAACGTTGTTATATGAACCCCCTGTCAGGCGCCAGGCACTTGAGTGTGAATTTCAGAGCAGTCACGTAGACGTAGATGTATTCGATTACAAGAACACTGATGAAAAAAATGCTCAAATGTGTGTGAAATCTTATGGGACTTAACTGCTAAGGTCATCAGACCCTAAGCTTACACACTACTTGACCTAAATTATCCTAAGTACAAACACACACACACCCATGCCCGAGGGAGGACTCGAACCTCCGCCCGCATCTCGTGGTCGTGCGGTAGCGTTCTCGCTTCCCACGCCCGGGTTCCCGGGTTCGATTCCCGGCGGGGTCAGGGATTTTCTCTGCCTCGTGATGGCTGGGTGTTGTGTGCTGTCCTTAGGTTAGTTGGGTTTAAGTAGTTCTAAGTTCTAGGGGACTGATGACCATAGATGTTAAGTCCCATAGTGCTCAGAGCCATTTGAACCATTTTTCGAGCCTCCGCCGGGACCAACCGCACAGTCCATGACTGCAGCGCCGTAGACCGCCGAACACTGATTAACATCCTGCGTGGAAGTAACACTAAGAGGCAATATGAAAGGCGGCGATGACGTAAAATCAGTGTTAGGGAAGGCGAACGGGACACCTACATTTGTGGGGAAGATTATTGGAAAGACGTCGTGCAGCCGTCAAGGAAAGAGCACGCAAGACGATAGAGCGACCTATTCTAGTGGTCCAGCGGTTGGAGTCATTATCAGGTAGGCATGGTAACAGACGTCGAACGAATTTAGAGCCACGTTGCTACAGAGTGTAACAGAAATGCTTGGGAAACTTAAATGGGGACCTTGGAATATAGACGACGTGGTTTTCGCGGTATGCTCTTGAGTAAATTTAGAAAACATGTATTCGAATAACACTGCGACAATTATGCTGTCATCGTACTCGCGTAACGATCACGAGAAAAAGATAAGCGCGACTGCTTAGGGACATGGACGTTAGTCTGTCCCTCCTCCTCCTCCTCCCCCCCCCCCCCCCCCCGAATGTCCCGTCACGCAGTATGCGAATGGCATAGGGCAGAAAATCTACAATACGCCGCGCTATACATAGTGACTTGCGGAATAAACATATATAGATGAGCACTTGCTCATCCTCCAGCGAAGAAGTAAGATTAGGGTTCAGCATTGCTTCGACGGCTATGACTAGCGACGCAACAGAATTCCGGATTGGGGAAAGATCAGCAGGGGACCGGCCATGTCCTTTTCAGAGGGCCCATCCTGGAATTTTCCTTAAGCGATTTAGGGAAACCACGGAAAACCTAAATGTCTGTGGCCCGTCGCAGATGAACCGCCATCCTGTCGGGTGCGAATCCAGTGCACTAGCTCCATCGGTTTGCTATTTCCAGTTCAGTTTCGTGTTTTTGGCAAGTTCGTCAGTGCAGCAAAATCGAAAAAGATTCAGTCAGAAATACAACCAACTGTAACCAATAACAATTCTTGAACATTTCGTGTAATTACAGCTTCCATCATCAGGTGCGTTTATTTAAGTTAATAAGAACTAGACGATTTGTATATACGACTTTTGTGAGCGAGCTGTGGCACTGTATTTCTGTGGTCACAGGCTGCTTTTGGAGTCGTATTTACACTGCAAGAGAAATATGGAAACGGGTGAAAAACTACTGCTCTGAAACTTGATCGCAGATTATAACTGTGTGCCGGCGCAGAACTCGAAATCAGACCCTTGTGTTTCGCGGTTAATGCTCTTACCGACCAAGCTGTCCAGTCAGGTCCCAAGCGGGAAGCTTTACTTTCGCTAGAGCCCCTCTCCTACCTTCCAAACTTGTCACAAGATATCCTGCTTAACAAGTGGGACTAGCACTTCTGGAAGAAAGGTGGTTGTGAAAAAATGGCGGTCGCCCTCAAAGCTTTACACTGCTGTTGCTAAGCCATTTTTTTCACGTCTTTCTTATGGAAGTGTTTGTCCCTCTTGGTATGCAGGAGAGATCTTTGTTACTGTAGGTCTGGAAGGTGGGAGAGAGGCCGTCGCGAAAGTAAAGCTACCCGCTTGCAACAGAACATAAACTGTTCAAATGTGTGTGTACAATGGTTCAACAAATAACTGCCATGAGAACGAAATCTTCATGTTAATTAGTCCAGAAGGAGTTTGACCAATAGTTAAAATCGATTGTGTACATACAATGCGCGACGGTAGGAGATCTGTTTCACTGTTTGCGAAACTTCGCAGGATTGCTGAAGAATACGTAGAGGTAGGAAAAAGATACCCATTGCTTAGTGAAAATTTATTTAGTCCGTTTTAAAAACGGCCATTTGCTGAGAAATCCATAAATGTCCAATGACGACATAACTTGCCCTTATTTATACTGAACGAAATTCTGCCAAAAGCTCGCACAGAGACCTGTGAGCAGTTCTTCTTCCCAAGCTGTATCCAGGAATGGAGCGGAAATAATTCGCAATGCATGCTACAGTTTAAAAGAAAGTACACTTTGCCAGCAGGTTACAGTGATTCGCAGGTTACATATCTAAATCTGTTTCGTCCACATGACACCAACCAACCCAAAATTAATGCAAGCGTGGGAAGCAGTGCGAAAGTGACCTGATTTATTGGGAAATCTGAAACCTGTGATAAAGGGCTCATGGGGGAGAAACAAACTTCTATGGCACAAACGGAAAATTACAAGATCAGCAAAAACTATTTAAAAAAGCGAAGAAAGAGCTTTACATTAACTGGTCTCTGCTAAATTCCACTAGTTCTCCTCCTAAAATTCCTAAGAATTTCTGTTGTCTAAAAGACTCGTGTTAAACGTTCCAAAAACTGTTTGCAGAATTTGAATATACTATGTTCTTACGTAAGCAACCACAGAATCTAAGGCAATGCATAATCATCTCCAGCGTTTGTAGTGCCAGCGGGTAATTGTAACGAAACAGCAAGAAAAGGAAAATCGATTCCGAAAGGGATCTAAATTTCTGAACACAGCACACTCAAGTAATGGAATGGCAAGCGAATCAGAACGGTGATATAGCTATGCTGTTGCATGTTTAACACGAGAGAAGGTACTGCAGAATGAGCACGAAATACTTCCCAGTGCCACGAAAGATGAACCTTTGTTAAACGATTCGTGATAACATTGTGCTGCGTGTGAGTGACAAAAATTCAAAAGGTGCATTTAGGTCACTGTTACGAAATTTACCGGTGGGTGAAGTATCTTTCCACCAGACTGCCACACTTGCGAAGACGCTGACGACATTACAACTCATGTTTCAGTTGCTATGGTGATGACTTACTGAGGTTTCGATTACAAACTGAAACTGAACTTCTGTATATTTTTGCGAGGTTTCATTTTTGACGCAGGATGAACTGCGGCAGCTCCCTTGGAATCTCCTCATCGAGAAGAAGCGCTTCACAAGAACTGCAAATAATGTTCTATCTTTTCATGGTACATCCGGACTAGAAGCTAGTATTCGGAAATTGCTCTGGGTCTCACATAAGAGCAGAGAGACCAACAACTGCTTCCTCGCCATCACCAAGCGGTCAGCTTTTCGTACAGTATTCGCTTCCAAACTCTGCCAGCAAAGTATCAAGTAGTCTGAGCAGCCTGAGCGGAGTGTTACTGCTGCTGGATATTACCCGCACAGCGGTTTTTGAAATTTGTAACAGGTAGACGGCCAATTGTTGCTGCTGGGTGTAACCTGTTGGTCGCTACAGTGTCTGCTGATGCTATCAGATGTCACGAAAGGGCGACATACACGTTTTTCTACTTACATCTGTTCTTGTTTCCGTCATGTAAAAACTTTTTTCGATGAGAAAACCTAGCGTTGGAGTTAATTACATTAGCCCAATTCCCAGTTAAGAATCATAAACGACATGAATGCTGTCGTAGAGGCTACAGCAAATCGTAGCAGCCTCGGTTCTATCAAACATATCTCTAGTATCTTACATACAATCATTCCTAAAACCCGTAACTGTGGTTACGTTCAGCTGTTAAGGGAACAAATTACTCGTGATATGCCATGAATTGCTTCGAAGTCTTAATTCCATCTTCAGGAGAAATATCTTGGAGAACAGTCCATCAGTGTAACTCTCACGAACGCAACGTCGTTTGAGTTTAAACCGACGCCATACTTTCAGACAGTAATGTAAAGGGAGGGGGGCGACTGCCCTCTAAGATAAAAGTACATTGAAATTACACACAACTGCTAAATTTGTAACAGCGTTGCTTTAGTGGGAGTTGGTCAGCCAAAACCAAGACGGTAGTAGTGTCCGATAAGGCTTTGAGAAAGTATCCGTGTGGTGCAAAAATCGGCAATTAGCTCTGAACGCAAAAAGAGATGCAAAACTGTTTACTCCACGAATCGTAAAAGAACGCGTAGCAACGTCTGACTAATTTAAACAAGACTCGTTAGTCTTTTAGTCAGACCATATAACCACATCTTGCTGTACCACAGCGCAAGAAAATGAAATGGTACAAATACTTAGGCTCAGTTAGATGTGACGTAAGTAGAAGGATTTGGCTCAGTTGTAGAATACATCGGGAGAGATCAGCAAAAATGGCACAGCCTGTACTGGAATACTGTTCAAGTATGTGGGATCCGTGTAATACTCTAAGAGGAGTGTTCACCGAGTATATATAAAGAAGAGCAGCTCGAACTGACGCAAGTTTGTATACTTAGCGACATAACCGTAACGGAAGATTGCTCTCGTGAAAAATGTATTTCGCGAAATTTGTTTTTCAAACCAAAGAATCGGCATTCTGGACGGAAACTACGAATGTACTCTAGTTTCCTACGCATTAGTAGTGTAGAGAACGGGAAGATAAAGTTCAGACCAGTGATAGCCTGCTCGTAACCACGTTTGTAGTAATTCTTGCTCCCCAGTCTCGACTCTTGGAAGGAACGGGAGGAAACTGTGAAATATGGTACAATAAAACGTACACTGTGCCAAACACGTAATAGTGACCTTCAGAGCTCAGATGTAGGCGAGTCGGCAGTGGCGGTACAGAGCACGCAATTCAGTGGTAGCGGCGAGTGGTGAAGCTATGGGAACTAAGCACTGAGGAAAACCCTTGTGAATCGCAAATAACCTTGAGCCGAGGAACAAAGAAATGTTGCGGTAGGAGAGGGAGAGAGAGAGAGAGAGAGAGAGAGAGAGAGAGACTGACTTTGGAAGGCGGTAAGAGGTGGACAGCGGGAGTGGAAGCGAGCGGTGGCGTCGGCGCGAGGCGCTGGCGGCCAGCCGGCACGGTACCTGTTGGAAGGATCAGCTGTAGCAGCGGCGGCCGCAGCAGCAGCAGCAGCGTCGGCGCCGTCTGTGGCTGCGGGCCGTGGGCCATCCTGGCGCGCCACTGCCAGCCTTTGTTCTGGCCGAGCTGCACCGAGCCGCGCCGCGCCGCTGGCACAACCCCTCCCCCTATCTTCCTACCCGCCCCCTCTCCCCTCGCCGCCCCGCGCCGTCCGTCGGTGTGTGTCTCCTCCTCCGCCCCGACGCCCCCGCATCGTCGGGAGCGCTCCGGGCAGTGCTGCCAACGTGGCAGAGCGACAGGCTGGCCCGCCTGGCAACCGCGCCGAGCATCGATCCGGCGCACCGAGGCTGGAGCGGGGCACAAAGGTGCTAGCCGCTCTCCCGCCCCCACCTTCCGCCCGCCCCTTCAAACTCCCCCTGCTCCCTCCCCCCACCCCGTCCTTCACCCCTCGCGCCCGCGCTTCGGCACCGAGCTCGCACGCGCCAATCCCGTCCTCCCACTACCGATCGCTGTGCCCGTGCCGACGCCGTACAAAGGTCAGCGGTGTCAAATGCGGAGGGGGATGAAACCACCCGGGCCAAGAAGCACAAAAAGTATAAAATGTGGCGGGAGGAGGGAGCCAGTCTTGCTTCCGTCACAACACAACAGTGTTAATAAACTCCTCGCCAATTTTCGTTGAGCATTACGTCGGAGACCGGTGACTACACGGTGACGTCGTACTCTGTTGGTGCGCCTGCAATGTGCCACTCCGCAAAAACCTATCTACAGCCCATACTTGATTAAACAACTTTTAACAGTGGCTTATCCATTTTAGTGGTTGTTGAGCTCCGTGGCTGTGAATTATATTATTTTAAGAAGTGCAGCAACCAATGCTTTTGTATGATTTTTTTCATTCATGCCAGTATGCGTTTCCGACTTTCACCTATCTTCACTTGGAGTAGCACACATACAATCTTCAGTTTTACATCGCGAGAAGAACAGCAATTCGGGTGTTGCAATTGTCCTGCGCGCAAATTAATGGTTTTATTTAGCCATACCTCATAGGTTGTGCATTACAATATGTTACTGGTTAGACGTATTTACTTTCTACTCTGCTTGTCGTCATTCCGATTTCCGCCTTCATAATCGTGGCGCACACACACACTTTTTCCACTTGCATTTTGCACAAGAATTGTGCAGAATCCACCATGTTGCCGACTGACGTCTTTGTTTACACCGGAGAATTTTATATTTTACTTAGGTTCTGGTAGCACCATTTCTAATGTAAGCTTCTGTGATTGCTAAGCGTGAATGTTTTTGCCATCATTTTGATGTGCAGCTCCTTGTATTGGCCGTGTGTGCAGTTAAAATTGTTGAATGTGAGGTCCGCCAGTTTGGGTACTGAGAAAAACGGTGTTTTGCATAACTGGCGGACCTCACATCCACCAATGAATGTTTTTGTATGGTTATTTATTAAGAGCGGTAGATTCTAGTTAATTAAACTTGGTTGCCATGTCACTTTGAATCGGAAGAGATTCTCTCTGATTTCGATCGGCTAACAGAAGCGGTAAGGCTGCCAGTCTTGCTTGCGAAATGAAAGCAGAGCTCTCCATTTGCAGCATAGTCGACTGGACCGATTGTGTACCTCTGGTACGGAGTCGAGTGGAGGGTCTAAATCAGAGGCTCAGGCGATTTTGCGACCGTGTAGACTGCAGATTCCTCGACTTGCACCATGGGTTTCTGATTCCGCTGAATACGTCAGGAGTCAACTACACGTAGGAGGCGGCTATACGGGTACCAGGGGTTGTGTGACGTGGACTGGGCGGTTTTTTAGGTTAGAGGGTCTCGCAGAAACGTAAGGGCTTCAGCCTCAGAGGATGCAGGTCGACCACAGGAAGAATGTAGAGCCAGGAACACTCGATACAACAATTGTAAATTGTCGTAGGTGTTTTGGGAGAGTTCTAGAGCTCCAAGCATTAATAGAAAGCACATGTTCAAATCGTTATAGGCACTGGAAGGTGGCTAAAACCGGAGATAAGTTCTGCCGAAATTTTTGCGAAGGACTTAGCGGTGTTCGGAAAGGTTAGGCTGAACACTGTTGGCGATTGTGTGTTTGTTGCTGCTTGTAGTTTATCTTGTAGCGAAAGTGAAGTAGATAATTTTTGTGCGTTATTATGAGTAGACGTCATTCTTGGCAACGGGAATAAAATAATAATTGGATTCTTTTACCCATCTCCCATTTCGATGATACAAATTGCTGAAAGGTTCAAAGAAAACTTGAGTTTAATTTCGAACACGTACGAGACTCATACAATTATAGTTGGTGGAAACTTTAATTTACACTCGATATTGTGATGAAAATACGCATATAACATCGTCCGAAGTTGTGCTAACTGCATTCTCTGAAAACTTTTTCGAGCAGTTGGTTCATGAGCCCGTGCGAATAGCAAGCGGTTGTGAAAACACACTTGACCTATTAGCAACAAATAATCTTTAGCTAATAACGAGCAGGATATGGGATTAGTGAACACAGGGTTGTCGTAGCGAGTTTCAATACTGTAACCACAAATCCTCCAAAAATAAACGAAAAATATATCTATTCAAAACAGCAGATAAAAATTTGCTTTCTGCCTTCCTGAGGGACAATCTCCGCTCCTTCCAAACTAACAGTGTAAGTGTAGACCAATGTGGCTGGAATTCAAAAACTTACTACCGACAACAGTTGAGAGGTTTATAGCAAATAAATTAACGAATGACGCAGCTGATTTCCCTTGGTACACAAAAGAGGGCAGAACAATGTTAAAAAAAAAAAAAAAAAAAAAAAAAAAAAAAAAAAAAAACATGCCAAATGTAAACGAACGTCAAATCTCAGAAATTGGCGGGCTTTTACAGAAACTCGAAATTTAGCGCGGGCAGAAGCTTATAATAGTTTCCACAACGAAACTTCGACTCGAAACGTGGCACAAAATCCAAAGAAATTCTGGTCTATGTAGAGTACGGCAGTGACAAGACACAATCGATGCCTTCTGTACGCGATAGGGACGGAAATAGTAGTGAGGACAGTGCTGCAAAGGAAGTCTTCCGATCCAGAGTGTATACCAATTAGGTTCCTTCAGAGTATGCTCATGCGTTAGCTCCTTACTTAACAATCATACACAACCGTTCGCTCGGCGAAAGATCCGTACCTAAAGACTGGAAAGTTGCACAGGTCACACCAATATTCAAGAAAGGTTATAGGATTAATCCACTTAATTACAGGCTCATATCATTAACGTCGGTATGCAGCAGGATTTTGGAACATATATTGCGTTGAATATTATGAATTACCTCGAAGAAAACGGTCTATTGATATACAGTCAACTTGGGTTTAGAAAACATCGTTCTTGTGAAACACAACAAGCTCTTCATTCGCACGAAGTGCTGAGTGCTATTGACAAGGGATTTCAAATTGATTCCGTATTTCTAGATTTCCGAAAGGCTTTTGACACTGTACCAGACAAGCGGCTTGTAGTGAAACTGCTTGCTTATGGAATATCGTCTCAACGACATGACTGGATTTGTGTTTTCCTGTCAGTCGGGTCATTGTTCGTAACAACTGTCGGAAAGCCATCGAGTAAAACAGAAGAGATTTCTGGCGTTCCCCAAAGTAGTGTTACAAGCCCTCTGCTGTTTGTTATCTATACAAATGATTTACGAGACTATGTAAGCAGCCGTCTTAGGTTGTTTGCCGATGACGCTGTCGTTTATCGACTAATAAAGTCATCAGAAGATCAAAACAAACTGCAAAACGATTTAGAAAAGATATCTGAATTGTGCGAAAATTGGCAGTTGACCCTAAATAAGGGAAAGTGTGAGATCATCCACATGAGTGCTAAAATTAATCCGTTAAACTTCGGTTACACGGTAAATCAATCAAATCTAAAGTGTGTAAATTCAACTAAATACCTAGGAATTACAGTTACGAACAACTTAGATCGGAACAACCCACAGAAAACGTTGTGGGTAAGGCAAATCAAAGACTGCGTTTTAGTTCCAGAACACTTACAAAATACAACACATCTACTAATGACACTGCCTGCACTACGCTTTTCCGTCTATTTTGGAGTACAGCTGCACGGTCTGGGACCGTCACCAGACGGAGTACATAGAGACAGTTCAACGAAAAGCAGCACGTTTTGTGTTATCGGGAAATAGAGAGAGAGAGAGAGAGAGAGAGAGAGAGAGTCACGGACTTGATACAGGATTTGGAGTGGACATCAATAAAAAAAGGCGTTTTTCGTTGCGACTGAGTGTTCTCACGAAATTTCAATCACCAACTTTCTCCTCCGAATGCGAAAATATTTTGTTGACGCCGAGCTACACAGAAGAAACGACCATCATAATAAAATAAGGGAAATCAGAGCTCGCACGGAAAGTTACAGTGTTCGTTTTTTTTCGCGACGCTGTTTGAGATTGGAATAATAGAGAATTATTGTGAAGGTGGTTCGATGAACCCTCTGCCTGGAACTTAAGTGAGATTTGCAGAGTACCCATTTAGATGTAGATACAGATGTAGCTTATTATAAAATAATATAATGAATTTCATGTAAAAGAAATAATACCACATATTTTATTCACAGCTGATGCGACATTTAACACAGCAGAGAAGGAACAACTGATTCACTTGATGTAGAAGTACTACATGTATTATCTGGGCTTATACTGGCTTACGTTTTTTCACGACTTTTTTAATGTGTGGCTGTACGAGTAAGTAAATTACGGAATGCATTTAGAAAAACATTTTTTTGCGTAATTCTGTTTTTGAACATTGTGGCTTTGTGGCCTGGCTCACAGTAACTCCACAATTTGCCCAGACATGCCCTGCAACACATCAGCAAGCCGTATTCTAGGAACGAAGAAATTTTAAGCTAAAGATTAGTATTACATTGTTATTATATAATGAAAAACTGTAAATTAATATTTTAAGTACCCCAACTGAGAGGTTGACGACAAAATTTTTAAAGAGAAGAAAATATAGACTCATGAACTTCAGTTTCAAGTAATTTTATTTGCAAGGTACTTTTTGGCTAACAATAACATTTGAGTTTGCCGATTTCAACATTTTCCATTGCACATTTTTGTTCTTCATTAGTAGTAAATCATTGTCTGTTTTGGTTTCTTCTTTATTTCAAGTCGGTGATCAAAACAATTTGTCATCAAACTATCGATTTCTGACTGCAATGAGCATTTCCAGATGACAGAGAAGAATAACTAAATACCACAGCTGAACAGTTTACATATTGTGAACAACACATTTCAGTGAAATGATGATAATTTCATGTGTACAGGAAACATGAGTTTAAAAGTTTGATGAAGCATACCAGCTTAAAGCAGAAGAAGTCTTTGCTATCTTAAAATGATTAACCCAAAGCGGCATAGTCGAAAGATATAAACAATGTAAGCTTGGCAACACTGAACAGGTATAACAATACCGTGCAGGAAACTTCGAAGCAGCAATGACGTAAATAAGAGAGAGTTTCAAAAGTGAGATTAAAATTCAGGGTGAAAGGGTAGGATATGAATAATAAGATTCGCTGACGGCATTGGTAGCCTTAATGAAAGTGAGGAAGAATTGCAGGACATGTTGAATGGAACGAACAGTTTAAGGGGCTCCGGAACGCCCTATACTTGCAATGTTAAAATAACGCCTATAAATTACATCTTTCCTCACAAAGTATTTGAGGTAGGAAGTTGAACTCTTTACAGATTATTTATTGGAATATGGGCTACAACTTAACACAGGGATTTTACAAAATTTGAGTTCAGTAATTAAAGATGATTTTTTTCAATTTTAATGAAAATTCACAAAATTTTTTTGCAATTTTTTATTTATATATTCAAAAATACAGTTTTTTGGAAAAAGGCTGTGTTAAATTATGCAGAAGGTACTGTGTAACATTTATTGAAAGTTTGAAACAAATATGTTTGGAAGATCCTTAGAAAACATGTAATTAGTATGAGAAAATAAAAGTTTTGGGAATCGAGCGACAAAGATTGGATTAACTTTTTAGTGCATTCCAGGTCCATAGGATGGATTATCTTCATCCCCTGCAAACTCCTCCTCCAGCTTCCTCTTGTTCCTCCTCCTGTTTACTCTTGCTTGTATTTCTAGACTCTTTACAGCCCTATCCGCAGCCCGAAGGCATTCCTTGTCTAAAACAAGCATCGCTCGTTGTTGTGTTCGTAGATTTTGCTACCATTTTCTTCAGTTGCAGTTACTGCAACACGGTTCCAAAAGGTGGTCATGTATGAACACTTATCACATTTCAGTTGTATTTCACTAGCAAGTCCTACGTGCTTTATTATGGAGAGTTCCAGACCTACTTCACTACAATGAATACATCTTACACAGTTTCAAAAAATTCCTTTGAGAACCGACATATCAAATATTTCATTTACATCCGATTCGCCCTTAAATCATTCATAGTTTTCACTCATTGAACCAAGCTTTTTCTGTGAAGTATTTTCTTTCCCACTTTGACTGCTATGGGCAGGTGTACTTGAGAGGTTAGGTTCACTCAGTTGGTTATCGTCTTTATTGTTTACAGTAATAACACATACCATTGGCTTTCCAACATTTCTCCTTTTCTTAAAAGCCTTCAGAGGATTTCTGATAACTTTACTTTTACTTATTATTATACTTCAACAAAACAGAGACTCAAGAAACAGAATTAATTACGAATGTTTTCGAGATAACGACAGAGTAAATAAACATGACACAATCGACAATCACACCAGCGATATATATTGAACCATCACAGGTTAGCCACAACACATACTTTATCTCACATCACTAAAACGTACCTGATGAACACAGACGTTAATAATAACACCATTTGACAGCAGTTTAACAGCGCCACAGTGGGTCACGCCCATGTAGAACACATTTCAAAAAAAATTTAAAAATAGTTGTCTTCGGAAGTGAATAAATTATATATCTATTAAAAGGTAATAGTCTGCAGATTCAGAAAACGCAAAAAAGTAAAAATTGAACTTTTCATGATTTTGAGCCTTTCCGGAGCCCCTTAAGAAGTCCAGAATATGGATTCAGAGTAAAGAATGACAAAAGTAATAAGGAGTAGCAGAAATGAGAATAGTGACAAGCCTAACACAAAATTGGGGAACACGAAGTAGTAGAAAATATTCAGGAATTCCACTTCTTTCGAAGCAAAACACACATCACGCAGCAATGAGGACAAAAAACAGACTAGGGCGGCAAATATGACATTTCTGGCCAAAACAAGACTACTAGTTATAATAATAATAATAATAATAATAATAATAATCTGAGAATGTATGTTTATAGGTCACTGTTGCGCAGCAGTGAACCGTGGGCTGTGGAAAAACCGCAACAGAAGAGAATCGAGGTATTTAAGATATGATGCTACAGAAGAATGTTGAAAATTAGGTGGACTGTTAAGGTAAGGAATGTGGAAGCTCTCCGCAGAATAGGCGAAGAATGGAAGATACTGACAAGAAGCCAGGGCAGAATGGCGAGACATGTATTAAGGAATAAGGTACTAGTAGAGGGTAAAAACTGCTGAGGACAGAAACTGGGCCGGCCGGAGTGGCCGAGCGGTTAAAGGCGCTACAGTCTGGAACCGCACGACCGCTACGGTCGCAGGTTCGAACCTGCCTCGGGCATGGATGTGTGTGATGTCCTTAGGTTAGTTAGGTTTAAGTAGTTCTAAGTTCTAGGGGACTTATGACCACAGCAGTTGAGTCCCATAGTGCTCAGAGCCATTTGAACCATTTTTTGACAGAAACTGGGAAACATCCAACAAATAACTGAGTAAGTAGGGTGCAAGTGCTACTCTGAGATTAAGACTGATTTCAACCAAACTTGGCACACGTACTGTCACGCAACAATCGCTGTAGATTAAGAACACCTACCTAGCTAGGAGCTATGACATCGTGGTGCATCAGTACCCCATTTCACCACTAGGAGCGCCTGCGTAGTGGACTGTTAAAATGGCTACTTTCACTGGTGCGGAGTGCGCTCGCTGTGTTATGGTTTCATGAAAAGAACTCTGCTACAACTGTTCGGCGTAAATTTCGCATCGAATACGCTAAAGAATCTCCACGCAGTCCTACAATTTGCTATTGCACAAGGACTCTGTTGAGACGCGTTGGTCACTGCGACGTCATGATGGTCGCCGGCTTGATGATGAAGTTGAACAGGCTAGGGGGGAGCATTGCCCATAGTCCACAAAAATCATAACGACATGCGTTTCACGGGCCTGATTTCCACAAAAGACTAAAGCGAGTACTGCGTAGACGTTTGCTCTTGAAACCATGCAGATTTTTCAGTGGCACAGCACATTAGTGACGCAGATACAATTGCTCCTGGAGAATTCTGTGCGGAAATGTTGCATCGGATAGAGGAACACAATAATCTTAAGCGATGAGTCAACATTTCGTATGTTTGGCATAGTTAACATTCACACCTGCAAAATACGGGGCAGCGAAAATCCACACGCAATCCTGGAACACGTTCGTGGCAGCCCCAAAGTATATTGTACCCTTAGCAACTTGAAAGTGTGCGGCCCTTTCTTCTTAATGGAGAAACTGTCAGTGCCATTGTGTAACTGGATATGCTTGAAAACTTTTTAATTCCACAGATCGATGAAGATGACCGAGATGGGATGATTTACGAGGGGGTTAAAAAAAATGAAGGCATAATAACGTTGCCGTGGGCGGAGCTTGTGTAGTACGAATTTCTGCCGCTAGGCGTGCGTAGCGCATCTCAATGTTAGTTCATTGCAGCCTGTGTTGTCGACCTGGCTTGTTATGTTCATCTGCAGTGATTGCTTTTGCTAGCGCTGTTTTGTTCTTCTTTCGTTTTTTGATGATGGCAATTTTAAGTGAACAAAGTGCAGCTTTGAAATTTTGTTTTCTACTCAGTAAAACTGTTGCTGAAACTGTTTTAATGTTGGAAACAGCTTACCAAGATGACGCTGTGGGAAAAACTCAAGTTTACGAGTGGTTTGCTCGATTTAAAAATGATGATATGTCGATTGATGACGAACTACGTTCTGGACGTGAATCAACTACCCGAGTCGGCGAAAATATTGAAAAAATTGGAGATCTTGTGCTCACAGATTAATGACAGACAGTTGGCCAATTGCCAAAGATTAATGGGTTATATTTGGAGCTCGATTCAGCGAATTTTAGCGGAAGATCTCGGAATGAAAAGGGTTGCTGCCAAGTTTGTTCCTCAGGTTCTGACTGACAATCAAAAGTAACATCGAGCTTAAACATGTCATACTTTGAAACAACAGCTGGAAACTGATCCAAATTTTCTATCAAAAGTCATCAATAGTGATGAGTCATGATGCTTTGATTACGACCCAGAAACAAAACAACAGTCAAGGCAGTGGAAGACGTCATCGTCACCCTGTCCAAGAGAATGTCGTCAAGTCATATCAAACATCAAAACAATGCTGATTTGCTTTTTTGATGCCAAGGGGTTTTAGTTCATTCAGAGTTTGTTCCCCCGGTCAGACCATCAATCAAACCTTTTATTTGAAGTTTTAAAAGGATTGCACTAGAGTGTTCGTCAAGAACGACCCGATCTTTAGCAGACGGGAGACTGACTGGTTCTGCCACCGCAACGC
Organism: Schistocerca piceifrons; assembly: GCF_021461385.2. Taxonomy (NCBI): domain Eukaryota; kingdom Metazoa; phylum Arthropoda; class Insecta; order Orthoptera; family Acrididae; genus Schistocerca; species Schistocerca piceifrons. The sequence goes on along the minus strand of NC_060138.1, from coordinate 452,346,890 downwards.
ACGTGCGGACACAGGCATATCTTTTAGACAGTTTTTGGCTAAAAATGACACGGTTGCGCTGCCCCAAGCACCTTACTCGCCTGAACTGGCGTCCTGCGACTTTTTCTTAATTCCATACTTGAAAAGGGGCATGAAAGGACACCGATTTGACAACATAGAAGAAGTCAAGGAAAAAAAAGAGAAGAGCTGTCAGCCATTTCTAAACATGACTACAGAAATGTTTCGAACATTTTGGGCACCCCCTCGTACTAGCAGCACGACGGTGCACCTTCTCACTTCCACAATGAAATTCGAAGTTTCCTAGATAATCGCTTCCAGGTCGGCCGATTTGCCGTGAAAGCCCAGTCGCATGGCTACCTCTACAGACTTGACACCACTGGATTTCTTTCTCTGGGGTTTCGTTAAGGACTATGTGTAAGTTACTCCCCTACCAATCCCTTCAGACGACCTGAAAAATCGAATCGACGGCGCCTTTGCACAAGTTACGCCAGATTTGCTGCAATGAGTGTGGGGAGAAACTGATTACTGATTGGATATTTGCAGCGTCACAAATGGTAGCCATAGAAGAGAAATTTGTTAACATCGAGTATAGATTTAAGTGTCAGGAAGTCATTTCTGAAAGTATTCGTATGGAGTGTAGTCATGTATGGAAGTGAAACATGGACGATAAATAGTTTGGACAAGAAGAGAATAGAAGCTTTTGAAATGTGGTGCTACAGAAGAATGCTGAAGATTAGATGGGTAGATCACATAACTAATGAGGAAGTATTGAATAGAATTGGGGAGAAGAGAAGTTTGTGGCACAACTTGACCAGAAGAAGGGATCGGTTGGTAGGACATGTTCTGAGGCATCAAGGGATCACCAATTTAGTATTGGAGGGCAGCGTGGAGGGTAAAAATCGTAGAGGGAGACCAAGAGATGAATACACTAAGCAGATTCAGAAGGATGTAGGTTGCAGTAGGTACTGGGAGATGAAAAAGCTTGCACAGGATAGAGTAGCATGGAGAGCTGCATCAAACCAGTCTCAGGACTGAAGACCACAACAACAACAACATCGTACCAAAATGACACTTTGCACTTTAGTAAGATGTCCCTGGAAATCAACTAGCCGTCTATCCGCCCAACTACGAGTAAACATAAAATGAACATAAAGCTGTTATGTATGCGAGCATACAAAGTAAGAGTGATACAAGCATTAGAACCTACGGATTACACACAATGACAACTCTACTGCTAATAGTTACCCCGGCATGTTGCTGATGGTTACTCAGTGGCGGATACATATTGGTGGGCGGGGGGGGGGGGGGGGGGGGTGCACGAACCCCCCATTGCGAGGCTGCCATTCAGCCAGTACACTATTTGTAATTGCAAAAGCAAAATTAGATTCGACGCTCAAGGCGTACGACGGCATGAGAGCTAATACTGACAGCCACTTTGTTCGTACTGTTGAACAGGCGAGGACAGTTATGGAAGAGTTAGACGTGGAGATGAGTGTTCCTCGTCTTACAGGCAGACAAAGACACAGGGAAAACTGCGATTATAATGATGATGCTATGACATACTGGGAAAGAACTGTTTTTATTCCAACACTGGATAACGTTACGACTGACATTAGAGAACGTTTTGCTGAAGAAAATATTCATCATTTAAAATTCAACATACTTTTGCCCTCACAACTACTGAAACATGACAATAATGATCTGGCACATAAATTGAATCAGTGCTTAATTGAACTACCGTTCTTTGAAGAAGAATCACTCTTTGTGATGAAAAAGAGACTAATTGGAGAGATTCTTCAATACAAGCAAACGAGCATAAACGCCCTTAATAATCGTGATTCTGTTATGCAAGAGTTGTCTGCTTGTCCTAGATCTGACTATCGTACTTTGCACACGCTGTACAAAATATCTGCTTGTCTGCCTGCATCTGTCGCTACAGTAGAGAGAAGTGTTTCAACACTGTGGCGTACAAAGACATGGCTGAAGTCAACAATGAAGGGGGATAGACTTAATGGCCTAGCTCTGTTCAACACTCATCCTGACACTGATTTTCCTATTGACGATGTAATTAATCTATTTGCCAGGAAGAACAGCCGCACAGAATTCATCATTTAAGGAAGAGAACCACGTTGTAACTTTCTTATATCATAAGATGGCATTGTCTTGTATACGTGTATAATCAGTTTCAATAAAACTTTCTCAAACTTTGCACATGACTTTATTACTTTTTTACTGCGGTAAAAGTAAAGGTAGCTCAAAATATCTTTAGCGCCCCTTCCTTGGGGTTTTCCTGTATCCGCCACTGCGGTTACCTGGCTCCAAATCTATACTTCAACTCAGACGAAGCATGATTTCATTTTAACGGGTTCGTGAACTCTCAAAATCCACGCTATTGGTCAACCGAAAATCCCAGGAAACGTTTTGAGTTGCCTCTGCATGATCTGAAAGTAGGCGTTTAGTATGCAGTTTCGGGTCAACGGATTGTAGGCTCATTTTCCCGACAACATCATGTACGTAACGGAATTGTTGCAACCAGACAAATTGAAGCTAACGGACGAAGGATGAGAGTATGCCTTTTTCCAGAAAGGTGGCATTACGGTGCATACTTTACAACTTTCAGTGTTATACTGTAACACCAATTTTCGACCTACACTCCTGGAAATTGAAATAAGAACACCGTGAATTCATTGTCCCAGGAAGGGGAAATTTTATTGACACATTCCTGGGGTCAGATACATCACATGATCACACTGACAGAACCACGGGCACATAGACACAGGCAACAGAGCATGCACAATGTCGGCACTAGTACAGTGTATATCCACCTTTCGCAGCAATGCAGGCTGCTATTCTCCCATGGAGACGATCGTAGAGATGCTGGATGTAGTCCTGTGGAACGGCTTGCCATGCCATTTCCACCTGGCGCCTCAGTTGGACCAGCGTTCGTGCTGGACGTGCAGACCGCGTGAGACGACGCTTCATCCAGTCCCAAACATGCTCAATGGGGGACAGATCCGGAGATCTTGCTGGCCAGGGTAGTTGACTTACACCTTCTAGAGCACGTTGGGTGGCACGGGATACATGCGGACGTGCATTGTCCTGTTGGAACAGCAAGTTCCCTTGCCGGTCTAGGAATGGTAGAACGATGGGTTCGATGACGGTTTGGATGTACCGTGCACTATTCAGTGTCCCCTCGACGATCACCAGTGGTGTACGGCCAGTGTAGGAGATCGCTCCCCACACCATGATGCCGGGTGTTGGCCCAGTGTGCCTCGGTCGTATGCAGTCCTGATTGTGGCGCTCACCTGCACGGCGCCAAACACGCATACGACCATCATTGGCACCAAGGCAGAAGCGACTCTCATCGCTGTAGACGACACGTCTCCATTCGTCCCTCCATTCACGCCTGTCGCGACACCACTGGAGGCGGGCTGCACGATGTTGGGGCGTGAGCGGAAGACGGCCTAACGGTGTGCGGGACCGTAGCCCAGCTTCATGGAGACGGTTGCGAATGGTCCTCGCCGATACCCCAGGAGCAACAGTGTCCCTAATTTGCTGGGAAGTGGCGGGGCGGTCCCCTACGGCACTGCGTAGGATCCTACGGTCTTGGCGTGCATCCGTGCGTCGCTGCGGTCCGGTCCCAGGTCGACGGGCACGTGCACCTTCCGCCGACCACTGGCGACAACATCGATGTACTGTGGAGACCTCACGCCCCACGTGTTGAGCAATTCGGCGGTACGTCCACCCGGCCTCCCGCATGTCCACTATACGCCCTCGCTCAAAGTCCGTCAATTGCACATAGGGTTCACGTCCACGCTGTCGCGGCATGCTACCAGTGTTAAAGACTGCGATGGAGCTCCGTATGCCACGGCAAACTGGCTGACACTGACGGCGGCGGTGCACAAATGCTGCGCAGCTAGCGCCATTCGACGGCCAACACCGCGGTTCCTGGTGTGTCCGCTGTGCCGTGCGTGTGATCATTGCTTGTACAGCCCTCTCGCAGTGTCCGGAGTAAGTATGGTGGGTCTGACACACCGGTGTCAATGTGTTCTTATTTTCATTTCCAGGAGTGTATAATGTATCTGCATCAATATTTCTATGACAATTTGTAGTGTAGCTTATGTAGAGTGCCGCGTGGAGTGGCCGCGCGGTTAGAGGCGCCAAGTAAAGGATTGCGCAGCCCCTCACATCGGAGGTTCGAGTCCTCCCTCGGGCATGAGTGGTCGTGTTGCTCTTAGCATAAGTTAGTTTAAGTAGTGTGTAAGTCTAGGGAACGATGACCTCAGCAGTTTGGTCCCTTAAGAATTCACACACATTTGAACATTACATGTAGAGTGTTGCGTCTGTAATGGATAGTCTTTGATTATGTATGCATATTTCAGTTACGTGAACTTTTTGAACAATGATGTTTAAACTGTGCTTGTGGATTTAAATAGCTACTGGAATGAGTGTTATCCTGTATAATGTACTGTAAATTACTTGGTCCATTGTTAGGTAACGCAGGGTGGAATGTAAAAGATGTGGAGTGCCCGCAGCTTTGCAAGTAGCCTAAGTAGTCTGGCGGAGTGGAAAATATGTGGTTGGGGCGCAAGTGGCAACTCGTCCTTTGTGTCATGTAAGGAGTGTTCGCTGAGCGGTGCTGTGGTTAGCATCCCGCTAGCAGTAGCGGATCATTGTGGCTCATATTCTTGGAGTTTTGAAGCCACAGGAGCTTAAGAACAGTATTTATGGGCCTCGAATGCTGCATTTGGTGATACTATCATCATGACATGGCTTTTGGCCCTGTAAAAATATAATTCCGACGCCAAGAAGATCTGTAACAGACGAGGCCAACAGTGCTGCCATGACTGCATCGCCGCCATGTTAACAGCCACTGCAAATTACGCCACCAGTGCTACCAGCTTTCCACTAAATTGTTTATATTTGGCACTCTGTAAATGGACCAGGTATTTGTGAGATTTGGTTCATTTTAATAATAATCTCGGTGTTGCAAGAAACTCTATCTTACCCCCATGATTATTCCAAATCACCAACAAAGACAGGAATCCTGTCCTAGTGAATATAATTGTGTGTGTCCTAATCTATTATGGTTCTAAATGATTCTGAGCACTATGGGACTTCATTTCTGAGGTCATCAGTCCCCTAGAACTTAGAACTACTTAAACCTAACTAACCTAAAGACATCACATACATCCATGCCCCAGGCAGGATTCGAACCTGCTACCGTAGCGGTCGCGCGGTTCCAGACTGTAGCGCCTAGAACCGCTCGGCCACTCCGGCGGGCATTTATTATGGGAAAACTTATTCGGCAGCTGTAAAAATAGTTGTGATTGCTTTCTAGTTTACTTAATTAATATCTATTGATGAAAATACTTACCATTTCTCATAAATACTTGTGTAGTTTTGTTAATGAGCATGGTTCTTCACAGCATGGAAGTATAAGGGCCCCCATGGGCTAGGCTAGCTAGTTAATGAAGCAAAGCAAAGGCTCCTCCAGAGCCAGTGTAGTTAGATTTGGATTTTGCTAAGTTACTTCAAATTGAGGTTAAGAAAGAAATATTTACCGTGTTATCTATTCTAATGCAAGTTGGTTAATGCACAGGCACAGAGACCCTGTACTAAGCAACGATGTTATAGAGTATGATCATTAATAGACCCCTGATTTAAATCAGAACCATTTCATCCTCTTCCCTGTTTAGTATTGTTACTAGTTTCATGTGTGTTGGTGATCGATTCTATAAACCGCTGCATCTAGTTCATTTAAGCTACGTGTTGTTGATAGTCATATGTTACTGTTTGCCATCTTATTGGCCATTCGTTTGTTTGACTTCCAAGTTAGTAGCACGTATTTCTGCAAGGTTATATTACTGTGTTGCGGTATCAACAGATATAAAGAAAGAGCTTAGTATGTCTGTCAAACAATGTTAGTTTAGCCTTAGCACTGCCTTCTGTTTTATTATATTGCTTGACACAAGAATGCCTAATTAGGCTGGCGACCGATATTAATACGTAATATTGCTACTTGCTTTTGTGCTGGGAGAACGTCTGCTTAGACCCACCTGTCTACTGTTGGTTATACTTTGCTGGAGTGTTTCGGAAACGAGTCCCAGTATGATTGTTCTGTTCCCATTAGGTTATCTCACGGTTACAACTTTTTCAAAAATTCCTCGCAGAAGTTTAACGTTAGCAAAAACGGTTCAAATGGCTTTGAGCACTAAGGTACTTAACATCTGAGGTCATCAGTCCCCCAGACTTAGAGCTACTTAAACCTAACTAACCTAAGGACATCATCACACACATCCATGCCCGAGGCAGGATTCGAACCTGCGACCGTAGTAGCAGCGCGGTTCCGGACTGAAGCGCCCAAGAACCGCTCGGCTACAACGGCCGGCAATTTCAGTACAGTTTTCAGACACAGCAGAATATCAGTCATTAGTAAATTCTAAACATAACCAAGAGAAAATTAATCAGGAAAACAAGCGTTATAGGAACACTACGTACGAAAAAGTCGAGCGTCTTGGAAGGAAGCTTAACCGCGACCATGAAAAGGACTAATTTGACCCTGGACATTGACATTCAGACAACTTGGGTGACTATGCAAATTTATGACGTTTAGGTGATTTCCCACGAGAACAGTATCGCACATCCAGGTACGACAATGAATCTTCGACGCGGTGCAATAGGGAATAGTTTGATTCACACAGAAATGGTAACTTCGATTAGAAACACTTCCTGACACTACGTAAATTCAAAATTTTCTGGAATTACAGTAACGAAATTCACACCTAAGCTTGGATTGACGATTTCCTGTGTTTGTTACCACCAAATTGGCTACTTGAACACAAATCGGAATTTCTCTGCATTTATCTGGTAAATGAAACTGCAGCAAGAATGCGCTGAATAGTTAGAGATTACCAAAACGTAAACGATTTCTATCGAGCATTTTTGTCAGCTTTCTGGTAGCAGACCACACAAGATCGAGTAAAACATAGCATTATATGGTAACGTTACGGAACTCTAAGCAGTCTGACTTCTCCATCCTAGCAAAATAATTTGAACGCATGGTACGCATAAATCAGTACTTACCAAAGCTAAACAGTGCGTCAGAAATAGTGCGCATTTGTTAAACAAAATTACCTGCACATTTGAGACACATAATTTTGGCCCGCAGATGTAAAGATTTAGAATGATTTCAAACACTACTTCAGGAATTGGAATTGGACAGTGACAACGGTTTAACGAAAAGGCACAATAACAATCACAACAGAAACTACGACACGTAAGACGCGTTTGCGCCGCGTGGGGAAAAAAAAAAACCTATGGGAATTCGCATAACAAACACACCCACAGAAACAATTACAGACGGAATAAACGTCACCATCCTTAAGAGGCACAATTATCGCAGATGAATAATGATCACTGTGATACAAGTAATTTCCGGAGGTATTACTATAAACACAGTAACAGACATCTCAGCAATTTCGGTAGTGGCGATATGCGTGATCACAATTACCAATTACAATTGTCTTAACAACATCTGTATAATCATGTAAAAATCTCTGACTCAGGTGGAAATACTCGTGGGCACAATTTAGGTAGATCAAATCCGCAAAATACATGACACAACAACAATTATGCAAATAACAACCAACTCAGTCAAAACCAACACAATTACAGTAATCAATATCGTAACTCACATTGGCAAAATTCTGGAAGGGCAAGCCCAGCGCGACAGATAGAAATAGTTGAAGTTAGCAAGGGCTTACTTCATATTTCGATTATCACACTGTACACAGAATAATTATATTTACTAACGCTGTGCCCACATAATAGAACTATACGTCACCTACTTCTAAAACAATTCTCACATTACAAGTTTTACAACGCACAGCAACAGTTAGCGAACAATGCTATTGCATCGCGTGCCAGAGCGACTCGCGTCGCGGGGCAGGCAACTTTGGACAAGAATCGGGCGATTATCGTCGCGCAACAAACTTCATTTATCGGGCAACAAATTTAGTGATTTGATGCCACGAAACGTATTCTAAACAAACTGCTACAAACTTCCAAATTTCATCTAGAAACCGAATAAGAATAAATAATTTGTAATACAGTGAATGTACACAATATTTTTTAAACTAGTTCTTAGAGGATACATAGGTTATCAGCAATGTGTTATTCATCTGAGAAATATTATTTTCTATACACAGTGATACTAATACGAACTTTTAATATTTTCTACCGCTTCTGATGAGATATACAGGCTGTTAGGATGTTAACTGTGTTGTATAGAAAGAAGAGTAATGGGTATTTGGATAAGAAGTTTTTCAGGATCTATTGTCAGTGAAGTTCTGTTTATTGAACTGTAATATTTACGATTATAGCTACGAGGTGTAGTCTGTAAGGAAATAAGTGGACGAAAAGAGAGCAGGAAATTGTCATTTGAAATGCATATTGAAATGAAGACATTGAATATGATTAATGTTGTAATATGATCATGAGATTTATGGAAATTGTGAGATTTATGATGCATACTGTAACAGAATGAGGCAATGATTATAATGATTAATGTAAAGAAAGAGTGAGAGAGTAATAATTACGGTATTGGAGCCCAGTTTCTTGTTATATTTAATTTTTATGCCATGTGGATGCATTTCGTATTTATAAGCGTACAAGGTAAGTTTTTGAAAAGATGTGTGTGGATGACAATAGTGAATGAAGGTAGTGCGACTGGAGACAACACAGTTATTTCTTTGATGTGGAGTTTATGATTAGCGGATGCAAATTATTTGACTGTTTCACTAAACACATACCGTCTTTTTTTTATCGGAGCAACATAACATGTAACAGTTACACCTTACAATAATTAGAGAAGTGTATGCTTTTGCCTCCATCTCTGCACGAAAAATGTTTAGCATAGATCTGGCTCAGTATTGATTGCTACTATGTTCTGTGACACACTTGAAAGGTCTCTGTTGGATTCCTTTCATGCTAATTTCTTAAATATGTTGTCATTTACGGCATAAATTACTCATCAGAAATTTACTGTGGTGTTTCTGACTATCTGGGAGGAGACTGAGCAGTGAAACGTGTTACTTTTACACATAAACAAGAACGATCTGTCACACTACTACACTTTAAAACACAGTTTATATGTAATTCATGTCAGACAGTCTCATACGGAACCTACATCCGCTTTCTTTTATATCCTGTATATGATAAGATAGTGTCATCCCCCTTCCCTTCTGTGTGAGAGGATGAATGAGCAAATGTATTTCTAGTTGCATGCTTAATGGTAGCAGACAAGCCTGTCTGCTAGAGAACAGTAGGACCAACGTCGGAACAGGTAGCAACGCTTTCTAAAAGCAGAGAGGCTTCTACTGTTAGTATGGTCCTGTCCGTCCCTTGTCATGTTGGTATAGGAAGCTGCCTCTCTCGTCACTTCCGTTTGTATCTGTTAAGCACGCTCGGTAGCTGCCCAGGTCAGTCTGTCCGCGGCGAACGTCTGAAGTGGTAAGATTTCCGGCTAAGCGCGTGTCTGCTAAGTCCGTAGGACAATGGATTTCTTAAGTTCAGCCTACCTGAAAATTTAACTACCTTTATTTCAGGTTTAGCTCTAAAATATCTAATGTTGTCTTAAATTGCAACACAGTGTATTTCGAGTGTGAAGTTCAGAATATCTTCCGGTAGTTGCTTTGTCACTATTTTGTGAGTAAAGTGGAACAACGTATTGATCAGTAACTCTAACTAAGATCATCAATCTTAAATGCGAATGTGGGTGAGATTATAACGTCTCGTCTTGACAAAATTTTTCAATATAGCAACTTTTCTTTATGTTCAACCCACGTGGGCTGTACTTTGTGAGACCAGTATCACGTGCTTATACAGTTGTTTGACCCATCAGGTTAATAGTAAGACGATAGTAACCAGTTCGAGGTTTTTCTTTTGTAAATTGCTTTTCGATCTAATTTATTTTAATTATCAAAAGTATTGTGGAGTTACACTCTTTGTGTAAACCAAGTTGACTACGTGAAGCATGTGGTGTAATCATCAAAGTAGCCCTCAGCTATTCTTTTCGGGAAGATTTGATAGAGAGTTAGTATGAATTTAGTATACCAGTGTGTGGTAATTTCATGACGAACAGGATTGCTCTACAAACGTAACTTCTTTGGGGGAAAATTGAATCGGTTGGTTGTGGTTAATTTCCTCTTGGATATGTTTCAACGTTCTTCGTGTCTTATTTTATGAATGCAGTGTTGTATGTAGTCTCCCAATCTTGGCTCCCTATTTGATGTTTTCCGTAAGATTACAAACTCACATTTTCACAATCCTAAATAAGGCACCGGTTTAGTTTTGAATCAAGTTTGATGTGCTAAAATTTTAACGGAACAATGATCAATGTTAAAATAGATGTCCAAATATAAACTGATTTATTTCTTTTTATTTAAATTGTCTTATATATATATACCACCGGTTATCGTAAGATGAATACTAAAAGATTATAATTAATGTTAGTCTGGTTGGGAATTTGGTAAGCTAGACTGGATACCTGGTGAAACAGTTGCGCAGTAATGCAAGGTTAACTTCCTCAGATAGCTCACAGCTTTTAACCCACTTTTATGGTCTTGAATATCAGCACCACTTACACCTCAAATTAATGCAACAACATTACACACTCTTTTAGCAAGTGGTACCTCATTGAACTTTTTGTGGTTTTTTGTATGTGATAAGTGTATATTTTCTTGTTTATATTGATGAATGCCATTTTTTTCTGATTTATGTACAGCTATATGCACTCAAAATTTAGCTCCTACAGAATGCTGTATAACTAATCTCCCTTTTCTTTGTCTAACAGATAAACTTTACATATGTATGAAATGATGTCATCGCAATATTGTCCACCAGTCTACATGTTTGAGGAATTTTAAATTCTGAAAGTGAAGATGAAGCTCATCTCTCTTGAGGTGTGACATGGACAGACAATATGCAGACAGTATGTGGGATACTAATCATGATTTTTTTAACTTTTCAGCTTTATTCTTTTTGCCAAAGCAATAGGATAGATTCTTTTATATATATTTTTCTATTACATGTGTGACATCTCAGTCTAATCATCGTCTTGTATTTACAGATTATGTAACATAATAACATGCATTGCTTTATCTTAAGGAATTCTTGGATTCAATTTGCCCTTTTACACTTATGTGATGTATTGAGTTTCTTTATAATGCATATTCTCTGTATAAACTGTTATTATAGGATGCAGCGCCATTAGAATAGTAATTATGTTAAATGTAATACTTTAGGGAGCTCTTTTAAGACATGGAAGATGTGTAAGAAATCATGAAATGTGTGTAAGGAGGAAGCAAAAAGAAAAAGATAAGAAAGGAAGTTGTACAACATATACATCAGCAAACAAATAGTTACAAAGATAAATATGAGATGAGAAATGGTTAGGCAGGGCAATGGAGTACGAGAAATGGTTAAGTAGGACAGATATGAGAAATGGTCAGGTAGGGCATAGATGACAGATGCTTAGGTAGAACAATGGAGCTAAACAATGTGAACTTACAAGAACATATGATAGAAAGAAGCAACGAGATTAAGTAAACAGTGGTACCTGTTGGAAGTTTGATGAAATTATGACAGAAATGAGTAAGAGGTGCACAAACTGAAGGATGAAATATAACTAGATAGCATGCTAATTATGGACCATATTAAGTATTATAATAGACTGATGTTTGACTGACTGCAGAAAGTATTCTTTGTTGTGAAACTTGGTTACCACCCAACCCATGTTTCTCCTAATTATGTATGTATGTTCTCTTTGTGTGTGTTGTGACCACTATCCTTATGTGTTTATTTCTTGTGTGTGAACACTATCCTTATGTGTGTCTTTCTACCTAGCTCTCTATACTTTTGTGTAATTCGCTACTGTCCACGCTAACATATTTATTTGAAGAGATTTAGAATTTTCTGTAGGTCATTTTGTATGCATAATAATTGTTTCTTATAACGCCTATTACTATATACTGTTTCACATGATTTACTTGTCTGATGTTACTGTGATTCATAATTTAAAACCATGATGCCATTTTTTCTTACTATTTTTATAGACATAGAAAACTGTTGTTACCATTACATTACACGTGCATTCCATAGGTTATTGTATACTATACATGTAACAAATTGTAACTGATTGACCATTCACTGCAAATAATTGAGACTTACCAGGGTATAAAAACTATGTCTACTGATTATATACTGCAATATACTCCATCAAATGTTGGCAGACTTCACCAATACAAGCTGCATCAGACTTTCATAAGGAACTTTTCGATACTACAAGAGGGCTTTGGAGTTACTGTATCGGTGGATGTACAGTCTTCTTCAAGCTGATACTACTACATTTTATTGTTTGTGTGTGTGTGTGTGTGTGTGTGTGTGTGGGGGGGGGGGGGTGTCAGCTGAGACCTATGCTTAATGCTTAGTCTCACTGCTTCCACATTGTTTCCACATAACTTACAATAGTTACATTATTACTAAAGAAAGTTTGGTTGTGGCAAGGACACTATTTTACTGCATCCTTTGTGCTATAAAAAGAAAAAAGAAAACCTGTGTAGATCACCAATACCACTTCAATACAAAAACTTTCAAAAGAGCCCTGGGCAGAATGTTCTCACAGACATCATGAACCATGGTAACCTCATTGTGGTGAATCCTCTTGATTACTTCATTTATGCATTGTTAAATTTGTAAATATTTTTTTGCTTATATTCTTTAAATCTATTTTTCTCTTTGTATTTGTAGCATGTTTTGTATATTCTTATCCTTAATGTTTAGAACTTTGTCCTCATCCCATTCCTATCTGAAATAACCCTCGTACAAAATTGTACTCAGATAAGGTGGAAGATATGAAGGACGGATATGTCATTATGATTTTTGTGTGTTATCGATGTGTATTTCAGAGACAGAGCAAGTTAAGTTACTATTAAACAATCTTTGGTCTCGTTGTAGCACAGTCTTTGCCTCTGTAGTCTGATTTATTCTTAGTCGAAGTGTGTCAGTGAGGGACGTATTCTGTAGTGCTGTGTTCAGTTGTGATTGTTTCTGTCAGATGAAGAAAGAATGATTGTTAAGGACAGCAAGGATGAATAAGCTGCATACATTGGAAAGTGAAGAGAATATAAATTGTGAATAATGTTAGTATTTTATGATGAGAGGAAGTCTGAGGTAAGTTTGCAGCACTGCACACATAATTTGCAGAAATTAATATTGGGAGCTGGTTACCTTCGTTCACTTGCACAGAGCTAAGAGAAAGACCATCCTGCTTCCTTGAGTCATGAATTAATATATTAACCGATCAAGCTGTTTGATTTTATAGAAAGTCTCTGTTTTGCACCCTCTTTAAAAGATTGTTCACTTTGTTAATCGTTGTATAGTTGAATATATGTTATGTGTGAAGATCACGCGAAGTTTTACTCTGTCCTTCTGAATATGTACTTCATTTTAAAATAGTTGTCTTGTAATATCTTTTCATAGAAGTAGTTACTTTCCCCACCCCGCTGTTTATCATTACGCGTTACCAAAAGTGGTAGGGAAGAGCTGAAATTTTATTTAGAAATAGAAATCTAGCTTAGCTGCTGCCTGCTGTTGTGATTTAGAATAATCTTCAGCAATGTTGTCAAGATGCGACGTAAGTGGAAACTTTGATTAGGGCCAGATAATTGTTTTACTTCAGTTGCACAAGTTGTATTCAGACCGGTTACAGTTCAGTTCAAATTAGATTCTGTTTACTCAAAGGTTATCATACGAGTTTAAGAAGGGTAACAATTTGTGGGTACATAGTTTTGGTAATACGTACACTTTTATAGAGTGGGAGGTAGAGTTGGTCTAAATTTCAAACAGAAACAAATAAGGTGGGGAGCTTAGAAGCTCTGTAAATAGTTGGGCTTACTGACAAGTGCCCCACAATATATGCACTTCCATATGAGATTTTGTGTCAAGAATCAATCACCATTTGAAAACAACAGCAAAATTCATAAACACTACAATCAGAAATGATTTACCCTGTCCATCGCTCAGCCTTAGTGTGATCCAGAAAAAGAGTCAAGCGTCCGGGCACTAAACCACTCTGACCTCTTAACAGGGATATCAAGAATTTAATGGATAGTAAAATTATACTCAATAACAAATTACAATCATCTCTGCTTGACGACTCCTATTCCACAGAATAATTTCTGAATGTACGTACTATAAGAAAAAAGAATATACCTATTTCGAACGCATATATTTATTAAGCTGTAAGACGTAAAACTGTGAAACTTGGGAATCAAATTAGCAGATCTCTCAAGTTTAGATTTCAGATGTTGAATATGTCTTCCACCAGCGACACCAACAATATCACCTCGATATTTGAATTCCTCCCACGCGCGGGTAAGCATGTCCATCGTCACTGATGTTCTGGCAGTCAGATCAGGTTCTTCAACTCCTCTAGGTTCTGTCGTAGGGTTGGTGCATAAACGTTGTCCTTAATGAAATCCTGAAGGAAAAAGCCACATGGCGTCAAGATGACCGTGGAGGCCAGGTGAGAAGCAATAAGTCGGTGGCTGTTTGCCGGCCGATCCAAAGGCTCGGTAGAGTTCCGTTCAGGTATTAACGCGCTTGGCGACTCCAGTGGGGGAATGCCCCGTCTTGCTCAAAAACGAAATTTTGCTAGTTCAGCCTCAGAAAGATGATGATGATGTTTGGTTTGTGGGGCGCTCAACTGCGCCGTCATCGGCGCCCGTACAAATTCGCAATCTGTACACAGTCGAGATGAGACACTTTCATGAATGACGATGGAATGATGAGGACAACACAAACACCCAGTCCCCTGGCAGAGAAATTCCTCAGAAAGATTCAGTTTTCGTAACATAGCAAGATACTGCTGACCGTTAACCGTGTTTCCATGAAAGAAGAATGGACCGTAAACAGATGAATGGGATATCACACAAAACACATTTACTTTCGGTGGGATAAGTCTTGTACTTGTTCACTTTTTGTATGTGGGTTTGTAAGCCCCAAATTCGAATATATTGTTTGTTTATTTTCTCACTAGTGGGAAGTTGGTTCATCACTGAACACGATGCGTTGTGGGAAAGTGTTATCACTGTCAGAACTATTCTGAAGCTCGTCAGAAAATGCCACACGTTTGGGTTTGTCGTCATGATATAGAGCCACTTGCGTTGTGAAAAAGTTTCATTTGAGTAGCTCCGCGTGCATGGGGCCTACCAGCACAGAGCGATACTGCGGGAATGGCAGGTGCTGGTTACAGAGCAGCTGGCGCAGGTGTTTGCAGACACAGACACCTGCTACGGGCCTCGCGCCTGCTTGCTTGACTTCGCTGGAGCTACCACCGCCTCTTGCTCATTCTGCCATCGTGAACGACGTCACACGCAGTTGCAAGCCTGTAGCAGTGAAGAGTCGTCTACGGCATTTCGTCTCGTTACTTCCTGCTCCTCGAGCACAATTACTGCAAACGCCGTCTGAAGGTGTACTGCCAACAGTAGTGTAACGTAAGGGCAAGAACCGCAGGCAACTAAGGCTACTTCTATGTGTAGAAACACTTCACAAACAGCGCTGCATAGTGTGTCTTTTCAGCAGACTGATGCGAATGCTCATTGCTTGTGCTTTACCCTACAGATTTAATAAATGTTCGAGCACAAGTGACTGGCTCAAAAACAATAACGGGAAGGAGATTTTTTTAATTGTGGGTGTTCACTGAGGACAAAAATAACACCATGAGTTCTCCAGAGAAATATGAGAGTGACACTGCGCCATGTTCATTAACTGTCAGACAAGGTGGGCAGCAGAATACTCTCATGTGACATTTAAATATATTTTTTCTTAGGCTAGTATCACCTCCCGCCTGTCCCCTCGTTTGGTTTCATCCTATGTCAAAATTTGTGTTAAATATGGGCTTGATAGGATAATGGGAAGGAGTACCCCTGGGTCTCAGAAAATCCAGAAAAAGGGAGTCATCAACTTGTCAAAATATACTTCGGCATGATAAAATAATTCAGTACTTAATGTTGGCAGGTGGTTTACTTTAGTTTTCTTAAATGATCACACTGCTCAACTGACTTGACGGATCAGTAAACTTCAGACAGGTACTGAGAGGGCAGACTAAACAGTTGCTACAGGAAGTAAAACCTAAAGATTTGAGAAAGGGTATCTGAATACTTTCAGCGAACACGTTAACCGATTACTGTACTGCTGTGTAAATGAGTATACTGACAACAGATACAGCTAATATCTTACAATATAATTCATGGGGCATGTGCTCATTTGAACGTTCAGATGATCATTTACTCTGCACATACCTGCGAAACGTTCCTATTTAGCTTCTCTTGAGTGCAATGATTTTCATGATTCCCAGTTCAGTAAGGCGCCCAGCAAATAAATAAATCACTTAAAGAAGGATAATTTGGAAAATATTTCGAGTAGATTTCCCCACCATGTTATAGTTCTGGGTGGAGATTTTAATTTGCCGGATATAGACTGGGAGACTCAAACGTTCATAACGGGTGGCAGGGACAAAGAATCCAGTGAAATTTTTTTAAGTGCTTTATCTGAAAACTATCTTGAGCAGTTAAATAGAGAACCGACTCGTGGCGATAATATATTAGACGTTCTGGTGACAAACAGACCTGAACTATTTGAAACAGTTAACGCAGAACAGGGAATCAGCGATCATAAAGCGGTTACTGCATCGATGATTTCAGCCGTAAATAGAATTAATATAAAGGGTAGGAAGTTTTTTCTGTTTAGCAAAAGTGACAAAAAGCAGATTACAGAGTACCTGACGGCTCAACACAAAAGTTTTGTCTCAAGTACAGATAGTGTTGAGGATCAGTGGACAAAGTTCAAAACCATCGTACAATATGCGTTAGATGAGTATGTGCCAAGCAAGATCTTAAGAGATGGAAAAGAGCCACCGTGGTACAACAACCGAGTTAGAAAACTGCTGCGGAAGCAAAAGGAACTTCACAGCGAACATAGACATAGACAAAGCCTTGCAGACAAACAAAACTTACGCGAAGCGAAATTTACTGTGAGGAGGGCTATGCGAGAGGCGTTCAATGAATTCGAAAGTAAAGTTCTATGTGCTGACTTGGCAGAAAATCCTAAGAAATTTTGGTCTTATGTCAAAGCGGTAAGTGGATCAAAACAAAATGTCTAGACACTCTGTGACCAAAATGGTACTGAAACAGAGGATGACAGACTAAAGGCCGAAATACTAAATGTCTTTCCAAAGCTGTTTCACAGAGGAAGAATGCACGGTAGTTCCTTCTCTAGATTGTAGCACAGATGACAAAATGGTAGATATCGAAATAGACGACAGAGGGATAGAGAAACAATTAAAATCGCTCAAAAGAGGAAAGGTCGCTGGGCCTGATGGGATACCAGTTCGATTTTACACAGAGTACGCGAAGGAACTTGACCCCCTTCTTGCAGCGGTGTACCGTAGGTATCTAGAAGAGCGTAGCGTTCTAAAGGATTGGAAAAGGGCATAGGTCATCCCCATTTTCAAGAAGAGACGTCGAATAGATGTGCAGAACTATAGACCTATATCTCTAACGTCTATCAGTTGTAGAATTTTGGAACACGTATTATGTTCGAGTATAATGACTTTTCTGGAGACTAGAAATCTACTCTGTAGGAATCAGCATGGGTTTCTAAAAAGACGGTCGTGTGAAACCCAGCTCGCGCTATTTGTCCACGAGACTCAGAGGGCCATAGACACGGGTTCACAGGTGGATGCCGTGTTTCTTGACTTCCGCAGGGCGTTCGATACAATTCCCCACAGTCGTTTAATGAACAAAGTAAGAGCATGTGGACTATCTGACCAATTGTGTGATTGGATTGAAGAGTTCCTAGATAACAGAGCGCAGCATGTCATTCTCAATGGAGAGAAGTCTTCCGAAGTAAGAGTGATTTCAGGTGTGCCGCAGGGGATCGTCATAGGACCGTTGCTATTCACAGTATACATAAATGACCTTGTGGATGACATCCGAAGTTCACTGAGGCTTTTTGCAGATGATGCTGTGGTGTATCGAGTGGTTGTAACAATGGAAAATTGTACTGAAAAGCAGGAGGATCTGCAACGAATTGACGCATGGTGCAGGGAATGGCAATTGAATCTCAATGTAGACAAGTGTAATATGCTGCGAATACATAGAAAGATAGATCATTTAGCTGCAAAATAGCAGGTCAGCAACTGGAAGCATTTAATTCCATAAATTATCTGGGAGTACGCATTAGGAGTGATTTAAAATGGAATGATCATATAAAGTTGATCGTCGGTAAAGCAGATGCCAGACTGAGATTCATTGGAAGAATCCTAAGGAAATGCAATCCGAAAACAAAGGAAGTAGGTTACAGTAGGCTTGTTCGCCCACTGCTTGAATACTGCTCAGCAGTGTGGGATCCGTACCAGTTAGGGTTGATAGAAGAGATAGAGAAAATCCAACGGAGAGCAGCGCGCTTCGTTACAGGATCATTTAGTAATCGCGGAAGCGTTACGGAGATGATAGATAAACTCTAGTGGAAGACTCTGCAGGAGAGACGCTCGGTAGCTCGGTACGGGCTTTTGTTAAAGTTTCGAGAACATACCTTCACCGAAGAGTCAAGCAGTATATTGCTCCCTCCTACGTATATCTCGCGAAGAGACCATGAGGATAAAATCAGAGAGATTAGAGCCCACACAGAAGCATACAGATAATCCTTCTTTCCACGAACAATACGAGACTGGAATAGAAGGGAGAACCGATAGAGGTACTCAAGGTACCCTCCGCCACACACCGTCAGGTGGCTTGCGGAGTATGGATGTAGATGTAGATGAAGCAAACTAAGAAACACACAATTTAATAAAGCAATCGATAAGAGGAAATAACTACTCTGGATATCAGCTAACGCCTTATTATTTGGATGTGCATAAGAGTAACTCTCGAAAGAAAGAAGTCCAAAGAAGTGGAGAGAAAGAGAGACGTATGGAAGTATGAAGACCTACAAATGGTAACAATTCATCTCTTATGTCACATGTAAGTTATTCAGGCGACATTTCCATACCAATTATAAAATTTAATTTGGAGAAATAAAGAATGAAAGTGATCTCCACGATCATTCAGTGAAGAGCAAACGTTGACAAAATCAGTAACAGTATGTCTAGAAGTTTTTCTCGGCTGTCAAGTCAGCTCAACATTTCATTTTTAGCCACCGTCTTTCGACTAGACAACTAAGGGTCTTCATCACACGCTGCGAGTGACTGTCCTATACACTGCCTGACAACGTGAAGCACCAGGGCGGATGCCAGTGGAAACTCGCAGACATAAGTTCTATCGGGGGATACGTAAATTATCAGAATTGATATTCTCTGTGACAGGCGCACTAATGCGTTAGTGTTGTACCGAGCGAGGTGGTGCAGTGGTTAGCGCACTGGACTCGCATTCGGGAGGACGACGGTTCAAACCAGCGTCTGGCCATCCTGATTTAGGTTTTCCGTGATTTCCCTAAATCGCTTCAGGGAAATGCCGGGATGGTTCCTTTGAAAGGGCACGGCCGATTTCCCTCCCTATCCTTCCCTAATCCGAGTTTGTGCTCCGTCTCTAATGATCTGTTGTCGGCGGGACGTTAAGCACCCCTTGTCAGTAGTTTCCAGGTTAGAATTCGGTAGCTCAGAGTGTTACATTTCCATTTCTGAGCCATGCCTATTTATTATTCTTGGGTGCTATAGTGTGGACCACGGGTGCAGTAAAATAATCTGTTCTGTTTATGCCAAGCAACCTGCAGTAAGTCAGCACTCATGAGATAGTACAAGGTATTGGCTTATATTAAGCAAGGTGTAAGGCAGGCAATTGTTATCTTTGTCACCATCAGTTTCTAATTTATTTTCTGAAGAGGCAATGAGGTCAGAGAAAGGGCAATCTCAAAGTGAGAGTTGTTTGTTACAGACGGAACATCAGCGTGATACAGCTCCTTGATCACACAGCGGTGTACAGGAAGTGAGTGCGGTGCTTACTGAAATGGAACGTGCGCTAGCCGATGACTGTAATATGCACAAAACATACAAAAAGGCACGTAGAGCTGTTGGGGGGCGGGGGGGGGGGGCGAAATTTTAACATAATCGCATACTCTTGAAGACGTGAACAAATTTTAGTCTCTCGGAAGTAAAAATACGTGAAGAAGATGCAATAAAGACGTAGTAGCAAGAACAGCCCAAGATAAATGAGATCTCGCGTTTCCCCAGTGACTTGAGTTCGAGTTGCTGCTCGCAGTGTCATCGAGACAAAGAGAAGTGAGTGGAGTGCTTGGGGAAGGCGGACCTATTAGCTTTCCTCGACTTCTTGTTACTAATTGCTGCATTCTCTGCGCTACTGTTTGTTTAGTTCAACCACCGGTATTTTTCCTGCCTGGTGGCCGCTATCGCCCCAGTTACCTACCCTGAAGGTTAGTGTATGTAACGGCAGTGTACGTTTCCTCGTCTTGCCGCTGCTGTCCGGTAAGGCGTGTAGTTTTGACAGTTTCCTTGATTTGTAGGTCGGTTGGTGTTTCTTCTCCTCTAGTGGTTCCTTTCTCCTTCTGGACGCTCTAAACACAGCATTCTGAGGACGTAGTGCTAACCGCTGGTTCCGGCCTTGGCGTATTGTTCCATCGTTGCATTGGTTATCGGACGTTAGGTAGCTTCAGCAGATTATCATTAGTTAGACTGCCACTAGACTGAGTTACCATGTTGTGATGTGAATGCAACTCTTGGCTGCCTTTCTCATTGCTCGCGAAAGTGCTTTTGGCCTGATCTACTTAGAGCACCATCTGTGACTGGCTCTTGTGTTTTATTATTGTGTTATTATATTTGCTGTTTTACTGTATGTTCTAAATTTTTAATGCAATTGCCACTATTGGCGTTACAACAAGTTGAACGGTTGTGCTACCAAGTTTATTATCATTTTGTCTCACCTGTTGGTGATCAGTTGCCTGTCTTTTAAATTAACTTTTGCTATTGCACTGCTGCTTGACAGTATGTTTGTTACATTTTTTAGTAATTGCAATTCTTGGCGTTTAAGGCCTTCAGCCGTGAAACAATTCTTAATTTATTGCCAGGAAGGGCTTCAGCCGTGAAACAATTCGTAATTTATTGCCATTAAGGCCCTCAGCCGTGAGCATGGTTACTTGTTTTAAAATCCTAATTTGGTAATTGCATTTTAGCAGTGAGCTTTAAGATCTTTGGTGATTTGCCTGTTATATTTTAATAACTGTAATTGTAAGTTACAAAAAGTTTAAACAATTCTTAACTTGTACCCATTAAGGCTTTCAGCTGTGAAACAATTCTTAAATTATTGCAATTATTTTTATTTGTTGCTGATTTTGAATAAATTTTGTATGATAACAAAGCCAACCAACAGTAACTGATTATGGCCCTGTCCACAATCGTACCCGATTCCTGCCTTCCTTGGCCACCACGTTTCAGACACCATTCTCCTACTCAAATCGATCCGACAGTGCGTGACCAACTCGGGTCCGAAAAAACGGCTGAGACAGGAAAGACCAAACGAAAATGGGGAGGTGGCCACGGAAGTCCCATTGATGCGGTTGTGCGGGAATACTGTGTCTTCAAGTAGTATTCTACGCCTTACTGATATCAAAGAGTATGCCAATACAGTGATGCTGAAGGAGGGAAGCCTGCTGAATAGCCGCTTCTGGGGGGGTCAGGTTGTCGACCTTGGACCGAAACTTTCGGAATCCACACTGAGAGAGGCTAAAGAGTTGCCTGGTCTCTAAAAGCCAGACCAGACGTCGGTTAACCATCCTTTCCAGGTTCTTTACCTGTCAAGGCGATACTCTGATAACTACTGGGAGATGTGTGGTCCTTTCCTGGTTTGAAGAGGGGGGATTAGAATTGCCTCTCTCCACGAGTTGGGGAAGACACCTGTCTGCCATATTAGATTAAAACATTCGAGAAGGATTTCCTTTGACGCCGTTGGCAGATGTCGAAGCATGCAGTACCAGATGTGGCATGGGCCGGGTGCAGTGTCAGAAGTCTCAGTCAGTGCCGATTCGAGCTCCCACATCGAGAAAGGGGAGTTGTAGGTCTCAGAACTGTTCGACCTAAAGTCCAACTTTTCCATCTTGACAGTCGCATGGTAGTGACTAAACGCTGGATCCTGGCTTGCATTGGCAGTAGTTAGTGTAAAATGATCGGACAGCGTCTGAGCAATGTTTCTAGGTGTCGTTTGGAGGCACCCCTGGTTCAACACTGCAGCTATCGGTAAATGGCTGTGTTTACTGGAAATCCTCCGGATGGCAGCCCATACTTTTGAGGAACAAGTGGAACGATTGATGGAGTTCAGGAACTCATGCCATGACCACTTTTTGCTCTCTTTAATGACACGGCGAGCCTAGGCTCTTGCGATTCGAAAGGTTGAGAGATTGTCTGCTGTCGGGCGGCGCTTAAACTGTCGAAGAGCCACACGCCTGTCCTGGGTGGCTAAATGGCACTCTTCTGTCCACCAAGAGACAGGTCGCCTGTGAAGAGGGCCGAAAGACGTTGGTAGCAGCGCGATGGTCACATGCATGATGTGATCCACCTATTCCTGGATGTCACAGTGTTCAAACACAGCCAACCGACCGAACAGCGTTCAGTCATCCCTGTCAGTCATCCATGTTGGTGGCTCCCGATCCAGCAACACACCATTGAGTAGCTGAAGACGGATCAGGAAGTGATCGCTGGAATGAAGGTCGTCAGTGACCTTCCAGTCGGCGAGGGCTGGAGAGCAGAGAGATAGGTCGATGGCTGAGAATGACTCAGTAGCACCACAGAAATGAGTCAGAGTACCAGCGATTAGGAGGTACAGATCTCAATATGTCAGGAGGCTCTCCAAAACTCGACCCTGATGGCAAGTAGACGTTGAGCTCCACAAGACATGGTGGGTATTGAAGTCTCCCAGGAGGAGAAATGGTTGGGGGAGTTGTGCGATAAGATCTGTGAGAGCCTCAGAGTCTACTGCACCCAGTGGAGGTAAATAAAGAGAACCAACTGTAAGCCACTGACGTGCAAAAATTTCAACTGCAACTGCTTGCAGGTCGGTATCCAGGGGAAGAGCAGAGGAGTGGTGCACATTATTGACAAACACAGCAACCCCTCCCTTTGGCTCTTTCCCCAGTCAGGTCATCCTTGCGATGTAGGGTATAGCCCTGTGATGCAGGGGCATCAGATGCTTTGAAATGTGTTTCCTGCAAACACAAGCACAGAACGTGTTGCTGCGCTAGCAGTTTTTCTTCCATGTGCTTACTGAATCCATTCATGTTCCACTGTATAAAGGGAGCCACCTACCAGGAGGTAGTACTTTCATCCTGACTTTCTGATGGGGAGGGGAGCCCATAATGGATGGAGGCTCAGGTTTGGAGCGAGATGGTTGCCCCAATCCGACATCAAGCTCCATAACCTCTAAAGAAAAATCGACTGAGGTGTCAGATAGGTCGATGTCGACATTGTCAGGCTATTTTCTGCCCGATTCCACCGGTGTTGGACGTTTTACCTTGGATTTTTTTCCCTGGGTGGACTTTGCAGCCACAACTGCGGTTGAGGGTGTGGCAGCATTTGACAGCGTACCAGATGGAATCTTTGGAGAGGCAGGGAGCTCCACTATGTCAGCAACCACAGCTTCTCCTGAAGTCCTCAGGGGAGGGGGAGGCTTAGACACAATTGCAGCAACAGAAGTGCAGGGACACATGCAGGTACTAGTGCCGACACTAGCAGCCTCCATTTGTGTAGCAGCTTCAGCTTTCCAAGTGGGCTGTTTAACAACTGAAGTGAAGGAGGTGGCAAGACATGGGGGCGGCAGGGCTTTATACAGTTGTTTTGGTTCAGTACAGGGGATGCGCTTCATAGTTTTAAGCTGCTGTATCATCTGTTCTTCCAGATACATGCTGCAGTCCCGAATCCAGATGGGGTGAGGTCCAGAGCAATTTACACACTTCAATGGAGATGAGCAATGGACAGCGTCATGGGCGACCTAACCGCACTTGCCACATGTATCTTCTCCACGACACCCAAGAGTAGCATGCCCAAAGCGCTTGCATTTGAAACAGCGCACTGGGTTAGGTACATAAGGCTGCACACTTAAGTGAAGGAAACCTGCCTTAATATGCTCGGGGAGTTTCGTGCTATTAAATGTCAGGATAAAGGAGTCGGACTTAACAAGAATCCCATCCACCCTCTTCATGATAAATTGCACATCAACTATTCCTACTGGAGCCCAATCATTTTTCAGTTCCTCTTTGGGAATGTCCACCAGATCCCTGCACGTCACAACACCTTTGCTGTAATTCAGCGTGGAGTGCAGCTCAGTTTCGACGGCTTATTCCCTAAGGGATTGCGCGCTCTGTAGATCCTTAGCTTGTTGGAAACTAGTGGTTTCCACCAACAGCGTCCCATTACGCAATCGCTTAACAGATTTCAAACTGCCAGCAATTCCCTCGACCCTTTTTTGAATACAGAAACGTAAAACTTCCTCAAAGCTGCTCTCTTTCCTTTTAACAATTAAAAACATATTCTGACCGCCAGCATGTGTTCTGTTAATAGTCATGATACCCTGAGATGTCGCTCCTGAGTCAGCAGGACTGGCTACACGTGCCTTTTGTTGGATTGGGTGTTGGTACCTACCAGCGGCCCACACTTTTTTGCTGGGATGAGGCAAAGAAGATTTCGAAGGATCCATTTCGGTCCCACGAGCAGCTAGGGAACTAGAGTCCACCTAGACAGAACCCCGAATGCCTGGGAAAGCCTGCTACAACTGAGGTGCGGCAGGTTCCCCAGAGGTTGCCCGCTAATGACTGTGCCACCTCAACAGCCATGCATTTCATCAGCGTGCAGCACACCTTGAGATGGAGGGTTTTTCGTTGTAGAGGTTTTTCCATCCTCGCGATCCTGGCAGTCAAGCCAAGATCCCCATTCCCTGAGACACATAACGTTCCACCGCCGCGCCACACGGTGGTCGCTGAAGTATGCCCATAGCTTACTGTGACAGGGGACTGGCGGCGCTTACCAAGTCCCCAGCTCAGGAACCCTGGGGTCGCCATGCCCGTACTCAGCAAATGAATGCCGAGCCCCTGAGGGCTTTAAAAAAGGAAGGCAGATTGGGTTTAACGTCCCGTCGACATCGAGATCATTAGAAATGGAGCACAAGCTCTAATTATGTCAAGGATGGGGAAGGAAATCAGCAGTGCCCTTCTGAAGGAACCATCCCAGCAATTACCTGGGACGATTTAGGAGAATCGCGGAAAATCTAAATTTGGATGGCCAGGAGCAGGTTTGAACTGTCGTCCTCCAGAATGCAGTCTTCTTGTTGGCGGCTTGCTCTTCTATATAGTGTGTCCCAGAAGGAATGGGCAATATTTAGACATATTACAAGAACGATCATTCGAAGCAAAAAAAGTCCAGTAAACATTCGCTCTAAAATTTGTATGTTAAGAAGTGTTCAAATGTGTGTGATTTCCTAAGGGACCAAACTGCTGAGGTCATCGGTCGCTAGACTTGCACACCACTTACACTAACTTATGCTAAGAACAACACTCACACACACCCATGCCCGAGGACTCGAACCTCCGGCGGGAGCAGCCGCGCAGTCCGCGACATCGCGTCTCAAGCCGCGCGGCCACTCCGCGCAGCTGTACGTTAAGAGCTAAGAGCACTTCATCACTTTCGTTTCTGTGGAACATACCTTTTAAGTGAGCAAGTGCTCATAGCTCTAAGGTACTATTTTTTTTTTTTTTGGAATATGATTCTCCTGGGGAACCATGTGTAAGGTCTGATGGCTGTAATACGATGTTTTTGAAAGTGCCATTCTGAGCGGCGGCCTTCACTAATTCATTGATGCACATTGTTTCAGAGATCGTTGGTTGGTTTGGAGAGTAAAGGGGCCAGACTACAGGGTCATCGGTCTCGCTTTCAGAGATGAGGCCGCGAGTACGCCAGGCACGCAGCCGCGGTGTGTGTCAGTGCAGTCCGCGGCGTTACACAAGAGCGTCGCGTGCCCGCGCCGGGCCCAGCTGCAGTGGCCTGGCCCCCGTCTATTCTGGTTCCAGCGGCCTTGGGACTTTCTCTCCGTTTCCGCCGTGCACCGCGCTCTCCGGCGCACGGCTCCACAGCGGAACACGGCCTACTCCAGCTATAACGTGGGCGCTCACATGTTGTCTAGGCCGCCCGTTCCCAGGCTGTGTACAACGCGACCCACGTAAGGCTCAGAAGGACTGTCTCAAAAATGGTTCAAATGGCTCTGAGTACTATGGGACTTAACAGCTATGGTCATCAGTCCCCTAGAACTTAGAACTACTTAAACCTAAATAACCTAAGGACATCACACAACACCCAGTCATCACGAGGCAGAGAAAATCCCTGACCCCACCGGGAATCGAACCCGGGAACCCGGGTGTGGAAAGCGAGAACGCTACCGCACGACCACGAGCTGCGGACGACTCTCTCCAAACGCTTCAGGGACCGAGAGTGAATTACGGAACCGGCACAGACGGGTAATCAGAATACCGAAGAGGGCCGTGGCGAAGCGGACAAAACAGACACCCTTTTAAGAGAACGCACTGATCGCTTTGGAGTGCTCTGGATATTGTGCAAGTGGAGGTCACGTGACCCTCCATAGCTGACTTAAGTGAAATAGTGTGCAGTCGTGCAGCTTAATGCTTTGGTGGCGTAATAAATTCGTCCCTTCCAAATCGGGAGTGCAGCTGCATAAACTTTATTCCTTATTTTTCAAATGTTTCGGCCGTATATCTCACGGTCATCTTCAGAGAGAGCCGACTCAAGTTGCAGGACGCTCTTACTCGTTCCGTCCTTCTGAGCTACAGAAGACACATGTGTCAGAGTCGTTTATCGAAGGTAAGAACAATGAGGTATAAAGGGAGAGTTTTCATGACGTCGGAAACTTGAAGCACACGTCCACCATTTTAGTTTCCCCAAACTTTAGCTTCTGTGGAAGTGTTTTGAAGAAAAATGTTAGCTTGAATCATTTATGGACGCACTGATCATTCTCATTGCGTTTGTTTACATGTTTGGTATTGCGTGCATTTTTCCCGTACAGTTGTATCGTGGTCATATGATTCTGGGTTGGGTTGTTTGGGGAAGGAGCCCAGACAGCGAGGTCATCGGTCTCATCGGATTAGGGAAGGACGGGTAAGGAAGTCGGCCGTGCCCTTTCAAAGGAACCATCCCGGCATCCGTGCCCTTTCAAAGGAACCATCCCGGCATTTGCCTGGAGCGATTTAGGGAAATCACGGAAAACCTAAATCAGGATGGCCGGACGCGGGATTGAACCGTCGTCCTCCCGAATGTCATGTGATTCTGGTTTCTGTATGTTATCGACGTGCACGTCAGATCTTTTGTCTTGTAGTGACACAGTCTTTGCCACTGCGCAGTCTGATACATTCTTAATTGAAGTGTGGCAGGTGATGAGTGTATACTGTACTGCTGTGTTGACTTGTGATGATATTTGTTAGATGA
The DNA here is from genome assembly GCF_021461385.2 of Schistocerca piceifrons. Classification (NCBI taxonomy): domain Eukaryota; kingdom Metazoa; phylum Arthropoda; class Insecta; order Orthoptera; family Acrididae; genus Schistocerca; species Schistocerca piceifrons. Next base: position 452,319,340 of record NC_060138.1, on the reverse strand, counting down.
AGAAAGCTTTATTGTGAAAGACAGCAAGGATGAATGTGGTGTTATACTGGAAAGCCATAAGGACATAAATTTTGAATAATGCTATTATTTTTGTTGTGAAGAAATTTGAGGTAAGATTGCAGCACTGGGCACCTAATTTGTAGGAATGATTACTGTCAGCTACCTTACTTGCTCAAAGTTGAGAGAAAGACCACCGACCACCCCAGTTCCCTGCGTCATGCTTTAACATATTAATTGATGAAGCTTTCTTTTTTATTCTCTGTTAATATTCATCATCATCATCATCATCATCATCATCATCATCATCATCATCATCACCATAATAATAATAAACTAAAGTCTATGCCTTGTCGATTTAGCCACGTCCCTCTCTCCATTGTCATCCTCTTCAGTTCTTCATACGATTTTATCCCCATATCTTCTTTCATGTTATTAAAATACGTTGCTCTTGGTCTGACTCTTGGTTTTTTTTTCCCTAAAACTTTTCCTTCAAATACATTCGTTAGGAACTGGTTGTGTCTCATTATGTGCCCTATCATTTGTGATTTTCTTCTTCCTATATAATTTAGCAGCGTTCTGTTCTCATTCACTTCTCTTAAGACCTGTTCATTACTTTTTCCATCTACCCAGCTTGTTTTCGTCATTATTCTCCGTATCCACATTTCCATCGCTCCCAGTCTCTTTTTCTCTGCCTTTCCCTGAGTCCACGCTTCACATTCGTAGTAAATTCCTTTTATTTTGAAAAGCCTGCTTTGCCAAGGCTATTCTTCTCTTTATATCTGTGATACATTTATTGTCGTCAGTGATTGTGCACCCCAAATAACAGAAGTTCTCAACCTGCTCTAGAACATCATCATCTAGTTTAATATCAACTTTCCCATTTTCTTTTGTGTTCCCTACTACCATAGTTTTTGTTTTCTTCTTATTTATTTTTAGATTAATAACTATTCACTTTGTTAAGCGTAGTATTGTTTTCAGACTCACGTTGTATGGAAGATCACGCGAAGTTTTACTCTTGTCTTTTTCAATACATACTTAATTCTACAGTAAAATCGTTGTCTTGGAATTTCATTTCATAGGAATAATTGCTCTTCCCATCCCACTGATTGTCATTATGCATTATCACATGCAACAGTTTGAATATGTATTTAGAAGTAGAAATATAGCTTAGCCGCTGCCTGCTTGGTGTTTGCTGTTGTGCTTTCGAGAAATCTGCAACAGTGTTGCCAATACGCGAGATAAGTGGAAATTTTGATTAGGACCAGATAATTGTTTTACCTCATTTAATGTAAAGACAAGTTGCATTGTCCGCATCTCGTGGTCGTGCGGTAGCGTTCTCGCTTTCCACACCCGGGTTCCCGGGTTCGATTCCCGGCGGGGTCAGGGATTTTCTCTGCCTCGTGATGACTGGGTGTTGTGTGCTGTCCTTAGGTTAGTTAGGTTTAAGTAGTTCTAAGTTCTAGGGGACTGATGACCATAGATGTTAAGTCCCATAGTGCTCAGAGCCATTTTTGAACAAGTTGCATTCCGACCAGTTACAGTTCAGTTCAAATTAGGTTCTGTTTGGTCAAAGGTTAGCATACGAGTTTCAGTTGCATAGAAGTTTGTGGGTACATAGGTTTGGTAATACGTAGACTTTTATAGAGTGGGAGGTAAAGTTGGGCTAAATTTCGTAAAGAAACAAATGTAATGGGGAGGTTACACAGTTTACAGAAAAGTAAAACGAAATACATTCTCATTTCACGATTAGAATTAGGCCGAGTACTTGGGTACTGAAAAAGGCGGTCTTTCAGCTAGGAAGGAGCGAAAGCTCGTATGAAGGTAGGTACGTTAGATACGCGCACAGTGGTGAATGTCAACAGTTCGCTACTGTTAAAGTTTTGAGGTGTGCCTGCTGACATCGTACAGCATTTATTGTGATAATGCCACGTGGAAGTCCTGTATCGGGTGAAGAGCAGGCAAGTATTAAGACGTAAAAAGAAATGGAACTGTCTAATCGCCAGGGTGGCTATTAAATTAGGACTTTCCAGTTTGTTCAAAATGGCTCTGAGCACTATGGGACTTAACATCTGAGGTCATCAGTTCCTTAAACACAGAACTACTTAAACCTAACTAACATAAGGACATCACGCACATCCATGCCCGAAGCAGGATTCGAACCTGCGACCGTAGCGGTCGCGCGGTTCCAGACAGTAGCGCCTAGAACCGCTCGGCCACCCCGGCCGGCTCCAGTTTGTTACTGATGATTTTGTCAGACTGGGTGCACAATATGCCCGGGCACGAAAATCGTCAGTATCAGATACACGTCTGATTCTGCGTACACCAAAAGTCAATGGCTTGTGTTCCACTCAATTCGTGGCTGACTTGCAGTTATTAGTCACTTCCAGACGCGTTGGGTATATGCTGGTTCAAGACGCGAATCTGGCGTTCAAGAAACGACTAAATAAGCCACCTTTAAACAATGCGCATAATGAGGCTCGACTGAAGTTTTCAGAACTTACGTCGTGGACCGTAGAATGGAATTTTCATTGATGAGAAGTAGTTTAATTTGGATGGATCAGATGGTTTTCAGTATTACTGGTATCATCTCTGTACAGAAGAACACGCTTGGATGACTAGAAACTTCGGCATTTGCAGCGTTATGATCTGGGTAGTATTTTGTGCTCGACGCACGTTCAACATAGCATGGCTGCACCCCAAAAATGAAGCCCGATGATTGTACAGGAATGCTGGAAATTGATCTGGGTCGTATGTACGAGGAATTTGGCGATGATAATTCCAACACGATAACGCTGGGATTCACGGGGCTTCCAAGACAAAGTTGTGGTTTCAAGACAAAGGATTTCGACTTCTGAGCTGGCCATCGAATCCGGTTTTAAATCCCAAGGATAGTGTATGGGGGATCCTAGCACGACGTGTTCCTCGCAGTAGACGACAGTTTGAGGCTGTGGCCGAACTGAAAACTGCAATTCTAAAGGAGTGGACCTCAGTCTCGGGGGAAGAGATCATTGCCCTTATACAGCCAACGCCTACGAGGATTTTCGCAGTTTTTAAGAACAATGGAAGTTTGTCTAAACACTGGGTCATACTTGTGACCTATTTACTGTATGCATTTGATTATTCTGACAACAATTTACAAGTGCCTTTATATCAATTTCCATCCCTATGGTTGTCTTGTTTCTTGAGTAGTAATGCTAAAGTTAAAATAAGAACGTATTTGTTGTAAACTGTACGGGAAAAATGCGTGCATTATCAAACACGGAAACAAATATGTTTTTCTCACAAATAACCACGTGCCTTTATATCAGTTTCCACCACTGTAGTCTAAAATGTAAAGGAATCACATTTCATTCGTAATCATACTCGTTCAGCCTGTGTTTTTCTTTATATCATGATCGTTGGTTGTGCTGCCTACTTTCGCTGTAGTGGTTTTATTCTCATCAACTGATTTTAGATTTCCTATCAACCCAATTCGAAAAGCTCTCTGGGTGAACGAAGTAAGAAGGAAAGTTTGAAAACCGTACAAACATAGCAAAACATGTTCTCAGCAGTTTCGGGAAGAGGACATAGACCGGACATCAGTTTCTTCAATCAGTATTAAGCAAAATACAGGATTAGGACAACAGTATTATTATATCACATACTATTCTTGTATATTCGAATCGTGTAAAAGAAACAGTTACATTAACAGGGTGATGTGTGTCATATTACTGGATCAAAAACGTATTTGGGACCAGAAAAAGTTTTAAAATGCCTTCCTGATGCTGTATTATTCATGAAAGCACAGTAAAGTTGCATGCACTCTATAGAAATTAAAAACAAGAAGCATTATTAATCAGTAGTGTAATAGTGTTTCGAGGCATCTAACATGACGGCGCCGGATTCAGAGCATCATCTCCATGGATATCTCCCCTTATCGTAGCTCCATAACAGAATTTATGTATGCATAAACTGAATCTGTGGCAACGCAGTCGGTCCATGCTGGGATATCGACGTGTCACTAACTCTACTGTAGCAGCGTTTTTTCGAGTTTATTGAAGAAAACTCCGGATTACTGAGTTTGTCCAGGTACGAACCACTATTCAATTAAATATTTTGCTAAACGAATTTCAACTGTTCCTTTCACCACCGAGTCCCAATAAGAGCAATTCGACGCTTTGCGGTATGAAAATATCTGAATTCTAGCGTCGAATTCACCTTTTCGGGACTCGGTGGTGAAAGAAACATTTGAAATGCGTTTGACGAAGAATTTGATCAATCATAATAGCGCTTTTAGTCCAGGCAAATTGAGGATATCCGGCGCTTTGTTTAATAAACTTGTAAAAACGTCGCAACAACTAATAATGACACATAGACTTCCCAGCACGGATCGACTCCGTAGCCACAGATTCAACATATGGATACTCTTTACCGCCGATCAACGTCTCATTTTCGTTGTGCACTGCGACAGCAGCGCTCCAACCGAGCAGAAAGCTACATTTTTGAATATGATATCGAATTAGTGCGAATAGTACCGTTCATACTGTTTCGTAACATAGTTTTTACAATAGGGAGCGTACTTAGTGCCATAAAAAAGCGGCACTAACTGAAAACTGACACCACATTTTTTTCTGTAATTTCTTAAGGACTTTGGGCGATGTGAAATGGCAGATTACAGGACAGTTTATTTACGATTCTCTTGCAATCAAGGGTATTTACTGAAAAATGTCGTTTTCTTGTAAGAATGAAAAATGGCTAGAAACGCAGAAGACCTGACGTTTTAGAGAAACACGTCGTATGTCTATTCAATGAATTAAAGTTTTCTTCACTACACATCTCGTCAAATCATTTAATGTGGAACATAGGAAACTTGCATGAACCGCAATACTTACGTCATTTAATGTAGGAAATAAGCCAACACGACTGCGGCTGGAAGAAAACCACACATATGTCATAATAATACGTGAAAGCGATAAAACTGCTTCGCAACACGGACAAAATCAATTCCACAGCTGTTGTTACGTGTGGGCCACAAGTAGCAATAATCTTCAAGACATTCGCTTTTAAAGCAAAAGTAGTTACATTTACAAAAAAAGTCGTGTATTCGAAAGACGAGCGAAGCGTAAGAATTTGCAAATCATTAGGCTCCATACAAAATGTTAGGTTTCAAGAAATATGCCGATCACAGTAAGAACAAATGCTTCTCACGCATGAAAAACGTTCTCTTACTTTCACCTGATTACACTGCAATTATAAACATACACCACTAGCCGAGTACCCGACATTGCCCGGTTATGTATTTATTCTGGTCTTCTGTTAGTCCATCTGCTTTATGCCCCCTCTATCCAATTCCTCCCACTTCCCACTATCCATCTCCTCCACCCCACTCTCTGTCCATCTCCTCCTACCCCCCCCTCTCTCTCTGTCCATCTTCTCCTCAACCCACTCTCTATTAATCTGCTCCTCCTTGTCTCTCTGTCCATCTCGTCTTCCGCCACAATTCCAATTCCTCTCCCCCACTCTTTGTCCACCACCTACTTCCCTTTTCCTCTGATTATTTCCTCCTCCTGGAAAGAAACTGGTTCTCTACTCTAAAAAAAAAAAAAAAAAAAAAAAAAAAAAAAAAAAAAAAAAAAAACCTTTTAAATAACAAAGCATGACCTATACAAGGAATCTGATTACCCCTGTTAGTCATGGACGAAAAAAAAAAAAAATAGAATAGTCTTTGTCAGAACGTGCAGAATCTTATGTGAGACCCATAAGACGTCAATTTTAATCTAAATATGGTACGCCAATATTTACGTAATAAAAAAATAAATTAGGTAATTCAGTACAATAATTATATAGATGCGATAAATGACTTTAACGGGGCCAAATGAACAATCAAAGTCAATATAATTCCAGTAAACCTGCAAAAGTAAAAACAAATTATTGTAGGGGCCTACATAGACATCGCGCATCTGCTAGATGCCCACGAAATACGTAATTTTGTTTTGAAGCTGACAGCCAATGGGAAAATAGGTGCAGTTTTCAAGCAGTAATGGCAGGCAGCATCAGCTGGTAATATACGTAATTTTATGGTAGCTAATTTTACTACACAAAATTAAAATATGTACTCCCTCCAAAAGAAGTTACAAACAAACATTAAAATAAAATTATAATGAGCAGCAAAATGTCTGAGAAGAATTTTGAAAGAAAATTATTAATTGAACTTTAATTTGGCGGGTTTTCAACACTGTCCACAAGACGAAATAATGGAAAGAATATTTGTTGGAACTAAACAAAATTGAGATGTTGCGAAAGTATTTTTTTTGAATAGTTAATTTAACTGCAGTTGTCTTTAATTTTGAAATGAGAGAGAGCGTAATAATTTTCTTTTAATGTCTTAACTGCTGCTGCAGGCAGTGCAATGACGTCAGCGGTGGTCCGCGCGGACGATGTGTGAAGTGAATCGTGGTTAGTGGCGTGAAGATATGATGGATCCTCTTGTTTCATTAATATTCCAGTTACGGCGGTGGTCCACATCTCCGTTGTAGTCGAATCAGCTGGCACCACTGGCGCGATAATAATAGTTCCAGTATGCGCGTTGTCGTTACGTGCGCGACGTTTTATTATTAAAAGTTTATTAATCACGCGGTGCGGGTAGGTCGGAATTATGCAACGTCTTTAGCATTTAAGATATATATCCGGTTAATGCCAATACTTCGTACAGTTCTTTCACCGTGTTGTCACAGGAAAACAGTCACATGTGATTTTCACTATAACAGTCCTTTAAACATCAGTTCAATTACGTCGTCGTCTTTAAGACAGTTTGGACGATATAATAAATGTTTCTTGATCAAACAACAGCAATATTCTTTTACTTAACATTTTGGTTTGGTCCACTTTCACGCAATTCTAACACTTAGTGTCTCCACACGACAATGGTGTCTGGTTCATGGCTAATTGTCACAAGTTCACACAGTTTGTAAAACCGTCATCGCAAACACTCGATATACTTTTCAGGTTTTACTATTCACTTAATAATGCCTATTAACACAGCGGACGCACTGTTGTTAATTATTCCTCCGCGTATCACCGTCTTTCACGCCGAAATTTGCAACATTTTACACCCGCGAACCGACCACGTACCACAACAACTCGCATGCTCTCTATCGATAGCCGTCTGCTCTCTCTCTGATTCAAAATATAAAACAGTAGCGAAATGAATGAAGAAACAATGTGACGTATTAACAAATAAAGAATAGTTGAAATAAATGATACATACGTACTATGACAAGGTAATACACAAGAGAAAAAAAAACCATTATCGACTTTCGGGGGAAAGCAATGTCTTTACACTCCCCTTTCTGTCTTCCCCTTCCCCTTCCCCTTCCCCTTCCCCTTCCCCTTCCTCTATCTGTCCATTTCCTTCTACCTCGTATCTGTGACTATTTTCTTCTTCCTCCTAGCTGTGTGTCCGTCTCCCCTCCCCCCCCCCCTTCTTTCTTCACGTTATCACGCTCACCGCAATAGGAGGCTACTGGTTCTTACCCCCACATTATTTCTTTCCAGATTTTAACTAACAAGTGCACTAAATTTGGTTGAAATCATTACATCGGTTTATGATGAGCTGCTTACCCGTAAATTTGCCCATGTGCGCACTTGTCAAATATATTTGACATATACTTAACATATTTCTCACGTGTTTGTAAACAAGTCACCCGTATCTCCAGCGAGTTTCGCCCAGCAATTTCATCTTCACACAGCTCAATGTTTATGACGTCGTATCTCCTCAATTATGTGCTGTGCCATGATATAATTTTGCAGGTACATCCAGAGGTGTATGTTCCCACTGTCTACGAAATGTGTTGTAAGTAGAGTTAGTAGTAAAGAAGTATTAAAACGTCATCATACATGATGCGGCAGTTTTTCAGTATTCGAAGTTATGTCTCCTGAACTGTGTGCCGTAAAATGGAATAATGTTTGTAGTGTATTCAGTGGTGTACGGCAATACTGTCAGCAAAATCTGTTGCAAATACAGTTAGTAGTAAAGCAGTCATAAATTAAAATGTCGTACTTCATGTGGCAGTATTAATGCATGAACAACGAAAGTATAGTACGTGATAGACTTTCCTCCTTTGATCTTTTTGCCGAGATCGTCAGTGAGAGAGGTTTCGTAAAGATTTGAAATTATATATTAAGTTTGTTAGAAATCTCTAAGTTGTGATGACTACACTATGGTTACGCTGCTATTTCACCTCTACCGCCATCACCCCTTCGATAGGCAGATGGTTCTTACCCCACAGCGATGACTTCCATACAGTAAGTGAAATGTGTACCAAGTTTGGTTGTAAAAATCGGTCCAGTGGATTGGAGCACTTGTGGAACATACATAGATCTATACATTTTTGTAAGATGTACGGATTCAAAAATATTTCTTCCTGAATAAGCTGTAGCTTACGTCACCGAATCAGTGAGATTATGCTGTGTTTACCTATATTTCACGATCGCTAATGTCTCGCAATCATTTATAGATGCTTGTTACTCAAAGATGTAATAACTATTTAGTTAACTAACTACAAAAATAATTTTAAAAAAAGCAATCTTACTGCTGCACTGTCGCCGCTAGAGGCTCAGTGTCATTCCAACTGTCAGAAGGTAACAATTTTCTCAGTAGTGAGTGTCGTGACTGTGTATGTTAGCCTGTGGTCCTTGGCGCTCGTGTCTTCTGTGTTTAAAAGGATGGAACAAGTGCTGTAGCGTACTTTAGCTTCAGTCTGAAGTTCGTTGGCAGATGTACGCTCGAAATACTAGGAAAAGAAGAAATGAAATTTATGCGGTAGCCCTACCTAAATTTAATGGATAGTGTGTGTGCTAGTCGGTTGTTATCACCACGATAAGACGTGACAGACCGACAGAAGCAGCTATCATGTTTGATGAGGCCCATGACGACAGTGAGAATGGCGTTGCCCGAAATGTTGGTGTATCATCGCGGACCCTCCAGTGTGTATACAAGAAATGGCGTACCACTCACAGCCAGGATTTAACTCCAACCGAACAGGCCTCGGAAGCCTAACGTTACCGACCACCGCCGTGTCCTCCTTAGCCGGTAGGCGTCACTCGATGCGGATATGGAAGGTTATGTCAGCACACCGCTCCCCCGACCGTTGTCAGCTTTCGTGAACGGATCCACTACTTCTCAATCAAGTAACTCCTCAACTGGCCTCACACGGTCTGAGTGCACACCGCTTGCCGACAGCGCCCGGCAGACCCAGACGGTCACCCATTCAAGTGGTAGCCAAGCTCGACAGCACGTAACTTCGGAGATCTGACGGGAACTGGTATTAACACTGCGGCAAGGCCTCTGGCAGGGGGTAAGAACGGTGATCATGAAAGATACTAACAGACAGAGTTTTATGATCTGACAAGAGTTACTGCTGTCGGTGACTGCAGGCCTGTGCCTACCAGTCACATAAATGTGCACGTTTGCAGTGGGCCAAACAACGGAAACTATCGTGTTTAGAGAACTTTTGCTCTCATCATCAAGCACAGAGGTAGTGATGTTACAGTTTCGAAGTGTTTTATAGGGTTAGCATGTCAATCCTGTGCGTAAGAAAACGCTAAATGGGGAAGGATATGAAAACATTTTACTGCATTGCGTATTGTTTACAATACAGGAACAGTCGGGAGACGATGTCTGTTTGTAACAGAATGCCAATGTACCCTGACAGAGCGGCGTTTTTGAGGCAATGATTTCAGGTCGATAACCTACCTGAAATTGCCAAGCCTGCCCAGGGTCCCGATCTGAGTAGAAAAGAACACATCTGGTGCGAATTAGACCCTAGCGTCCAACGTAACTGCCTCCTGTGGTTTTGTCTCATGAGGGAGAACGTGCTGCCATTCCTTCACAGACCGTCAAACATCCCAACGATCGTGTCCCAGCAGAGTCCAATCCATAATAAAGGTGAATGGTGGACGCACCCCATATTAATGTCCACTAGCTGCTGACGCACACTTTTGATCAGACAGTGTGATAAGTCACGCAAGAACTTTTACAGAAAGACAAGACAGATTAGGGCACGTACAGAGGAATACAGACAAACCAGTCCTTTGCTCGTCTGGCAAATAGAATAGGACAAAAGAGCGTTAACATCGATCTACACTCTACCACATTCTGTGCAGTGGCTTGCGTAATGTGTACTGAGGCACCAAAGAAACTGGTATGGGCGTTCGTCTTCAAATACAGAGATATGTAAACAGGCAGAATACGGCACTGCGGTCGGCAACGCCTGTATAAGGAAATGTCTGGCGCAGTTGTTAGATCGGTTACTGCTGCTACAATGGTAGGTTAACAAGATTTGAGTTTGAATGTGGTGTTATAATCAGCGCACGAGGGATGGGACGCAGCATCTCCGACGTAGCGATGAAGTGGGGATTTTCCCGTACGACCATTTCACGAGTGTACAGTGAATATCAGCAATCCAGTAAAACATCAAATTTCCGACATCGCTGCGGCTGGAGAAAGATCCTGCAAGAACGGGACCAACGACGACTGAAGAGAATCGTTCAACGTTACAGAAGTGCAACCCTTCCGCAAATTACTGCACATTTCAATGTCTGACCATCAACGTGTGTCAGAGTGCGAACCATTCAACGAAACATCATCGATATGGGTTTTCGGAGCCGAAGGCCCACTCGTGTACTCTTGATGACTGCACGACACAAAGCCTTACGCCTCGCCTGGGCCCGTCAACACCGACACTGGACTGTTGATGACGGTTTCAAATTATATCGAGCGGATGGACCTGTACGGTGATGGAGACAACCTTATGAATCCATGCACCCAGCATGTCACCAGGGGACTATTCAAGTTAGTGAAGGCTCTGTAATAGCGTGGGGCGTGTGCAGTTGGAGTGATACGGGACATATGATACGTCTCGATACGACTTTGACAAGTGACACATACGTAAGCATTCTGTCTGATCACCTGCATCGATTCATGTCCATTGTGCATTCGGACGGACTTTGGCAATTTCAGCAGGAGAGTGCGACACCCCACACGTCCAAAATTGCTGCAGAGTGGCCCCAGGGACACGCTTCTGAGTTTAACACTTCCACTGGCCACCAAACTCCCCAGACATGAACATTATTGAGCATATCTGGGATGCCTTGCAACGTGTTGTTCAGAAGAGACCGCCACTCCCTGGTACTCTTACGGGCTTATGGACAGCCCTGCAGGATTCATGGTTTATGTTCCCTCCAATCTCCATGCCACGTCGTGTTGCGGCACTTTGATTGCTCGCGGGGGCCGCACACGGTGTTTGGCAGGTGTACCAGTTTCTTTGGCTCTACGGTGTATTGGCAGATTTGGACGATTTCTGAAGTTTGTGATCTGCCTTATTTCTGTCGGAAAGTACTGTTACAAAGATGTGTTTATAAATGGGCTTTTCTCTTGCTGAATCACATGCAATTTCAACAACAAATACCTGTTTCGGCCCTGACCAGCGATATTCACATAATAAGCACTAGTTCACTCTCAAGCACACTGACAATCACCGACAATTTCTTGTTAGAATTACACTGCTGCCATTAAATTCGCAACACAGAGAGTCTCAAAGTCACATGAAGTACTCCACATGCTTGAATACTCTTAGGACTAACAGTTCAGCGTAACTGAACGAAGTACAGTAGGTCGTTGTAACTACATCTACATTCTCTGTATAAGGAAACATTAAACATTGGGTTTTTCATTTAGAAATTGCTACTGAATATTGGTTGTTTGTGGGAAGACCATATTATTGATTGAATAAGAAGGAGAAACAACTGCAACACGTGCTGAATTGGACACTGTGGTTTGCTGCTCTGATATTGCAGACACGGCTTATCAGTTTGGTCGGAATCCCACCAATGTGTCGGGAATACTGTTTCCTGGTGCTTCAGGTGCGATACTGTCCGGTGGCCTAACAGTCATTAACCTGCGCACATCCCGGCACTCTCTTGCCAGAACCGCTCCAAGCGTGATAGCCTTTCGTGACTTCACGGCGCTGTTGGCCCGTCCCAGTTTCCTATCAAGTCCTCTCATTTATGCACTCAGGTGACATGGGATAGCGATATGCATGTTGATAGTGTCGCGTACACAAGGTATAAAAGGGTAGTGCATTGGTGAAGCTGTTATGTGTACTCAGGTTATTCATGTGAAAATGTTTCTGACGTGATTATGGCTGCGCGGAGGTAGCTAACAAACTTCGAATTATATTTGGAGACACACGCATGGGACAATTCATTTCGGATACCGTTAGGTAATTCACTATTCCGAGATCCACAGTGTCAAGAGTGTGCAGAGAATAGCAAATTAAAGGCATTACCTCTCACGACGGACAACGGAGTCGTGACAGCTACCAGTGGAGACAGTTGCAACGTTATTGATGTTGCTATTCTCTTCAAACACTGCAGATGTAAGGGAAATGCCAAGGAGGAATATAATGAAAGTTGTAAGGGAAATTTTCATTGCACAAGTGGAGCGATTCAATTAGAGCGAGTGAAAAGATTTTTTTCCAGATCAGAGGAGTGGTATAATGTACGATATACTAACTATCTAGGGGATGTTGATTCTAAGAGATATAAAACTGAGAAGAAACTCAAACCTTATGGCAATGAAATTCACATTAAAAAAACAGGAATGCATTAGACATGCGCAGAAGCGCATGGGGGCTCGCTTGGGCAACCTGAAGCAGACGCTAGGATCTCACAAGCTTAGTGATGGTAAGATCCTTGGAGGAAGAGGCAGATTGACAAACGAAACAATTGACATTCTGCAGAGGTATTACGGTTGTGCAATTAGGCAAAATATAGTAGGGGAATTATATTTCATACTGCATCAACAAATGAGTACCCCCAACATGCACTATGTCCCTGGTGTAAGTACCAAGCCGGAAAAGAATATGACCATAAAACAGTTTGCCAAATGCTGTAATTGATACAATTAAGCCCATATTCAGAGAATTGTCACAGCCAAATTTATTGGAAAGGTGCCTGCATGGGAAAACACAAAACCCCAACGAAAGTGTGAACAATTTAATTTGGATTAGGATTTCAAAAACAGTGTTTGTACAGATAAAAACATTGCACTTTGGAGTGTATGATGCAGTTGCAACATACAATGCTGGAAACATTATAAACTGTGATGGGGTGAAAGGTTTAGGTTTCCAACTAGGGCACACCACAATGCGCCTAATTCATGAAAGATTAAGAGGTGCAGCAAGAAGAGATAAAAGTCTACAACATGCAGCAAAAGGGAAGAAGATAGCTGTGAAAAGAAAACTTAATACTAGAGAAAGAAGAGGCTGCATCGTTTGGAGCGGGAATGTATTGAAAAACTTTGGAAGCCATTTCCCACAAGTTTCAAATTTTCATATTTAAGGAACATTTTCTCAAAAACTACCAACAGTAGATGAATCAAAATTATACACAATATTGTTTGTTTCATTTCCTTCATTGTTATAACAAATTGTAAAAAAAATATTGTATAGTTAAGGAGGTATAGAAAAGATATGCAAAATTTTAGAGAAAAAATTGACATTTTAAAATCATTGTAAAACAAATACCAATAAGTATTTCTTAACGTGGCATTATGAGTTTGTATTGAAAATTTTGTTCAAATTTCAGAGCCATATGTTTAACGATTGAAGAAAAAATGTTTTTGTATTTGCTGAAATTAACGTGGAGAAGATAGACCTTTCGGCTCCCCGTAAGGCTCGTGCATCACATCGTTAAGCATATTTTGCTGATGGTGCCCACCCTTAGTGGCGTCCAAAGATCCACAGAACCATTGCGCTGTCACACCTAAACTGACTGCCATAATTTTCGTTTCCAAGGCAGCCTGAATGAAAAGAGCTTGCCCCAGTTAGTAGGCAGATAAATAGTGATAGGCCATCGGGATCTCATATTGTTATTCCACCAAGGACCAGACCGTGGGAAGGCACGGCCTACGACCCTACTTGCAGGGATCACTGATGTGAGGGTTACTGGGGGGGGGGGGGGGGTGGCGGTAAGGTGGTGGAAATCGCAACACAAATAAAAGATGTAGATACTAGCACAGATATATTCGGAAATTGGCACATATCAATGCACCCTTAACCGAGGGCAGCCTACACTAACATAGACACATTCACATTCATAGAACTACATATAGAAATAACATTCACCTATGGCTACGTAGTTTAACCGAGAATATTTCAGAGAGAAAACACTAAACCATGAGAACTAGGTTTCGGCAACAGAAGAGGGGTTGGCAGAATTCGACGAATCTTACCACATGGCTGGCGCTGCTGCTCTCCCGTAGTATCGCGACATACTCGCGATCGTCCAACGACCGAAATGGCGACCGAATCCGAGCATCATTATTAGCCTGTGCCGGAAGTCACGAATATTTAAGCTTTACCGCCTTGCTTCATAAATCATCACGTGGCACTGAATCTGTAATTTAGTGAATTCTATTTAAGCAGAGCCGAGATGACAATCGCGAATAGCCGCTGTCGTTACCACTAACAGCGGCACTTGACACGTCGGTAGTTTCGCGTTCTTGGTCGAGACTGTTTGTAAGGCGCCAGCATTCAAACCGAATATGCGTCCCTTTAATGGAAGCAATTCCTGTCGAGATGTGAACAAGAAATCGGTAGAAGTTATTTACAGCGAAAACTTGTTCAATCGGACATCTAGCAAAGAACTTTATTTGACGCGCTTATTTCTTCAGTTGTGCTGGCACAGCTATATTTACTTTTCCTCTCCGCCTTTTTCCATTTTACATACGACATTTATGGCTTCGAGAGACCTCAAGATTTGTATACAGAAACGAGGGGGTGGGGAGGCTCTCGAGGGGGTGAGGGGGAGAGCAGTAACAATCTGGGGTCCCCCTTCCCCTCACCCACACCCATATCCACAACCGAACCCGATCCATACCTACCTGTTAGCTTATCTTGTTTTGTTGTACAAGGATCTTCTAGAAAGTAGTGCCCCGTATTCATTTTCTTCAGAAATGATCTATTCCACACAAGGAAAATTACACATACGTAAGAATGATGTTTTATCCACACTCCCTATTTTTCTACGTAATCTCCTTCCATTTCTATGGCTTTCTCCAGCGGGACACAAGGGCATGTATGGGCCTGACAGCCCGAGTCCTTGTTCTAGTCATGCAGCATGTTTTTCACTGCGCGAATCACCTCCTCCTCGTCCTCAATAAGTCTTTCACAAACGCTATTCTCCAATGACCCAATGAAGTGGAATTCCTACGGAGCTACGTCTGGGCCATATTGCTTGATGGGGTACCATTGGACACCTCTGTTATGTGCCTTTTTTTGTCAGTCTTCTGACTGATTTGATGCGGCCCGCCTCGATTTCCTCTCCTGTGCTAACCTCTTCTTCCGAGATTAGCACATGCAGCCTACATCCTCAATTATTTGCTGGATGTATTGCAATCTCTGTGTTCCTCTACAGTTTTTGCCCTCTACAGTTCCCTCTAGTACGATGGAAGTCATTCCCTCATGTCTTAATAGACGTCCTATCATTCTGTGCCTTCTCCTGGTCAGTGTTTTCCACATGTTCTTTCCCTCTCCGATCCTGCGCAGCACCTCCTCATACCTTACCTTATGCGTACACCTAATTTTCAACATTCGTCTGTGGCAACACATCTCAAATGGTTCGGTTCTCTTCCATTCCAGTTTCCCCACAGTCCATGTTTCCATGTTTCACTGCCATACAATACTGTACTGTACTCCAGACGTACATTCTCAGTAATTTCTTCATCAAATGAAGGCTGATATTTGATGTTAGTAGACTTCTCTTGGCCAAGAATGCCCCTATTGCCATTGCTAGTCTGCTTTTGATGTCCTCCTTGCTCCGACCGTCATTGGTTATTTTACTGCTTAGGTAGCAGAATTTTTTAACTTTATCGACTTCGTGACCATCAATCCTGATGTTAAGTTTCTCGCTGTTCTCATTTCTACCTGTTCTCATTTCTACTACTTCTCATTACCTTCGTCTTTCTTTGACTTACTCTCAATCCATACTCTGTACTCATTAGACTATTCATTCCATTCAGCAGATCATGGCCGCGCGGGATTAGCCGAGCGGTCTGAGGCGCCGCAGTCATGGACCGTGCGGCTGGTCCCGGCGGAGGTTCGAGTTGGCCCGTCTCTCCCTATAGCTTACCTCCTTCTTCTTTCAGAGTTTCGAAGATCTTGCACCATTTTACATTGTCAAACGCTTTTTCTAGGTCACAAATCCTATGAACGTGTCTTTATTTTTCTTTAGTGTTGCTTCCATTATTAATCGCAACGTCAGAATTGCCTCTCTCGTGCCTTTACCTTTCCAAAAGCCAAACTGATCATCATCTAGCGCATCTTCAGTTTTCTTTTCTATTCTTCTGTAGATTATTCTTGTAAGCAACTCGGAAGCATGAGCTGTTATGCTGATTGTGCGATAATTCTCGCACTTCTCAGCTCTTGCCGTCTTCGGAATTGTGTGGATGATGATTTTCCGAAAGTCAGATGGTATGTCGCCAGACTCATATATTATACACACCAACGTGAACAGTCGTTTTGTTGCTACTTCTCCAAATGATTTTAGAAATTATGATGGAATGTTATCTATCCCTTCTGCCTTATTTGATCTTAAGTCCTCCAAAGCTCTTTTAAAGTCTGATTCTAATACTGGACCCCCTATCTCTTCTAAATCGAATCCTTTCTTCTTCTTCTATAGCATCAAACAAATCTTCTCCCTAGTAGAAACTTTCAATGTTTTCTTTCCACCTGTCCACTCTCTCCTCTTCATTTAACAGTGGAATTCCCATTGCACTCTTAATGTTATCATCCTTGCTTTTAATCTCACCGAAGGTTGTTTTGACTTTCCTGTATGCTGAGTCGGTCCTTCCGACAATCATTTCTTTTTTGATGTCTTCACATTTTTGCTGCAGCCATTTCGATTTAGCTACCCTGTACTTCCCATTTATTTCATTCCTCAGTGACTTGTACTTCTGTAGCCGGCCGGTGTGGCCGAGCAGTTCTAGGCGCTACAGGCTGGAGCCGCGTGACGGCATCGGTTGCAGGTTCAAATCCTGCATCGGGCATGGATGTGTGTGATGTCCTTAGGTTAGTTAGGTTTAAGTAGTTGTAAGTTCTAGGGGACTGATGACCTCAGAAGTTAAGTCCCATAGTGCTCAGAGCCATTTGAACCATTTTTGTACTTCAGTAATCCTGAGTTTCCCGGATCATTTTTGTACTTTCTCCTTTCATCTATCAGTTGAAGTGTATCTTCTGTTACGCATTGTTGCTTCGCAGTTACCATCTTTGTACCTATGTTTTCTTTCCGAACTTCTGTGATGGCCCTTTTTAGCGATGTCCATTCCTCTTCAACAGTACTGCCTACTGAGCTATTCCTTATGCTGCATCTATAGCCTTTGACAACTTCAACCGTACCTCATCATTCCTTAGTACTTCCATATCCCACTACTTTGATAATGATTCTTCCTGACTAATGTTTTAAATTTCAGCCTACTCTTCATCACTACTATAGTGTGATCTACGTCTATATCTGCTCCTGGGTACGCCTTACACTCCAGTATCTGATTTCGTAATGTCTGTCTGACCATGATGTAATCTAACTGAAATCTTCCTGTATCACTCGGCCTTTTCCAAGTATACCTACTCCTCTTGTGATTCTTGAACAGAGTATACGCTATTACTAGTCGAAACTTGTTACAGAACTCAACTAGTCTTTCTACTCTTTCATTCCTTGTTCCAAGCCCATATTCTCCTGTAACATATTCTTCTACCCCTTCCCCTACAACTGCATTCCTGTCCCCCCTGACTATTAGATTTTAATACCCCTTTACATACTGTTTTACCCTTTCAATATCCTCATACACTTTCTCTATTTCTTCATGTTCAGCTTGCGACGTCGGTATGTATACCTAAACTATTGTTGCCTGTGTTGGTTTGCCGTCGATTCTGATAGGAATAACCCTTGTAACGTTGTTGCTTTAATCTGCTATGAAAGCGGTGCTGATAGACAATAAAAGCAGGTTAAAAGCTGAGCTGTCTGGAGAAGTTAACCTTGCATTACTGCGCGACTGTTTAACCAGGTATCCAGTCTAGCTTACCAAATTCCCAACCAGACTAACATTAATTATAATCTTTTAATAGTCATACGACAACCGGTGATATATATATATAAAAGAGAATTTAAATAAAAAGAAATAAATCAGTTTATATTTGGAAATTTATTTTAACATTGATCATTGAAATTTCAGCATATTAAACTTGATTCATAACTAAACTGGTGCCTTATTTAGGATTGTGAAAATGTGAGATTGTAATCTTACAGAACACATCAAATATGGAGCCAAGATTGGGAGACCGCATACAACACTGCATTCATAAAATAACACACGAAGAACATTGAAACATATGCAAGAGGAAATTAACCACAACCAACCAATTCAATTTTCACCCAAAGAAGTTACGTTCGTAGCGCAATTCTGTCCGTCACGTAATTACCACACACTGGTATACTAAATTCATACTAACACTCTGTGAAATCTTCCAGAAAAGGATAGCTGAGGGCTACTTTGACGATTACACCACATGCTTCACGTGGTCAACTTGGTTTACACAAAGAGTGTAACTCCACAATAATTTTGATAATTAAAATAAATTACATCGAAACGCAATTTACAGAAGAAAAACCTCGAACTGGTTACTATCGTCTTACTATTAACCTGATGGGTCAAACAATTGTATAAGCACGTGGTACTGGTCTCACAAAGTACACCCCACGTGGGTTGAACATAAAGAGAAGTTGCTATATCGAAAAATATTGTCAAGACGAGACGTTATAATCTCACCCACATTCGCATTTAAGATTGATGATATTAGTTAAAGTTACTGATCAACACATGGTTCCACTTTACTCACAAAGTAGTGACGAAGCAACTACTGGAAGATATTCTGAACTGTACACTCGAATCACACTGAGTTGCAATTTAAGATAACATTAGATATTTTAGAGCTAAACCTGAAATAAAGGTAATTAAATTTTCAGGTAGGCTGAACTTAAGAAATCCATTGTCCTACGGACTTAGCAGACACGCGCTTAGCTGGAGATCTTACCGCTTCAGACGCTCGCCGCGGACAGACTGACCTGGGCTCCTACCGAGCGTGCTAACAGATACAAACGGAAGTGACCAGAGAGGCAGCTTCCTACATCAACATGACAAGGGACGGACAGGACCATACTAAGAATAGAAACTTCTCTGCTTTTAGAATGCGTAGCTACCTGTTCCGACGTTGGTCCTACTGTTCTCTAGCAGACAGGCTTGTCTGCTACCCTCAAGCATGCAACTAGAAATACATTTGCTCATTCATCCTCTCACACAGAAGGGAAGGGGGATGACAGTATCTTATCATATACAGTATATAAAAGAAAGCGGATGTAGGTTCCGTATGAGACTGTGTGACATGAATTACATATAAACTGTGTTTGAAAGTGTAGTAGTGTGACAGATCGTTCTTGTTTATGTGTAAAAGTAACACGTTTCACTGCTCAGTCTCTTCCCAGGTAGTCAGAAACACCACAGTAAATTTAGAGGAGGAATTTATGCCGTAAATGACAACAGATTTAAGAAATTAACATGAAAGGAATCCAACAGAGACCTTTCATCCTGTCACTGAACTGTTCACAGTAACACATCCTCTGGCTTACCTTCCTATTCATAACGAATCCTACTCCCGTTATACCATTTTCTACTGTTGTTGATATTATCCTATACTCATCTGACAAGAAATTCTTGTCTTCTTTCCATTTCACTTCACAGACCCCTATTACATCTAGATTGAGCCTTTGCGTTTCCCTTTTCAGATTTTATAGTTTCCCTACCACGTTCAGGCTTCTGAAATTCCACACCCTGACTCGTAAAACGTTTTCCTTCGTTGATTATTCAATATTTTTTTCATGGTCACATCCGCCTTGGCAGTCCCATCACCGAGATCCGAATTGGGGGACTATTCCGGAAACTTTTGCCAATGGAGAGATCATCATGAGTCTTCTTCAATTACGGGTCACATGTTCTGTGGATGCACGCTACATGTCTTGAATGCAGTGGTTTCCATTGCCTTCTGTATCCTCATACCGTTTATCATTGCTGATGCTTCCGCCTTTTAGGGGCAGTTTCCCACCCCTAGGACAATAGAGTGCCCTGAACATGTGCCCGGTCGTCCGCCTTCTTTGACAAGGCCCTTGGCGCAATGACGTTGACTTCTTATGCCGGAAGTCTTTGGCCGGCAACGCTGATTCTTAAGTTAAGCAGTTGGGGGGTTTGAACCCGGGACCGAAAACGTTTTGATTATGAGTCAAAGACGCTACCCCTAGACCACGGGTGATGAATTTGAGAGTCCTCAAACTTTACTAGGCCTGAACGTTATCTTGTTGAATGAAAACACCCCCTGGATTGCTATGGGATCGAAGTCGCTGGAAATGCTCCTTGAGTGTGGTTAATGTATTCACGTATGTCTCCGAATTGGTGGTACTGCCTCTTGGCATCACATCGATGAGAATAACACCTCTACAGTCTCTGAACACGGTCATTATGATCTCAATGGCGAGAACAGTTGCTTGGAATTTTTTTATTCTGCGAAGAGTGAGGATGACGCCATTCCGTCGATTGCCTTTTTGTTTCAGGCTCAAAATAGCGAAGTTAGGTTCATCACATGCTATAATATGGGACAAGAAGGCCTCCCCCTCAGACTTCCAAAAGTTACAACAACCCAGAATTTTTTTTCCTGTGAGATTTGTGATGCACTGTAAGACTGCGTGGAACTCACCCTGGACAGACTTTCGGGTATTCGAGATCGCGGATAACTGCATCCACACTTCTTTTGCCGACTGACATAAGCAGCGCCAACTGCCGAATCGTAATGTGTCGATTCTCGCGAAACAGAACATTAGCACGTTTCAACACGCCAATTGTGACAGCTGTGGATGGTCTCTCCGCTCGCTGCAAATTGTGGAACTTCGCCGTATCACCTTCTGATGGCATCAGCCTATGTGCCCAGCGACTGACTGTACTACTGTCGACTGCAGCTGCTCCACAAACTTCATGCAAACGTGTGTGAATATTCCTCAGAGTCATAAGAGGATGCAGGGTGGGGGGGGATGGCGAAGGGCCGTTCGCAAACTCTCAGCCCGCGCAAGCAGTATACGTACAAGTACTCAAAATGCATTGTCCTCGTAATTCAGCCTAAAAGGTTGTACTATTTTGATTTTTCGAGAGCTCTATATGTCCCACATTTGGTTGTTGGTAATGAAACGTAACAAACAATTCACTTACGTCCTACTATACGCTTCAGATCACCGAAACGTTTTTTCACGCCTCCTGCTTCTAGAGTCCATCCCGGATCTGCCCAGCCCACAGTTTCTTTCTCCGCAGAGAGAAACTGAGTGATGAGACGCTGGTTGTAACGTACGAGGGGCGTTCAGTAACTAATGCAACACCTTTTTGTGAAAGCAGCTCGGTTTTATTCAGGATTCCAATACACCAGACTATTACCCACTCTTTTGGCTACAAAAGCTGGTTTTTCAGTGTAATCAATGTTCAAATGTGTCCGAGTTCCTAAGGACCCAAACTGCTCAGGTTTACCCTACTTAAACTAACTTATGCTAAGAACAACACACACATCCATGCCCGAGCGAGGACTCGAACCACCGGCGGGAGGGGCGGCGGTCCGTGACATGATGCCTCAAACCGCGCGGAATCAGCCTTCAATGTGACGGCGTTACCCTGCCTCTACGCCTCCAAGGTACCACTCTACTGGTCGACGTCGGAGCCAACGTCTTGCTGATCAACAGGCAGCCCATAATCCACGGCCGGCCGAAGTGGTCGTGCGGTTCTAAGCGCTACAGTCTGGAGCCGAGCGACCGCTATGGTCGCACGTTCGAATCCTGCCTCAGGCATGGATGTGTGTGATGTCCTTAGGTTAGTTAGGTTTAAGTAAGTCTAAGTTCTAGGCGACTGATGACCTCAGCAGTTAAGTCACAGCCAGAGCCATTTGAACCATTTTTGAACCATAATCCACGTCTTGCTAGCCATGGAGAGCATCCTTCATTGGGCCAAACAGATGCAAGTCGGAAGGTACGAGATCCGTGCTGAAGGGTGGATGGGAAGAACAGTTCAATGAAGTTTTGTGAGCTCCTCTCAGGCGCGCAGAATTCTGTCAGCACTACAAAGGGAGAAGTCCAGCTGAGCAGCTAGGTGTCTGATTATGATCCGCTGGTCATCTCGAATGAGTGTACACGTTTCAACATTGCTGGTTTGGCGATCTTGTTGCGATGATGGCAGGCGCCTCGCCCAACGACTCGCCGTGCTTGTGCTCACAGAGAGGTCTCCGTAGGCATTTTGCAAGCGCCTGGGGGTATCTGCTGTGCTCTGGCCTTCATCGAAAAGAAACCCAACAACAGCTATCTGCTTTCAACGCACCTCGGTTACAGACGCCATTTTGAAAGGTACGTATAGCGTCGCCACGTTTCAGCACTTGTCCCACAATAAATTCCGCAGGTTTTCAACCGAAGATGGCTGAGAAAAAAAAGTTTCGTTACTTATTGAACGCCGCCCTTATATCGCTGACTGACGCCATTTTAAAATATGGCTGTAGCTGCGCTATCTCTTGGTAGATACACCCTCAGGAAACTTTAAAGAATTCATACCTAACGTTTCACTTTCATATCATTGTTGTCAGTTGAGTAAAAACAGTGAGTGCACGCTATACCTGTATAGCTGAAAAGAATTTTTGCATACAATTTCCACTGAGCGATGGTTCGTCGTTCACGGTTGGCAGTGCGAGGAGTTATCCCTGCTCGCAGTGTGGGCCGGGCTGAGAGTGGGTCGTCTCGGCTGGAGCGGCGCTTGTGTGTGCTGCTGTCGGAGGGATGTGCCCTGGCAGAGCTGCGGACGGCTCGCGTGGCTCTTGCTCTCGGCTCCAGGTCCGCTCATTAGACGCTCGGCGCCGCCTTCGGGAGGTGTGGCAGCCGTCGCTGTTCTCCCTAACGGGGCGCCCCACACACATGCACAACACTCCGATGCTGGCGCTGGATCAAACAGCTCCACTAGATAGTGTTTCTGTGCCTACGTCTCAACGACTGCGATGTTATTGACCCCTTCTCTCTATCCCCCTTGACTCGGGCATTCACAACAGCCACAACTGCCACAAGAGCAACACCCTAGCTACAGAGGAGCGACGGATCGCAGTTACCACGCCAGCATTCCGTAAGTATTCTTGATTCATTGATTTTTTCCTCAATCTAATGTCTCTGTGTTTTACATTCAAGCATTCTGTATGTGAAGTGGAAATTATTATTGTGCACTTATATAAAAGAAACTGGTACTGGATCTCTTCGGTCCGCTACAATTGTCTCAACTACTCTTTTTATTTTTATTTTCTTTTGCAACTATAGAATGTTAACATTGTTTACAGGTCTGTTGTCTGTCTGGACATGGGCTCAAATGAAATTCAGGAGACACACAGTCCAGAAGCTACAGATTTTCAACAAATTTTGTTTGATGACAGCGATGACGAGGGCGAACATGCTGCACACAGGGCTCCTATTCTCGATCTGGGAGACGAACAAATCGATACTGATGCCTGAGAAAGCATAGAAGAAAGAGACAACTCAGAGACCGAACAGAGTGACACAGACGTAAGTTCAAGTGAAGAAGATGGCGATGTGTATCGTTTTTATGCGAAGAGAGGAAAGAAAATAATCGAATCATTCAATTGGAAAAGACCACCATACACAAACCGCAGGACAACCCAAAAACACAACATTCTCCGCATAAGGCTTCCTGGTGTCACTGGGAAAGAAAAATTATTGAAGGAATTTCAAAAACGTGGGAATTCTAATTTGACCAGGAAATGTTGGAAATGATTGTAAAGTACACGAACCAATACAATGAAATTTTCCGAAGCAGTTACCAGCGAGAACGAAACGTTCACCCAACGAACATAGTTGAGATAAAAGGCATCATTGGACTTCCATACATAGCTGGAATGCAAAAGGCGCGATGGAAAAGTCTTAAAGATTTATGGGATTCCAAGGGGTTCGGAATCGAGATATTTCGGTTGACCATGAGTGAGTACAGGTTTCGTTTTCTGTTACAAGCTCTGCGATTTGATGATAGACAATCACGAAGTGAACGCAGAGTAGTGGACCGCCTGGCGCTAATTCGAGATTTATTTAAAGAGTCTGTGAAGAACTGCCAATCTTCTTACGTTGCAGGCCAAAACGACACGTTTGACGAGAAACTTGAGTCCTTCAGAAAACGATGCTCTTTTATCTAATGTATACCGTCGAAGCTGGCAAAATATGGAATAAAAAAATTTGCTACAGTTGATCCCAAACTGTTTTACACCTGCGACACGGAGATCTATGCTGGCAGACAGCCAGATGGCGCTTTTCAGCTTAGTAATAAAAGCAGTGACGTGGTTGAACGTTTGGTGGCCCCTCTTACTAATTAAAGACGCAATGTCTGTGCTGACAACTGATTCAGCGATGTAAATCTGCTCCGTGATTTGTCAGAAGTACTGGGTGTCATATCTTGAACCCTGAAAAAATAAGTAAATGGCATACCCCAAAGGAAATGAAGAACGTGTGAAAACCAGGGTTGCACTTTTTGCGTATTTGCTTACAGAAAAGAAGGTACGATCGTTTCTTACGTCCCACAAAATAAAAATAACAAAAAAATGTTTTATTGATCTCATGTATGCAATATGACGCTGAAATTGACGAAAACACAAGAGATAAAAGAAAACCTATTATGATAAGTTGTTAAAACACACACATAATTGGAGTTGATATGATTGACAAATTGTGCTGTGCCTGCAACGTCCAGAGGGGTACTCGACGATGGCCCATGGTCGCATTGTATTCGATTCTGAATGTTGCTGGTATATATTCCCAGATAATTTATATGGGAAATGGCAACGAAATCTCCGTTGACGGCTGTTTCTTCGTCATCTCGGATGGGAACCCTTGGAAGATCAACTAATGAAACGAAGCCTGCTTTCCAACTACCTCGGACCCTGACTACGCGCATTACTGAAATTCTGCACCAAAATCGCCGACCTTTAGGTCTTGTTGGTGAGAGAGCCGGCAATACCGACACCAATCAAGGAAAAGGAAGCGTTGCAAACCCTGCCTCACAACTAGTACAAAACGACTGACGAAATACTCGTGTAAATCACGAGGACAATATCTTTGTTATCAACAGTGTGATTTTGTTTGCTGTGGAGGAACATGAAAACGTCCCTTATTTGTTATATTTTTAGCTGTAAGTTACTTTCCAGGACTTTATATGTCGTATATACTGTTGTGACTTGGCAAGACTGCCAAGTTACAATGAGAGGAAGCCAAAAGACACGCGTTAAGCTCACGCAGATTGGCGTGAGGTCTGGAACAGTTAAAGGAATTAATAGTAGCAAATAAAGTACGTAGTTGATATAATACTTAACTTTAATCCACAATTGTAGAACATCGCTCTTGATTGTACATGCTTCATAAAATAATATCAAATGCTATGGCGCCTTGCTAGGTCGTAGCAAATGACGTAGCTGAAGGCTATGCTAACTATCGTCTCGGCAAATGAGAGCGTAGTTGTCAGTGATCCATCTCTAGCTAAGTCGGCTGTACAACTGGGGCCGAGTGCTATTAAGTCTCTCTAGACCTGCCGTGTGGTGGCGCTCGGTCTGCTATCACTGACAGTGGCTACACGCGGGTCCGACGTATACTAATGGACCGCGGCCGATTTAACGGCTACCACCTAGCAAGTGTGGTGTCTGGCGGTGACACCACATATACCATGTAAAACATTTCTTGGACAATATATTTTTCTCAACGTAGGTTCTTATTTATATGTTGTATGTTCATGAAAAAGTTCTCCGATAAAATTATTAAAAATTAGTATAGTACCTTACACGCTCCTGGAGCTCATCCACACGTGATATTTTTAAAGTATTGTTAATCTGAGTGAATGGATCTCTCAGATCCAGCGCCGGCATCCGTGAGAGTTCAGGGGCGCCAGCATCGGAGTGTTCAGCCGTCGGCACAAGGTACGAGTTAGCTAACGATCGACGTGGCGATCTACGGGTTTTTGTGACGTCATTTCCTGCTACTTCACGTTGAGGATCCATTTCGACACGTGAAACACAAAATAAGTTCTGAGGTATTTTTGCAGCGCGCCCTGCAAAGTAGACTCAATGGGAAACAAGAACGCTCCCTACATTGTAAGTAGAAACAAAATGGCTAACTGTATTTGTCGTGTTCAGCAGAAGTTCATATTCGGTGGGTTTTTGTTAGACGTTACATCCTATGAATATATGCTGTTTCTAAGCATCAGCACGTTCCACTTTTTCGAGAACGAATCATTATTGACCCAATTTGTGGTAATAATGGTCGTTAATGAATTTTTGTGTTTAGTTACGTTGGCGTTGTAACTCGCTTATAGTGAGACTAAGCCGTTTTAAGGCAACCACCCACGAAAGATCCATGAATCCGTGTCGTTCTTGTTAGGATTTGTTACAATTAAATATCAATTAACAAAACTTCGGCGATTAAAGCCTTTGGAAGACTGTAAGATATAACAGAATATCGCTAACAGCACAGTTTCATTATAGCGTAGTTGTTTCAGGTGTAACGTTGCGGAACCGAAGGTAGACCGGCAAACGGTTCAAAAATGGCTCTTAGCACTATGGGACTTAACATCTGAGGTCATCAGTCTCCTAGAACTTAGAACTACTTAAACCTAACTAACCTAAGGACATCACACACATGAGGCAGGATTCGAAACTGCGACCGTAGCGGTCACGCAGTTCCAGTCTGAAGCGCCTAGAACCGCTCGACCACCAACGGCGAACAAGAGGTGTCCGAGACGTGTAACCAATGGCACCCCATACTATCGCGCCAGGTGATACTCCAGTATGGCGATGACGAATACACGTTCCAATGTGCGTTCACCACGATGTCGCCAAACACGGATGCGACCATCATGATGCTGTAAACAGAACCTGGATTCATCCGAAAAAATGACGTTTTGCCGTTCGTGCACCCAGGTTCGTCGTTGAGTAAACTATCGCAGGCGCTCCTGTCTGTGATGCAGCGTCAAGGGTAGCCGCAGCCATGGTCTCCGAGTTGATAGTCCATGCTGCTGCAAACGTCGTCGACCTGTTGCTGCAGATGGTTGTTGTCTTGCAAACGTCCCCATCTGTTGACTCGGGGATCGAGACGTGGCTGCACGGTCCGTTACAGCCATGTGGATAAGATGCCTGTAATCTCGACTGCTAGTGATACGAGGCCGTTGGGATCCAGCACGGCGTTCCGTATTACCCTCCTGAACCCACCGATTCCATATTCTGCTAACAGTCATTGGATCTCGACCAACGCGAGCAGCAATGTCGCGATACGATAAACCGCAATCGCGATAGGCTACAATCCGACCTTTATCAAAGTCGGAAACGTGATGGTACGCATTTCTCCTCCTTACACGAGGCATCACAACAACGTTTCACCAGGCAACGCCAGTCAATTGCGGTTTGTGTATGAGAAATCGGTTGGAAAATATCCTCATGTCAGCAGGTTGTAGGTGTCGCAACCGGCGCCAACCTTGTGTGAGTGCTCTGAAAAACTAATCATTTGCATATCACAGTATCTTCTTCCTGTCGGTTAAATTTCGCGTCTGTAGCACATCATCTTCGTGGTGTAGCAATTTTAATGGCCAGTAGTGTACTTTTATTTGCAGATCGCGTTTTCTAAAAGGTTAAGAGACTTTACTTCGAATTTAATAGAAATAACTTCTGAAATATTTGATGTTATGTAAATGTAAGTACACTTTCTGTTAGGACCGAGTTTGTTCGATTTGATGAACTTTCGTAAGCTGATGTCCCTACTGAGTGGACATGTAACTTTCACTTTTGTCTTATTACAAGTTCGCGGATAGTGTTTTTATTCATGTTACACCACAGACAAAACAATGTGAGTAGGATACGGTCAAGAGTGGAAATTTGCATTTTAATAGAGCTGACGTATGATGTCTAAGCGTTGTCATTTTGGTGAAGAAACTGTGACCCATATAAAGCCTACAACTGACGCTGGAGAGCACAAGACACGTTAACCAGCTCCTGCCGTGTGGCGACGGCGCTGTGTGTCGTGCGTTGGATATCGCGTCTGCCGTGGAAGTCAAATGTCAGCTCCCGTGTTCCGCCAACTTTTGCTCCTACTGCAAACAGTTCTCGAAAGCAACGCTTACCTCACTTTAAAGACAGTGGTTACTACATCTCACTGTTTAAAGATTCAGTTTTTCGCACGCATTGTAATCTGTCTTTGCGTTAACACTTTTGCCGAGGAGTCTTACGAGAAATCCCACGTTCCCTTGTATGCGACTGGTTAATTCTTTGGATTATGATGCAGGACTGAAACAAAATGACAAAACGACTGTATACAGTTCCTCACATTGCTAAGAACAGCCTTGAAACAACTAAGGCTACACAAATGAAAAGCCTTCGTTTGTACTTATCAAAGAAGAGCGATTCCAGGGCCACTGATATGCCGGAGACAGTTCGTAAATTGACAGCAAATGAAAGAACACTGAAATCGCGCTTTGTAAATGAAATAGCTGCTTTCACTGTTACGTAAGCACTGCAGAAGCAAGTACTTACCGTCCAAAACGCCGAACAGTGCGGGAAATTCCATCCCACTTTAAAATTTGATTCAAAATGGCACTGAGCACTATGGGACTTAACTTCGTAGGTCATCAGTGCCCCAGGAACTTAGAACTATTTAAACCTAACTAACCTAAGGACATCACAACCATCCATTCCCGATGCAGGATTCGAACCTGCGACCGTAGCGGTTCTGTCTGGCGTTACTGGCTCAGGTGTAGTATCGACTATCCCTCTTTCGGCCTAATTGCCAATATCTATGAGGAAGAGTTTGTATCTTTGGGTTGTGTCCGTAGAAGGTCTCTGACTGCCGATATACACTCCTGGAAATGGAAAAAAGAACACATTGACACCGGTGTGTCAGACCCACCATACTTGCTCCGGACACTGCGAGAGGGCTGTACAAGCAATGATCACACGCACGGCACAGCGGACACACCAGGAACCGCGGTGTTGGCCGTCGAATGGCGCTAGCTGCGCAGCATTTGTGCACCGCCGCCGTCAGTGTCAGCCAGTTTGCCGTGGCATACGGAGCTCCATCGCAGTCTTTAACACTGGTAGCATGCCGCGACAGCGTGGACGTGAACCGTGTGTGCAGTTGACGGACTTTGAGCGAGGGCGTATAGTGGGCATGCGGGAGGCCGGGTGGACGTACCGCCGAATTGCTCAACACGTGGGGCGTGAGGTCTCCACAGTACATCGATGTTGTCGCCAGTGGTCGGCGGAAGGTGCACGTGCCCGTCGACCTGGGACCGGACCGCAGCGACGCACGGATGCACGCCAAGACCGTAGGATCCTACGCAGTGCCGTAGGGGACCGCACCGCCATTTCCCAGCAAATTAGGGACACTGTTGCTCCTGGGGTATCGGCGAGGACCATTCGCAACCGTCTCCATGAAGCTGGGCTACGGTCCCGCACACCGTTAGGCCGTCTTCCGCTCACGCCCCAACATTGTGCAGCCCGCCTCCAGTGGTGTCGCGACAGGCGTGAATGGAGGGACGAATGGAGACGTGTCGTCTTCAGCGATGAGAGTCGCTTCTGCCTTGGTGCCAATGATGGTCGTATGCGTGTTTGACGCCGTGCAGGTGAGCGCCACAATCAGGACTGATTACGACCGAGGCACACAGGGCCAACACCCGGCATCATGGTGTGGGGAGCGATCTCCTACACTGGCTGTACACCACTGGTGATCGTCGAGGGGACACTGAATAGTGCACGGTACATCCAAACCGTCATCGAACCCATAGTTCTACCATTCCTAGACCGGCAAGGGAACTTGCTGTTCCAACAGGACAATGCACGTCCGCATGAATCCCGTGCCACCCAACGTGCTCTAGAAGGTGTAAGTCAACTACCCTGGCCAGCAAGATCTCCGGATCTGTCCCCCATTGAGCATGTTTGGGACTGGATGAAGCGTCGTCTCACGTGGTCTGCACGTCCAGCACGAACGCTGGTCCAACTGAGGCGCCAGGTAGAAATGGCATGGCAAGCCGTTCCACAGGACTACATCCAGCATCTCTACGATCGTCTCCATGGGAGAATAGCAGCCTGCATTGCTGCGAAAGGTGGATATACACTGTACTAGTGCCGACATTGTGCATGCTCTGTTGCCTGTATCTATGTGCCTGTGGTTCTGTCAGTGTGATCATGTGATGTATCTGACCCCAGGAATGTGTCAATAAAGTTTCCCCTTCCTGGGACAATGAATTCACGGTGTTCTTATTTCAATTTCCAGGAGTGTATATTCTATCCAGTCATCTCATTTATGCACTCAGGTGACATGGGATAGCGATATGCATGTTGATAGTGTCGCGTACACAAGGTATAAAAGGGTAGTACATTGGTGAAGCTGTTATGTGTACTCAGGTTATTCATGTGAAAATGTTTCTGACGTGATTATGGTTGCGCGAAGGTAACTAACAAACTTCGAATTATATTTGGAGACACACGCATGGGACAATTCATTTCGGATACCGTTAGATAATTCACTATTCCGAGATCCACAGTGTCAAGAGTGTGCAGAGAATAGCAAATTAAAGGCATTACCTCTCACGACGGACAACGGAGTCGTGACAGCTACCAGTGGAGACAGTTGCAACGTTATTGATGTTGCTATTCTCTTCAAACACTGCAGATGTAAGGGAAATGCCAAGGCGGAATATAATGAAAGTTGTAAGGGAAATTTTCATTGCACAAGTGAAGCGATTCAATTAGAGCGAGTGAAAAGATTTTTTCCAGATCAGAGGAGTGGTATAATGTACGATATACTAACTATCTAGGGGATGTTGATTCTAAGAGATATAAAACTGAGAAGAAACTCAAACCTTATGGCAATGAAATTCACATTAAAAAAACAGGAATGCATTAGACATGCGCAGAAGCGCATGGGGGCTCGCTTGGGCAACCTGAAGCAGACGCTAGGATCTCACAAGCTTAGTGATGGTAAGATCCTTGGAGGAAGAGGCAGATTGACAAATGAAACAATTGGCAGACTGTATAGGAATTATGGTTGTGCAATTAGGCAAAATACAGTATGGGCATTATGTTTTTCATAATGCATCAACAAATGAGCATCCACAACACGAACTATGTCCCTGGTGTAAGTACCAATGAGGAAAGGAATATGACCATAAAACAGTTTGCCAAATGCTGTAATAGATACAATTAAGCCCATATTCAGAGATTTGTCACAGCCAAATTTATTAGAAAGGTGCCTGCATGGGAAAACACAAAATTCCAATGAAAGTGTGAACAATTTAATTTGGATTAGGATTTCAAAAACAGTGTTTGTACAGATAAAAACATTGCACTTTGGAGTGTATGATGTAGTTGCAACATACAATGCTGAAAACATTATAAAATGTGATGTGCTGAAAGGTTTAGGTTTCCAACCAGGGCACACCGCCATTTCCACAATGCGCCTAATTGAATAAGAAAGATTAAGAGGTGCAACAAGAAGATATAAAAGTCTGCAACATGCAGCAAAAGCGAAGAAGAGAGCTGAGAAAAGAAAACTAACACTAGAAAAAGAAGCGGATGCTGATGACCCATCATATGGAGCGGAAATTCATTAAAAAACTTTGGAAGCCATTTCCCACAAGTTTCAAATTTTCATATTTAAGGAACATTTTCTCAAAAACAACCTACACAATATTGTTTGTTTCATTTCCTTCGTTGTTATAACAATTTGTAGAAAAAATCTAAAGTTAAGGAAATATACAAAAATATGCAAAATTTTAGAGAAAAAATTGGCAACATTTTGAAACCATTGTAAAACAAATATCAATAAATATTTCTTAACGTGGCATTATAACCTTGTAGAGAAATACTCATTGAAAATATTGTCCAAATTTCAGAGTCATACGTTTAATGGTTTAAGAAAAAATGTTGGTTGTATTTGCTGAAATTAACGTGGAGGAGATAGACGTTCCGGCTTCCCTTAAGGTTCTTGCATCACATCGTTAAGCATATTTTACTGATGGTGCCCGCCCTTACTGGCGTCCAAAGTTCCGCAGAACCATTACGCTGTCACACCTAAACTGACTGCCATAGTTTTCGTTTCCCAGGCAGCCTGAATGAAAAGAGCTTGCCCCAGTTAGTAGGCAGATAAATAGTGATAGGCCATTGGGATCTCATATTGTTATTCCACCAAGGACCAGACCGTGGGAAGGCACGGCCTACGACCCTAATTGCAGGGATCACCGATGTGAGGGTTACTGGGGGGGTGGGGGTAAGGTGGTGGAAATCGCAACACAAATAAAAGATGTAGATACTAGCACAGATATATTCGGAAATTGGCACATATCAATGCACCCTTAACCGAGGGCAGCCTACACTAACATAGACACATTCACATTCATAGAACTACATATAGAAATAACATTCACCTATGGCTATGTAGTTTAACCGAGAATATTTCAGAGAGAAAACACTAAACCATGAGAACTAGGTTTCGGCAACAGAAGAGGGGTTGGCAGAATTCGACGAATCTTACCACATGGCTGGCGCTGCTGCTCTCCCGTAGTATCGCGACATACTCGCGATCTTCCAACGACCGAAATGGCGACCGAATCCGAGCATCATTATTAGCCTGTGCCGGAAGTCACGAATATTTAAGCTTTACCGACGCATCGCGAATGTAGCTACGGATAAAAAGAGTTGTGGGCTAGACGGCAGCAGAGTATAGCTTCCAAGAAGACGTTCCAGAAGGCCTGAAGTGGCGATGCTCAGAGTTTTTCTTAGCTGGTCACCACCTCACACTAGAGTATCTACGGCTCAAAAAAGTAGTTCCGGTGCCAACTTACTGGATGATCAAGCGGCTAGCTGTCACCTGCAGGGCCACAGAACTGGCCGCTTTCTATTTGCCCCAGAAGTCTCCTAACCTGGCGCGCGATGTTCTGTGTTCGCTCGCGCCACACGTCGAAGAAAACGCTCCGTTTAAACTTGAATCTTCAACGGCCGCCGCTATTTTGAATAATTTATTAATTCCCCTCAAAAAGACGGCAGGCGAAATATGTTTACAGATATCGTTTCTTCTGTACGTACGCAATTTTTATTACAAGTTACTTTTTCGTTTCTGTAATTATTTAGGCGCTTAAATCGCGGTTGCATCTTTAGATACTTCGAAATAAAACTGATATGGATATTGTGGATGGAACAACGGTTTTTTCCTCAACAAAAGGTCCCGAATCTGCCACCCCATTTCACATTCATGAACTACACTCGACTCATCTTTCTTTAGGCCTTCCGCGGTCACCCACTAGCTCGTCACCGCACGTGGCGCCCTTGGAAGGGTTCGTAACACAATGTGTTACGTTATACCGTCGTCACAGATTTAGATTCTGCATATCAGATGACATATTGCGCCTTCTCCTCATCTGTCGTAATTTTGATGTATTCCACACCAAATATGCAACGAAAGACGAAGGAAAAAAATCTCGAGAGCTGCTAAAAGCGTTACGAGAAAAATCACAATTCTCTCTTTCGAATACATTCCAAGTCATGATTCTTTGAAATAGCGGGGCTTTGTGGATACTCTGTGTATTTCTGTAGGACATGCATTGCTTCATAAATCATCACGTGGCACTGAATCTGTAATTTAGTGAATTTTATTTAAGCAGAGCCGAGATGACAATCGCGAATAGCCGCTGTCGTTACCGCTAACAGCGGCACTTGACACGTCGGTAGTTTCGCGTTCTTGGTCGAGACTGTTTGTAAGGCGCCAGCATTCAAACCGAATATGCGTCCCTTTAATGGAAGCAATTCCTGTCGAGATGTGAACAAGAAATCGGTAGAAGTTATTTACAGCGAAAACTTGTTCAATCGGACCTCTAGCAAAGAACTTTATTTGACGCGCTTATTTCTTCAGATTGTGCTGACACAGCTATATTTACTTTTCCTCTCCACCTTTTTCCATTTTATATACGACATTTATGGCTTCGAGAGACCTCAAGATTTGTATACAGAAACGAGGGGGTGGGGTGGCTCTCGAGGGGGTGAGGGGGAGAGCAGTAACAATCTGGGGTCCCCCTTCCCCTCACCCACACCCATAACCTCAACCGAACCCGATCCATACCTACCTGTTAGCTTATCTTGTTTTGTTGTACAAGGATCTTCTAGAAAGTAGTGCCCCGTATTCATTTTCTTCAGAAATGATCTATTCCACACAAAGAAAATTACACATATGTAAGAATGATGTTTTATCCACACTCCCTATTTTTCTACGTAATCTCCTTCCATTTCTATGGCTTCCTCCAGCGGGACACAAGGGCATGTATGGGCCTGACAGCCCGAGTCCTTGTTCTAGTCATGCAGCATGTTTTTCACTGCGCGAATCACTTCCTCCTCGTCCTCAATAAGTATTACACAAATGCTATTCTTCAATGACCCAATGAAGTGGAACTCCTACGGAGCTACGTCTGGGCCATATTGCATGCTGGGGTACCATTGGGCATTTCTGTTAAGTGACCTTTTTATTAGTCATCAGTCTTCTGACTGGTTTGACGCGGCCCGCCACGATTTTCTCTCCTGTGGTAACCTCTTCCTCTCAGAATAGAACATGCAGCCTACGTCCTCGATTGTTTGCTGGATATATTCCAGTCTCTGTCTTTCTCTACAGTTTTTGCCTTCTACGGCTCCCTCTAGTACCATGGAAGTCATTCTCTCATGTCTTAACAGACATCCTGCCCTTCTCCGTATCAGAGTTTTCCACATGTTCCTTTCCTGTTCGATTCTGCGCAGCTCCTCCTCATTCCTTACCTTTTCAGTACACTTAATTTTCAACGTTCGTCTGTAGCACCATCTCTCAAATGCCTCGGTTCTCTTCTGTTCCGGTTTTCCCATAGTGCACAACTAATGCAAACCTTTTTTTGTGAAAGCAGCTTGGTTTTATTCAGGATTCCAATACACCATACTATTACCCACTCTTTTGGCTACAAAACCTTGTTTTTGAGTGTAATCAACCTTCAATGTGACGGTGTTACCCTACCTGTACGCCTCCAAGGTACCACTCTACTGGTCGACGTCGGAGCCAACGTCTTGCTAATCAACGGCCAGCCCATAATCCACGTCTTGCTAGCCATGGAGTGCATCCTTCATTGGGCCAAACAGATGCAAGACGGAAGGTGCGAGATCCGTGCTGAAGGGTGGATGGGAAGAACAGTTCAATGAAGTTTTGTGAGCTCCTTTCAGTTGCGCAGACTTCTGTCAGCACTACCAAGAGAGAAGTCTAGCTGAGCAGCTAGGTGTCTGATTATGATCCGCTGGTCATCTCGAATGAGAGTGTGTACACGTTTCAACATTGCTGGTTTGGCGATCTTGTTGCGATGATGGCAGGCGCCTCGCCCAACGACTCGCCGTGCTTGTGCTCACAGAGAGGTCTCCGTAGTCATTTTGCAAGCGCCTGTGAATATCTGCTATTCTCTGGTTTTCCGCGAAAAGAAACAAAATATCATGTCTCTGCTTGGAACGCACGTCGGTTGAAAACGTATCTGAACTTCATGGAAGTACGGGGGTTAAGTGGAAATATTCCACGAGGTCATACAACGAATTCCGCAGTTTTTCAACCGAACTTCGCTGAGAAAAAAAAAAGTGTTGCGTTACTTATTGAACGCCGCCCGTATGGCACTGACTGACGCCATTTTAAAATATTGCTGTAGCTGCGCTATCTCTTGGTGGATACGCCCTCAGGAAGCTTCAAAGAACTCATACCTAACGTTTCGATTTCCTATCATTGTTGTCAGTTGAGTCAAAACAGTGAGTGCACGCAATACCCGTATCGCTGAAAAGAATTTTTGCATTAAATTTCCACTGAGCGATGGCTCGTCATTCACGGTTGGCAGTGCGAGGAGTTATCCCTGCTCGCAGTGTGGGCCGGGCTCAGAGTGGGTCGTCCCGGCTGGAGCGGCGCTTGTGTGTGCTGCTGTCGGAGGGACGTGCCCTGGCAGAGCTGCGGACGGCTCGCGTGGCTCTTGCTCTCGGCTCCAGGTCTGCTCATTAGACGCTCGGCGCCGTCTTCGGGAGGTGTGGCAGCCGTCGCTGTTCTCCCTAACGGGGCGCCCCACACACGCACAACACTCCGATGCTGGCGCTGGATCGCACAGCTCCACTGGGCAGTGTTTCTGTGCCTACGCCTAAACGCCTGCGATGTTATTGACCCCGTCTCTCTATCCCCATGACTCGGGCATTCACAACAGGCAATAGTGTGTTTACTTTCGCAAGAGCAACACCTTAGCTACAGAGGAGCGACGGAAAGCAGTTACCATGCCAACATCCCTTAAGCATTCTTGTTTCATTGAATTTTCCTCATTGTAATGTCCCTCTGTGTTTTACATACAAGAATTCTGCATGTGAAGTGGAAATTATTATTGTGCACTTACATAATAGAAACTGGTACTGGATCTCTTCGATTATCTACAATGGTCTGACCTAGTATTTTTATTTTGTTTTGGAACTATAGAATGTTATAATTGTTTACAGGTCTGTTGTCTGTCTGGACATGGGCTTAAATGAAATTCAGGAGATACACAATCCAGAAGCTACAGATTTTCAACAAATTTTGTTTGATGACAACGATGACGAGGGCGAACACGCTGCACACAGGGCTCGATATCGGAGGCGAAGAGTTCGATACTGATGCCTTAGAAAGCGTAGAAGAAAGAGACTTGTCAGAGGCCGAACAGAGCGACACAGACGTAAGTTCATGTGCAGAAGATGGTGATCTGTATCGTTTTTATGCGAAGAGAGGAAAGAAAATAATCGAATCATTCGATTGGAAAAAACCGCCATACACAAACCGCAGGACAACCCAAAAACACAACATTCTCCGCATAAGGCTTCCTGGTGTCACTGGGAAAGAAAAATTATTGAAGGAATTTCAAAAACATGGGAATTCTAATTTGACCAGGAAATGTTGGAAATGATTGTAAAGTACACGAACCAATACATTGAAATTTTCCGAAGCAGTTACCAGCGAGAACGAAACGTTCACCCAACGAACATAGTTGAGATAAAAGACACCATTGGACTTCCATACATAGCTGGAATGCAAAAGGCGCGATGGAAAAGTCTTAAAGATTTATGGGATTCCAAGGGGTTCGGAATCGAGATATTTCGGTTGACCATGAGTGAGTACAGGTTTCGTTTTCTGTTACAAGCTCTGCGATTTGATGATAGACAATCACGTAGTGAACACAGAGTAGTGGACCGCCTAGCGCCAATTCGAGTCGTATTTAATGAGTCTGTGAAGAACTGCAAATGTTCTTACCTTGTAGGCCAAAACGTCACCATAGACGAGAAACTTGAGGCCTTCAGAGAACGATGCTCTTTTATCCAATGTATACCGTCGAAGCTGGCAAAATATGGAATATAAATATTTGCTACAGTTGCTCCCAAACTGTTTTACACCTGCAACACGGAGATCTATGCTGGCAGACAGCCAGATGGCCCTTTTCATTTTAGTAATAAAAGCAGTGACGTGGTTGAACGTTTCGTGGCCTCTCTCACTAATTAATGACGCAATGTCTTTGCTGACAACTGGTTCAGAGATGTAAATCTGCTCCGTGATTTGTCAGAGAAGCACCAGCTGTCATATGCCGGAACTCCGAAAAAAAACAAATAAAAAACAGTAAGTGGCAGATCGCGAAGGAAATGAAGGACGTGAAAACCAGGGTTGCAAATTCTAACATATTTGCTTACAGAACAGAAGGTACGATCGTTTCTTACGTCCCACAAAATAAAAATAACAAAAAAGTGTTTTATTCATCTCAAGTATGCATTATGACACAGAAATTGACGAAAAAGAAACAGGAGATAAAAGAATGCCTATTATGAAAACTTATTATGAAACACAGAGAATTGATGGTTACACGTTGTCCTCTGCCTGCGACGTCGAGAGGGGTACTCGACGATGGCCCACGATCGCATTTTATTCGATACTGAATGTTGATGGTATATATTCCCAGATAATTTATATGGGAAATGGCAACGAAAGTCTCCGACGGCTGTTTCTTCGTCAGCTAGGATGGGAACTCTTGGAAAATCAACTAGTAAAACGAAGCCTGCTTTCCAATTTACCTCGGACCCTGACTACGTGCATTTTTCTAATTCTGTAGCAAAATCGCCGACCTTTAGGCCTTGTTGGTGAGATCCAACAATACCGACACCAGTCAAGGTAGAAGGAAGCGTTGCAAACCCTGCCTCACAACTAGTACTAGACGACTGACGAAATACTCGTGTAAATCGAGCTGACATTATCTATGTCATCAACACTGTGATTTTGTTTGCTGTGAAGTAACATGAAAACGTCTATTATTTGTTATATTTTTAGTTGAAAGTTACTTTTCAGGACTTTGTATGTCGTACATACCATGTAAAACATTTCCTGAACATTATATTTTTCCAAACGTAGTTCCTTATTTTGTATGTTGTATGTTCATGAAATAATTATCTAATAAAATTATTAAAAATAAATATAGTACCTTACACGATACTGGAGCTCATCCATACGTGATATATTTAAAGTATTGTTAATTTGAGTGAACAGATCTCACAGATCCAGCGCCAGCATCCGTGTGAGTTCAGGGGCGCCATCATCGGAGTGTTCAGCCGCCGGCACACGGGACGTGGCGATCTACGAGTTTTGTGACGTCATTTCCTGCTACTTCACGTTGAGGATCCATTTCGACACGTGAAACACAAAATAAGTTCTGAGGTATTTTTGCAGCGCGCCCTGCAAAGTAGACTCAATGGGAAACAAGAACGCTCCCTACATTGTAAGTAGAAACAAAATGGCTAACTGTATTTGTCGTGTTCAGCAGAAGTTCATATTCGGTGATTTTTTGTTATACGTTACATCCTATGAATATACGCTGTTTCTAAGCATCAGTACATTAAATTTTACGAGAATGAATCGTTATTGAAACAATTTGTTGTAATAATGGTCATTAATGAATTTTCGTGTTTAGTTACGTTCGCGATGTAACCTGCGTATGTGAGAGTAAGTCGTTTTGAGGCAACGACCCACGGAAGATTCATGAATCCGTGCCATTATTGTTAGGATTTGTTACAATTAATATCAATTAACAATACTTTGGTGATTAAAGCCTTTGGAAGACTGTAAGATCTAATAGAATGTCGCTAGCACCAGAGTTTCATTATAGCGTAGTTGTTGCAGGCGTAACGTTGCGGAACCGAGGGTAGACCGGCAAACGGTTCAAAAATGGCTCTTAGCACTATGGGACTTAACATCTGAGGTCATCAGTCCCCTAGACTTAGGGCTACTTAAACCTAACTAACCAAAGGACATCAGACACATCCATGCCTGAGGCAGGATTCGAACCCGCGCCGCGCGGGATTAGCCGAGCGGTCTAGGTCGCTGAAGTCATGTACTGTGCTGCTGGTCCCGGCGGAGGTTCGAGTCCTCCCTCGGGCATGGGTGTGTGTGTTTGTCCCTAGGATAATTTAGGTTAAGTAGTGTGTAAGCTTAGGAAATGATGACCTTAGCAGTTAAGTCCCATAAGATTTCACCCACACACAATTCGAACCTGCGACCGTAGCAGCAGCGTGGTTCCGGACTGAAGCGCCTAGAACCTCTCGGGCAAACAGTTCGCGTGCCATGTAATTTTCTTTGCAGATCGCGTTTTCTAAAAGGTTAAGAAACTTTACAACGAAATTAATAGAAATAACTTCTGAAATATTTGATTTAAGTGCACTTTCTGTTAGGACCGAGTTTGTTCTATTTGGTGAACTTTCGTAAGCTGATGTCCCTAGTGAGTGGAAATGTAATAAGAAAAAAGTGAAAGTTTTAAGTTCACGGATACTATTTTTATTTGTTACACCACAGACAAAACAATGTGAGTAGGATATGGTCAAGACAGGAAATTCGCGTTTTAGTAGAGCCAGCGGAGGATTTGTACGGACTGTCATTTTCGTGAAGAAACTGTGAACCATATAAAGGCTACAACTGCCTCTGGAGAACGCAAAACACGTTAACCAGCTCCTCCTATGTGCCGACCGCGCTGTGTTGTGACGTTAGATAACGCGTCTGCCGTGCACGCCGACCATCAGCTGTGTGCCGACAGCTTTTGCTCCTACTGCATAAACCTCTCGAAAGCAACCCTTACCTCACTTTAAAGATAGTGGTTACTCCGAGAAACGCCCTAACGTGCGTTCACACCTCTGCAACTATTGTACGCATTAGGTGAAAACGGCAGTTGCACGAAGAGGCGACGGGAGCGCGTGCAGCTGCGATTAGTGACGCATGCCTCGGATTAGTGAGCACGATACACCATGCACAGGCACCAACGTCGTGTGAAATAACTGTACTCCTGTAGGCGCGATTCTGTTCGTTCGGTGCTTTGTTTTACTACGTCTCACTGTTTAAAGATTCAGTTTTTTGCACGCATTGAAATCTGCCTTTGCCTTAACACTTTTGCCGAGGAGTCTAACGAGAAATCTCAAATTTCCTTGCATGCGACTGGTTAATTCTTTGGATTATGATGCGGGAGTGAAACAAAATGACCAAATTACCGTATATAGTTCCTCACATTGCTAAGAACAGCCTTAAAACAACTAAGGCTAAACAAATGAAAAGCCTTGGTTTGTACTCATCAAAGAAGAGCGATTCCAGGGCCACTGATATGCCGGAGCCAGTTCGTAAATTGACAGCAAATGAAAGAACACTGAAATCGCGCTTGATAAGTGAAATAGCTGCTTTCACTGTCAGGTAAGCACTGCAGAAGCAAGTATTTACCGTCCAGAACGCCGAACAGTGCGGGAAATTCCATCCCACTTTAAAATTTCTCGCGACTGTCAACCACTCCTGAGCCGAGGCGCCATTGAATTAGCAGACTGTTCTGTCTCGCGCTACTCGCTCAGGTGTAGTATCGACTATCCGTCTTGCGGCCCCATTGCCAATATCTATGAGGAAGAGTTGGTGTCTGTGGGTTGTGTCCTTAGAAGGTGTTTGCTTGCCGTGATATACAGTGTGTTACAAATAGGTACGGCCAAACTTTCAGGAAACATTCCTCACACACAAATAAAGAAAAGATGTTATGTGGACATGTGTCCGGAAACGCTTAATTTCCATGTTCGAGCTCATTTTAGTTTCGTCAGTATGTACTGTACTTCCTCGAATCACCGCCAGTTGGCCCAATTGAAGGAAGGTAATGTTGACTACGGTGCTTGTATTGACATGCGACTCATTGCTCTACAGTACTAGCATCAGTACGTAGCATCAACAGGTTAGTGTTCATCACGAACGTGCTTTTGCCGTCAGTGCAATGTTTACAAATCCGGAGTTGGCAGATGCCCATTTGATGTATGGATTAGCACAGAGCAATAGCCATGGCGCGGTACGTTTGAATCGAGACAGATTTCCAGAACGAAGGTGTCCCGACAGGAAGACGTTCGAAGCAATTGATCGCCGTCTTAGGGAGCACGGAACATTCCAGCCTATGACTCGCGACTGGGGAAGACCTAGAACGACGAGGACAGCTGCAATGGGCGAGGCAATTCTTCGTGCAGTTGACGATAACCCTACTGTCAGCGTCAGAGAAGTTGCCGCTGTACAAGGTAACGTTGACCACGTCACTGTATGGAGAGTGCTACGGGAGAACCAGTTGTTTCTGTACCACGTACAGCGTGTGCAGGCACTATCAGCAGCTGATTGGCCTCCACGGGTACACTTCTGCGAATGGTTCATCCAACAATGTGTCACTCCTCATTTCAGGGCAAATGTTCTTTTTACGGATGAGGCTTCATCCAACGTGATCAAATCGTAAATTTTCACAATCAATATGCGTGGGCTGACGAGAATCCGCACGCAGTTGTGCAATCACGTCATCAACACAGATTTTCTGTGAACGTTTGGGCAGGCATTGTTGATG
The DNA here is from genome assembly GCF_021461385.2 of Schistocerca piceifrons. Taxonomy (NCBI): domain Eukaryota; kingdom Metazoa; phylum Arthropoda; class Insecta; order Orthoptera; family Acrididae; genus Schistocerca; species Schistocerca piceifrons. The sequence goes on along the minus strand of NC_060138.1, from coordinate 452,277,237 downwards.
ATGTCTTGATTGAGCCCCATGTTCTTCCACCTACGCTCAATGGTGCACGTTATCATGATTTCATACGGGATACTCTACCTGTGCTGCTAGAACATGTGCCTTTACAAGTACGACACAACATCATGCACGATGGAGCTCCTGCACATTTCAGTCGAAGTGTTCGTAAGCTTCTCAACAACAGATTCGGTGACCGATGGTTTGGTAGAGGCGGACCAATTCCATGGCCTCCACGCTCTCCTGACCTCAACCCTCTTGACTTTCATTTATGGGGGCATTTGAAAGCTCTTGTCTACGCAACCCCAGTACCAAATGTAGAGACTCTCCGTGTTCGTATTGTGGACGGCTGTGATACAATACGCCATTCTCCAGGGCTGCATCAGCGCATCAGGGATTCCATGCGACGGAGGGTGGATGCATGTATCCTCGCTAACGGAGGACATTTTGAACATTTCCTGTAACAAAGTGTTTGAAGTCACGCTGGTACATTCTGTTGCTGTGCGTTTCCATTCCATGATTAATGTGATTTGAAGAGAAGTAATAAAATGAGCTCTAACATGGAAAGTAAGCGTTTCCGGACACATGTCCACATAATATATTTTCTTTCTTTGTGTGTGAGGAATGTTTCCTGAAAGTTTGGCCGTACCTTTTTGTAACACCCTGTATACGGGGTTCGCTGGCCCGAGAGAGAGGCACGAAATTTGGGATTTGGCGGCAGCGTCGCGACAGGAGGTGGTGACGAGGTCCGAGCGGCTGAAACCACGAGTTGCGCAAGGAGGGCCTGCGCAGAGCGAAGATACCCGAGTACTTCACCGGGGTCAGCTTCGACTACAAGCAACAGGCCGACTTCCTGTTGGATGGTTGGCAACATTCGTGTCGGACGACCGCTCGTGGCCTGGCTGCCCTCTTCTACCTGGCTTTCATCGGCACCACTCAGTAACCGCTGCGACGCTTCGTGGATCCACGGAACTGCTTGCTGATCAGGGGAGTAACATTCTGTAATCCTCGTGGTGATTTGTTTCATTGTCTACCTGCTCTCCTTATTATTTTCTGGTTTGTACCACTCGACTCTTAGAGTTTTACTCGGTCGGCTCTTTGGCTGTAGATATAGGCAGTAGTATTGTATTATGAGAGTAGTTGTCGTTCGAAAATTTGTCCCGCTATTATATGGCCTTTCCTTTCTGGTTTATACCCGATCATGAATGTTCTAATTAATCAGCTCTTGGTCGTAAATACAGCCCGAACAATTGTACTAAAGCACAGGTTGCCATTAAACAAGAGAGGGACCTTGTTAGATTTAACTGTTAACCGGTTCAATTCGTTGATTGTATTTGCATTTATCAGTCGTTAGTTATAATCTGAACAACCTGTTGTACTAAGCTGTTCGTTTCCGTGTTTGAAGGACCCGGTCATTATCGGTGTGTTTTAGCTGGATCTTGTGGTTCCGTCGAGTGAATTCTCTTGTAATAAATGTTCACAAGTAAAATGTCGTGTGACTAGGGCCGTTCGCCCGGTGCAAGTCTTTCGACTAGCGCGTCGATGGGGATGAAATGATGATGATTAAGACAACACAACTCCCAGTCCCTGAGCGGAGAAAATCTCCGACCCAGGCGGAAATGGAAACCGGGCCCTTAGGTTTGACATTCTGTCGCGCTGACCACTCAGCTACAGGGGGGGGGGGGGGGGGGGGCGAACTGTTCACAAGTGATATTTTAAGACGTTCCTCCAGAGCGGTGTTAATAACTGACAATCAATTTAACCTCGAAAATATTAACGGCCAACTGTCACCAGGGCTTTAGTCAATTGTCAGAAAGGACGGGTTTTTTGAGTAATAGAATCAGTCTGGTCATGAATGGTGCTTATACAGTTTTCATGTGTTGCAGAATGGCATTTAATAAGATAGACTGTGTCCAGCTCGGTAGTAAACACCGCTGTTTCACCCGTTAACAGGCGGGCTGCAGGTCCGGCCGTCTTGTAATCATTGGCATATTTTGCAATACAGCACTTCAGATTTATTTGGAAAGATTAAAAGCTTATTCAACTTAAGGTTTAAGGTTAAAAGAATTTTGCAGATTTATTCATTTTGTTAAAATAAATTTATTTTAACAAAATGAATAAATTTGCAAAATTCTTTTAACCTTCGATTATCCGTAAAGCACAGTTTATATATTGTTAAATGAACAGGTTGTGTTAAAGAAAGTTATATTGGTGAGTCCTCCCTTCCACGTATTCCTTAATTCCAGTAAGTACCACGTACCAATTCCTGCACACACACACACACACACACACACACACACACCGTATTTTGTATTTCCCTTGGCTACGATATAGTCTCCCTGCGCTTAGTGTTTTTTCTTGGCTGTCACTGGCACAACAGAATGAAGTGTTAACTTCGAAAACACGTGTACTGTTATTAATCGTAATACTCTTTGCCATCTTTATTCCTTCCACCACACTCACATATGCATTACGCAAAGGTATTAATTATCCCTGTACCTGGCCTTTTTTACTTCGATTTCGTCTTTGTCTCTAAATATAGTAGCTGCGGTGACAAATCCTACTAGCATAGCTGACATCTTGATCATTGCAACAGCGTGCGTGGTTATATCTAACTGTGAATGGAATCTCAAACGCGCGCATGGCGAGAAAGAGGCGTGCGCAACACAAATGTAAAGCAAACACAGGCGGGCTGCGACTGTGCTCAAGGCGCACAGGTATAAACGCACATCTATAGGACTACTCTGAAATTCACGATTAAATGCCTGGCAGAGAGTCCTTCGAACAACCTTCAGATTATTTTTTCTACAGTTGCACTCCCAAGCAGTTGCAGGAAAAACGAATACACAAATTTTTACGTGAGAGCTCTGATGTGTCTCATTTTATTACGACCATTATTTCGCCCTAGGTAGATAAGATTAAAAAAAAATTTTCCGCATTCGGAGACATTTGCTGATCGAAATTTCGAGAAAAGACTTCGCCGCAACGAAAAGAGCTCATTCTGGAAAAGAGCTATGTTTTAATGATTGTCCCCCAAACTCACCATATCGTCACACTCTCTTCCCTATTCCGCGATAATATAAAAAGAGCTGCTCTTCTTCGGATTTTTTCGATGTCCTCCGTCAGTCCTCTCTGGTAGGGATCCCATAACGCGCAACTCCAGAGGAGGACGGATGAATGTTGGGCAGGCAATGTCTTTAGTAGTCAACAAAATTGTTTTGGGTTTAAGACCGCATTGTCAACTATAAAATTCCGACGTTTCGGCGACTATTGCAAGACGCCTTCCTCAGGGTGTATTGCTAATTGCTGAATTTTATAATTGACAATGCGGCCTCCAACCCAGAATAATGTTACTGACTGTGACAACGGCCGCGGAAGCCTACGTTTACATGTAATGTCTTTATTAGATCTGATGTAGTTTCTAAATGTTCTGGCAATAAAACTCAGTCTTCGGTTTGTCTTCCTCACATCATTTTCTGTGTGATCGTTCCAATTCAAGATGTTCGTAATTATGATTCGCGGGTATTTAGTTGAACTGACAGACAACCTTTATATTTGTGTGATTTATCGTGTAAACGTAATTTAGCGGATTCTTTTAGTAAACACGTGGATGGCCTCACACTCATCATTATGTAAGATCAATAACCATTTTTCGCACCATATAGATACCTTATCTTACCCATTTTGCATTTGTTTATGATTTTCTGATGACTTAAAGAGTCGGCGTCTACCAATTTTTCCATTCTTTTGCGAAGGTTTCGCATTAGCATTTTGAAACTGATAGTTCTGTAATTTTCACACCTGTCAGCACCTGGTTTCTTTGGTATTGTAATTATTATTTTTGTTTTGAAGTCTAAGGGTTTTTCGCCTGTCTTATACATCTTGTTTACCAGATGGAAGAATTTTGTCATGGCTGGCCCTCCCAAGACTATCAGTAGGTCTAATGGATGGTGTCTTCTCCCAGGCCCTTGTTTCGTCTTGGGTCTCTCAGTGCTTCGTCATATTCTTCGTACAGGTGGTTCTCTTTTCTCCAAAGGTTCTTTAATTTTCCTGTAGGCAGCATCTATCTTACCCTTAGTGATGTATGCTTCTACATCCTTACATTTGGCCTCTAGCCATTCCTGCTAAGTCATTTTCCACTTCCTTTCGATCTCATTTTTTTAGAGGTTTGTATTTCTATAGTTTTCCTTTCATCGATTAAATTCAACTTCTTTTGTGTTGCCCAAGGAATTCTACCAGACCTCGTCTTTTTACCCACTACCTTCGCTGTCCCCCCCATGAACCACGGACCTTTCTGTTGGTGGGGAGGCTTGCGTGCCTCTGTGATACAGATAGCTGTACTGTAGGTGCAACAACAACGGAGGGGTTCCTGAAGGGGGGAAGCAGCCTTTTCTGTAGTAGCAGGGGTAACAGTCTGGACGATTGGCTGTTCTGGACTTGTAACATTAACCAAAACGGCCTTGCTGTCTTGGTACTGCGAACAGCTGACAGCAAGGGGAAACTACAGCCGTAATTTTTCCTGAGGGCATGCAGCTTTACTGTATGGTTAAATGATGATGGCATCCTCTTGGCTAAAATATTTCTGAGGTAAAATAGTCCCCCATTCAGATCTCCGGCCGTGGACTACTCAGGAAGACGTTGTTATCGGGAGATCATGGCTTGAAATGTCAGGTCCCTTAATCGGGCAGTTAAAAAAAAAAAACAAAAAAAAAAACAAAAAAAAGGCCTCTGTCTTCAGGCCACGAGTGATCTACCGGGACCATCCGACCGCCGTGTCATCCTCGGTGGAGGAGGCGTGGGGTCAGCACACCGCTCTCCCGGTCGTAAGATGGTATTCTTGACCGAAGCCGTGACTATTCAGTCGAGTAGCTCCTCAATTGGCATCACGAGGCTGAGTGCACTCCGAAAAATAGGAACAGTGCATGGCGGCCTGGATGGTCACCCATCCAAGTGCCGACCACGGCCGACAGCGCTTAACTTCGGTGATCTGACGGGAACAGGTGTATCCACTGCGGCAAGGCCGTTGCCCAGTCGGGCAGGTAGGTTAGATAATTCAAAAAGGGAAATGGATAGGTTGAAAGGGTACAGTACCACCCGACATTGAAAATAGGTACAACATTCTTCCTTATTCTTGTCAGAACAACATATTTTTTGTACTATCAACTCAATTTCACTTAATACACTGAAGCCGGATACCAGTGTAGGAAAGAAGGACAATTTATTTATTTAATTGATCACAGGTGTACTCCCACAAAATAAATCCCTACATCCAATTTGGTGAGATCTGTGAAATGATCGAATGTATGGTCGTCTGCTAACTGCAGATAGTGAATGTGCAATATATGATCATCTTTGAGATGGTCCTTTGGTCACCTTTGGTAGAACCAAAGAGATGAAATTTACCTGAGCTTTGAGCACCTGAAATGTGGCTGACCAATACGGTAGCATGGTGCTCCCGCACCTCGGCGGAGGTGGGAGATGACCTGAAGAACGGCCATGTTTCAGCACTCTGGCGCTGGATCTTGTGTTGGTAAGACCTGTCTTAGGTGCGCTCCGTAAAGGCAAAAGAGTGGAGAGAATGGTATGCATTTGAAATACTTAAGAGTAGTTTGGAATAATTATTTCTCTATTTCAGGAACTTTTGGGGGGAGAATTAAATGACAGGCAGGTAATATTAAGGGGATCGTAGTAATCTTCAGAAGTGACCAACGGTCACAATGAAACCACGTGTAGCAATAAGTTGAAATACTTGCGAGTGCTTAAGTTAAGCTGTATTACTGGCGTGTGTACTGTAAGTTGGAAATATTTAAGAAATAGCGTGTGCAGGACTTGAAATTAGAGACTAGCACTTGGAACGTCCCCTTTGAACAATTATACAAGACTGTGCTTAAACTGACACACAATATTTTTTTTTAGCACAACGCAATCTGACTTTCAATAATCCCTACAAAAGAATGGCCCTGACTAACATTAACCTATACCTTTCACAAATCACTTACCTCACAAAAATCTTCGTTACTCGAACTACTGCAATACAGCAAGCGCCACTACTGCCAGCTAAATAAAAGATTCAAACTATGGAAGGCACTAACTACTGATAGGCATAGATAGCAAATGAAAGATTAAATAGAGAACAAACAATGTACAGGGTGATTCAAAAAGAATACCACAACTTTAGGAATTTAAAACTCTGCAACGACAAAAGGCAGAGCTAAGCACTATCTGTCGGCGAATTAAGGGAGCTATAAAGTTTCATTTAGTTGTACATTTGTTCGCTTGAGGCGCTGAACGTCAACTACCCGAGGCGCTGGATCGGCCGCCAGGCAGACCGTGACAGAGCACTTCATCACTGGCCTCCAAGAAGCCCTGATCTTACCCCCTGCGATTTTTTCTTATGGGGGTATGTTAAGGATATGGTGTTTCGGCCACCTCTCCCAGCCACCATTAATGATTTGAAACGAGAAATAACAGCAGCTATCCAAACTGTTACTCCTGATATGCTACAGAGAGTGTGGAATGAGTTGGAGTATCCGGTTGATATTGCTCGAGTGTCTGGAGGGGGCCATATTGAACATCTCTGAACTTGTTTTTGAGTGAAAAGAAACCTTTTTAAATACTCTTTGTAATGATGTATAACAGAAGGTTATATTATGTTTCTTTCATTAAATACACATTTTTAAAGTTGTGGTATTCTTTTTGAATCACCCTGTATTTACCTTAATAGTCATAATATATATAGCAGTTCATGACATCCAGTCTTACAAATTTCAAAACTCCGTCATCTCTCTCCCCACATCCACCACTGCTGGCGGCTCACCTCCAACTGTGTAACGCTACGCGCTGTTCATATCCAGCTGCCCAACACTACAATGGCAGATATTCCAACAACAATGCAAACCAGCCACAGACTGCACACAGCACATACAGAGCGCTATGTGGCGTTACCAATATAAAAACTTAAACAGCCTACTTACATAGCCCCCATGCTCCCCACAAAAAATTTTACAAATTGTTTCGGGCAATGGCCAATACAGATTTGAAAAAAATTTTCATAATTACAATAACAAAGAAATCAAATGCACACACTTATTGATACAATGTTGGTCAAAAGCTAAAATTTTCTCACAATCCATAAAGACAGTCCTGATTGTTCATCACAGTAAAATAGCAGTGTTTTTCTCAAAGTCTGAGCAGTAGAAGAAAATGCACACGAAAGTAGTGGATTTCCATGCAGTCTTGAAGAAGTAGTGTTGTCCTTCCAATGGAAGGACAGTGCTGACTCTTGACATGCAGACAGGTAATGGGCCACAACAGAGCAAACCCACAGCGAAGTCAGTCGAAATTTTGAAGAATATTGGTAGGTAGGTCATCACAGAGCAGACCCACCGCAGTCCTGGTAGAGATTATGGTATTGGTGGGCCGTCAGAGGTGCAGACCCACTGTGGTCCTTGTTGAAATAATGGTATTGGTGGGCCATCAAAGATGCAGACCCACTGTAGTCCTTGTAGAGACGGCCAGCAACCATATGTTGCGACTGTGCAGGTGCACAATCACCATCGAAGAGTCTTGCGGAGAATATAGCAAGTCCATAAACCACCACATGTGCACTCCCAAAAAATTTTTTGGAATATCCTTACACCAGCAATGCTGTTATCCAGTCCCTTGCTGAATTATCAACACACGTGCATCCACTAACAGTCCCAACTTCTCACATACTGTGCATATATTATGACCAACAGAAACGTGTGCAGTGAAATGATACTTAATTTGAAAAACTGTCGTCTATACAATTATAAATTTACAATATAAGAATACAATTACAAAGGTACCAAATACATAATTAAAGAACATAACAGTACAGATAACATTTGTAGTAGCACAGGGTTTACAAAAGAATAGAAATAAACATATACATCAGTGTTACAGAAATTATGTCATAAGTAAATACATAAAAGATCAGAATAACTTTTGAAACATCACCTTCACACATGAGCATTAAAACAAAACAGAATAAATAATGTCTAAACATATTTACAAACTAAATAACATATTATCAGAAAAATTCTACAATGTAACTCTCATCAGATAAACACATAAAGAAACGAAGAACACAAATACCCAAGGGTACACAAACACATAGTGGGATAACACAAGGAAAGGACAGGGTTTGTTTTACTGCAGTATTTTCCAAACAAAACTTTCTTTACTTCTCGGAGATCTCCCTTCGTTCTTCATTATTTCCAAAAAGTCCTATCTATACCTCCTTTCTGTACTTTTTTCGTAAAACTTCTCAATGCATTTCTTTCAATTCATCACAATTCATTCTCTTATATAGTCTACCCCCTCTTAAGCTAACTTAAATCTACTGAGCTCAGATGCTAAACTAAGGGACGAGGCAATTCAGCAGCATAAAACAATTAATACAAACAGCAATGACAAAAAATTCAAATTGGCAAGGCAAGCAGCATTATAGAAACTAGCAAAGCAATTGCAATATTACAACTAATGTAAGGCAATGTGCAGCAAACAAGAAAAATAAATTAGTAGTAAAACTGGCTTAACAGAGTAATACAAAGTCAAATTCAGTAACATTATGCCTGGCAAAGCGCAGCAGCAAATGCAATAACTCATATCTAAACATGACAAAGCTCAAGCAGAAAAAATATTACAGTAAAGATGGCCATGTCTAATACCTATGTCACATCTTAGTGTCTATGTAATTAAAGTGGTGCACAACAACAACTTATTGTAAAAAAAAAAGAAAATTATGTATGCAGTTACTGTTACTAGTCCCTTCTTTCCTTTCCAAGTGCTCCTTTTTCACAAAATTATTATTTAATAAATCTGTTGACAAAGTGTTCATATTAGCAAATGCATTTTATTTTATTTTATAAAACCAATGCTGCAACACAGCTGGAAACTAGATATAAAATGAAATAAGCAACTATGAAAAGCAAAGCATAAAAATATCATTCAATAGTCATGTGACATTTCATAAGTTAGTAGAAATTCTCTCAACTCTTGTAGAAAGACGCTTGTCATAATCAGGTGTACAGATTTAAGTATCTTTCCAAGTAGTGAGTGTGTCGTATTTGCGATGCTTTCTCTAAAGGAATGTCAATGGCGAGGATAATGGCCTCTTTTTTTCTCCACCTAATGGCTTTCATTTGTCAGACGACTACCTCTCAGCTGGGCGCCCAAAACGCATTACGTCAAGGTCACTTACCTTTCTTACTGAAATATTTACGATAGCAGTTTCCGCTACAGTGGCAGTCTCATATAAAAAATTTCACAGGTCAAGAATTTGCGTTACAAATCTGTAGAAACAAAATCCTATTGATATAACAGTGTCCAAAAAAATTTTCGTCGACATTGTAATACATTCACGCATTTACATACATTTCATAATTCTAAAATACGATTCTCCCGGTTTCCAACATCCTTTTGCACAAAGCAGAGTCCCTAACCACTACTCATTATTCCTTACCTTATTATACATACATATTCGTCGACACTTCTTCAATATTTTATCAAAATAAAATACATAGCATAATCAAATTCCTCATTTATCGTAGCATCATCTTATGGATCATAAACATACCTCAACAGCATAATACACATTGTCATCGTAATAGTAACATCATAAAAACTCAGCCAAATCACAAAAACGTCGTAGCTTTCAGCTATAATGTCAAAACCTAAAAAAAATTCTCTGCTCATTTCAATAGTGTCATCTACCTCAATTGTACTTTAAAAATCGTGATCCCATACCAAATATATCATTCAAAGCTCTCATAATATCACAATGGTTCCGAAAAAATATGACCAGTTCACAAAGTACAGACAAAATACCATTTCGTAAGTGTGAAGTTACCCAACTGTGTAATTGCGTAAACATGTGTCACTGATGTAGTAAAAAAAAATTTTATCTCTCAGTTAAATGATCAGATAGCTGTGTAATTTGTGTGTTAGAGAAATATGGTAGCGATGTGTAAAGTTGTATAAGCAAATACCATATTAGCTAGGGCTCCTTGTGCTTGCCAAACACATGGTACACAAAGTAAGCGTGTATCCCCCTGAGGATTAATGTAATTATACCCTCAGGTGTTACAGATTACAGCAATGGAATGAAATGTATCATGGAAAACTTTCTTTGTAATTAAAAAATCTTTAAAAATAAATGTTTTAAGTACAAAATTAATCACTCAAATGCGTGTCCTGTAGCGCTAAATGAGCGTCTTGTTGTAAGATAATTCTGTGGAAGTGTCGTAGTTATCGTCCTCTGTAAGCAAAGTTCTACCGAAGTCAATGTACTTACCTCGTAATTAACGAAGTGAATTGCTTTGAGTATAGATATCTTAGTTATTACGCTTATTGCCATGATGAAGAAAGTACTGTGCTGTAACGTATTGTTGTGCTACTTAACAGGCTGTCTCACTGTAGCTATACCACAAAAGTTACTACCAAAACATGTTTTACTTTCCAGAATAATACAGAAAAACTGAGCAGATATAAAACAGAAACACTGCAAAAGCAACATTGTAAATTGTCACTCATTAGTAGCGTGGTGATAAAATAGTGTAGCTGTCACATAAACAAACCACTGTGTCGTCTGTTCACTATAACAATGCATTCGCAATTACTTTTCTAAGTTACCTACGTTCTTGACTGGATAGTTAGTTAGCTTTAAAACATAGTTGCACGTTAACAGTTTGTAAGTGTGACGAAGAGTACTAGTAATGTGAAGTGAAAAAATTTATAGCAAAGACTAAGTTAAAAAGCAGATTATCTCTCAATAAATGGTTTTACACGTGAAATGTGGTGTAACCCTTTGCTCTTCCTAGTACGCAGAGTTTCGACTTCAACGCAATTATCATGTGGTATACATCGGTAAAGAATACTGGAATTTTTCTCAAGGTTAGGGTCTATGTTATATTTCCCTGAGCCAGCGGGCGCACGTGGCTGCCTGCGGTGCGAGTCATTGTCTGTTTCTTTGTTGGCGCCCGTCGTTATTGGGATTAGGAGACCTAACTTCTACAAATTCACCGTGATGAGAAGGCCCTGCCCTGTTTGAAGCTCGCCAGTTCTGATGGAATTCAGGTCTGTCGTTTTGTCGGTAGTTTACATAGTTTCTTGTTTGTCGGTCATGTGGTGGAGAATTTCTCCCGGAATCGTAACTGCATGGTGGACCGTTGCGTCTGAAGTTATTCTGTCTCCCTTGATAATAATTATTTTGGTTCCCAAATTGTCTGTTTCTCTGATTGTCTCTGTGATAGTCACTACCACGGAGAGGTGATCTTTCCCTGTAATTATTACTACTCTGCCAACGGTTGTCATATGGGTGGTATCTGTTTTGGTCACGATTTGTGTTGTTAGAATAGCCTTGTCTTGTCCAGTTATTATTTCTTTCGTCGCGGAATTGCGACGGATGTGACCTGTAATTGTTGTGTTCCTGTTTTCGCGTTCCGCTATTGTCAGAGTCGATTTCTAATTCTTGTAAGAGTCCCTGAAAAGCTTCAATGTCGTCTTTGCAACGTCCTGCCAAAATAATATGTCGTAAATGTTCAGGTAATTTGATTAAGCAAATGCGGATGAGTTCTGAAGGGCTGTATGGGTTTGAAAGATATTGATTCTTATGCAACATGTCTTCAAAATATTTGACAAGACTGGAAAATTCAGATTGTTCAAAGTGTTTCATCATCATGATGCTATGTTTTACTCGGTCTTGTGTAGCTTGAAACCAATATGCTGAGAGGAAGGCATGGTACAATTCTCCTTCACTGTGACAATCGTGAATGACTGATCGCATTCTTACAGCTGGTTCATTCCCTAAATAGCCACACACAAATTCTAATCTGTGCTCTAATGACCAGTTGGGAGAAAAAGAATGAGATAATTGATGGAGCCACGCTTGTGGATGAATGTCGTTGCCGGAATTCTTAAATGTTTTAAATTTACGTGTAGTAATGAACAGCTTATAGTCAAAATCATCATGTCGGCGAGTCGCATATCGGTCATTGTTACGTCGTTTCGGCGGTTCCATTTCAGAATTCGGTACACCTTGCCAATTTCTTTCATAATTTCCGAAATGGGCTGTGTTATTATTTTGTGGCTGTTCCATATTTCTAAGTTCCTCTTCCCGTGTTGGAGCGCGAGTGTCCTCTGAAATACGTAATTCTTGTATTATTTGTGCCAACTGATCTTGTACTTCCCAGATTTCTCTTTTATACTGTGTATTGATTTGATTTTGATTTTGATTTTGTTTGAATTTTCTAATTTGTTCATACTCTTCAGTGTCTGTGAAGGCTACAGGTCTTGTGTCATTCAGATCATCATCTACCTTTGTAGATAAGTTAGTGAACTGATCTGAAAGTTTGGCTACTTTATCCGTTAGTGAAATTATTTCCTCTGTGTGTTTTTCTGAACCAAGTTTCAGAGTGTCCATTTGTGTTGAAATCGTATCTACTGCGTCTTTTAAGTTTTCCTGAGTTTTTGCAAGCTGCATAACCGAATCGGTAGATGCAGCTGAGTCAATTTTAGCTTACAAGATGTCCTGATTTTCATGAACAATAGTTTGCAGTTCCTTTATGGCTGCTTCGTGATACTGTAATGCATGTTCATGACGCGAAAAAATAGGTTGGAAATGCTCACAAATTTGTGTTTTTACGTCGTTACAGACTTTTTGACATTTCGATTCGATTTTATGTAACTCAGTAGTTAAATCTTCACGTGTTTGTTCAAGCGTGGTGTGAAGATTTTGTTCCATTGCGTCTAACTTTTGAAGATGTTGTCCCATTTGTTTCTGATTTTGTTCAAGCGTTGTGTCTAACTTTTGAAGATTTTGTTCCATTGTGTCTAACTTTTGTAGCCTTTGTCCCATTTGTTGCATTAACTGTAATAACAATGCACTGGTGTCTGAAACATGTTCTTCAGTGCTTTTCGGCAGTGAATTTGCACCGGCAACATTCACATTTTGACAAGCGGAAAATGTGTCTTGACTCATTTGAGAAAACGGTGAGAACCCAAAACCTGAGTCTACAGTATTTGCAATATTGTGTCCTGTCATTTCGGAATCCTGAGGCGAGCTGTTGCCGACCGATCGATCGATAATGCTTCCCTGTTCACTAATTGTTTCACTGTCTACACCATTATTTGCCGCCCGCTCCATTTCCCTATGCACAATTACCAAATTACTACTTTGAATGTCTGTTAATTCATTACACAGTGGTGCTGATAAGCTACGCTCGTCGTCACTATTATTTCTGTTTACTTTGGAGCCTAGTGTTACGTTTTTCACACGCCATTATTGTCACAATATTTCACACGATAACACAGAAAAGCACAATTTGAAGAGCAAAAATAAGAGAACACATTAACATAGCACTGAAAAAAAATCTAGTTAATTGCAAGCGCAGATGCGAAATACTTGGTGCAAATTTACATGCATGCCACAACTGTTTTACTGTACAACAATGAAAGACTGCAACTACAAAGGAGATTCTCTCTACAATTACGCGCTAGCAATAAACTAAAGCTACACTAATTACACAAACTACAAGAAAAAATCAGAAGATTCCAGTGAGGTATCATCGGCTAAGGGTCAACATATGGAACATCCCCTTTCAACAATTATACAAGACTGTGCTTAAACTGACACACAATATTTTTTTTCAGCGCAACGCAATCTGACTTTCAATAATCCCTACAAAAGAATGGCCCTGACTAACATTAACCTATACCTTTCACAAATCACTTACCTCACAAAAATCTTTGTTACTCGAACTACTGCAATACAGCGAGCGCCACTACTGCCAGCTAAATAAAAGATTCAAACTACGGAAGGCACTAACTACTGATAGGCATAGATAGCAAATGAAAGATTTTAATAGAGAACAAACAATGTATTTACCTTAATAGTCATAATATATATAGCAGTTCATGACATCCAGTCTTACAAATTTCAAAACTCCGCCATCTCTCTCCCCACATCCACCACTGCTGGCGGCTCACCTCCAACTGCGGAACGCTACGCGCTGTTCACATCCAGCTGCCCAACACTACAATGGCAGATATTCCAACAACAATGCAAACCAGCCAAAGACTGCACACAGCACATACAGAGCGCTACGTGGCGTTACCAATATAAAAACTTAAAACAGCCTACTTACACACTTCCATGTGGTGAGTACTGTGTGAGTCTCAATCTGTGTATGAGACAAAGGATAAAGAATAGTACTCGTCCAAGGTATCAGTTGAGGACTTGTGTGTGTGACGAATAAGATCTTAATATTACTTTGTGTGTTATGTTTCCGTGTGACGCTAGATTCGAACTCTAATACTCTGAGAGAGAAGCAAGGTGAGTCAGCCGTCTATCCAGCAACGCCACTTGGCTTGTATCGCAGAGGAAGATATGCATATATCCCCCAGAGTTCGTAGTAGGAAAGAAAAGTTACGAAGTGGGGCAGTGTCGTATGAAACTGGAATGAATACTAATTAAAGTGGGAAAGCTGAAAGTGAAGTGGTTCTAACGTTGTGACTATTCCATGTGTTGCATTCTATGTTGCCAGTGTGATGTATTTCATGTAATTTAAGTATATGTGGTTTGCATGGGAGAGTAGTAAGATTGGTTCAGAGGCATGGTTTATGCATGTTCCTTTTGTACCGCTCGGTCTGGGGTAAATTTTCGTGATGATGGGTGTGAGAGTCGAAGTGTGAGATATAGCAAAACATCCACCATCCTATCCAGAAAGTGCACTGTAGCGTGAGATAATTACGAGACCATAAGGTAGAGAATCACCAATGTAAAACCATGCCCACTGGGTGGAGTTTCTCATGTGTAATTGTTGTATAAAATGTAATGGTGTGTTTACGTTATCTTTGAATCATAATAGAATTTATCGGAATAAAAAAGATAGTGAAAAGAAAAGGCCTTGTTCTTCGAATAGTGTGTAGTCATGATATCCAGAATTTATAATGTGTGCGCCGTTCATATTCAGTGCGATGGCCACGTGTTGATCAAAGCTGTTGGGTAAGAAAGAAAATGTGGTATTGCCAGAGCGTGGTGAACAATCAGAGTTGTGTAAATTTGAAATAGTCAGATGTGCGTTATCCGTTTCCGTTGCGTAATATTCAACAGGAGAATAATTTGTAGCTTAATTGTGGGTACTAGAGTTCATAATCAGTCATTGATGTTACTCGAGAAATAAGAATAAATCCACTCGGTTGGCAGACCACTCATCTTGCAGGCCGGACTGCTTGATGCCACAGTATGAGCAAGGCATGTGGGGCATGTGGGTGCCTCTCAAGGTTAAAGTAAGATATAGTGGGAATTAGTGAAGGTCGGTGGCAGGAGGAACTAGACTTTTGGTTAGGTGAACACAGGACTATAAATAAAAAATCAAATAGGGGTAATGCAGGAGTAGGTTTAATAATGAATAAAAAATAGAAGCTCGGTAAGTTACTATAAACAGCATAGTGAACGCATTATTGTAGTCAAGATAACACGAAGCCCACGCCTACCATAGTAGTACAGGTTTATATGCCACTTAGCTCCGAAGACGACGAGGAGATTGAAGAAATGTACGATGAGATGAAAGAAATTATTCAGATAGTGAAGGGAGAAAAAACTTTAATATTCATGGGGCACTGGAACTCGATAGTAGGAAAAGGAGGAGAAGGAAAAGTAGTAGGTGAATATGGAATGGGGGGAAGGACAGAAAGAGGAAGCGGCCTGGTAGAATTTTGCTCAAAGTATAACTTAACACTCGGTTTAAGAATCATGAAAGAAGATTGTATACGTGGAAGAGGCCTGGAGCCGCTGGAAGTATTCACATAAGTTATATAAAGATAAGGTAGAGATTTACGAACCACGTTTTAAATTGTAAGACATTTCCAGGGGCAGATGTGGACTCTGACCACAATCTATTGGTTATGAATTGTAGATTAAAACTGAAGAAACTGCAAAAAAAGGTGGGAATTTAAGGGGATGGGATCTGGATAAACTGACAGAACTAGAGGTTGTAGAGTGTTTCAGAGAGAGCATTAGGGAACGACTGAGAGGAATGAGGGAAAGAAATACAGTAGAAGGAGAATGGGTAGCTTTGAGGAATGAAAAAGTGACGGCAGCAGAGGATCAAGTAGGTAAAAAGACGAGGGCTAGTAGAAATCCTTGGGAAACAGAAGATGTATTGAATTTAATTGATGAAAGGAGAAAATATAGAAATGAAGTAAATGAAGCAGGCAAGAAGGGATACAAACGTCTCAAAAATGGGATCGACAGGAAGTGCAAAATGGCTAAGCAGGGATGGCTAGAGGACAAATGTAAGGATGTAGAGGCGCATACCGCTAGGGGTAAGATAGATACTACCTACAGGAAAATTAAAGAGACCTTTGGAAAAAAGAGAACGACTTGTATGAATATCAAGAGCTCAGATGGAAACTCAGTTCTAAGCAAAGAAGAGAAAGCAGAAAGGTGGAAGGAGTATATAGAGGGTCTGTACAAGGGTGATGTACCTGAGGACAATATTATGGAAATGGAAGAGGATGTAGAAGAAGATGAAATGGAAGATACGATACTGCGTGTAGAGTTTGACAGAGCACTGAAAGACCTGAGTCGAAACAAAGCTCTGGGAGTAGACAACATTCCATTAAAACTACTGATAGCTTTGGGAGAGCCAGCCCTGACAAAACTCTACCATCTGGTGAGCAAGATGTAGGACACAGGCGAAATACCCTCAGACTTCAAGAAGAATATAGTAATTCCAACCCCAAAGAAAGCAAGTGTTGACAGATGTGAAAATTTCCGAACTATCAGTTCAATAAGCCACGGCTGTAAAATACTAACACGAATTTTTTACAGACGAATGGAAAAACTGGTAGATGCCGACCTCCGGAAAGATCGCTTTGGATATCGTAGAAATGTTGGAATACGTGAGGCAATACTGACCCTACGAGTTATCTTAGAAGAAAGATTAAGGAAAGGCAAACCTACGTTTCTAGCATTTGTAGACTTAGAGAAAGCTTTTGACATTGTTGACTGGAATATTCTCTTTCATATTCTGAAGGTGGCAGGGGTAAAATACAGGGAGCGAAAGGCTGTTTACAATTTGTACAGAAACCGGATGGCAGTATAAGAGTTGAGGGGCATGAAAGGGAAGCAGTGGTTGGGAAGGAAGTGAGACAGAATTGCAGCCTATTCCCGATATTATTCAATCTGTGTATTGAGCAAGCAATAAAGGAAAGAATAGAAAAATTCAGAGTCGGAATTAAAATCCATGGAGAAGAAATAAAAACTTTGAGGTTCGCCGATGACATTGTAATTGTCAGACACAGCAAAGGACCTGGAAGAGCAGCTGAACGGAATGGACAGTATACTGAAAGGAGGATAATGGAATGTAGTCGAATTAAATCAGGTGATGCTGAGGGAATTAGATTGGGAAATGAGACACTTAAAGTAGTAGAGCAACTGAAGATGGCCGACGTAGGGAGGATATAAAATGTAGACTGGCAATGGCAAGAAAAGCGTTTCTGAAGAAGAGAAATTTGCTAACATCGAGTATATATTTAAGTGTCAGGAAGTCATTTCTGAAAGTATTTGTATGGAGTGTAGCCTTGTATGGATGTGAAACGTGAAAGATAGATAGTTTAGACAAGAAGAGAATAGAAGCTTCCGAAAGATGGTGCTACAGAAGAATGTTGAAGATTAGATGGGTAGATCAAAATGTCTCTGAGCACTATGCGACTTAACTTCTGAGGTCATCAGTCGCCTAGAACTTAGAACTAATTAAACCTAACTAACCTAAGGACATCACACGCGTCCATGCCCGAGGCAGGGTTCGAACCTGCGACCGTAGCGGTTGCTCGGTTCCAGACTGTAGCGCCCAGAAACGCACGACCACTCCGGCCGGCAGATGGGTAGATCATGTAACTAATGAGGCGGCACTGAATCGAATTGGGGAGAAGAGGAATTTGTGGCACAACTTGTCCTACCAACAGACCCCTTCTTCTAGACATTTTCTGAGGCATCAAGGGATCACAATTTTAGTATTGGAGAGCGGCGTGGAGGGTAAAAACCTTAGAGGGAGATGAAACACTAAACAGATTCAGAAGGCTGTAGGGTGCAGTAGTTACCTGGAAATGAAAAGCTGGCACAAGATACAGTAGCATGGAGAGCTGCATCAAACCAGCCTCTGGAATGAAGATCATCACAACAACAACGTCAACAATAAAAACAACAACAACCACCTTCGCTATTTCATCCCTCAAAGGTACCCAGTCTTCTTTCACTGTATTACTTTCCCTTATTCTTGTCAATCGTTCCTGTACGCTACTTCTGAAACATTAAAAAACTTCTGGTTCTTTCAGTTTATCCAGCCCCCATCTCCTTAAATTCCTGTCTTTTTGAAGCGTCTTCAATTTTAATCTGCTGAACATAACCAATAAATTGTGGTCAGAGTCCACATCTGCCTCGGGAAATGCCTTACAATCAAAACCAGGTTCCTAAATCTCTGCCTTACCTTTACATAACCTATCAGAAACCTTCTAGCGTCTCCAGGCCTCTTGCAAGTATACAGCTTTCTTTCATGACTCGTAAACCAAGTATCAGCTCTGATTACGTAATGGTTTGTGCAAAATTCTACCAGGCGGCTTTCTCTTGCATTCCTTACCCCAGTCCATATTCACCTAACACTTTTCCGTCTCTTCCTTTTCCTACTATCGAATTCCAGTGTCCAATAACTATTAAATCTTCGTCTCCCCTAACTATCTAATTAAGTTCTTTTACAGCATCATACATTTCTTCAGTCTCTTCGTCATCTGCGGAACTAGTTGGCATATAAACTGGTAGGCGTGGGCTTCGTGTCTATCTTGGCCACAATAATGCGTTCACTATGCTGTTCATAGAAGCTAATGCGCTTTCCTATTTTTTTAAATTCATTATTAAACCTACTCCGGCATTACCGTATTTCGTTTTGTGTTTAAATCTCCGAGTTCACCTGGCCAGAAGTCTCTTTCCTCCTGCCACCGAACTGCACTAATTCCCACTATTCCTTACTTCAAGCAATCCATTTCCCTTCTTAAATTTTCTATCCTGATTGCCCGATTAAATGATAGACATTCCACGCTCCGATCCATAGAAAGCCATTTTTTTTCTCCTGATAACGAAGGTCTCCTGAGTAGTCCCCGTCCGGAGATCCGAGTTGGGAACTATTTTACCTCCGGAAGTTTCCCCTTGCTTTCAGCCATTCGCACTACCAGCACAGCAAGGCTCTTTTGGTTGATGTTACAATGCCTGATCAGCCAATCATCCAAACTGTTGCACCTTCGCCGGCCGAAGTGGCCGTGCGGTTAAAGGCGCTGCAGTCTGGAACCGCAAGACCGCTACGGTCGCAGGTTCGAATCCTGCCTCGGGCATGGATGTTTGTGATGTCCTTAGGTTAGTTAGGTTTAACTAGTTCTAAGTTCTAGGGGACTAATGACCTCAGCAGTTGAGTCCCATAGTGTTCAGAGCCATTTTTTTTGTTGCACCTTCAACTACCAAAAAGGCTGCTTCCCCTCTTCAGGAACCACACGTTTGTCTGGCCTCTCAACAGATACCCCTCCGTTGTGGTTGCACCTACGGTACGGCTACCTGTATCGCTGAGGCACGCAAGCCTCTCCACCAACGGCAAGATCCAAGGTTCATGGGGGGAGGGGGGGGGGGGGGCAGAAGACTTAGTGGAATAAGTTATGCAACATATTTCGGGTTCTGATAGGAATGTTCCGAAAGGTAACTAGTTCGTAAGTTGCAGCCTTGCTCTGAACTTCTGAAGGTATGTAAACTTACAATGGTTGGTACAATGTGGAGAAAGAAGAGCGATTCCACCACCATTTGTAAAGAGTGCACTCCAGCATTTTCGGATTTCATGGGAACAAATCTTTGGTTTAGCATGCCACATTGCGGATATCAACAATGCAGCTTGATGTTGCCATCGGCGATTTCAGAGGTGATGCAGCTAAACCAGAGATCAATATTGTCTTCAGTATTACAAAATGTGGAGCTGATGTTGAAGACAAACTTGCTGCCCCGAATGATATTTGAAGAAGCAGTAGACAATGGAACTGACCATGTGAAAGGTCTCTGTTGTGTTCCTTTCATGTTAATTTCTTAAATCTGTTGTCATTTACGGCATACATTCCACTTCTAAATTTACTGTGGTGTTTCTGACTATCTGGGAGGAGACTGAGCAGTGGAACGTGTTACTTTTACACATAAACATGAACGATCTGTCACACTACTACACTTTCAAACACAGTTTATATGTAATTCATGTCACACAGTCTCATACGGAACCTACATCCGCTTTCTTTTATATACTGTATATGATAAGATACTGTGATCTCCCTTCCCTTCTGTGTGAGAGGATGAATGAGCAAATGTATTTCTAGTTGCATGCTTGATGGTAGCAGACAAGCCTGTCTGCTAGAGAACAGTAGGACCAACGTCGGAACAGGTAGCTACACTTTCTAGAAGCAGAGAGGTTTCTATTCTTAGTATGGTCCTGTCCGTCCCTTGTCATGTTGGTATAGGAAGCTGCCTCTCTGGCCACTTCCGTTTGTATTTGTGAGGCACCCCACAGGAGGGACCCACAGCAGTCTGTCCGCGGCGAGCGTCTGAAGTGGTAAGATCTTCAGCTAAGCGCGTGTCTGCTAAGTCCGTAGGACAATGGATTTCTTAAGTTCAGCCTAACTGAAAATTTAATCACCTTTATTTCAGGTTTGGCTCTAAAATATCTAACGTTATCTTAAATTGCAACGCAGTGTGATTCCAGTGTAAAGTTCAGAATATCTTCCGGTAGTTGCTTTGTCACTACTTTGTGAGTAAAGTGGAATCACGTTTTGATCAGTAACTCCAACTAAGATCATCAATCTTAAATGCGAATGTGCGTCTTGACAATATTTTTTAATATAGCAACTTCTCTTTATGTTCAACCCACATGGGATGTACTTTGTGAGACCAGTACCACGTGCTTATACATTTGTTTGACCCATCAGGTTAATAGTAAGACGATTGTAACCAGTTCGAGGTTTTTCTTTTGTAAATTGCGTTTCGATGTAATTTATTTTAATTATCAAAATTGTGGAGTTACACTCTTTGTGTAAACCAAGTTGACCACGTGAAGCATGTGGTGTAATCATCAAACTAGTCCTCAGCTATTCTTTTCGGGAAGATTTCACAGAGAGTTAGTATGAATTTAGTATACCAGTGTATGGTAATATCATGACGGACAGGATTGCGCTACGAACGTAACATCTTTGGGTGAAAATTGAATCGGTTGGTTGTGGTTAATTTCCTCTTGGATATGTTTCAACGTTCTTCGTGTGTTATTTTATGAATGCAGTGTTGTATGTAGTCTCCCAATCTTGGCTCCCAATTTGATGTGTTCCGTAAGATTACAAACTCACATTTTCACAATCCTAAATTAGGCACCAGTTTAGTTACGAATCAAGTTTGATATGCTGAAATTTTAACGGAACAATGATCAATGTTAAAATAAATGTCCAAATATAAACTGATTTATTTCTTTTTATTTAAATTGCCTTTTTATATATATACCACCGGTTATCGTAAGATGAGTACTATAACATTAATTATAATCTTTGTCTGGTTGGGAATTTGGTAAGCT
The DNA here is from genome assembly GCF_021461385.2 of Schistocerca piceifrons. Classification (NCBI taxonomy): domain Eukaryota; kingdom Metazoa; phylum Arthropoda; class Insecta; order Orthoptera; family Acrididae; genus Schistocerca; species Schistocerca piceifrons. The sequence goes on along the minus strand of NC_060138.1, from coordinate 452,255,581 downwards.
AGACTGGATACCTGGTGAAACAGTTGCGCAGTAATGCAAGGTTAACTTCCTCAGATAGCTCACAACTTTTAACCCACTTTTATGGTCTTCAATATCAGCACCGCTTTTAGAACAAATTAAAGCAACAACATTACACATGTTCTTTCATGAATGTACCAAGAATTAATGACCAAATAATTTATGGTTCTAATACCAAAACAAAACATATACGTACGAAATTCTTGAAGCATTTGTCTCTAGAACTCATCAGGGGCAAGGTGAATGAGACACACAATGTGAATCTCCCTAGAGAAGTAGCTGCTAGTTCGAAGACATTCCACAGGACCATTACATTAAGAACCTTCCACCAAAGATTAGAAAAAACAAAGTCGTTGTGTGAAATGACCAAGGAAAAAAGACCTTTAAATAATATATACTCGGAGGAGCCACATGGACCACGTATTAGTAATGTGTGACCATAATTGTCACTAAAGAGAAATTAGATGATGAATCATGAAAATGATTTTGCGTAATGAGTGTGTTGTGGTACTGCGTATATATAAAAGATATTTTGTTGATTGTAAGCTCAGTTATTTTAAAACAATAGTTTTGTACACCAAGTTTTGTATTGTATAACTCAATATTTGTAAATGGTATGTGACTAATGACTGATAAATAAAATTCCATTTTATTGTTGTCACTGTGTACTAAGAATCCATGCCTACTATAAAATGCGTGTGCGTAAGCGCGGTCTCCGCATCTACTCCTAACCCTCTGGACCGATTTCAACCAAACATGGGGCTCATATCCCCTACTGTCAGGCAACAATCGCTGTGGGGGCAACAACGACCTAAGTATCACAGTTCACGATGCGGCCAACGATAAATACAGGCTAGAGTTCACGTCTGTGTTACGTCAGCAATGTAGTGTTCATGGCCAACGGTAAACACTTATCAAAATCTGTCAGTGTAGAAAGGAAGCTTTTAGCTAAGATCGCCGATGAAAGTTAGAGGAAAGGCTGTTGTTTACATGTCGCTTCGCTTGCTTTAGTGCATTTAAGCCATAAAATGAGGACGTTATTCGGTGTGTGGCTACCACACACTGATCACTGCAAAGTATGAAGAGCACAAAATTCTCATAACGCAAAGCATGTTGCCTACAAAAACCGTAGTAAACTATTGGAATCTTACAAAGAAATAGCTGTAGCAATCGGCTGCATTCGTAGATGCTGCACGGTGGCTGATATGCTTACATATAAAAGAAAATGATGTGGAAAGAAATGGAGATGTGAAAAGCCGAGTGTGGTTAAAGCGTTGGCCTACACAAGCGAAATAAATGTACTTATTTGTACTGTAAATAACCTACTGAATCTTCATAAATTCCTCCTTAGCTGATTTGTACAAAAATAAAAAATGTTTTGCATCACCTCGGTACCGAGAATTCCGGAACCTGAACAGAAAATTGGAAGACAGATCAACATAAACATTATTTCCGCCCTTTTTATTGCTCATGAAAACCGCACATTGCATGTTGTACCACCATACAGAGAGACCTTCAGAGGTGGTGGTCCAGATTGCTGTACACCCCGGTACCTCTAATACCTGGTAGCACGTCCACTTGCATTGATGCATGCCTGTATTCGTCATCGCATACTATCCACAAGTTCCACAAGTCCCGATTGTCCCATTTCTCAACGGCGATTCGGCGTAGATCCCTCAGAGTGGTTGGCGGCCAACGTCGTCCATAAACAGCCGTTTCAATCTATCCCAGGCATGTTCGATAGGGTTCATGTCTGGAGAACATGCTGCCCATTCTAATCGAACGATGTCGTTATCCTGAAGTAAGTCATTCACAGGACGTGCATGATAGGGGGCGCGAATTGTCGTCCATGAAGACAAATACCTCACCAATATGCTGCCGATATGGTTGCACTATCGGTCGAAAGATGGCATTCACGTATTGTACAGACGTTACGGCGCCTTCCACGACCACCAACGCCTTACGTCGGCCCCACATAACGCCACCGCAAAACATCAGGGAACCTCCACCTTAGAATGAAGGTTCTCAATACCGGATTACATAGCTGCTGGTAAACCTTCCGGGACGTGAGGTCGGGTCCAAGAAATTCTTCCGTTCCTGACGTTTCATCCAGGATTGCGCTGGACATCGGACGCCCGAGAACAACATATGTACTGTAGGAAAGGGGGCGTGGTCGAGGTAACGTGAAAAGCAGAGATAACCCTTGTCAAAGATAAAACTCAGCTATCGATTATCGTCTTGTCAAAGATAAAATTGTCTAGCGGTTCTGCAGAGCTACTGTCCATATGCCGCAAAATTTCATTGCTTCCTCTTTTCTATTAAAATTATCCTGACGCTTGTAAATCTCAGTGGCTTTTCTACATAGTCGTGGATAATAATTTGACATTGTAGATAAAATTTGTTTCATAAAATTTCACTTCGTGGTTTCCTGACTGAAGAGCATGCTCTGTTACAGCTGATTTCTCTGTTTTCCCTAGTCGGAAAATACTTTTGTGCTCTTTTAGCCGTGTATTTACGCTCCTCTTGGTAGTTCCAATATAAACTTTACCACAGGTACACGGAATTTTGTGTACACCACATGTCGACAGAGAAGGGTATTTATCCTTCACAGATCGGAGTACTTGACTTATTTTCTTGGACCATGACCTCACATCCAGAAAGGTTTACCAGCAGCTAAACCTCCACCTTGCTGCACTCACTGGACAGTGTGTCTGAGGCGTTCAGCCTGACCGGGTTGCCTCCAAACATGTCTCCGACTGTTGTCTGGTTGAAGGCATATGTGACACTAATCGGTGAAGAGAACGTGATGTCAATCCTGAGCGGTCCATTCGGCATGTTGTTGGGCCCATCTGTACAGCGCTGCATGGTGTCATGGTTGCAAAGATGGATTTCGCCATGGAAGTCTGGAATGAAGTTGCGCATTATGCAGCCTATTACGCAGAGTTTGACTCGTAATTTGACGTCCTGTGACTGTACGAAAAGCGTTATTCAACATGGCGGCGTTGCTGTCAGGGTTCCTCCGAGCAGTAATCCTTAGGTAGCGGTCATCCACTGTAGTAATTGCCCTTGGGCAGCCTGAGCGAGGCATGTCATCGACAGTTCCTGTCTCTCTGTATCTCCTCCACCCCCTCCGTATAATAGGCGCTGCTGATGCGAGGTTGTTTATATCTTTGTGCGGGTTTAGTGACATCACTGAATAGTGTCAAAGGGGCTGTGTCTGTGCTACAATATCCATAGTTAACGTCTATCTTCAGGAGTTCTGGGAACCGGGTTGATGCAAAAAATTTTTTTATGTGTGTATATTGTTTCACATGTTTGTGGAATAGTTGGTAAAATGGTACATTATGAAATTCGAGTGCTATATTATAAGCTGGAATAGCTTTCGCCTATCGCTAAAAATATTAGTCTAATCATGAGACGATCTTTAGCATAACTATCATTCATGATTTGAATAGTGTAACACTGCACCAGTTACCCATTTCTTCACGGTTTGCACGATGCTTTGCGAGAATTTAATTCTATAGTCAAGTATAAATATTAACATATGTATTTTACGTGATGTTTCGGAAAAATCAAAAAGAAATCCGCCCAACAGCAGTAAATCATGAAAATACAGCTGCAGGGCAAGAGAGGCAGAACACCACATAAAATACGTATGTAAATATTTCCTCTTTGTAATGAGTACGAATTCTGAAAAGGCGTCATATTAATAGTAAAAAAATATGTAACTAGATCAGTGTTTCACCATTTAAACTGTAAATGACAACTGGAGGCTTTCTAAATACATCGAGTATGGTGAATGAAATTAAAATGGCATTTCTTAAACAAATGTCGTGTATGCAAATATGAGGGGCCACTTTCAGAAGGGTAAATGTTTGTTCATCCATCCTCAAATAATTTTCTCTGTTCTTTATGTTCTCGCAGTTTAGTTCCCGAGGCAAATTCTCGTGAATGCTTGGAGCTTCTCTTCTCGCTGTCCATTGTTTCACTCAAAATCGTTTCCATTTCTGTTTCTTTTCAATACGCTGGCCACCAACATATGCTGCTGTACTGGCGATTTACTGTTCGGCTTCCATTCCTTAACAACTCTGAAGAAAAATTTTACGATGCTGTAGTAGAACCAGTGAAATAGTTTGGTCAAAGAGGTGTGACTATATCTTTGACAAAGATTATTTATAGTGTAATACAGGCCTCCGGCTTGATGCGTATGTGTCGGCCGGCAGTAGTGCCACATTTTTGACGTCACACAGACGTGCTCTACGGCCCGTATTTATCGTAGGCCACGGTTCGGGAGATACGAAGTCATAAACAATGAGATGTGTGAAAAACTGCTGCTTCATGTATGACGTTTAAATTTACTACTTCTTTGCTAGTAACTCTATTCGGAACACATTTGCATGCTACATCCACAAATACCGCTGAATGTACCTACACACACATATCATTGTACGACTTGTAGCTCAGGAGATATGACGTCATAAACACTCAGATACGGGAAAAGCTACCACACCGTGCATGACGTTGTAGTACATCTATTCTTTACTACTGACACACTCCTACCGGCCTGTCAAGGAAATCCCTGACATCTAACAACTCTTTTGACACCTTTCGAACGGCTGTAGGCGGAAACAAAAGCCGTCCACAAAGCTATGAAGAGCTGTCAGCGAAGAGACGTTTACGAAACAGCGCTGCAGACACGCGAAGCAGCGTCGCCCAGCGTACAGGAACACTACATTTCTTAATTTGGTTGGTTACTTACACACTATACTTATACATTTGTACGTTATACATATTTGTTTGTACGACTGTTTCATAATTTCGAAGGTACTGTCACAACTACATGGACATGATTTTTTTCAATATTGCACCACAAATAGAAAATTGGTAAAATGAATGACGGGGCAATGCCGGATTCGCTAGCGAGGATACAATAAAATTAGCCCATAGTGATAACTTATCGACGTCTAAACCACTACTTTCGTTGTTAAAATATTGAACATGGGGTATAGCGGCGTAAGAATTCCAGGCCACACCATTCCCAGGTTAATCACTTTCCACAGATACTCATGACAGTAGCACGCGAACATCCGGCCAGCTTTGCCGTTTTCTAAATGCCCGTGTCCAGGCGCCAAGCCGTAAGAGCCCTGTGTCAAAGTCGCGTGCATTTTAGCGTCACGTGGTCGCAGCTCCACTGGCCGGAATCCAGCGTTGCGGTGGGCAGCGTTCGCAATGTTTTGAATCATCAGTGTAGGTGCGGTTAAAGAACTGTACGTTAAGCAACACTCCACAAGTTTTCTAGCGAATGACATGCAGCAGAATGGTCAGCTATTCGCCCGCGAGAGACTATCGCGCGTCTACTCCAGGAACGTCTGTTTACTCCACAATTAAGGAACTTCGAGACACGCTTTTGGCCTCTGCTTTGACCAAGTAATGACGCGAAGGCGTCTAGTCGGCACTAGTTCGAATAAATTACGAGCTGTTGGTCAGTTAGCTACACAAAGGGAGACACAGCCAATTCCACACGCAGACTCAATTCCATAGCTAACGGCACTGAGGTTGTAGTACAAATAATCAGATCGTTCTACTATGACGTAGATACGCAAATGCACCGAAATTGGTATTTTCCCTAGCTCATTCCTCAAGAGTTCAGTGAGCTCATGAACAACACATTAACATCAAAGTTTTAGTAATAACGATAGTGGAGTACAGGCCGACACTCTCGCCGCTCGATGATTTGACCACTAACCACGACGGTCACAGTGAAGCATAATTGAGTCGAATGTTCGCGGACAACTTGTCAATTCGGTACGCAGGAGCGGCTGTTCGTTTACGTGCGCTATATAGCTGTATATTGCGTGCGTGTTTCCTACAGTACACGCATCATGCGCTGAAGCCTTTGACACGAAACGGAAGTGGAGACGAGCAGCGAAAGTTTCTCGTTCATACATCCCTTTCCCGCAAAAATGTAGCGGTTCCTCGTGCACACTGGATAAGAGGGTCTGTCACCATATTTGATCGTTTATTAGACATTAATTCATTGTATCGGTTATTTTATGAAAGCGGGAACAACGATTAAGGCTTAACGCGCCGTAAACGACGGTCATTAGACAGCAATTTAACCTTCTTGGAGACGGCCACGGGTTGAAACTGGTAAAAGTTGTTAAGTCAAATGCGACTGTCCAAAAGCCAACACGAGTGACTTCTTGCCCTTGTCAGCCCTTATAACTTTTCCTATCTAATAATCCTTCCAGCGCCAGTTAACTACTCCAGAGAACAGTAGCAGATGTCTCTCTAATCTGACCCTTTTTTTTTTGTAAGGGTTCTCCACAGAGTTCTCTCCTGACCTTATTTTGAAAGTGTCTTCATTTCGTACGTTTCATTTGGATTGCTTGACTTCTAATAGCACTTTAAAACTCTAACTAAAAATCCCTAACCGTTCTTTCCACCAAACGTTCTTTCCAGATGCTGCTGTGCTGTCATCTCGAACTTGAACTTGTGTTTGTGCTTTTTTTTTTGTGGGATGCCACAATGTTGGTAGGCGACACCACTCATTAATGGATCCTGTTTGTTTATATTTATAAATATAACTTTTTACACTGCCTTCTACAACACTCGACATAGCTTTCTTAATAGTACGATAACTTTTCTGACAATTTACGATATAGAGTACATGTCCATCCGAAACATAGATATTCGTCCGGCTCTGAAGAACACGCGAAACATAGTGACTAGCGCAGCCAAAGTACTTCGTCTCCCCGACGCGCCAAAACGGACCGGTGTCCGAAGCACTTCGGCTCTATCATTTATGTTTTTCAAAACTAATGAAATTTAATAAACTAAACGGTAGACTCGTAGGGTGACATGTTGTTCTTATTGTTGTTGTGGTCTTCAGTCCAGAGACTGGTTTGATGCAGCTCTCCATGCTACTCTATCCTGTGCAAGCTTCTTCATCTCCCAGAACCTACTGCGACCTACATCCTCCTGTATCTGTTTAGTGTATTCATCTCTAGGTCTCCCTCTACGATTTTTACCCTCCACGCTGCCCTCCAATACTAAATTGGTGATCCCTTGATGCCTCAGAACATGTCCTACCAACCGACCCCTTCTTCTGGTTAAGTTGTGCCACATACTTCTCTTCTCCCCAATCCTATTCAATACCTCCTCATTAGTTATGTGATCTACCCATCTAATCTTCAGCATTCTTCTGTAGCACCACATTTCGAAAGCTTCTATTCACTTCTTGTCCAAACTATTTATCGTCCATGTTTCACTTCCATGGCTACACTTCATACAAATACTTTCAGAAACGACTTCCTGACAGTTAAATCTATACTCGATGTTAACAAATTTCTCTTCTTCAGAAACGCTTTCCTTGCCGTTGCCAGTCTACATTTTATATCCTCTCTACTTTGACCATCATCTGTTATTTTGCTCCCCAAATAGAAAAACTTCTTTACTACTTTAAGTGTCTCATTTCCTAATCTAATTCCCTCAGCATCACCCGACTTAATTCGACTACATTCCATTATCCTCGTTTTCCTTTTGTTGATGTTCATCTTATATCTTCCTTTCAAGGCACTGTCCATTCCGTTCAACTGCTCTTCCTTTGCTGTCTCTGACAGAATTACAATGTCATTGGCGAACCTTAAAAATTTTATTTCTTCTCCATGGATTTTAATACCTACTCCGAATTTTTCTTTTGTTTCCTTTACTGCGTGCTCAGTATACAGATTGACTAACATCGGGGAAAGGCTACAACCCTGTCTCACTCCTTTCCCTTTCATGCCCTCAACTCTTGTAACTGCCATCTGCTTTCTGTACAAATTGTAAATAGTCTTTCGCTCCCTGTTTTTTACCCTTGCCACCTTCAGAATTTGAAAGAGAGTATTCCAGTCAACGTTGTCAAAAGCTTTCTCTCTGTCTGAAAATGCTAGATATGTAGGTTTGCCTTTCCTTAATCTTTCTTCTAAGATAAGTCGTAGGTTCAGTATTGCCTCACGTGTTCCGACATTCCTACGGAATCCAAGCCGATCTTCCCCGAGGTTGGCTTCTACCACTTTTTCCATTCGTCTGTAGAGAATTCCTGTTAGTATTTTACAGCAGTGACTTATTAAACTGATAGTTCGGTAATTTTCAGAACTGTCTACACCTGCTTTCTCAATCTATCTGACACCTCCCAGTATCTCCAGAATTTTTCCATGAATACAACCTTCTGTTATGATTCTTAAACCAAGTGTTAGCTATGATTAAGTTTGTGCAAAATTCTACCAGGCGGCTTCATCTTTCGATCCTTACCCCCATTCCATATTCACCTACTACGTTTCCTTCTCTTCCTTTTCCTGCTATCGAATTCCACCGCCACATGAATATTGAAGGTTTTTCTCCCTTCACTATCTGGATAATTTCTTTCACCTCATCTTAAATTTCATCAATCACTTCGTTATCTGCGGAGATAGTTGGCATATAAAATTGTACTACTGTAGTGGGCGTGGGCTTCGTATCTATCTTGGCCACAATAATGCGTCCACTATGCTGTTTGTAGTAGTTTACCCGCATTCCTGTTGTATACATGGAAGAAGCCTGGAGATACTGACAGGTTTCAGATAGATTATATAATGGTAAGACAGAGATTAAGGAACCAGGTTTTAAATTGTAGGACATTTCCAGGGGCAGATGTGGACTCTGACCACAATCTATTGGTTATGAACTGTAGATTAAAACTGAAGAAACTGCAAAAAGGTGGGAATTTAAGGAGATGGTACCTGGATAAACTGACTAAACCAGAGGTTGTACAGAGTTTCAGGGAGAGCACAAGGGAACAATTGACAGGAATGGGGGAAAGAAATACAGTAGAAGAAGAATGGGTAGCTTTGAGAGATGAAGTAGTTAAGGCAGCAGAGGATCAAGTAGGTAAAAAGATGAGGGCTAATAGAAATCCTTGGGTAACAGAAGAAATATTGAATTTAATTTATGAAAGGAGAAAATATAAAAATGCAGTAAATCAAGCAGGCAAAAAGGAATACAAACGTATCAAACATGAGATCGACAGGAAGTGCAAAATGGCTAAGCAGGGATGGCTAGAGGACAAATGTAAGAATGTAGAGGCTTATCTCACTAGGGGTAAGATAGATACTGCCTACAGGAAAATTAAAGAGACCTTTGGAGAAAAGAGAACCACTTGTATGAATATCAAGAGCTCAGATGGAAACCCAGTTCTAAGCAAAGAAGGGAAAGCAGAAAGGTGGAATGAGTATATAGACGGTCTATACAAGGGCGATGTACTTGAGGACAATATTATGGAAATGGAAGAGGATGCAGATGAAGATGAAATGGTAGATATGATACTGCGTGAAGAGTTTGACAGAGCACTGAAAGACCTGAATCGAAACAAAGCTTCGGGAGTAGACAACATTCCATTAGAACTACTGACAGCCTTGGGAGAGCCAGTCCTGACAAAACTCTACCATCTGGTGAACAAGATGTACGAGACAGGCGAAATACCCTCAGACTTCAAGAAGAATATAATAATTCCAATCCCAAAGAAAGCAGGTGTTGACAGATGTGAAAATTACCGAACTATCAGTTTAATAAGTCACGGCTGCAAAATACTAACGCGAATTCTTTACAGACGAATGGAAAAACTAGTAGCAGCCGACCTCGGCGAAGATCAGTTTGGATTCCGTAGAAATATCGGAACACGTGAGGCAGTACTGACCCTACGACTTATCTTAGAAACTAGATTAGGGAAAGGCAAATCTACTTTTCTAGCATTTGTAGACTTAGAAAAAGCTTTTGACAATGTTGACTGGAATACTCTCTTTCAAATTCTGAAGGTGGCAAGGGTAAAATACAGGGAGCGAAAAGCTATTTACAATTTGTACAGAAACCAGATGGCAGTTACAAGAGTCGATGGACATCAAAGGGAAGCAGTGGTTGTGAAGGGAATGAGACAGGGTTGTAGCCTCTCCCCGATGTTGTTCAATCTGTATATTGAGCAAGCAGTAAAGGAAACAAAAGAAAAATTCGGAGTAGGTATTAAAATCCATGGAGAAGAAATAAAAACTTTGAGGTTCGCCGATGACATTGTAATTCTGTCAGAGACAGCAAAGGACTTGGAAGAGCAGTTGAACGGAATGGATACTGTGTTGAAAGGAGGATATAAGATGAACATCAACAAAAGGAAAACGAGGATAATGGAATGTAGTCGAATTAAGTCGGGTGATGCTGAGGGAATTAGATTAGGAAATGAGACACTTAAAGTAGTAAAGGAGTTTTGCTATTTGGGGAGCAAAATAACTGATGATGATCGAAGTAGAGAGGATATAAAATGTAGTTGGCAATGGCAAGGAAAGCGTTTCTGAAGAAGAGAAATTTGTTAACATCGAGTATAGATTTAACTGTCAGGAAGTCGTTTCTGAAATTATTTGTATGGTGTGTAGCCATGTATGGAAGTGAAACATGGACGATAAATAGTTTGGACAAGAAGAGAATAGAAGCTTTCGAAAGGTGGTGCTACAGAAGAATGCTGAAGATAAGGTGGGTAGATCACGTAACTAATGAGGAGGTATTGAATAGGATTGGGGAGAAGAGAATTATGTGGCACAACTTGACTAGAAGAAGGGATCGGTTGGTAGGACATGTTCTGAGGCATCAAGGGATCACCAGTTTAGTATTGGAGGACAGCGTGAAGGGTAAAAATCGTAGATGGAGACCAAGAGATGAATACACCCAGCAGATTCAGAAGGATGTAGGTTGCAGTAGGTACTGGGAGATGAAGACGCTTGCACAGGAGAGAGTAGCGTGGAGAGCTGCATCAAACCAGTCTCAGGACTGACGACCACAACAACAACAACCCGCATTCCTACTTTCCTATTCATGATTGAACCTACTCCTGCGTTACCACTATTTGATATTGTATTTATAACCCTGATTCACCTGACCATATGTCTTGTTCCTCCTGCCGCCGAACTTCACTAATTCCCACTATATCTAACTTTAACCTATCCATTTCCCTTTTTAAATTTTCACCCACCTTCCCGATTAAGGGATTTGACATTCCACGCTCCGATCCGTAGAACGCCAGTTTTCCTTCTCCTGATAACAATGTCCTCGCGAGTAGTCCCCGCCCAGAGATCCGAATGGGGGACTATTTTACCTCCGGAATATTTTACCCAAGAGGACGCCATTATCATTTAACCAGGCAGTAAAGCTGTATGCCCTCGGGAAAAATTACGGCTGTAGTTTCCCCTTGCTTCTAGCCGTTCGCAGTACCAGCACAGCAAGGCCGTTTTGGTTAGTGTTACAAGGCCATATCAGTCAATCATCCAGACTGTTGCCACTGCAACTAGTGAAAAGGCTGCTGCCCCTCTTCAGGAACCACACGTTTGTCTGGCCTCTCAACAGATACCCCTCCATTGTGGTTGCACCTACGGTACGGCTATCTGTATCGCCGATGCATGCAGGCCTCCCCACCCACGGGAAGGTCCATGGTTCATGGGTGGGATAAAAAGTATACAAAATTAATTAACAATTAATAAGATAAGTTACGCGCTTTGACGCCTAACACCCGAATGTGCCGACCAATCAGAAGGAAGTTCAGCATTTGGCAGGCTCTCCCGCGGGAATGATACATACGGTACCATCTGCTGCTTGTACCTCACTCCACCTTTGTACCATATGCTACTTGATGTGTCTCAAGATGCATGAAGGCGAACTGCTAGCAAGATAAACTACTGGCTGCCACAGCCAGGAAAATCACACCACCCTCCGCAATGCTGGATAGTCCTTGTCCGTCAGTATTATCTGTCTGGTCTTTGTTTAGCTTTCGTTGTTCCTTCGCGTTTCCACTCGGAAATCACACAACCAACAGTCGATTTGGGCAGATTTAGAAGAGATGAGTTGTCCCAGAGGAATCTGTTACTCAGGCGACGTCCAGAGACAAGTCCAGGTTCGAAGTCACTGAGCACTGCTGTTACTGCTACTGTACTGACAACACAAAATTTCTCCCACCTTTTATCCTGGACATCCACTGAGATCGTATTCTTCGGAGTAACTGGTTGTCCGTATGGTCGTAAGATTACGGCCGACTGCAGCCGAGTAACTTCCGACACATGACCAGCGCGAGCCATGGGGACAGAAGACTTACCTGATGAGATCATTTCCAGTGTCAGAACTCGGGCCAATGCAAACTATTTTCAGCAGGCATTTTTCTAAGACTCAGAAGTGCGTTTGGAGTAATGAATAGTAATTGGAAGTGACGACGAACAAGACTGAAATTGATAACCCTGACAATGTTTAGATGTGCAAATATAAATACTGGTTATACAACATTGTAATTGACAAGGAGGGGGAAGACCAGCAACTGCATTCACTTTCCAGCTAGTGCAATCTACAGGAAGAGACACCTCTCTCGGCGAGAAACGCGCATTCCACGCGAGATAAATTTATGACGTTGCTTTTGTCAGGGGAAGGGCACGAATCAAAGCGGTATGAGTGCGTCAGAGGATACTAGCTGCAAAGGATAAACGTGTAACAAAAGATGTTTTCTCAATTTTGCTTTTGATTATAGTTTCTAGAATTTTTTGAAGTATTATTGGATGTACTCCCTACTCACGTACCACATACACTGGAAAGCCAAACAAACTGGCACACCTGCCTAATATCGTCCAGGACCCCCGCGAACACGCAGAAGTGCCGTAATACGATGTGTGTTAAGTCCCATAGTGCTCAGAGCCATCTGAACCATAAATCCGTTAGAGTACGAGGGGGTGGAGATCTCTTCTGAACAACACGTTGCAAGGCATCCCAGATATGCTTAATAATCTTCATGTCTGGGGAGTTTAGTGGCCATCGGCAGTGTTTAAACTCAGAACTGTGTTCATGGAGCCACTCTATAGCAATTCTGGACGCTTCCTGCTGGAATTGCCCAAGTCCGTTGCAATGCGCAACCGACATGAGTGGATGCAGGTGATTAGGCAGGATGCTTACGTACGTGTGACATGTCAGAGTCGTATCTAGACGTGTCAGGTGTCCCACATCACTCCAACTGCACACGCCCCACACCTTTACAGAGCCTCCAGCAGCTTGAACAATCTCCTGCTGACAGGCACGATCCATGGATTCATGAGGTTGTCTCCATACCCGTGTCCGTGGATTCGCTCGATACAATCTGAAACGAGACTCGTCCGACCAGGCAACATGTTTGCAGACATCAACAGTTCAATGCCGGTGCTGACGGGCACAGGCGAGGCGTAAAGCTTTGTGTCATACAGTCATCGAGGGTTCAGGAGTGGGCCTTCGGTTCCGAAGGCACATCTCGACGATGTTTCGTTGAATGGTTCGCCCACTGACAGTTGTTGATAGCCCAGCATTGAAATCTTCAGCAATCTGCGGAAAGGTTGCACTCATGTCACGTTGAACGATTCTCTTTAGTTGTCGTGAGTCTCCTTCTTGCAGGATCTTTTTCCGGCCGCAGCGATGTCGGACACACTGTGTTTTACCAGAGTCCTGATATTCACGGTACGATCGTGAACTGGTCGTACGGGAAAATCCCCACTTCATCGCGACCTCGGGGAAGCTGTGTCCCATCGTTCGTGCGCCGACTATAGCACCACGTTCAAACTCACTTAAATACTGATGACCTGTTACTGTAGCACAGTAACCGATTTAAGAACTGCGCCAGACCCTTCTTGTCTTATATAGGCGTTGACGACCGCAGCGCCGTATTCTACCTGTCTGCATGCCTCTATATTAATATGCATGCCTGTACCAGTTTCTTTGGCGCTTCAGTGTATTTAATAAATGTCTACATCTACACCTACATACATACTCCGCAAGCCACCATACGGTGCGTGGTGGAGGGTACTTCGTACCACAACTAGCATCTTCTCTCCCTGTACCACTCCCAAACAGAACGAGGGAAAAATGACTGCCTATATGCCTCTGTAAGAGCCCTAATCTCTCTTATCTTATCTTTGTGGTCTTTCCGCGAAATGTAAGTTGGTGGCAGTAAAATTATACTGCACTCAGCCTCAAATGCTGGTTCTCTAAATTTCCTCAGTAGCGATTCACGAAAAGAGCCCCCCCTTTCCTATAGAGATTCCCACCCGAGTTCCTGAAGCATTTCCGTAACACTCGTGAGATGACCAAACCTACCAGTAACAAATCTAGCAGCCCGCCTCTGAATTGCTTCTATGTCCTCCCTCAATCCGACCTGATAAGGATCCCAAACGCTCGAGCAGTACTCAAGAACAGGACGTATTAGTGTTTTATAAGTGGTCTCCTTTACAGATGAACCACATCTTCCCAAAATTCTACCAATGAACTGCAGACGACCATCCGCCTTCCCCACAACTGCCATTACATGCTTGTCCCACTTCATATCGCTCTGCAATGTTACGCCCAAATATTTAATCGACGTGACTGCGTCAAGCACTACACTACTAATGGAGTAGTCAAACATTACAGGATACTTTTTCCTGTTCATCTGCATTAATTTATATTTATTTATGTTTAGAGTTAGCTGCCATTCTTTACACCAATCACAAATCCTGTGCAAGTCATCTTGTATCCTCCTACAGTCACTCAACGATGACACCTTCCCGTACACCACAGCATCATCAGCTAACAGCCGCACATAGCTATCCACCCTATCCAAAAGATCATTTATGTGGATACAAAACAACAGCGACCTAGCACACTTCCCTGGGGCACTCCAGATGATACCCTCACCTCCGATGAACACTCACCATCGAGGACAACGTACTCGGTTCTATTACTTAAGAAGTCTTCGAGCCACTCACATGCTTGGGAACCAATCCCATATGCTCGTACTTTAGTTAGGAGTCTGCAGTGGGGCACCGAGTCGAACGCTTTCCGGAATTCGAGGAATATGGCATCCGTCTGATACCCTTCATCCATGGTTCGCAAGATATCATGTGAAAAAAGAGCGAGTTGCGTTTCGTAGGAGCGATGCTTTCTAAAGCCGTGCTGATGCATGGACATCAACTTCTCTGTCTCAAGGGAATTCATTATATTCGAACTGAGAATATGTTCGAGAATCCTGCAACAAACCGATGTTAAGGATATTGGTCTGTAATTTTGAGGATCCGTCCTTCTACCCTTCTTATATACAGGCGTAACCTGCGCTTTTTTCCAGTCGCTCGGGACTCGGGACGTTGGGCAAGAGAATCGCGATAAATGCAAGCTAACAAGGGAACCTCCCCATCGCACCCCCTTCAGATTTAGTTATAAGTTGGCACAGTGGATAGGCCTTGAAAAACTGAACACAGATCAATAGAGAAAACAGGAAGAAGTTGTGTGGAACTGTGAAAAAAAAAGCAAAATATACAAACTGAGTAGTCCATGCGTAAGACAGGCAACATCAAGGAGAGTGTGAGCTCAGGAGCGCCGTGGTCCCTTGGTTAGTGTGACTAGCTGCGGAACGAGAGGTCCTTGGTTCAAGTCTTCCATCGAGTGAAAAGTTTACTTCCTTTATTTTCGCAAAGTTATGATCTGTCAGTTCGTTCATTGACGTCTCTGTTCACTGTAATAAGTTTAGTGTCTGTGTTTTGCGACCGCACCGCAAAATCCTGCGATTACTAGACGAAAGGACGTGCCTCTCCAAGGGGAACCGAAAACATTTGATAGCAAGGTCGTAGGTCAACCGATTCCTCCACTGAAAAACACGTCTGACATATTCTATACGACACTGGTGACGGCATGTGCGTCACATGACAGGAATATGTTGTCGACCCACCTAACTTGTACACTTGGCGAAGGGGTAAAAAGATTCTTCTACCTTTCCCGATTTAGGTTTTCTTGTGAATGTGATAATCACTCCCATAAAAGTGATGTAAACTTAAGAGTTTTTCACATAAACTGCAACAAATGATAGCAACAGTTTCACTGTCGCACAGTTTTCCCTGTGCTCTGTCAAAACATTTGTTTTTAACGTTTTCAAATTTTTCCGTGTGTAGACCGTCAAATCCTGCATATGTCTAAGCAAATCTGAACATGTCCTGGAATTTTGGAGAGCGAAGTTGATTATGTGTGAGTGCCTGAACTTTGATAATTGACACACTATCACGTAAACAATACTGCTCTGTGTACGTGTGCAGCATCGCAAAATCATAGAATCTTTTCACGAAGTATTTCACGGACGGATGGACAGATAATAATTGTCTGAAAATAAAAAATTAAACTTTTCACTCGAGGGAAGCCTTGAACGAAGGCCGGCCGGTGTGGCCGTGCGGTTCTAAGCACTTCAGTTTGGAACCGCGTGACCGCTACGGTCGCAGGTTCGAATCCTGCCTCGGGCATGGATGTGTGTGATGTCCGTAGGTTGGTTAGGTTTAAGTAGTTCTAAGTTCTAGGGGACTGATGACCTCAGAAGTTAAGTCTCATAGTGCTCAGAGCCATTTGAACCACTTGAACGAAGGACCGCTCGCTCCGCAGGTGGCCACGCTAACCATGGGACCACGGCGCCCTTGAAGTGACACACTCCTTCATGTTGCCTATCTTACACATGGACTACTCAGTTTGCATATTTTGCTTTTTTTTTTTCATAGTTCCACACAACTTCTTCCCGTTTTCTCGATTGATCTGTGTTCAGTTTTTCAGGGCCTATCCACTATGTCAACTTATAACTAAATCTGAGGGGGGGGGGGGGGTGCGATGGGGAGGTTCCGTTGTAAGTAAGGAGCCAATGCAGTAGAGTACTCTCTGTAAAACCGAATTGGAATCCCATCAGGACCTGACGATTTATTTATTTTCAACCCATTCAGCTGCTTCACAACCCCAGGGATGTCTATCAGTATGACCTTCATACGGGAATCTGTACATAGTAATATGTTTCTTGCTCCTTTATGATTTCGACACTCACGTCATCTGAAGCTTTCAACCATAACGTTGTAAATCGCGGTGGCGATCTTACATTCCACAGAAACCTGTTCTCATTCCTAAGACTTACAAGTTTCTCTACGTGCATAGTTTGTAATTACGTGCGAAACACAACCAGACACAAGCAACAACAGGCGTTCGCTTGTAGGTACTGCGTCCGACCAATCCCGTTTCACTGGGATTCTTGAGTCGTCGGCCGGCCGTGTACGGCCGCAAGCGGCCGACTTGGCCGTGTTCAGTGGACGCGCGCCAGTGCCGCTACATGTCTCGGGATTAGTCGGCGTGTACAGCCGTCCAGCTAGTCGCACTAATATAGTTCCAGCGGACGGAGAGCCTTACACTGCCAAGTACGCTCTCTCGTGATATCTAATGGTCAATTACACGTTACATAGGAGTGACCGGATAAGGTTGATCAGGTAGTGTGTATTGCCTCGAAGTGACGTGCTGTTCAGTCAGCCTGGTATTGTCTGCGCTTGTGTGTGGGAGTGGGGGTAGGGGAGGCGAGCGCGGCGCTATCAAGGCGGCCGTTTCGCCGCGCCGCCATCGGCGAGCAGACGGGCCCCTCTATTTTTAATCACCGGTTTTACGGCGCGGGCGACCCACTTCTGCTCGCGGTGCCTCCAGCGCTCCAGCGCCCGCCCGCCTCTGTGCCGTATCCCCCAGCGGCCGCTGCGGAAGGCCTGGCGCTGTCGGCAGGAATTACTCGCACGGTCCGCCAGCACAGCCCAGCTGCTATAGCCGAGGGTCGCTGCCAGCTAATTCCTCCTCTGCGTTAGCGCGGCCGCCTGTCGAGTGCAATGACTGGAGAAAGGCGGCCTTAGCACACTGCGAGCCCTGTCCAGTTCGCGAAACAGCCGGCGTCGCGGAGAGGCAGTGCGTGAGTTCGACATTTAACGACCTCGTTAAAACGGGGAACATTCGAGACGGCTGTAGATAACGCCCCAGAAGTTTCTGTCGTCTCTTCAGAGAACCTTCATTACTATAACTGTACAGCTGGCGAAATAATGTTATGACATCCTCAAAAACAATTTATACAGCGTGCTCGGAAACAGAACGAAAAGCTTGCAAGTGTGTTGCAGGGTAGGTTGTACAGAGAAATAATAATAATAATAATAATAATAATAATCATTTAAGACTGATTATGCCTTTCCGCGTTCAGTCTGGAGCATAGTCCCCCTATTCACTGCTAACATTGGTGCCTCTTCTGATGTTAAGCCTATTACTTCAAAATCATTCTTAACCGAATCCAGGTACCTTCTCCTTGGTCTACCCCGACTCCTCCTACCCTCTACTGCTGAACCCATGAGTCTCTTGGGTAACCTTGCTTTTCCCATGCGTGTAACATGACCCCACCATCTAAGCCTGTTCGCCCTGTCTGCTACAGCTATAGAGTTCATTCCCAGTTTTTCTTTGATTTCCTCATTGTGGACACCCTCCTGCCATTGTTCCCATCTACTAGTACCTGCAATCATCCTAGCTACTTTCATATCCGTAACCTCATCCTTATTGATAAGGTAACCTGCATCCACCCAGCTTTCACTCCCATACAACAAAGTTGGTCGAAAGATTGAACGGTGCACACATAACTTAGTCTTGGTACGGACTTCCTTCTTGCAAAAGAGAGTAGATCGCAGCTGAGCGCTCACTGCATTAGCTCTGCTACAACTCGCCTCCAGTTCTTTCACTATGTTGCCATCCTGTGAGAATATGCATCCTAAGCACTTGAAACCATCCACCTGTTCTAACTTTGTTCCTCCTATTTGGCACTCAGTCCGTTTATATCTCTTTCCCACTGACATTACTTTCGTTTTGGAGGTGCTAATCTTCATACCATAGTCCTTACGTTTCTGATTTAGCACTGAAATATTACTTTGCAAACTTTGAATCGAATCTGTCTTCACAACTAAGCCATCCGCATATGTGAAACTGCTTATTTTGTGTTCACATATCTTATCCTCACCCATTCAGTCTATTGTTTTCAACATATGATCCATAAATAATATGAACAACAGTGGAGACAGGTTGCAGCCTTGTCTTACCCCTGAAACTACTCTGAACTATGAACTCAATTTACCGTCAACTCTACAGGTTTTTATATAGATAGTCAGGCAGCAGTTAATTGCTTGCAAAATCTCGAAGAACAGACAATAACTTCTTCCTAGGAACCCGGTCATATGCCTTTTCTAGATCTATAAAGCATAGATACAATTCCCTGTTCCACTCGTAACACTTCTCCATTTTTTACCGTAAGCTAAAGATCTGGTCCTGACAACCACTAAGAGGCCTAAACCCACACTGATTTTCATCCAATTTGTCCTCAACTAATACTCGCACTTTCCTTTCAGCAATACCTGAGAAGATTTTACTCACAACGCTGATTAAAGAGATACCTCTGTAGTTGTTACAATATTTTCTGTTTCCATGTTTAAAGATTGGTGTGATTACTGCTTTCGTCCAGTCTGATGGAACCTGTCCCGACTCCCACGCCATTTCAATTATCCTGTGTAGCCATTTAAGACCTGACATTCCACTGTATTTGATGAGTTCCGACTTAACTTCATCCACCTCAGCCGCTTTATTGCACTGCAATCTATCTTCCTCAAATGTGATCCTATTTCCATCATCATTCCTATCCCATTGTACATCGAAATCTGAAACATTTCTGATCGCATTTTCACCTACATTGAGCAACTCTTCAAAATATTCCCTCTACTCACCAGCAGTTTTCCTGACCTGTCCAAAATACTTGTCATTTCCTTCTTACCTCCCTTTCGAAGACTGCTAATTACATTCTAGAATGGTTTCCCAGCAGCTTCACCCAAAGTCTTCAGCCTGTTTCCGAAGTCTTCCCAAGATTTCTTCTTGGATGCTGCAATTATCTGTTTGGCTTTGTTTCTTTCTTCAACATATCTTTCTCTGTCTACCTGAGTTCTAGTATGTAGCCATTTTTGATACGCCTTGTTTTTCCTTTTACAGGCTGCCTTGACTGTGTCATTCCACCAAGCTGTTTGCTTCATCCTACTTTTACACACTACTGTTCCAAGACATTCTTTAGCCACTTCTAGTACTGTGTCCCTGTAGCTTGTCCATTCCTTTTCCAATGACTGCAATTGACTACATTCAACTAACTGATACCTTTCTGAGATCACTGTTATGTACTTGTGCCTTATTTCCTTATCCTGAAGTTTCTCCACTCTTATCCTCCTACATATGGACCTGACCTCCTGCACTTTCGGCTTCACAATACCAATTTCACTGCAGATTAAATAGTGATCAGTGTCATCAAAGAATCCCCTGAATACACGTGTGTCCCTCACAGCCTTCCTCAATTCCTAATCTGTTATTATATAGTCAGTGACAGATCTGGTTCCCCTGCCTTCCCAAGTATACCGGTGAATGTTCTTATGTTTAAAAAAGGAGTTTTGAATTTCTGTGCCAGTGTGGGCTCAGTAGTCACAGAGTTGTTTCCCGTTCCTGTTGGCCTCCTCCTCCTCTCCAAATTTACCCATAACCTTTTCATAGCCTTCTGTTCGATTTCCAAATGGCTCTGAGCACTATGGGACTCATCTGAGGCCATCAATCCCCTGTTCGATTTCCAATCCTGGCATTAAAATCACCCATGAGCAGAACACTGTCCTTGTCCTTTACTGTAACAACTACATCACTGAGTGCGTCACAAAAACTATCTATCTTATCTTCATCTGCCCCTTCACAATGCGAATATACTGACACAATCCTAATTTTCTTGCTAGAGAAATAATTATTAAGAAAAATATTCGATACGTTGCGCCGTTTCAGAGTCAGTCAGTAGTGATTACGGAACTATATGGCTCTAGAGATCTCATCATCTTCAACACCTATGGTGCCTATTTGCGGACTGAAGCGACGAATGAAAATTTATACCAATGTAGGGATTCGAACCCGGATGTCCTGCTCACTAGCGAGACGCACTAACCACTGCACCACCCTGGCATAGTGGCTTTGCGCAACTGTAACGACTACCCTAGCACGTCTGCCTCCTCAAATCAAATTCCTATTCACGCCTCAACCCAGTTCTTAACTTCAGCCTGCATATGTAAATCATATATGTTTAACTTTTGATAAGGTCTCTGGAACCATATAGTTTCAGTTGATTAAAGCATCTATACCTGGGTTTCACGCAGGAACACCGTTTCGCTCGATGCTCAAGAGCTGTTCCAATACAGCTGGTGAGACGCTGAGTTTAAGAGCAATACCAACTGGGCAGAAGTGTGAATGGGAATTTGGACTGAGAAGGGAGGCGTGCAGCGTAGTCCGTACAGTTGCGCCAGGGCGGTGTAATCGTTTGTGCATTTGCCTAATGAGCAGGAAACTCAGATTTGAATCCCGATCTTGGTGAAAATTTTCATTCTTTGCTTCAGTCTGTACATAATTAGCACTGAAATTGGCCAATCACGCCGTTGCGCGCGCCCAGATTCAAACAGTCTTCTTGACAGAATTAATGTCAACTGTTCTCATAGCACAGATGATAGCGCACGAGACTGTTCAGCCTTTGGCTCAGGTTAGATCGTCGCTACCGTCCCACATCTAATTTTTGCATCGCTCTCATGTTGTTTTAGGAAACCAAAGGATGAACACGTTTGCCGACATCGTTTCTGGCCTGCAACTTGAAATAGCTTACGTAACGGCCAGATTGACAAACTTCAATGCTAATTAACTCGTTCGGAAACGGCGCAATGGATCGAAATTTTTCTCAGTTATTTCACAACACAAACTACCCTGCAACACCCCTGCAAGCTTTTCAGATCACCCTGCGTTTTGTGAACATTTAACTGGAAGTGAACTAGCATTCTTAAATTCCACGAAATCGGAGACAAATCGCGCAAAAAAAACATCGATACTCCAAAAAGAGGTATTTGTAGAACAGCTACTTGCCACTAAACTGATGCAGTATTTGAATAATGTTTTTGTTCATTCCGACGGGGTCGTTCACGTCGGAGAATACGTTCTCTGACTGACCCTGGAACATGTTCCCGATTGTCTGCTGTTTTCCAAAATCTTCTAGTCCATAGCTGACCCCTGTCCATTTCCTTTCCTATTATTAATATTTAAATACCAGCTGTACCTGGCCACGCTATGCTGTGGCTCAGCCTGCTTAAAAGGCAAAAGAAGGAAGGAAGGAGAAAGGAAGGAGAAAGCAGAGGTCACTAATACGTATGGGAACTGGATCTACGTCCTGATCTCTCCCTTGCTTCTGTCCTTCGCACAGGGTGCCATTTAAAAAAAGTCATACCACTGTTCATATCTCTGTAAAAAGCAAAGCTACAACGAAGGCAACGATGCTGGTTGATGTCCCCCTGACGGCTAAAGAATATTTGCTTGAAACATTTTGTAATTTGCATCTGGACAAACAGTTATTTAGGGTGGTCAAGATAAATGGAACACCCTCTATATGCACGTCCCCACATTCCAAATGAGAATGGGCAACGTCACAGCAAACAGTAAACTATGTGCTCCTACCAAGTTGTCCAATCATTGACGTCTCAATACCTCTGCAGCTATCCGATAAAATGAAGTTGTAGAGAGAGCTGCAACGTTCACGTGCTACCCGTCGGTACGCCTTCCAAAAAAGTTTTGGACGAGGTGCTATGCTCTCTCTGCAGGAGCCGCCGACACCAGCGCCACAGCAGTGGACCACGGCACAGCTAGCCCTGGGAATATTGGCCGACCGCAGCTGTTCAACACCTATCCTATAAGAAGCCGCTACCCCAGGGGAGTATCACCACGTCATTGGCTCCAAGTAACCTACGCGTCAGAGAAACCCCACTCTGTGTTTGTGTCGCGAGCAGAAACGGTCAAGAAATTCCTTTCCCCCTGCCAGTGATCACAACAGATAGAACAGAGAAGCTGTTCGGCGACCAGTAAACGAAAATGAAGCCAAGCAGTGCCAGCGCACTGCCGGATTCAGAGGAAGCCGGCGCTTCGTAAGACCGACATTGTGTATCACTTCTCGAAGACGCGATGCAGCCAGCGGATGCTGTACGAATAAAGACTTTCTACAAAAGTTTTCTTATTACGCCTCTCTCTGAATACTGAGAATAATACCAGTAATGAAATATGTGTGTTGGAACTTAAATAGTGGCAACACTGCTGTGGAGACACTACACAATGGAATCTGCTTTTGTCGCTGATAGCACACGTTGTTGACATACCTGCCTTACCTCAGAGCAAATGGACTCGCCCGTCCCACGTCACCGGCGTGCGCACAATCTAGGGAAAAACAGTCACTTGTGAGCGAGCGGTCTAACGTAACGGTGTCACTATGTTTTCGAAACAGGAGCAACGGAGTTGGATCAAGATTGAATGTGCCAGAAGTCTTACAGCATGACAGTGTCATCACGGTCTTCAAGAGGCGTGCGGGGAATCGGTATTGCCGTACAGAACAGTGGCACGTTGGGTAAAAGCCTTCAACGAAGGTCGGCAAACTGTGGCAGACATGCATCGGGCAGGTCGTCCTACCGTCTCTGAAGAAGAAGTACATGCTGTTGCCGCGTTAGTGGACAGTGATCGACGCCATACGATTCGTACGCTAGCCCACAAAACCGGATTAGAACATACGACTGTGTTTCGCATCCTGAAGGAACGCCTGGGCATGGGAAACATTGCATGACGATGGGTTCCGCATGACTTGACGGAAATGCAGAAATGGATGCGGTACGATACTGTTAAGACGCACTTGGAGCGCTATTAGCGCGAAGGAGAGGCTTTCTTACGCCGTATTGCAAACTGGATGAGATATGGGCCACATCGTACGAGCCAAAACTGTAACACCAACCCAACGAATGGCGTCATTATGGGTCGCCGCGAAAGTCGTCAGAGATCCAGTATGGTAAAAGTTATGGTGATTCTCGTGTACGACTATGATGATGTTATCCTAACGCATTACATTCCTCCACGACAGGCCGTCGATGCACAGTATTACTGTTCGTTTTTGAAGCATCACCTGCGACCAGCTTTGCGAAAGAAGCGGCGACACTTTCTGCGCAACCCACCCATCATTTTGCACGACACTCTTATGCATCGGTTGTTAATAAATAGTTGCCACTATTTAAGTTCCAACCCTCGTACTACTAACGGCATCTGAGTCTGAAGTTTTACCTGCACAGCGAGAATTTGTTATTAAGTAGATTGTACAAAGAGAAAACATTCTGAGATAAATGTACAGTAACTTGCGTCGTTTTGACATAAACGTATTCCGAGTATTGTACCGCGTCATAATGTAAAAAAAAAAAAAAAAAAAAAAAACTGTACGGGAGAAACCAACGTTTCGGTCATGGTTACAGTGGCCTCCTTCTGTGTCTGGATCAGCAGACCCAAAAGGACGACACTATAAGTATGACAGAAACGTTGGCTTCTCCCGTACAGTATTTTTTTTACATTATGACGCGGCACAACACTCAGAATACATTTAAGTCAACTGACTCTAGCCACATGTTAAATAAAACCGCTAGGAGTGGGTTTTATGAATTAAAAAAATCAGGAAAACCAAATTCTATTATACGTTGTCTAGGAAAAAAGTTATACTCCATCAAATGAAAAGGACAGAAAAAACACTCAAAATACATATACAGACAAATAAAAATTATCAGCTCCAACCTTATATTCGAGTGACAGCACACACTCACACTCTCTCACACACACACACACACACACACACACACACACACACACACACACACACACAAATTTTAATTTTAGTCTGAGACGACTGATAACATTGCTCCTAACCTGCGATCCCGACAAAGGCTTCTGAGATGTTCTCCTTGTTTGTAGGATGAACGCAGGAAATTTAAGTCCCACCCATATATTGCCAATTCGGATTCCCTCTGCCCCACTCCCAGCCTGCTAAACCATCTGATTGTAAAGTACCACGACTCTTTCAGTGAGCCTTGGAGTAAAGAATGGAAAAAAATGTTGCAATGCGGCCTCTTCTACCCAGTTTCGACAGAAGGGGTCTGCAGCACGGAAACTGCCGTCTCTATTATAGCCCCTCCCATGTCGTTTGCTCTTTTCCGTGACGCTCTCATCCTGACTAAACAAAGCACTCACGAAGTGAACAGCTGCTAGAATATTCGCTCTATCTTTTCGTTTAACACAATTACGAGGTGCGACAGTAAAGTAATGAGACTGATTTTCTTTGTAAGATGTGACAACCCTGCAGGCTTGCGTAGGCAGAATATCTTTGACCTTGGTCTATAAGCTGCTTCTAGTCGAAGTGGCACATCGATGCATCTGCTCAGCCGTGAGTTGTGCTGTAATAAGTTAACACGTGTTTGTGTCTCTCGTCACGGAAATGGAACCGCATAATATTGCGCAACGGTATGCCATTTCTTTTTGCGTTAAATTGGGTGAAAACGCGACGACAACTTACGGTAAGCTTCAGAAGGCTTTTGGAGAGGAGGTTATGTCAAGAGCTCAAGTTTTTCGTTAGCATAAAATGTTTAGTGAAGGCAGAACGAATGCTGAAGATGAAGACCACAGTGGACGACCATCAGCCTCACGGATGGATGTCACCTTGGGCAGGGTGCGTGAACTCGTACGATCGGATAGAAGATTATTCGTGAAAATGATTGCAGAACAACTGAACATCAATCGAGAAACGGTTCGTTAAGTAATACCTGAAGATCTTGGTATGAGAAAGATTTGTGCAAAAGTAGTCCCCAAAAATCTCACACCACATCAGCGAGAAAGACGGAAAAATGTGGCAGCCGATCTGTTAGAGCAAACGGAAATCAATACAGAATTGTTGAGCCATGTTATCACTGGTGCTGAAAGTTGGTTTTTTCAGTACGATCCAGCGGCAAAACGCCAAAGTTCGCCAAGGTGCTCAAAGGGATCACCCAGACCAAAGAAAGCCCGCATTTCAAGGTCAAAAGTAATATGTATGCTTGTGTGTTTCTTTGATTCCAAGGGAATTGTTAATAAAGAGTGGGTGCCTCATGGACAAAAAGTAAACCAATATTACTACAAAGAAATTTTAGAAAGACTTCGTGAAAGAGTTCTTTGTGTCCGTGGCAACATTGTTGATAATTGAATTCTGCATCACGATAATGCGCCATCCCATACTGCTCAGTCAATACAGCAATTTTTAACCTCAAAACAAATTTCAGTACTACCACACCCACCTTATTGACCCGATATTGCTCCGTGCGACATTTTTCTATTTCCAAGAGTCAAAACGGCGGTGAAGGGACACCATTTTGAAACAACACAAGATGTCCAAAAAACTGTGACGAGGGTCTTGGAGGATATTACAGAACATGAGTTCTGGCAGAGGCGCTGGAAAAAGTGTGAACTTCTTTGAAGGAGAAAACACTAACCTTGACTAAAACGGTAAGCAACATTTTTTTCACATCAGTCTCATTACTTTATTGTCGCACCTCATATAGTCTCAGAGAGTCGAACAAGATTCCCACAATAAGATTCCCACAATAAGATTCCCACAATAAGATTCCCACAATAAGATTCCCACAATAAGATTCCCACAATAAGATTCCCACAATAAGATTCCCACAATAAGATTCCCACAATAAGATTCCCACAATAAGATTCCCACAATAAGATTCCCACAATAAGATTCCCACAATAAGATTCCCGGATAGTAGAACAGTATTCAAGACTTGATCGAACGTAAATCTCAAGCTGATATTTGCCTTCTCCATGTCTACATTTGTGTGTTTCTTCTGCCTTACATGGTTCAGGCACGAAACTACTTAACGGTTGTGACTGACTGCACAGACCGATCACCGATCTTTTGGCCAAACGATGTGGTTCGTTTACGGGAATTCCACTAATGGTAAGAGTGTGCTGCAGTAAGTTCTGACCCTTTTCCGGCCATCCCGCACTTCGGATTAGTTTTTTTTTAAGAACCTGGCATCACAACTGCTCCGATTGCGAACAGTCTCGGAGATTTCCAGACGTTATCTGCCAGCAACGACCCTGCCACGCTCCCTCGGGGTAATGCGGAACTCTACTTTCGGTTGTTAAGAAGGAAGAACGATATTCTGTTTACTAGGAATGCTTTCATCCAGTAGCATACCTGTACCAATATACTAAGAACACGTTTAACAGGCAATGACTATCAGGAAGTGTAAAAATATGACGTCAATTTGGGCTTCGCTTTTTATAGCCTTCTGGATGTGGAGAACACAGAGAAAAACCGACCGATTCTTGCGGAATCCATATTGTTTCCTACAAATCGGTTATCGAAAAAAATAATTAAACGCGCGCACAAAATAAATACTCTACAGGACATTAAAATTGCTACACCAAGAAGAAATGCAGATGATAAACGGGTATTCATTGCACAAATATATTATACTAGAACTGACATGTGATTACATTTTCACGCAATTTGGGTGCATAGATCCTGAGAAATCAGTACCCAGAACAAACACCTCTGGCCGTAATAACGGCCTTGATACGCCTAGGCATTGAGTCAAACAGAGCTTGGATGGCGTGTACAAGTACAGCTGCCCATGCGGCTTCAACTCGATACCACAGTTCATCAAGAGTAATGACTGGCGTATTGTGACGAGCCAGTTGCTCGGCCACCATTGACCAAACGTTTTCAATTGGTGAGAGATCTGGAGAATGTGTTAGCTAGGGCGGCAGTCGAACATTTTCTGTATCCAGAAAGGCCCGTACAGGACCTGCAACATGCGGTCGTGCATTATCCTGTAGAAATGTAGGGTTTCGCATGGATCGAATGAAGGGCAGAGCCACGGGTCGTAACACATCTGAAACAGCGTCCACTGTTCAAAATGCCGTCAATGCGAACAAGAGGTGACCGAGACGTGTAACCAATGGCACCCCATACCAACACGCCGGGTGATACGCCAGTATGGCGATGACGAACTACTAGCGATACGAGGCCGTTGGGATCCAGCACGGTGTTCCGCATTACCCTACTGAACCCACCGATTCCATATTCTGGCATCAGTCATTGGATCTCGACCAACGCGAGCAACAAGGTCGCGATAAGACAAACGCAATCGCGATAGGCTACAATCCGACCTTTATCAAAGTCGGAAACGTGATGGTACGCATTTCTCCTCCTTACACGAGGCATCACAACAACGTTTCACCAGGCAACGCCGGTCAGCTGCTGTTTGTGTATGAGAAATCAGTTGGAAACTTTCCTCATGTCAGTACGTTGTAGGTGTCGCCACCGGCGCCAACCTTGTGTGAGTGAACTGAAAAGCTAATCATTTGCATATCACAGCATCTTCTTCCTGTCGGTGTAATTTCGCGTCTGTAGCACGTCATCTTCGTGGTGTAGCAATTTTAATGGCCAATAGTGTATATAATAATGACAACAACAACAACAATAACAATATAATATTGAGGGCAATAATTTAATGGCCACTATCTTAATGTATAGTTTCATACTTCTTTTCGCCATTGCAGTGCAAGCCTCTGCAAGTGAGAACCGACGACAAGAAATGGAGTGTCGAAGCAGAGAGCAATAGATTCATTAAGAAGCATATGGATAAACCTTTAAGGACTGTTTGTTAATTGGTTGATATCAGAAACCTACGGACTATGCTCTTCGGTAATTCGTTACCGGGTGCTAGTGTTTTTGCGCAAGCCTGAATCGAGACATCAACAAAAAGTTTCTTGTGCTCGTCCTTCCGCAATTCCAGGAAAATGTACTGCTGACAATTGGTAGGCTCACACTGTTGCAAGATGACGTGGAGCAGGCACACTTTGCCCGTGATATTAGGGGCCTGCTTGATGTACGATTCGGGCAAGTAAGGACTGGTCATAGTGGCCTTGTTCCAAGGCTGGCCGCCTACTTGTACGCCACCATGTACGATGTGGCATGCTAATAGTTGACAGATTTAATACTAGCGCAACGCTTTTATCTATGAAATGTAAGTTTTCAAATTTTACTCAGAGGTAGTATGGTCCTGGGAAGGCACTTTACATCATCACGTGTTCAATTTACGCTCCATTGCAGAGACAACTTCGCATAGGCGAATACACAAATTCCGTACAATTTTGCGGCATAAATCTTCATTTATCTTGTTGCCGCATTGCACTATCCCGGCAATCGCACTATCCGGCATTTCCATAATATTCTATGGTCCCAAAGGAAATAGTATTTCTTTCGAATAACTCTAGAAGAAAAATCTCATGGGTCTGTATCTGCACTTGAAGGAGGCCAAAAGAATCCCCCATGACGGCGCCGCAGGTGACAATGAGACAACACACGATTTCCGAATATTTCTTGTAGAAAATCCAATACAACATTAGCTGTATGAGGTACAGCACCAACTTGTCTAAACCAGTCAGTGTTAATTGAAAGAGTGGCGCGAATATGGACTATGCAATATGGAATATCGTCTCAGTTATGTGAGTGGATTTGTGATTTCCTGTCAGAGAGGTCACAGTTCGTAGTTCAAATGGTTCAAATGGCTCTGAGCACTATGGGACTTAACATCTATGGTCATCAGTCCCCTAGAATTTAGAACTATTTAAACCTAACTAACATAAGGACATCGCACACATCCATGCCCGAGGCAGGATTCGAACCTGCGACCGTACCGGCCCCGCGGTTCCAGACTGAAGCGCCTAGAACCGCACGGCCAGACCGTCCGGCACAGTTCGTAGTAAATGACGGAAAGTCATCGAGTAAAACAGAAGTGATTTATGGCGTTCCCCAAGGTAGTGTTATAGGTCCTTTGCTGTTCCTTACCTATATAAACGATTTGGGAGACAATCAGAGTAGCCGTCTTCTGTTGTTTGCAGATGACGCTGTCGTTTATCGACTAATAAAGTCATCAGAAGATCGAAACAAACTGCAAAACGATTTAGAAAAGTTATATGAATGGTGCGAAAAGTGGCAGTTGACCCTAAATAACGAAAGGTGTGAGGTCATCCACGTGAGTGCTAAAAGGAACTCGATAAACTTCGGTTACACGATAAGTCAGTCTAATCTAAAAGCCGTAAATTCAACTAAATACCTAGGTATTACAATTACGAACAACTTAAATTGGAAGGAACACATAGAAAATGTTGTGGGGAAGGCTAAACAAAGACTGCGTTTTATTGGTAAGACAATTAGAAAATGTAACAGACCTACTAAGGAGACTGCCTGCACTACGCTTGTCCGTCCTCTTTTAGAATACTGCTGCGCGGTATGGGATCCTTACCAGGTAGGACTGACGAAGTACATCGAAAAAGTTCAAAGAAAGGCAGCACGTTTTGTATTATCGCGAAACATGGGGAGATTGTCACAGAAATGGTACAGGATTTGGGCTGGAAATCATTAAAAGAAAGGCGTTTTTCGTTGCGACGGAATCTTCTCACGAAATTCCAATTTCTCCTCCGAATGTGAAAATATTTTGTTGACATTGACCTACATAGGGCGGAATGATCACCACGATAAAATAAGGGAAATCAGAGCTCGTACGGAAAGATATCGGTGTTCAGTCTTTCCGCGCGCTATACGAGATTGGAATAATAGAGAATTGTGAAGGTGGTTCGATGAACCCTCTGCCAGGCAATTAAATGTGATTTGCAGAGTATCCATGTAGATGTAGACGTAGAAGAAGATGTGGCACGCCGTCGTTTTACAACACTGTCTTGTGTCCGTCAGTATTGACAATTTCATTGAAAAACACTGGTCCGATTACACCATGACTGGATAGAATTCCCACAATGTCATTTTTTCCTATGTGTCGTTTTTTCATGAACAGAACATTTTGTGGTTTTTCTCTACCCCAAAATCGAACATTTTGTTTGTTTACTCTTACACTGAGGTAGAAATAAGCTTCGTCTCAGGGCCTTGCTTCAACATTATTCCATCTTTTCCTCAAAAATGGTTCAAATGGCTCTGAGCACTATGGGACTTGACATCTGTGGCCATCAGTCCCCTAGAACTTAGAACTACTTAAACCTAACTAACCTAAGGACATCACACACATTCATGCCCGATGCAAGATTCGAACGTGCGACCGTAGCGGTCACGCGGTTCCAGACTGAAGCGACTAGAACCGTACGGCCACATCGGCCGGCTTCTTTTCCCCCTGCCCGCAATGAATACTCCAGTCTTCTCTGTTTGTTCCACTCAGTTACGTAACACACTCCTTTTGTAACGGAAGAACTTGAGATCACTCTGTAAAATTCTTTGTACATAACGACGAGTTGTCCCCATTTCTCCAGCTGCCCGACGGGATGACTTAGTCGGACTTTATTGAACACCAATCCGTAGCGCTCCGATGTTTTCTGGAGAAGGAACAGTCGGTGTCCGAGAGCATTACCCCTTCGAAGAAATTGCCTCCTCCTTCAAATTTACTCATTAATCGGAAAATTGTGTTCCTTGATGGAGCCCAACGCATGTGGAATACTGCCTGAAGTTTTTTTGCGTTGCTGTGATATATTTCAATTGAATATGAAGAAAAACTGCCTCAATACGCTGCTGAACAGATAAACGTCTATGCTCGGCTATGGCGAAACGCTAACTGCGAAACAACAGACTGGCGATATTGCACCAACACGACCTCTCCCGACATTTCCATGAAACAAAAAACGTTGGAGCGGAATTTGAATGAAATGTAAATAGAGGTACAACTTTTTTCCCAATATTAATATGTGTCAACAATTCGTGCGTCACTCTATATGCCTCTAGTAAACAGCTAGTCTCGGCTTGAAGGGAGGAGCATTATTTACCAGATTGAACCTCTCTAACACAGCCCCCGGCTGGTAGAATTACTACAGCGGCTGACATTGCACACCGATCACCTGAAATACTGGCGTGTACTTCCCGTGAAGAGCCACTAAACACGCTACCGAGATCGTGGCGGTCGACATGTTGAAATACTTGTGTAAACGAGCAAATACCGAACCCTGACGTAGCAAAAGTGTGCTTTTCCAGAATGAATCGCCCTGCAGAGGAGTGCACTGTTTTGAAAGTTCCTGGCAGATTCAAACTGTGTGCCACATCGGGATTCGAACCCGGATCCTTGCAACGTTCCGGCACACAATTTTAATCTTCTAGAAAGTTTCAAGGAAGTATATCTTCCGCCGACGGTTGCTGCGTTACTCACGCAATTTGTGTTGAAGTATTTTAAGTCCCTGTACACGTAACATTCCAGTCGTGTGAGCGTACTCAGTATTTGATTTACTTTCAATATCTAAGTACATCCACAACGCCCGACACACATTTCATCGCTAAACACATCAACGTCGTATTTCGTGGTAACGAACCATGTGTTTCATATCAAACTGGGCTGCAGCAGGCATCCCAGCATGAACGAACTGTGGGAGTTTGTGCCGCGCGGGATTAGCCGAGCAGTCTCGGGCGCTGCAGTCATGGACTGTGCGGCTGGTCCCGGCGGAGGTTCGAGTCCTCCCTCGGGCGTGGGTGTGTGTGTTTGTTCTTATGATAATTTAGGTTGAGTAGTGTGTAAGCTTAGGGACTGATGACCTTAGCAGTTAAGTCCCATAAGATTTCACACACATTTGAACACTTTTTTTGGGAGTTTGTCAACAGAGTTCGTATCCGCCATGTAGGCTACATAGATAAGCACGTTCCTTTGCCGTTGAACGAATGTGAATATAAACTTTCTAGTTACAGACATCCAAGTTATCAAAGTGTTCCACATGGAATCATCCAATCGAGATATTATATTCAAGTTACTTTTTTTATTTTTTTTTATTTTTTTGAGGGCTGGCACATAACCCTGTTCCACTGTTGCAACTTTCATTACACAATATTTTACAACAACTAAAAATATGTAGTAACTTTCGAGCATGTTGAAGGTTTCCAGAGAATGATACCATGTAAATGGATTTGTAAAGAGCATTCGAGACCTACTTCAAAATTTTTTATGGCATGTCTTTCTTATGTTAATCAAGAAATGTGCAGGACAGTCTTCCTTTACGGCATGTGTCCAAAGAAACTGGTCTGCTGATATTTCGAGCACTGTAACAGTCTGTCGAACTGAAGAGGTAACGACATTTTGCCCTCAGGTGACAAAAGGCATGGGGTAGCGATACGCACACACACAGATGGCGATAGTATCGGCTACACAAGGTATCAAAGGGCAGTGTATTGGCGGAGCTGTTATTATTACTCAGGTGAGTCGTGTGAAAAGATTTCCGACGTGATTATGGCCGGACGACGGGAATTGATAGACTTTGAAAGCGGAGCGGTAGTTGCAGTTAGATGCTTGGGAGACTCCATTTAGGAAATCGTTAGGGAATTCAATATTCAAAGATCCACAGTGTCAAGAGGGTGCCGTGAATAACAAATTTCAGGCATTACCTCTCACTATAAACAACGCAGTGGCCGACGGCCTTCACTTAACGACTTAACGACCGAGAGCAGTGGCGTTTGCATAGAGTTGTATGTGCTAATGGACAGGCAACACGGCTTGAGATAACTGCAGAAATCAAGTGGGACGTACGACGAGCATTCGTTAGGACAAGGCTACGGAAGCAAACGAGCGCCTTTGATATCAGCACGATATCGCCTGCAGCGGCTCACCTGGACTCGTCACCATATCCTATAGACCCTAGACGACTGGAAAACGGTGAACTGGTCAGATGAGTCCCGATTTCAGCTCGTAAGAGCTGATGGTAGGGTTCGAATGTGGCGTAAACCCCACGGAGCCATGGATCCAAGTTGTCAACAGCGCAACCTATAAGCTGATGGGGGCTCCATAATGGTGTGCGCTGTGTTTACATGGAATGGACTTGGTCCTGTGGTCCAACTGAACCGATCATTGACTGGAAATGGTTGTGTGTTCGGCTGCTTGGAGATCATTTGCAGCCAATCATGGACTTCAAGTTCCCAGACAATGATAGAATTTTTATGGATGACAGTGCGTCATGGCACAGGGCACAATTGTTCGCGATTGGTTTGAAGAACGTTGTGGTCTATTCGAGTGAATGATTTGGCCACCTAGATCGCGCGACATGAATGCCATCGAACTTTTATTGGGACATAATCGATATGTCAGTTGTGCACAAAATCTTGCAATCGCAACATTTTCGTAATTATGGGCGGCTAGAGAGACAGCACTCCGTCTTCAGACCACAAGTGGCCCATCGGGACCATCCGACCGCTGTGTCATCCTCAATTGAGGATACAGATAGGAGGGGCGTGTGGTCAGCACACCGCTCTCTCGGTCGTTATGATCGTTTTCTTTGACAGGAGCCGCTAATATTCTGTCGAGTAGCTCCTCAAATAGCATCACAAGGCTGAATGCACCCCGGAAAATGGCAACAGCGCATGGCGGCCTGGCTGGTCACCCATCCAAATGCCGGCCACACCCGACAGCGCTTAACTGCAGTGACCTGACGGGACCCGGTGTATCCACTGCGGCAAGGCCGTTGCCACCTAGAGAGACAGCATGACTAAATATTTCTGCAGGGGACTTCGAACGAATTGTTGAGTCCACGCCACGTCGAACTGCTGCACTACGCGGGCAAAAGGAGGTCCGCCACGATATTAGGAGGTATCCCAAGACTTTTGTTATTGCGTATCTTGAACGAAGAACAGGACTTTTGCTCAGTCTATGCACTCTAGACTTCTCTCTCACGTATTAGCGAGCAGTTGGAATCATGTCGTGCTTTGCATTCCAACCTCAAGAGAACTAAAAGTTTTCTTCGTAGCGGGTACCACAGCAATGAATTTATTAAAAGGCAGCGGCATTTCCAGTTTTGGTGCATTAACTTTAATAGTTCGCAACTCTCTTCAGCCTTCTAGTCCATTCTCAAGTGATTTTGTGGTTCTGCCCAAAATAGAATATATTATCTCACTTCCATAAATAGAAATGTAATGATGTGAATATAAACGTGTTTTAAATTCATTTAATTACTATAGGAAACTATGCCTTACATACTGAAATGTCAGCGTCTTTAAATTTGTGTTTCTATTCGCTTTGGTTCACATATGTTGTCTTGTTGATTTGACAATGACAGAAAAATAAAAATAATATAGAAAAAGTGGAGAATGCTACGTAAAGTGATGTACCACGGAAATTTTCGATCGTATGTATCAGCTAATGTCTGAGGAAGAAAGATCGCTAGCATGTCTTAGCGACGTACACTCAGCACACACTACGACTGCCATGATACGTGAAAGTTGAGCGTAGGCGATTCACGATACCTGTTCCTCATGAGAACTTGGCCACCTGCGAGGCTAAATCGACAAAGTTGCTGCCACAAAAAGTCTGCTTGTCCACTCTTCACCTGTACCACCTTCAAGTTGCTCCCCACCCGTGTCTCCCACCACTCCACTGCCCCCTCGACCATCTCCCTCCTTCCCCCCTCTCCCCTCCTTAAATTCGTCACAGCCCTCCCTACCGTTTCGTGCTTAAATACGCTTTCGCGCACGACGTTATATTGTATTTCATGCTTTCATCTCTTGCTATCGAGTAGTTCACGTAAATGAAAAGTGTACCTGTTGCATTGACGTACGAAACCATTCTATCATGGTTTCTTACTCTGGCGCGACGATATAAATAGATTCAAACTAATGTCTGGGAAATTATTTTTTCGCTTCCTTAAAAAAATAATTTAAAGCTCTGGTTCCCTGTGGACTTAGTGAGGACACGGCACAATTGTCCATTTCACCGACCATGGCGCTTGTTAACTGTTACATTCTGGCTACGTGTGATCTAATTATCGACCGTACATTCCACCTAAAAGACGTATATGGATATTCTTGTATTGATTACTGCTGTACTGTACCACACTTTTCAGAACAGAAATGTACTCAACCGAAGGGTTGATCTGAACATCATGGTAGTTTGCTAGGTAGGGTGTTACTGGAGATGGTAAGGCGTTGCCAATTTCAGACTTGTGAACCGATCTACCCAGCCAGTTATGGGGAGATTTAGAGTTTAAAGTGGTGTACTAACGACGGTGCAGCCTGGCTTTATTCACATCATGGTATACAAATTATTAAAGGTATTTGAGGCTGCTCTTTCCAGCTGTTGGCTTTTGGTAGAATATTTTTTTACATTACGAATGAAAATACACGACACTGATGTAATATTCCACAATACTTACTCTTATATAAGCTCATTTTGTCTGTTTACTGTCCCATCGTTACGTACGAAAATGAACATGTGCGAATGCGAAGTATTTTTGGAATGAAACATTTTAAACAAACGCATCTACAGAGTATGTCAGTTTGTTTAGAGAGACACCAATTGTTAATACTTGATTTACGACTAAAGCGAGAGGACATACTTCGGTCAAAATATAACATAAAACTGTTTGGCTTCGATAATATATGTCACCCATTAAAAAATGAAGCCCGTAACAAATTGAAGAAATTGTTCTGAAATGAAAGTATGTTGAACAATATACATAAAATTTGGGGATATGTTTCAAGGGGAGGGGAGACTGAACAAGATAATTTTGTCCTTAACAGATCTAATTATTATTATTATTATTATTATTATTATTATTATTATTGAGTGCTCAGTTTTCTGGCTGATATTATGCGTTCCTCCAGGAATCCTCTAGTGTGCCAATCTTTGCATGTCAGAGTAGTTTTTGCAACCCACGCCCTCAATTATCTGTTGGATGTATTCCATTCTCCTATAGTACCATGGAAGTTATTTCCTGATGTCTTAACAGATGTCCTACCATCCTGTTTCTTGTTCTAGTCAGTGTTATCCATATATTCATTTCAAAATGGTTCAAATGGCTCTGAGCACTATGGGACTTAACATCTGTGGTCATCAGCCCCCTAGAACTTAGAACTACTTAAACCTAACTAACCTAAGGACATCACACACATCCACGCCCGAGGCAGGATTCGAACCTGCGACCGTAGCAGTCGCGCGGTTCCGGACTGAGCGCCTAGAACCGCTAGACCACCGCGGCCGGCATATATATTCATTTCCTCGCCCATTCTGCAGGGAACTTCAACATTCCTCCTCCTCATTCCTTACCTTATCAGTCCACGTAATTTTCAACATTCTTCTGTATTTGCACGTATCAAATGCTTCGATTCTCTTCTGGTCCCCATGTTTGACTACTATACAACGCTGTGTTTCAAACGTACGATCTCACGAACAGGTAAAATATTGCTAGTGAGACTACAGAGGCAAATGAGACAACTATAATTACGCAAAATAAAATTTTAGCTGGATCAATGAAGCTACAGCAACTGAAATAAAGGAAAGTTTGGCATGAGAGAAGGAAGAGTTAGTTACGGAGCCGTCTGCGTGGTATCTTCAGCAGCATTTGCGATCTGTGTCTGAACGTTCAGTACTAAGCTTGGGAAAGTGGACATACGTTTATTAATTTCCATTCAGTCAAGGTAGTTCATATTCCTCTGTTTCTGGATGTTATTTCAGAGTAAAACCTGCGCAGTCATTTACCACCTGTGTATCGATTTATTGATTTAAAACATTATCATCCGCTTTTGTATGACTTCTGCAAAAGTCTGGAAGTGTGGTTTATTTGAATGATATGAAGTTATATCTGCATTTGGAGCTAATGTTTCTAGCCTGATTTTCGAAGATTTGCAGCCTACCCGCAATAAGACGAAATATAGCACCACCAGCGTTTGTTTTATGTCCTCCTCAGCTTTGTCGGAGGAGAAGAAGCGACCGACTGCGAATTGAACTCGGAATCTTGGAGGTTTTAATGATGTCATGTTTTATCCGATAACTTAGGAGGATGATTTTCCAACTGATGAAACAACAACTTCACGCTTCTAACAAGACAGATGGGTAAATCTGTTTAAAATGGTGTCGATTTAAAGGAGCAAATGAGCGTTCAGTCTAGCAGGTAGTCTCCACTCCGTCAAAATTTACTCTCTGAGAAGGGCATGATGTGTGCGCCCTTCCATTCAGCTTACCGAGAAGCCAAGACAACTGGCGGGCACTTGCTCGCATAACAACGGTATTTCCACCCGTTAGCTCTGCGCCGAAGCGACTAACGGCCTCGTGTCGCTTGTTGTCCTTGCCTGTTCTCTAGCCAGCTGAGTCACGAAAACCTCTGAGCTACACGCAGACCGTTTGGTAAGACAATCTCTTAGACGAGAAGCAAGCCGACGGATCGGCTGTTTGGATATTAGTTGACGATGAATGACCTCACTGTTCTGCTATCGTCACGATGTCTGTAATGGGGCGAAACTAATGTATTTGTACAAAGCAGAACACAAAATGCAGTGGCATTTCATTCGACTGCTTGACGGTCATTCGGAGAGAAATAGACTGCAGCGTAAGACAGGCGCGTTGATTAACGAGCATGGAGCGGCTTGCATTCGCACACACGTCCGGTGCTTCTTAGTTCTTACCTTCAGCCTGAAAACCATCTGCACCAGCCGCGCAGGCAGCAACCACGTATCCATATATTCATTTCAAAATGGTTCAAATGGCTCTGAGCACTATGGGACTTAACATCTGTGGTCATCGCAGAACCATCCCGAAAAACAGGAGTTAATGCACTGGCCGCGTGCCCCATTCAACTTGTAGACAACCAATGAGAACATGCCACAAAAAAGATTCAGTACCGTATACAATACTCCGCCCTTTGCACTTGAACAAGCTATTTTTTTAGGTTATAATCTACTCCTAAAATTTCCGGTAAAGGTTTTGCCTACTTGAGATTTCGAATAAACCTGCGATTTCAGTCCAAAGATTCCTAACTATATCCCGATTATGATATTTTCGTCCTCATAGTGCCACAGTCTCATTCTTTCTAGGACTAAACTTAACAGTTTCTCACGCTCCGTGTTTCGTGTGCGAAAACGTCGTTCGGTTTGACCGACAAAAACAAACTGGTTTGAATATCACCGATTGTCGTCCGAAGTCTGTACGTTCGTGAGATAAGATTGGCTATACTGTGACGGCGCACGTATTGGCGTACTGAATAGAAAAGATCGGCCGTCTAAGGCCAATGTCGGTCGCTGGCGAAATCCATCGATATCGGGACCACCGTGACCGCAGCCTAAGTCAAAATACTGCCGATCCGAATGATAGTAGACGTGTGCCTAGAACCGTCCCATTCTGGAGCCCATTTACTTGAATACCACAGTTTTGCGACTCCCAAGCAGCGTAAGGTGGTACAACGATCCTGAAATTGGCTATTCATTCCAGAGAAACATGACCCAAAGGTGATTTTGATCTATCTTTGGTAAGTTCCTTTAACAAAATTACAGATAACCCTCTTCCCAGCCTTAATCATCTGATGTAACGCTTTCGGTCTAAAGAACTTGACATCAACGGGACTATACGCGAATCTTTGTTCCTTCCTCCAGGAGGCCTGAGAAAAATGTGCAAGTGTACTTACGAAGGAAGGCATAAAAATATAATTAAAAATAGAAAAAAGATGTGCAATTAATTTGTGTTTGTTTTTTTGCAGTTGCATATCTCCAGCCATGTTACACATGTAAATCCCCGCGCAGTAGTACTGTAGCACGCCACTAGAGGCGCGAGAACAAAATGGAGCAGCCCGTTGATAGAGACACGTTCGGTTTTTCACTGTCGTATCCAACCAGAGTTCTGCCTGTCTGGCTTTTATTAGGCTTTTTAGGGGCGAAACAGGAAAAGCACATTACAAGCTAATGACGTAAGTGTGGGGAATATGTATGAGGAGAAATAAGGAGATGTGTATCATAAAGGTTATATAGACACAACAACCAATGCTATTCTTATGTCTGTCTCCCGAGCTTCTCTTCGTAGGCCAACGAGCCATAACACGCAAATAATTTGACAAATACCGAAACCAGTTACTCAAAACAACAATATGATCGCATTTGGACATATTACACACATATTCAACAATTCTGTACGTAACGCTGTTCATTCTTTACCCATTTCCGTAAACAACATTGTGATGCAAATGCACAATTATTTTGTCAGCTTCACAGTACGAACAGGAAGTTTGAAAAATGAGTTAAAAGTGCATTTTAATAGATGCTCTGCCATTCAGGGACTAGATAGCTGTCTCTTGACTCCGCTATAGAGAGACTTTTGGGAATGTACAAATTATTAAAGACATAGTTTAATTACGTAACGTATCTAGAACACTGAAACACTTTTTCAAGGACTTTTCTCTGAAAGTTGTTTGTGGCACCCGCAGTCTCTTATGGCTACGTATCAAAGCTCTATGACACACAGCTAAACTTGAAATATTTCTGTCAATGAAGTAATTGACCAGTGTTCACAAATAGAGGGTAAATTAACTGAAAGACTGGGGGCAAAACTTGCAGGATCTTTTTCCGACCGCAGCGATGTATGATAACTGATGTTTTACCGGATTTCTGATATTCACGGTACACTTGTGAAATGGTCGTACGGAAAAATCTCCACATCATCGCTACCTCGGAGATGCTGTGTCCCATCGCTCGTGCGCCGACTACAACACCACGTTCAAACTCACTGAAATCTTGATAACCTGGCACTATGGCAGTGCGCCCTATCATAGAGCAGCGTCTGTGAGGCAATGGTTTGTGGACAACAACATTACTGAAATCGACTGGCCTGCCCAGAGTCCTGAACTGAACCGAATGGAACACATTAGGAGTGACTTTGTCCAGACGCCGGCATTCAAACTCACTACTGTATCTGCTTGGAATGTGCTGCGAATCGAATGTGCTGCGACATTTGGACACATCACTGGACGTGTCTACAGTAGATCTCTGTATGTCCATCTTTTTAGTGATGGCTGCGGGACGCTGCTGTTCGATAGAGGATGTGAAATTAAACGCCTTTCACTTCGGTCAGGGGCCTGAAGATGGCGTAGTAAAACGCTGAAACTCGTTGCCCAATACAATAAGGTCAATAATTGACGGCTGAAAGGCGTTTAATTTGACTTCCTCTGTCTACAGTAGAGCTCAAGCCGTCGTAAAGGGGTACGGTGGACGCATCCCATATTAATATCCACTAATGTGTGTCTGGATACTTTTGATGAGATAATGTACACCGGTCATGATGATTTACTCATTAAACAGCGATATCGGATCCGGTCCCTCCTCCCAACTTCTCGACAGAAGAAGGGTGTATGTGAAACATTTTTCTGTAGTCGTTCTTCAAGTAGTCCTTTGTGAGGAAAGAAGGCTTAACGTTTCGTCGACGACACGGTTATTAGATACGATTATCTGCAGTGTTACAGGACAGACGGGAAAAGAATTCGAGAACTTCGTTTTACGAAGCACCGCGCCATCTAGCTGGTTGCGCGGGCGAAACCTGGTAGAGGTGACTTG
Organism: Schistocerca piceifrons; assembly: GCF_021461385.2. NCBI lineage: Eukaryota > Metazoa > Arthropoda > Insecta > Orthoptera > Acrididae > Schistocerca > Schistocerca piceifrons. Next base: position 452,214,441 of record NC_060138.1, on the reverse strand, counting down.
TCGCTGCTTACGTCAACAACCACTAGTTGCGCGGAATACATTAACATGGTAAGTGCGTCTTAAGAGTTACGCTGTGCCTGTCCAATTTGGAGTTGAAACACTGGAAGAAACTCGTCTGTTCCGGCAAGCAGGGTGGTGTTCTCGATACACACAGAAGTGTGCGCCGACTTCAGTGTTTACATGAGCGTTACAGTCATTGCTGCCCCTCTTTTGCGCCGTACCTCTGATGTTCACAACAGTCTACGGTACGACAATGAAGTCAGGTATTTCAATCTGATCGTCAGAAGCAATGAAGCCCAATAACACAATTATTAGAAAATGTAATAATAAAATTCGTTAACTGATTTTTCGTAGCGTTTCTACTTATCAGCTGCCCTTAGGAGTTGTTAAACTAAACATGAACATTAATAATACAGTTTAAAAAAATAAGTCAATTATTTAACGATTATGCGGCTTACATGTACTAGTACGTGCTGTATACTGTGCTTATTACGTGCTTTTTTACTGTAGAATATAGGACAAAAACTTGTTCCCAGATTAATTTGTATTGTATAACATGTGAGTCGTTTATCATCTTTGTAGTACTGAAATATCTATGGCACGTTTTCTTGAAACTTGCAGTGTCCTCTTTTAAAATATGTATGTTCGGATTGTGGGAGTTAAATGTAAGCATAGAGTTTCCCGGTCATTGCCACATTCAATTAAATTCGTCTGGGTCTATGACCACATTGTCTGCGTGTAAAACTACCGACGTAGAAAAAATAAGTCCCTCAGAGAGGCCACTTGTTATAGAGGCCGAAACGTCGGAAGTTTTCCACATTGGCAATGCGATCACAGACCCAGAAGAATTTTATTGAACGTGAGAGTTAATACATTGTGATGTCGTATACAAACGAAATTAACAATGTCCGCAGTTATACCGTTTTTAACAAAAATCTACATATGTCAATTTGGCAAATTATAATCAAGATTGTGCTACAATTCTGACAGATATGCGTTTCTAGCGTATCGACATCATAATAATGAAGCTTTGAAACGTACAGTGGCAGAGTAAAAAAAAAACATGATAATACGGAAGACGGATTTACTTTACTGTCTTAGTTTTCTAAGAATAACCACTGCCTCTACAAAAGAACGGAATTATTACTCTGACTCAGTTTTCGTGACAATTTTTATGCGGTACTCGGACTGGAGCTAAGTGTCTTTGGAATGACGGGCTACACGGACCAAACCGCCCAGAATGTGGCTGCAGTTGCAGGGTTCATCTTCATTGGTACGTAGCAAACTATTTCAAGACGTGTTGCGGTGGGCATTTAGGACACCATTATCATATCCGGCTCTGACCCAGGATTATGACTTGACTTCAATAACTGCGACGTTACTGCACCGTGAGAGATTCTGTGTTGAATTCCAAGGAAGAAACAGCCATTGGAGGGACCAAAGAAACCGTCTACCCCAATGGAGTTACTCTCATCTACGTCCTTCAACATTAACACAAATGATCAGCTAAGACCTGATCAGTGCAAAGGTTTCAGATATGCTGACGGCCTTACTTGGACAGTACGGACAGGTGATTTTGAAGAAACGAACGTGCCGCCAAGAGCTCGGGGAACGTTTTCTCATTACTGTAACAAGAGCCTCCAGAAGCCAAATGCACACAAACCTCAGGTCTGCACTTTCCACCTATGAAACAGACAGCCGGGAAAAATCTGAAAGTTATCTGGGAAGATATCGAGCTGGAACATTGCTTTACCCCTAGATATACGCTAGACAGATCACTGATAACCGGCAGCACTGACTTAATACCAAACATAAGGTTTCAGTCAAAAACAAAGTCATCCGGAAACTTATTCGTAGTACCTGGGGTGGCCAGCCTCAAGTGGTACGTATTTCTGCTGTGGCACTTTGTTTCTCGGCTGGGAAATATGGTTGGCCAGGATGGTATAAATACGTCCACATGAAAGAAGTAGCCGTAGTCTTTAATGAAAGTGTAAGGCTAATAACGGATGCCTGAAACCAGCTGCTGTTGATAAATTGTACGGTGTGACAGGCATTGCTCCTTACATACGACGCAAACGCCGAAAAGAAGAAGTTACAGAAAATGATTTATACACGAGGCATTGGCATGAACTAGGTGGAAGTCTAGGAAGAGCGTCTCACAGTCAACGACAACTTGTGTGTGTACCATGGACTAAATACGTCAGCCAAGAAAGCGAAAATAAGTCATCTTTAAGCAGGGGCAAAGGCCTATTAGCAGGGCGCGACTTGGACTGGGCGTTGGAAAATCGAGGGACAACATAACGAAACAGCAATACTTACAAGGGCCAACACTCCTTTCATTGTGTGCACCTCTGTACATATACAATGTGTGTGAGGGTTTATGTTGCCCTGATTCTCTGAAGAAGTCGCAGCTGTTCAAGACACAGGAAATTGCTGCAACAGTTGCTTGTTTCTGGGCAAAGACAATTTAATTTCAATTTTGTTTCTGGCTTTGTGTGTAAATTCTTTTTATTTCCGATCCTGACATTGTAAATTGATAGTGTCCTAAGTGTATGTTCCTGGCTCGAGTAAATAAAACAAATAGTATTCCATTCCTGGATATGAGCACTAGCCAACAAGCCTTCACAGAAGCCCAGTGTTTTTTCTAAATTAAGTATCGTGCTAATTCTAAGGGATGTACATTGATAGAAGTTAAACATTTCTTCTTCTTCTTCTTCTTCTTGGAGTGCCTACTTTCGAAATTTTAAGTGTAACCCTTTACGAGATGCAAACCATCTTTTTAGTGTCTGCGTACCATCTAAGTGGGATGTGTGTTGGATAAACATACGCATCACTCTTCACCCAACTCTCTCTTCTATATCTCTCATTAATTCAAATTAGTAAGTTTCCTAGACTAACAAAATCAGCGCCGGACTGGTTTTCCAGTGACCTCTTTCGTGGAGGAGATACACTTCCTTAGGATTCATCCAGCAAATCTCTGCCTGGCATCTGCTTTCCCCACAGCTGCGTTTATGGCATCGTTTTACCTTACGTCATTCTGAATGCCGACACCTGCAGATTTGACAGTTACACCATATTCCAGTTACTGTGGTGTAATCAAACAATATCGGGCCTTTTGGCCTAGTTATTCCTGTTACTTTTCATTTTCTTATAATGAGAATCAGACGACAGTCCTGTACTGCTTAAGTCTTCGTGCATTTTACCGAATAAAAGGAAATCAGGGTACCAATGAAGTGACCCCACTTTACATTTTTACCCACATTGACGGTTCGTCGATACCTCTGGATGTGTCCTGTGAACCGATCCCTTCTTTTATTCAAGTTGTGCCAAAATATCTTTTCTCCCCAATTCGTTTCAAAACCTCTTCATCAATTATTCGTATTACCCGTCTGATCTTCAGCACTATTCAGTAGCACCGCATTTCAAAAACTTCTGTTCTCTTCTTATATGACTCACTAGTGGAGTATCCAGCTTTGCCCTGGTATGTATTTATTGGAATCATCCATCAGCCTATTTCCTCCTTCCCCTCTCTCTGTCCATCTCTTCGTCCCCCTGTCTCTGTCAATCTCCTCCACCGCCCTCTCAGTCCATCTCCTCCATTCCCCACTCCGATGCGTCCTGTCCTCCCTCCTCTCTCCGCAAGTCTCCTCCTCCACCCCCTCTCTGACTGTATCCTCCTCCTCCCTCCCTCCCCGTCCATCTGATCTTCTCTCCTATCTGTGTCTGTCTCTTTCTCTTGCATTTTTGCCCATTCCCTCCCCCCTCCCCATCACTGCCTCCTGGGCCCGCTATCTGCGTCCACTCTTCCTTCCCCCTCACTTTGTTGTCCACTTCCCTGCCCTCTCCACGTTATCACTCTACTCTCCCAATAGGACGTTGATGGTTCTTACCTGCCCACAGTATTTCGTTCCAGGTAGTAAGTAATACGTGTAAAGTCTGGTTGTTATCGATCCAGGGGTTTAGGAGGAGCTCCTTACTCATGACTTTTCCCACATAAGCACAAAATATACATTTCACATATATTTTACATCCACTGTGTGATCAAAAGTATTCGGACACCTGGCTGAAAACGACACAAGTTCGTGGCGACCTCCATCGGTAATGCTGGAATTCAATACGGTGTTGGTCCACCCTTAGCCTTCATGACACCTTTCACTCTCGTAGGCATACGATCAGTCAGGTACTGGAAGGTTTCTTGGGGAATGGCAGCTCATTCTTCACGGAGTGCTGCACTGACGAGAGGTATCGATGTCGGTCGGTGAGACCTGGCACGAAGTCGGCGTTCCAAAACATCCCAAAGGTGTCCTATAGGATTCAGGTCAGGATTCTGCGCAGGCCAGTCCATTACACGGATGCTATTGTCGTGTGACCACTCCACCACAGACCGTGCATTATGAACCGGTGTTCGATCGTGTTGAAAGATGCAGTCGCCATCCCCGAATTGCTCTTCAACAGTGGGAAGCAACGAGGTGCTTAAAACACCAATGTAGGCCTTTGACGTGGTAGTGCCCTGCAGAACAACAAGGGCTGCAAGCCCCATCCACGAAAAGCAAGACAACATCAGAACACCACCGCCTCGGAATTTTACTGTTGGCACTACACAAGCTGGCAGATGACGTTCACCGGGGCCGAGCGGTTCTAGGCGCTTCAGTCTGGAACCGCGCGACTGCTACGGTCGCAGGTCCGAATCCTGCCTCGGGCATGGATGTGTGTGATGTCCTTAGGTTAGTTAGGTTTAAGTAGTTCTAAGTTCTAGGGGACTGATGACCTCAGATGTTCAGTCCCATTGTGCTCAGAACCGTTCACCGGGCATTCGCCATACCCACACTCTGCCATCAGATCGCCACATTGTGTACCGTGATTCGTCACTCCACACAATGTTTTTCCACTGTTCAATTGTCCTATGTTTACGCTCCTTAAACCAAGCGAGGCGTCGTTTGGCATTTATCGGCGTGATGTGTGGCTTATGAGCTGCCGCTCGACCATGAAATCCAAGTTTTCTCACCTCCCGCCTAACTGTGATAGTACTTGCTGTGGATCCTAATTCCTGTGTTGTGGTTTAGATAGGTGTCTGCCTGTTACACATTACGACTGTCTTCAACTAAAAAATGTTCAAATGTGTGTGAAATCTAATCAGTCCCTAAGCTTACACACTACTTAACCTTAATTATCCTAAGGACAAACACACACACCCATGCCCGAGGGAGGACTCAAACCTCCGCCGGGACCAGCGGCACAGTCCGTGACTGCAGCGCCTGAGACCGCTCGGCTAAGCCCGCGCGCTTTCTTCAACTGTCGGCGGTCTCTTTCAGTCAACTGACAAGGTCGGCCTTTTCGCTTTTATGCCGTACGTGTCCCTTCACGTTTCCATTTCACTATCACATCGGAAACAGTGGATCTAGGATTTTATGAGTGTGGAAATCTCGCGTACAGACATATGACACAAATGTCACCCAATTACCGGACCACGTTCGAAGTCCGTGGGTTCCGCAGAGCACCCCATTCTGATCTCCTCATGATGTCTAATGACTACTGAGGTCGCTTGTACGGAGTACGTGGCAGTAGGTGGCAGCACAGTGCACCAAATATGAAAAACTTATCTTTTTGGTGGTGTATGGATACTTTTGATCACATAATGTATTAAACTGACGAAGAAAAATTGCAGCACCAAGAAAGAGTTATGCGACATAAACGAAAATTGGTTTCTACATCTGTAAGACGCTGTCTGTTGAAATTTCGCGCCAGTCGAATAAGAGTGGCTTTAGTAGCGCCTCTATGAGGATGCAAATCAGGTTTGCTTTAAACACATGCTGTAACGGTCATGAGCTCTACTTACCTTAGACGACAAAGACGCCATTATCTACGGCTCACTAACTTTGAACAAGGTAGTGTGACACGGCTACGAGAAGTTGGCTGTTCCTTCTGTGATACTGCAGAAAGACTTCGTAGGAATGTAGAAAAAAGACTTGGTAGGAATGTAGCAACTGTACGTGACTGTTTGCAGCGGTGGTCACGAGAATGTAGAGTGGCAAGAAGACCGGGCCTCGGATTGTCACTTGACACTACCGAGCGGGAAGATTACCGTGTTCGGTATACGTCTCTGGCGCAGTGTACCATATCTGCAGTAGCAATATGAGCAGCAGTTGGCACCGCCGTCACACAACTAACGGTTGCAAATCGGCTACTTCAAGAACAGCCTCGAGCCAGATGCCCAGTGGAGTGCATTCCAGCGACGCCAAACCACCTCAATCTGCGTTTTCACTGATGTCACACGGGAGCACTGAAGGGCACGGTGAAGGTCTGGTGTTTTTTTATTTTTATTTATTTATTTTTTGGATGAAAGCTGTGTAGATGACAGCGATGGCCATGAGTTGGTCAGGAGGAGGCTAGTTGAGGGCATGTAACTAACCTGTCTGCGTGCTAGACACACTGGAACTACACCTGGAGTTATGTTCAAGGGTGCAATTTGGTGTGCCAACACTCATGGTTATCCCACACATCATGATCTCAAAATTGTACGTCAGTTTGGTGACTCGACCTGTTGTACTACCACTGATACTCCAGGTGGTGTTTACCAACAAGATAACGCTTGCCCACATACAGCTCTTGTAATACAACATACTCAACCGAGTATCGACATGTTTCTTTGGCCTGCTTGATCGCTGTATCTGTCTCCAATCGAACACATATGGACATCGTTGTTGTTGTGGTCTTCAGTCCTGAGACTGGTCTGATGCAGCTCTCCATGCTACTCTATTCTGTGCAAGCTTCTTCATCTCCCAGTACCTACTGCAACCTACATCCTTTTGAATCTCCTTAATGTATTCATCTCTTGGTCTCCCTCTACGATTTTTACCCTCCACGCTCCCCTCCAACCTCCAATACTAAATTGGTGATCCCTTGATGCCTGTGATTTCCCTAAATCACTCCAGGCAAATGCCGGGATGGTTCCTCTGAAAGGGCACGGCCGACTTCCTTCCCCATCCTTCCCTAATCCGATGAGACCGATGACCACGCTGTCTGGTCTCCTTCCCCAAAACAACCAACCAACCTTGATGCCTCAGAACATGTCCTACCAACCGATCCGTTCTTCTAGTCAAAAAATGGTTCAAATGGCTCTGAGCACTATGGGACTCAACTGCTGAGGTCGTTAGTCCCCTAGAACTTAGAACTAGTTAAACCTAACTAACCTAAGGACATCACAAACATCCATGCCCGAGGCAGGATTCGAACCTGCGACCGTAGCGGTCTTGCGGTTCCAGACTGCAGCGCCTTTAACCGCACGGCCACTTCGGCCGGCTTCTTCTAGTCAAGTTGTGCCACAAGCTTCTCTTCTCCCCAATCCTATTCAATACCTCCTCATTAGTAATGTGATCTACCCATCTAATCCTCAGCATTATTCTGTAGCATCACATTTCGAAAGCTTCTATTCTCTTCATATCCAAACTATTTATCGTCAATGTTTCACTTCCATACATGGCTACACTCCATACAAATACTTTCAGAAACGACTCCCTGACATTTAAATCTATACTCGATGTTAACAAATTTCTCTTCTTCAGAAACGCTTTCCTTCCCATTGCCAGTCTACATTTTATATCCTCTCTACTTCGACCATCATCAGTTATTTTGCTCCCCAAATAGCAAAACTCCTTCACTACTTTAAGTGCCTCATGTCCTAATCTAATTCCCTCAGCATCACCCGACTTAATTCGACTACATTCCATTATCATCGTTTTGCTTTTGGTGATGTTCATCATGTATCCTCCTTTCAAGACACTGTCCATTCCGTTCAACTGGTCTTCCAAGATGGACATCATCGGACACAACTCCAGCGCCATCCACAACTATTTAACCATTCCTGTGTTGACCGACCACGTCAACAGGCGTGGAACTCCATCTCCCAAACTGACATCCAGCATTTGTACAACACAGTAAAAGTACGTTTGCAGGCTTGCATTCAACATTCTGACTGTTGCAACTGTTATTAATGTACCAGAGTGTCACATTGGCAATGGATTTCACGCACTTTCTTTAACCTCTGATCCTGCAATTTTAATCACTTCAGTTGACTATGTTACCTAGTCAAATTTTGTTACCTCACATTAATTATTTTTCAGTACTTTGATTTTTTTCAGTCATTGTATTTCTACAAATAATTCAGATCTCTAGTGAATTTCATCCTGCAGCTTTATTTTCACGTAGCTCAATGTTTGTAACGCCGTATCTCCTGAACTATGTGTCACACATTGATACAATTTTGTAAGTACATCCAGTAGTATAATTGGCTTCCGTCTGCGAAATTTGTTGAGAACATAGTAGTAAAGCAGTAATAAATTAATAGGTCATGCATGTTGCGACTGCATGAACAGTGAAAATATAGTAAGCAATAAATTTTTCTCATCATTTTGTGTCAGATGTTATCGAGAAAAACTATAGAAAATGTTTGGAATTATGTGTAAAATTGCTTGCAAGACACTAAGTGCTCTCATTTTCAAATTCTGGATGAATGCAGTCCGGCCATTCGTCAGTCGTGTGAGCTACGCTACTTTTTCACGCCCGCTTCGGTAACTTTGAGAAGTTGGTGATTCTGTCCAGACATTAATTAATATGTATATCAAGTTTGATTTAAATCGAGCCAATGGTTTAGGAGGAGATGGGGATCGTACATACACAAACATACATAAACTTTTGTGATATGTATGGATGTATGGAGTTGTCGTCTACGTTCAAATTCTTTGCACTACGCTATGCTCCGAACACCTCCAGATAAGACTCTCTGACTCAAAAATTTGTATCAGATGTTATTAGATTTTTTTCCCAAGACAGTTTTCTTGCTATTGCAAGTCTACATTTTATATCCTCTCTACTTCTGCATTCTCACTTATGTTGCTCATTTCTTATTGTAATTATATCACAACAAGCAGAAACGGAGCTCGAGGAGATGCTAACTAAGAGCTGAATAACGCCTGGGATAGGCTACAACCCTTTCTTACTTCGCCGGCCGGAGTGGCCGAGCGGTTCTAGGCGCTACGGCCTGGAACCGCGCGACCGCTACGGTCGCAGGTTCGAATCCTGCCTTGGGCATGGATGTGTGTGATGTCCTTAGGTTATTTAGGTTTCAGTTGTTCTAAGTTCTAGGGGACTGATAACCTCAGCAGTTAAGTCCCATAGTGCTCAGAGCCATTTGAACCATTTTCTGACTTCCTTCTCGACTGCTGCTTCCCTTTCATGTTCTTCGACACTGTTCAAAGCTTATCGACAGATAGGGAATCCACAAAGATCGACTCATGGTGTCAATGCGCTGGATGTGCCTCCCACATTGATTACCCTTGCCAGAAGTAAAACGTCTACAAATTAATACGATGCCGCCATAGAGGTTTTTTTTTTGTTCCAGTGATGACCGCAGATCATTTATTTTGTCTCTTGGCTGAACATAGACAGACATTCATTAAATTAGGCTGAAAATTAGACGTTTTGGACAACACAGTTAAATCACTGGAATACTCGTCATTCCTATCTGGTTAGACTTTTCATAGATTAGTCTACCGCAGTATGGGTAATCCAGTGTGCTTGGAGACCAGGAACAACGGATGACTTCTCACATGGCTGGCACTTAGAATATAGCGGTTGTGCAATGCTCCCGTTGGTGCACCAACAGGGTGTATAGGCGGACAAGGATAAAGACTTCGCGGATTTTTCCCGAATTACCCGGTTAAAAATACACTTTCTACCGGATGAAAATACACTTTTCCCTGTTAAGTGACAGTAGAATTTCCCTCGGAACTGTAAAACCATCCCCTTGAAGGGTTAAGATTTTATGCACCGGCTTGAACTTCCCTGTACATTAGTAAACGACCCCGAGCGGAAAAAAAGGAAAGATATGTGATTTACAGCAAGAAGTACGCTGCGTGTTTTCATATTACAGAAGTATACATTCGAATTCCGTCAAAAACAGCCCGTTAGTATCCGAAACGGTGAAATCGAGATTACAATGTACTTTCGTAAGCCAGTCATAGCTTGTGTCACGTGATCTCATCAGCCAATAAAAGCAAATATTCAGAGCATAGAACACGTGATGTTGTTAGTCAACAGCAACATCACTGTTAAGTAGCGCGAACACGCAAGTGTGAAAATTTAATAAACTAAATTCTGTCTGAACAGGCCTTGGAAGGCCCAACGGTACCGACCGGCCGCCGTGTCATCCTCAGCCCACAGGCGTCACCGAATGTGGGTATGGAGGGGCGTGTGGTCAGCACACCGCTCTCTCGGCCGTATGTCAGTTTACGAGACCGGATCCGCTACTTCTCAATCACGTTTGCCTCACAAGGGCTGAATGCACCCCGCTTGCCAACAGCACTCGGCAGACCGGATGGTCACCCATCCAAGTGCTACCCAGCCCGATAGCGCTTAACTTCCATGATCTGATGGGAACCAGTGTTACCACTGTGGCAAGGACGCTGGCGGGAAAAGTTAATGGTTTAAATTAATATACAAGTGTGACTACAAGAAAAGCTTCGCATTCACTTATAATACTGGTCTCGAAGATCAACAAGTCACCACAAAAGCTAAGCTTTCACGGATAAATTAGTGTTTTTCTTTTTACTTGTGTTCTACTTTAAGATACATCACACAAATGGGCCAGTGAAATTTTAAATAATGCCATAAATGTCTGGTCTCCTGGGCTCGAAATTCTTCTAAGTGGCTGATCCTGAAAGTGTTAAGTTTCAAAGGAGTGTCAAACAATATGTGATTTAAGAAATTCTTCGCACTTTCTCATACGCAACATAATTCATTTTGCGTAAAAGGAAATTTACATTGAAAGTGACGCTTTTCAAACCACCATTCGCAATATTTTCCCTCGAGCTATCAGAAACAGGTTCGCTTCAGCGGTTGCCATGGCCGCCAGAAAACAGTCGTTACTGCGCGTGTGCAGCTACGATGACGTAGGAAGTCTGTATGTTCGTACGTTTAAGCATTAAGAGATCTTACATTACGTCATAAAAGAAACAGGACATCACATGATACTCCAAGAGCATCAGAATTTCGTAAACCATACTAAAATACATAATTCCGCTTAAAGTGCACATTCGTATATCCAGATCCACAATGAAGTAGGCTCCAACCTGATATTAAGATTTTCAGTGTGGTTTTCTAGATGTATTTCGTGGAGTACCGGTACTGCATAACAACATGTTTGGTTCTTTATTACGGAAAAATGCCATCCGTTCCAGAAGATGAAAAAGTGAGCTTGAAATCTAGGAAACAGCTGAAACTGGTCAATAATCTGGAATGAAACACTTCGGTTCAAATAAATTGACTGCCTCACCGGAAAACATTAGTAACAGCCAAATTTCTTTAGCAATTCGACGAAAATCATGGATCTGCAAGGCAATTAATGCTTGAGTGTCAAAAACTCGTGAATAAAATAAAACAAAAAACTGAAATTAATAAAGTATTTTAGTCTTTCATAATAATTATGTGAATGTATTTTAGTTCAATTTATGGCTCCCGTCCACAGAAATCTATTTTGTTTTTATTTGACGTGAGAGCTGTAAACGAAGAGGAAACAGCAAAATCACGAAATGTAAACTCGGCGTGCCAGAAAATTTTTAGTGGGTAGCATCTGGCTGCTTGCTGCAGCCGATACAGCCAACAGCCATACTTCAAACAGCCAGAAGCGGGAGAATGTGCTGTTCATACGCGACTCAACTGTGCATTCGCGTGAGCCCGCTGGCAACTGCTCTAACGAAGCTAATGTGAACAGTTGTGACGTCACGCTCATCACAAGCAGTTTGTTGTTATGAAGTACTGCATAGTCTTTCGTCCTAATGCCTTTAACACATTTTGCTGTTGGCAGACGCTTGCGTGTGCAGTGTGTATTGTTGTAAATGGCGCATTTCCTTTGCAACTTACGTTTCACTTTATTTTATTTCTTCTCTCGTTTATGTTCTATTGCTGCCGTATTATTCTGCAGTAGCGTGATACAGTAATATTCTCTGTTAGAGTATCAGTTCTTCGCAGTCAAAATTACAAAAATTTAAATGAAAACTAAAACACTGAAAAATTCCCGGAATTCTAATAAATTCCCGTGTTTTCCTCGGTTTTCTCCGGGATTAAAAAATCCCCCGGTTTTTCCCGTATGTCCCGGTTGTCCGTGTCGTATACACCCTGACCAAGTTTACACACAGTTAATGCCTTATCAACAGTTCACATTGCCCTGTTTCAGTATAAAGAGGCACTCTTTTGCAGCAAACAGGTAAGCAACCACGCTTCGTTCGTCAAAGAATGTAACGTGCGCAAATGCGTCCGTATACTCATTCGCAATGACTCCACAACGCTAGCTCAAAAAATGAAATTACCTGCTACTGACGTCAGGTACAGAATTTAATAGTAGATACGCGACTTGTTTGTGAGCGTATCGTCAGAGGGAAATATTACTGATGAAATTACGACCCTTGCTTGTCAGATTCTAACAAATTAACCAACCATTTTCGTCTCGAGACAAAAATTACTTTTTAGGAGGCATGGAACGTCATACGATTGAAGTTCTGTTACGAACAAAGAAGTATTATACTATTGTGCAATCATCACACATATTAGGAACATTAAACAGATGAATTTAGGAATTTCAACGTTGTTTCTTATTTTCTCTGAGAGCGATCGCGAGCTGCCCTTAATTCTGACAGTGATGTTTTTCTAAAGTCATCGATCAGGTAATGAATTCTGATTTTCAAAGTAGGATATACTTTCTTTTATAGCAGGGTAATGGTGATGGACTTCAGGCTCCTTTAGTAAACTTTCTGGTGAACATCTGGAAATAAGTAATTGTACATGTCACTTGATTACGTGGGAGTATCCAGTGACAGTAAGTCTGAGGTAGGAGGTTCGGATCGCCGGCAATGGCTGAGAGCAGGCGGCGTCGCGTTCTTGTCACGAAACAGTGTCAAAATATTGTTTTTTTCTTTAACATCTTCGTAGTGGGTTTTACCAAAGGACTGAACATGCGTAGGAGTACCACTTTCTGACGAAGTCATGTTGCCATGTCTACCACTGAGCCACCGAACATACTGACGTGTATCTCCAGCCACGATATGAAAAACTTGAATGTTTAGGTGCTATTCTTTGTGTTTCGTGATAATCCGCTAACTTTGAGTGCAATGTTGCCGGGGTACACCTGTGGTAAATCTACGGCTAGCTACCTAATTGTGAAGCGACAGCTTCCAAAAGTATTTTATTCCAAAGCTCGACAGGATCTGCTCTCTGAACGCCACGTCTGGCGGGCTTCTCGCCATCACATCTTCCTCAGTAAACTGCACCTTTCGTTGTACTTTCCATTCAAGCATTTCTGACGGCCCAAAAAAGTCTCACTCTTAACGGCTAATTTCAAAAGCATGTACGTCTTTTCTTTTGATAAATCGAAACGATGATTGTATCAGAAGCGGTGACGTCTTTTTCGCATCTATTTTGTTTGAGAAAATACTGGATCAGGTACGGCGATGGTATGCTCAAGTTAATGTATACAGGTAGTGGAGCGCATCAGCACTTTACTTTGAAGTATGCCTTACATTCTTAAGTGTCGGTTTGGAGGGTGGCTTATTATGTATGAATTACCGAGTTCACTTCATTAAGTATACTGCACAACCATGCGCTAGTATTTCAAGTCTTAGCATCATCCTATTGTCTTCCAAGTTTTTCATTTGTTGCTTATGTTCGAGCTTGAGGGAAGAAAAAAAATGGCTCTGAGCACTATGGGACTCAACTTCTGAGGTCATCAGTCCCCTAGAACTTAGAACAACTTAAACCTAACTAACCTAAGGACATCACACACATCCATGCCCGAGGCAGGATTCAAACCTGCGACCGTAGTGGTCTCGCGGTTCCAGACTGCAGCGCCTAGAACCGCACGGCCACTTCGGCCGGCTGAGGGAAGAATAAGCAGTAACTATAGGCGCACGTCTCCCCTACAGACGTAACACCTGGTATCGGGAAATTACTGAAGAATCATTCCGACAGATGTTATTGACCTTAGCCATTACCACTAACCTTGGATCTTGATACCAGCAGTCTTGGCCACGCAGGTAAACGCTTGGCCACTGGAGCCGGTGCGTCAGCTCTGGACTGCTCTGTAATACTCCAAGCCGTTGTATAAGTACGACAGAGTGTTTTCCAAATATCTGTGATAGGTGATGCGGTTTGTACGTACGCGGAAGGGAAGTGAAACTGCTGCACCGTCTCGCCCAAGGGCAGGTGTCCCACTTAGTGGGGTGGTACTCTCCTTCGTGCGCTCGTTTGGTACGTACGTTTTTCCTGTCATGCTACGAACTGCACTGTACGCCGTATCAGTGGAGCCAGAATGAAACGATAAGAAATGCTCACTGAACTCCTGGAGCGAGAAAGTTCATTGTTGCGTGTCATGTATCGCAGGATGGGGGCGGGGAGCCGGCCGAGGTGGCCGAGCAGTTCTAGGCGCTACAGTCTGGAACAGCGCGACCGCTACGGTCGCAGGTTCGAATCCTGCCTCGGGCACGGATGTGTGTGATGTCCTTAGGTTTGTTAGGTTTAAGTAGTTCTAAGTGCTAGGGGACTGATGACCACAGGTTTAAGTCCCATAGTGCTCAGAGGCATTTGAACCATTTTTTGGGGGCGGGGAGGGGGGGGGGGGGGGCTTGTGGCCTAAGGATGTCGATGCTGAGTAAGTGTTTAAGGAGACCAAAGGGCCACGGTCATCAGTCTCTTAATCACCCTCCTCCCTCCCCCTACAGGACAGAAGCGCTGTCCAATCTGTCTGTGTATACAGTAAATCTTGTGTGCAAGGGTGAGAAAATGATTGCCTAGTGTGAATATGAGGCGGGACCCGGGAACTAGCACGATATTCAGCTAGTGGGATGTGGGAACCACCTAAAAATCACACTCGGGCTTGCCGGCAGCCCCACCCCTCATCTTTCATCCGCCGGCATACCTCTCCCTCCCGCGATCGGTCACGTTAATGTGGCTATCCGGATGGGAGTGGGCTAAGGAGAATGCTGTATTTCTGAGTTCATACGTTTCTAAATAGCGAAAAGAGGAAGCGAGATAAAAGTGTCTCCCACTGTAGACTTCGAAGGTACTAGAGAGCAGTTCAGCAAGGAGCGTAAACAAGGAAGGAAGATTAAGGTTTAACGTCGCGTTGATATAGTGCTCATTACAGGTGGAGCATAAGTTCGGACTGATTCATGGACGGCGAAAGAAATCGGCTGTGCCCTTTCGAAGGAACCGTCTCAGCACCTGCCTGGAATGATTTAGCAAAAAAATCGTGGGAAACCTGAATCTGGATGACCGACTGCCGGACACGTATTTGAATTGTCATCTTCCCGAATGCTAGTCCAGCGTGCTATCCACTGCGCCACCTCGCTCGGTGATTGTGAACAGGGGCGGATCTAAAAAAAAAAAAAAAATTCCGTACTAAGGCATGTGTTTTTTACATTTAAAGTTCCAGATTTCTCACCCAAATAAGAATTTCGAAAATGACAAGAAATTCTATGAATTACAAGGTCATATTCCTCGGTTGATTGTAACTGCTGTCAACATTAAGTTCATAAGACTATAGCAGGCAGAACCTACCAGCCACAGCAAGTCGAAAAAGGGAAGACAGAAAGGGCAAGACTTTCCTCTAAGGGGGCGAAAATGAGGGAAGTGCTGACTTCTAGAATGTAGGCGGAAACGACTGAAAGAAACAGCATTCGCCTCATTTACAGGCTCACATACCTGGTTTACTATTTTACTCCTTAGTTAAACTCTGATAATAATGTGTGTAATCTTCTATTTTATGTAACCTATGACTTTTCCAGGGTTATGAGAATCTTTTACTGTTACAGTTTATAATTACATGCACGACATACGCAGTTCATAAATTTTAGGTGTTGGCAGAAGAAAGCACTATCCGTAGGTTTAATAAAGATTTGTCTGGTCACCTGATCCGTCGTATACGCGAATGCACCACACTCTTGAAAGAAGTAATTCGACATGTACCGCTAGAAAGAACTGTCATGCAGTTAAACTGTATTTATGTTCTTTTCTTGATATTTATCTACAGTCTGGAACCGCGAGACCGCTACGGTCGCAGGTTCGAATCCTGCCTCGGGCATGGATGTGTGTGATGTCCTTAGCTTGGTTAGGTTTAAGTAGTTCTAAGTTCTAGGGGACTGATGACCTAAGATGTTAAGTACCATAGTGCTCAGAGCCATTTGAATCATTTTTGTTTGCTGTCCTTACGGAATCGACAGGTGGTGGCTGTACCACATTCACAGACTGCTCTCTTAAGAAAGAGTATATATGAATAATACGCTCTTGACTGTCTTTCATCTTTAAAGAAGTTCCCCGCAGTCAGAGAAGAAACGTTAGTTCGCGGATTACATACAACTCACCCCGGAGGTTTCAGTTTCTTTAATAGTCTAAATACCACTGTGAACCGCATTGTGTCACTTACTAGAGCTGCTTCCCGTAACATCCACGTATGGAGGGCGGGAAGAATGATGGCTCTTTACGCACTGGGCTTAGGTTAGTCTTGCCTACGCGATGCGTACTGGACCGTTACTATGGGGCTGTAGTACACTGAAGAGCCAAAGAAATTGGTAGAGGCAAGCGTATTCAAATACAGAGATGTGTAAACAGGCAGAATACGGCGCTGCGGGCGGCAACGACTAAGACAGAAAGTGTCTGGCACAGTTCTTATATCGGTTTGTGCTACTACACTGGCAGGTTATCAAGATTTAAGCAAGTTTGAATGTGGTGTTCTAGTCGGCGTAAGGGCGATGGGACACAGCGTTTCTGAGGTAGCGATGACGTGGGGATTTTCTCGTATGAGCATTTTACAGGAATGTACCGTGAATATCAAGAATCCGCTGAAACATCTCCGTCATCGCTTCGGCCGGATAAAGATCATGCAAGAACGGGACCAAAGACGACTGAAGAGAATCGTTCAACGAGACAGAAGTGCAGCCTTTCCGCAGATTGCGGCAGATTCCAGTGCTGGGCTACCAACAAGTGTCAGCGTCTGAACCATTCCACGAAAAATCATCGATATGGGCTTTTGGAGCCGAAGGCCCGCTCGTGTACCCTTGACGATTGCACGACACAAAGCTTTGCCCGTCGCCTGGGACCGTCAACACCGACATTAGACTGTTCATGACTGGAAACATGTTTCCTGATCGGACGAGTCTCGTTCCAAATTGTACCGAGCAGATGGAAGTGTAAGGGATATTGGGGCCCGCCCGGTTGGCCGTGCGGTCTAACGCACGGCTTTCCGGGCGGGAAGGAGAGCCGGTTCCCGGCACGAATCCGCCCGGCGGATTTGTGTCGAGGTCCGGTGAGCCGGCCAGTCTGTGGATGGTTTTTAGGCGGTTTTCCATCTGCCTTGGCAAATGCGGGCTGGTTCCCCTTATTCCGCCTCAGCTACACTATGTCGACGACTCATGCGCAAACACGTTCTCCACGTGCGCGTACATCACCATTACTCTACCACGCAAACATAGGGGTTACACTGGTCTGGTGTGAGACGTTCCCTGGGGGGTCCACCGGGGGCCGAACCGCACAATAACCCTGGGTTCGGTGTAGGGCGGCGGAGGGGTGAAGTGGACTGCGGTAGTCGTGTGGGGTTGCGGACCACTGCGGTTGCGGCGGGGACGGAGCCTCTCCGTCGTTTCTAGGTCCCCGGTTAACATAACATAACATGGGATATGGGGACAGCGTTATGAATCCATGGACGCTTTATGTCAGCAGGAGACTGTTCAAACTGGTGGAGTTTCTGCAATGGTGTGGGGCGTGTGTAGTTGGAGTGATTGGGACCTCTGATGCGTCTACATACGATTCTGGCATGTGACAAGGCCGCGCGGGATAGCCGCGCGATCAGAGGCGTCTTGCCACGGTTCGCGCGGCTGCCCCTGTCGGAGGTTCGAGTCCTCCCTCGGGCGTGCCTGTGTGTGTGTGTGTGTGTGTGTGTGTGTGTGTGTGTGTGTGTGTGTGTGTTTTATCCTTAGATTAAGTTAGATTCAGTAGTGTGTAAGTCTAGGGAACAATGACTTTCGCATTTTGGTCCCATAGGAACGTACCACAATTTTCCAAATTTTCCTAGGTGACACGTACGTAAGTATCCTGTCTGATTACCTACATAGATTCATGTCCATTGTGCATTCCAACGGACTTGGGCAATTCCAGCAGGGCCATGCGACACCCCACACGTCCAGAATTGCTACTGAGTGGCTCCAGGAACACTCTTCTGAGTTTAAACACTTCCGCTGGCCACCAAACTCCCCAGACATCACCATTATTGAGCATATCTGGCATGCCTTGCAACGTGCTGTTCAGAAGAGATCTCAATCCCCTCGTACTCTTCCCTGCAGGATTCATGATGTCAGTTCCCTCCAACACTACTTAGGTATTAGTCGAGTCAATGCCACATCGTGCTGCTGCATTTCTGCGTGCTCGCAGGTGCCCTACACGATATTAGGCAGGTGTACTAGTTTTTTAGCTCTTTAGTGTCTATTCTTAGATTCCTCCCTTAAAGCTCATTCTTGAAACAATATAAGTAGGCTTTCAGTGGTAGTTTGCGTCTGTGTTCACTTTAGTTCTTTCAGAGTCTTCGTAATGCTTTCCCATGGATCAAACAAATCTGTGAGCGTTCGTGTTACCATCCCTTGGATGTGTTCGACACACCTATTGGTACTGTTTGGAATGGCTTCCGCACACTCGAGCAATATTGTGCCGTGGGTCGCAAGCGTGTTTTATAAGCCATCTCCTTTGTAAAGCTATTGCATTTTCCTAACATTCTGCGACAGTACCTAACTAAGTCTGTACCTGCTGTAGCCACAACCGAGGTGAGCCTTGGCGATTATTCCATGTCATGTCCCGATAAACTGTTTTCATGCGATTAAAATAGCTTGCGACTATTATCACTTGGTCCCGGTTAGGGGGACGTGGTGCCGCTGCCAAGTAACACGAATGACGAGCGTACTTTCACTCACACACCAGTAACAGCTCGGCAAGTGTAGAGCGCCGTGGTGCTACCCCGTCAGTAAAGAGTAGCACCTGTTGGCAAGCATACGTTTCTCCTGTGGTTCTCAGTCCTCGTTATGAAATGCAGTACTTTTTAAAGCGTTGGAGTGTTCTGCGTTAGTCACTGTTGCTGTAAACGTGTGTTATGGAGTTAAGAGTTGTTTTTATAACAGCGCGATATGTTTCAGTAAAATGTTTGCAGTAAAAGACATCGGTCGAGAAAACGTCGCATCGCTTCAGAGGTACCGAGTGTTGGAAGGGAAATCCCAACCCATGGGCAAGACTGAAAATTTGTGTGCGTTCTGCGCAAGCACAAGAGCGGTAGGCCGATTGTAGGAGTTTGAAATATAGTGGACAGAGCAGCCGCTACACTTATATTTCATCCGTCTACAGTGCTGCGAGCTGCAACGGAAAAAGAAAAGGATGAGGGTAACGGTTCTAGGCGGTACAGTCTGGAACCGCGCGACCGCTACGGTCACAGGTTCGAATCCTGCCTCGGGCATGGACGTGTGTGATGTCCTTAGGGTAGTTAGGTTTAAGTAGTTCTAGGGGACTGATGACCACAGCAGTTCAGTCCCATAGTGGTCGGAGCCATTTGAACCATTTTTGATGAGGGTAAAAACGATGAACCATCGTCAGGTTATTCTCTCCTGGAAACACCAGGCAAGGGAGAAAGTAACGATAAAACTATAACGAAGACGCACGCATTCCAGCAGGATGCAGTACGCCGGCATATACAGGGGATGGGCAAAAATATGGGAATACCGCTACAAATATACGCTTGAACATGAATGCAGGTGTTAGCCAGGCCTGCAGGTTGCGCTGTTGTAATTGACAACGAACGACATCTGTGTGAAATCCTCAGTATTTTGCAAGTGTCTGTTTTGGTCAGCAGCGTTCTGTGTAGTTGTGACTGCGTTATGACGTAGTTCAATGCATTAGAATGGGCGCAAATTCTTGGTGGTCGTATGATGGGTGCTCTCGTAACCGAGGGAGCCGAAGTGTTTGTTGTTTTCAAGAGGCACCGTGTCGAAAATTTGTACCGCATACAGGTACCGCGGAGGAAAAACATCATCCGCTAAGTCATAACTGGACCGAAAATGTGCGTTGAGTGACTGTGACGGAAAATAATATGACAACAGCTGCAAAAGTCATTGCAGATCTGAATGTCGCATTCGCCAATCCCGTGAGCATCAAAACGCACAAAGGGAACACCGGGAGCAGGTAGGTAACTACAGGGCGCACTGGAATTCTAAAACCATTCGTCAGAGATGCAAATGCTCGTAATAGGAAAACGTGGTATCAAGGCCATAAAATCCGGACTCTGCAGCAATGGAAGAACTGCCACATCTTGCTATTCCATGGGTCCCATGATTACTCTGACCATTTTGAGTGATCAGGTCCGTACCATGGTACAATTGTGACCCTGTGTTCCAAGACAACAGGGCCGCTGTTCACACACCTCGCATTATCGAGAACTGGGTTTGATAGCAATTGAATGAATTGTTTCGTCTCCCTGGCCGCCACAGTCACCAGATTTAAGTATTATTGAGCTTTTGTGGTCTACTTTTGGAGAGAAGGGCTCTTGACCGCTATCCACCTCCATCGTCGCCAACAGAACATGCCACTATTTTGAAGGAAGAATCGTATAAGATGCTATTGAAAAACATACAGAACCTGTATTTATCCATTTAGAAATGACTGAAAGCTTTTTTGAATGGAAACGGTTTTCCTACACCGTATTAGGCATGGAAATCTGTTGTGCTTTTGGTGTTTCCGTATTCTTGTCTGTTTCCGTATATTTGTCCATTCCTCGCACATGATTATCATCAGCGCAAGAAGTACCTTGTGTTAAAAACGCTTCGTTTTAGCCTCAGATAAGCGGAGTGTTTAATGACAGTAAGTCGTCTCGTGAAGAATAATAAGGCCCCCGGCACTAATAGCATTCCTGCAGAATTGCTAAAATGTGGAGGAGCAACATTAGAGCAGTCTCTGTTTGAACTTATCACTCTCATATGGGATCAGGAAAGGATACCAGATGAATGGAATGAACGAATATTATGTCCCATACATAAAAACGGCGACGGAATGGAGTGTAGAAACCACCGTGGAATAACCCTCCTGAACCTGCGGTACAAGGTGTTATCGAATATTATTTTTGATCGGCTACTTCCACAGGTGGATAAAGAAATTGGAATATACCAAAGCGGATTTCGACGAGGAAGGTCAACAATAGACCAGATTTTCAACCAGCGCCAAATTTTCCAAAAAAACTGAAGAATATAGAATTGGAGCACACCTCTTTATTGACTTTAAGGCTCCATACGACAGCATCAATAAAAGCCAGTTGTTTCATGCCTTACAGGAGATGGGTATACATGGATAGCTCCTGAGAATGGTTAAAATGATGATGTCTGAGGTAAGAAGCTGCATTCGAGTTCTGGGAAGTTACTCAGACTCCCTGGAAATAAAAAAAACGGGCTTCGTCAAGGAGATGCTTTAGCATGCTTATTATTTAATGTAGCACTTGAGAAGGTGGTTAGGGCCGGCCGCGGTGGCCGAGCGGTTCTAGGCGCTACAGTCAGAGACCGCGCGACTGCTACGGTCGCAGGTTCGAATCCTGCCTCGGGCATGGATGTGTGTGATGTCTTTAGGTTAGTTAGGTTTAAGTAGTTCTAAGTTCTAGGGGACTGATGACCTCAGATGTTAGGTCTCATAGTGCTCAGAGCCATTTGAACCAAGGTGATTGGCGAAGCAGGCCTAGAGACCAGGGGCCACCACCTTCTACAAGTTAGTGCAGATTTTAGCATTTGCAGATGACGTAGACATCATAGCACGGACAGTATCAGCACTGAAAGAAGCTTTTACGGCCGTAAGTCAAGCAAGTAAGAAGATGGGTCTTATGATAAACAAAGATAAAACTAAATTCATGGCCTGTGGGAAAGCATTTCAACCCAATATGCCGTCAACTTTCAGTGTGAATGGAAGCATATTTGATAGAGTTGATAGCTTCAAGTATCTTGGTTCCACAGTCCCTTGCTTTAATGACATCTCAAATGAAATTAAGATTAGGCTGATATCAGCAAATAAGGCACGTTTCACCGTGAGTAATTTATTCCTTCACTATTTATAAAACCCTTGTTACGCCACGTCTCACTTATGCTTCGGAAACATGGTCCTTGACGGAAACCGATGCAAGGTCGCTCGACGGATTTGAGAGGATAGTTTTGAGGAGAATAATTGGCCCTGTGTGTGAACGAGAACAATGGAGGAAAAGTACAATGCAGAATTGTACACTATATATGCCGATGCTTCTGTAGCAAAAATCATACGATCAGTAAGGACAAGATAGGCACGTCATGTGGCAAGAATGGAGGAGTCTGAGGTGATAAAGAAGATTCTCTTTGGTAATACAGGAGGACAAAGAAGGCGAAGGCGACCTCGAGCAAGATGGTTGGGTGGAGTGGAAGAAGACCTACGGAAGCTCGGATGCAGGAAGTGGAGGGGGGTAGTATGTGACCGTGATGGATGGCGGAAGCTCGTTGGGAACGCCAAGGTTCACCCTGGACTGTAGCGCCACAGAAGAAGAAGAAGAAGAAGAAGAAGTCGTCTCCTGGAAACTGTCTTCGCGAGCTTGGTTTCCGGCACGGAAAGCTTTTGTCTCTGAAGTTGGCGTTTGAGAAGCGTATCATAGCAGAATGGAGGTAATGGTGTCTGCGTGTCGTGAGGAACTTTCTTTTCGACAACGTCCAGTTATTCGTAATAACTGACTTATTCCAGTTATGGCCTACTGACGATGTAGCCATAGGACACTACAATTTTGTTTTGTCAAGAGTTGAATTCGATGTTTCTGAACATTAAGTCTGAAATAAACTCCGGCCTTGATAGACTTCGTACTATTGCTCCATCTAATTTTTACAAGAGAGAGTACCGCGGTGGCAACTATTTATTTACGGCTTATACGACAGAGATAAATGTTTCAAAGTCTTACCGTCCTTCAAAACAGTCACCAGCAATTGTGGAAGTCGTAGGCTATCCTTGGCAGTGCCAGTTGTGGCGACAGCTCGAGTCTAGTGGTCTATTGTCCGACAAATCTCTCTAACGGTTCTGAACTGAATACCATGAAAGTGCTTACTTCATCTTAAGTCGTTCTCACACGGGACGTGTTTCTCATAACGAAGCATGCCAGACGTGGAGTTCGTCACGGCTGCTGCACGCTCTGAAGCGAACTGCAACGTCTCTCGGGACGTGCATCTAATCGTGATTTGCGACCTTAACGCTCCCCAGCTGCAGATCCCGGATGAATCTGGCTCGTAAATTACACAGTTTCTTTGCGAAAATGGAAACGCGTAAAATAGCTGCGTTAACTCTGTTAGCGGGGAAAATAGCGAAAAACATTCTGGACTCCTCGATAGCGGGACTGGTTAAGGAAGACGACATAACACTGTGCAAGGACCTGAAATACTTATTGGCAAACGTTATTCGTTAACTCAGTTGAATATTCATTCTATTTTCGATTTTGAATTGAGAATGTTTAAAATATGGCAACGGCCTTGCCTCAGTGGATACACTGGTTCCAGTCAGATCACCGAAGTTAAGCGCTGTTGGGCGTGGCCGGCACCTGGATGGGTGACCATCCGGGCCGCCATGCGCTGTTGCCATTTTTAGGGGTGCACTCAACCTCGTGATACCAACTGAGGAGCTACTTGACCGAAAAGTAGCAGCTCCTGTCAAAGAAAACCAACGTAACGACTAGGAGAGCTTTGTGCTGACCATACGCCCCTCCTATCTGCATCCTCATTGAGGATGACTCGGCGGTCGGATGGTCTCGATGGGCCACTTGTGGCCTGAAGACGGAGTGCTTTTTATGTTTAAAATATAATGTCAAATGCCAGTTGGCGTATATACAGTTTAATGTCCGTACTGTCGAGGTTGCATCACTCTGAAGTAACGTACTTCACTACAGAGATTTTAATTACTTTTGACTACATTATGGGAGTGACAGTGATCAATGTGTTACAAATATTTACTATCAAAAACAGTCTTGATCATTATTTATTATGGTGACCGGTTTCGACCACTACTGTGGTCATCTTCAGACCAATGAGTAAGAACCATCTCCTGGTGGAGAATCACTACTGGTAGTGATTCTCCAGCAGAAGGAGGTTCTTAGTCATTGGTCTGAAGATGACCATAGTAGTGGTCGAAACTGGCCACCATAATAAATAGATTGTGATCAAGACTGTTTTCTTAAGATCGAGCCTCGTTTCGCAATTTCATTTAAACAGAAGAGGTGGTTTTTTTCGAAGCTGCTCACCATCGTTGATAAAGAACTTTGCCGGCAACATACAAACGTGAGGTAGTCCATAAAGCAAAGAGATAGGAGTTTACATGAAGTTCCGTAAGAGCAAAAACTTCCAGTTTGCAACTTGTATTTACTTTCTGCCATATAGTGATAAAAGTTACGGGATAGCGATATTCTCGTATGCAGATGGCGATATATCGCGTACACAGTGTATAAAAGGGCAGTGCATTGCCGGAAGTCATTTGTACTCATGTAGTTCATGTGAAAAGGTTTCGATATTATGGCAGCACGACGGGAATTAACAACTCTGAACGCGGAATGTTAGTCGAGGCTACACGCTTGGGACATTCCACTTCGGAAATCGTTAGGGA
Source organism: Schistocerca piceifrons (assembly GCF_021461385.2). Classification (NCBI taxonomy): domain Eukaryota; kingdom Metazoa; phylum Arthropoda; class Insecta; order Orthoptera; family Acrididae; genus Schistocerca; species Schistocerca piceifrons. The sequence goes on along the minus strand of NC_060138.1, from coordinate 452,189,733 downwards.
ATCAATATTCCGAGCTTCACACTGTCAAGAGTGTGCAGAGAATAGCAAATTTCCGGCATTATCTCTTACAACGGACAGTGGCATCTGCTTTCTCAGTGCAAACAGACACGCATCACCCCCTGGAAAACACAGAAACCAATGTGGGACGTACAACTAACATATGTGTTAGGACAGTGCGGCGAAATTTGGCGTTAATGGGCTATGGCAGCCAAGACTGACGCGAGTGCCTTCAGCACGAAATCGTCTGCAGCGCCTCTCCTGGGCTGATAACCATATTGCTTGGACGTTTGACGCCTGGAAAGCCATGCCATGGCCAGATGAGTCCCCGATTATAGTTGGTAAGAGCTGAGGGTAGGGTTCGAGAGTGGCGCAGACCCCACGAAGCCATGGATCCAGGTCGTTAACAAGGCACTGTGCAAGCAGGTGGAGACTTCATAATGATGTGGACCGTGTTTACATGGAATGGAGTGGGTTCTCTGGTCCAACTGAACCGAACACTGACTGGAAATGGTTATGTTCGGCTGCTTGGAGACCATCTGCAGCCTTTCAAAGACTTCATGTTCCCTAACTACGATGGAATTTTTATGGATGACAATGCGCACGTCATCGGGCTACAGTTGTTCGCGATTGGTTTGAAGAACGATTTGGCCAACCAGAAAGCCCGACGTGAATCCTATCGAGCGTTTAGGGAACATAGTAGAGAGATCAGTTCGTGTACTAAATCCTATACCAGAAACGCTTTCGCAATTATTGTCGGTTATAGCGGCAGCATGGCTCAATATTTCTGCAGGGAACTGCCAACGATTGTTGAGTCCATGTCACGTCGAGTTGCTGCACTACGCCAAAACAAAGTCAGATATGATATTAGGAGGTATCCCGTGACTATTGTCACCTCAGTGTATGTTGGCAGTCACTTTAGGATTACTGGCCACTGGAGAAACATTCTACTCGTTAGCCTTTGCAACGAGAATTAAGCAAATACGTTATTTATAATGAATAACGACGGCTATTGGAGCTAATACTTTGATTATAGTAATAAGAAAGATCCAGAATATTTTAGAAATTAAAAATAAAAAAAGCGCAGAAAGATGGACGGGGACCTGCTACCCTTCCCTTCCCAGCTCACGATGCTATCAACTGCGCTACAGCTTCGACAGCTTTTGATATGTCATCATTATATCGAAACTCTGAAACGGCATACTTTCATGGTGCACAGGCTGTAAGGTTATGACACTAAGAAGATTAACTACACGAAGCCTTTAACCAGCGATATGTACTTCCTGCCTTGTCATTGTAACAAGTCGTAGCTAAGACGACGCATTGTGGAGAGATCTTCAATTTGCTGATGCTTTGAAGCAGCTTAGAATCGAACCAGGTGCTCTATGATAAAGGAAACCCAGCGGATACGACACTTAAAGGAGTACAATACTGCAGCTCGTAGCTTCTGCTTGTGTCCCAAGAACTATGTCGCCACGTTTGTCTTCACGAGGCAAAAATGTGACTTACCAGAGTGTTCATTTCACGCCCCGCAGTGTACTGGAACGTGGAATTCCACATTGTGATGTAGCCAGCACCTCGTCCACGTGCGTTTTCGCGTCCCGTGCGGGGACGAGTTTAGGAATCAAGTTGATGCCACAAGAGCCCGAGTCCGGATGTGTGGTGGATGGTACGGAAATTCCCAGCCTAACAAATCGGTAACGACGGCCATATGCGAACAAGCATCGCCCTGCAAAATGATGGACGGCTGTTGCAGAAAGTATCGCCGTTTCTTTCTCTAAGATGTTCATTTTTTGGAACACATCCGGCGTCCACCTTAAAGAAAGAAGCGGCGACACTTTATGAGGACCCCGTACACCATTTTGCAGGAAAATGCTTGAGTGCATATGGCGCAAATTGCGACTTGTTCTTTCGTTAACTGGGACTAGGATGTGCTGTGTTACAAACCGCAGTTCTAGGACTTGACGCTTTGCGACTTCAACGTGATTCTTAAACTCAAGGAAGCACTTTTTAGCGTTCGAATCAGAAATGTTATGGAGATTCGTCGGGCAATTGGTCGCTCCACGCGCACTATCAACTCAACTGTCGCTGCTAAGGGTGAGCTGCGTCTTCCACATCGCTGGGCAATACGTTATACACAATGCTGATGGTTACTTTGAAGGACAGTAAAACTTAGAAACATGTATGTGTTTTGTACGACCTGTAAATAAATATACTGACGGAAAGACATCGCAACACCAAGGAGGAATCGTGCGACATAAACGAAAGCTGGTAGGTGCGTTTTTACGTCTCAAAGAAAGAGTACGCGAAGGAACTTGACCCCCTTCTTGCAGCGGTGTACCGTAGGTCTCTAGAAGAGCCCAGCGTTCCAAAAGATTGGAAAAGGGCACAGGTCATCCCCGTTTTCAAGGAGGGACGTCGAACAGATGTGCAGAACTATAGACCTATATCTCTAACGTCGATCAGTTGTAGAATTTTGGAACACGTATTATGTTCGAGTATAATGACTTTTCTGGAGAGTAAAAATCTATTCTGTAGGAATCAGCATAGGTTTCGAAAAAGACGATCGTGTGAAACCCAGCTCGCGCTATTCGTCCACGAGACTCAGAGGGCCATAGACACAGGTTCCCAGGTAGATGCCGTGTTTCTTGACTTCCGCAAGGCGTTTGATACAGTTCGCCACAGTCGTTTAATGAACAAAGTAAGAGCGCATGGACTATCAGACCAATTGTGTGATTGGATTGAAGAGTTCCTAGATAACAGAACGCAGCATGTCATTCTCAATGGAGAGTGAGAGTGATTTCAGGTGTGCCGCAGGGGAGTGTCGCATGACCGTTGCTATTCACAATATACATAAACGACCTTGTGGATGACATCGGAAGTTCACTGAGGCTTTTTGCGGATGATGCTGTGGTATATCGAGAGGTTGTAACAATGGAAAATTGTACTGAAATGCAGGAGGATCCGCAACGAATTGACGCATGGTGCAGGGAATGGCAATTGAATCTCAATGTAGACAAGTGTAATGTGCTGCGAACACATAGAAAGAAAGATCCTTTATCATTTAGCTACAAAATAGGTCAGCAACTGGAAGCAGTTACTTCCGTGAATTATCTGGGAGTGGGTATTAGAAGCGATTTAAAATGGAATGATCATATAAAGTTGATCGTCGGTAAAGCAGATGCCAGACTGAGATTCATTGGAAGAATCCTAAGGAAATGCAATCCGAAAACAAAGGAAGTAGGTTACAGTACACTTGTTCGCCCACTGGTTGAATACTGCTCACCGGTGTGGGATCCGTACCAGATAGGGTTGATAGAAGAGAGAGAGAAGATCCAACAGAGAGCAGCGCGCTTCGTTACACTATCATTTAGTAATCGCGAAAGTGTTACGGAGATGATAGATAAACTCCATTGGAAGACTCTGCAAGAGAGACGCTCAGTAGCTCGGTACGGGATTTTGCTGAAGTTTCGAGAACATACCTTCACCGAGGAGTCAAGCAGTTCGCTCCTACGTATATCTCGCGAAGAGACCATGAGGATAAAATCAGAGAGATTAGAGCCCACACAGAGGCATACCGACAATCTTTCTTTCCACGAACAATACGAGACTGGAATAGAAGGGAGAACCGATAGAGGTACTCAAGGTACACTCCGCCACACACCGTCTGGTGGCTAGCGGAGTATGGATGTAGGTGTAGATGTAGAAAGATGATGTCTATTGAAATTTCACGTCAGGCGTAAAGAGCGTGCTACTACAACGAGAAAAACAGGTTTGCTTTAAATAGACGTTTTAACGGTCGTGGGGGTTAGTTACCTTTGAGATTCACCATGCTGCGCTGATGATCGCCAAGAATGCGTAAGGCGTCAAAGACGCCAATAACAACCCCTCATTGAGTTTGAAAGAAGTCGTGTAATAGGGCTAGGAGAAGCTGGACGTCCCTTCTGTGATTCGCAGGAATGTAGCCACTGTACGTCACTGCTGGCAGGTGGTCGCGGGAATGTACGATCCCAAAAATACCGGGCTCCGGCGGCCACATGGAGGAAAGACAGGGTAGACCGCCGTGTTCGGCGCATGGGTATGGGTATGGTGCATCGTAACTGCAGTTTGAGCAGCGGTTGGCACCACAATGACACAATGAACTGTTACAAATCGGCTACTTGGAGGACATCTCCAAGCCAGATGCACTGTAGTGTGCATTCCATTGACCCTTAACCACCACAATTTACGACTTCAGTGGTATCAAGCGAGAGCTTATCGGAGGTTAGTGTGGAGATCTGTTGTGTTTTCTGATGAAAGCTGTTCCTGCCTCGGTACCAGTGATGGCCGTATGTTGCTTAGGAGGAGGTCAGTTGAGGATCTGCAGTCGACCTGTCTGCATGAGCTGGAGTTTAGGCCTGTGATGCGATTCCTTATGACAGCGGGAGCGTTCTCATGGTTATTTCAACCACACTGACTGCAAATTTGTGCGTTAGTCTGTTGATTCAACGTTTTGTTGTGTCATTCATCAACAGCATTCCAGGGGCTGTTTCCAACTCGCCTACATACCGCTGTTGTAACCAAACATGCTATACAGGGTATCGACATGTTGCCTTGGCCTGCTGTATCATCAAAATCGAGTACATATGGGACGTTATCGAACAACTCCAGCGTCCTCCACAAACAGCTTTCTCTCTCTCTCTCTTTCTTTTTTTTTCATTCTCTACTCTGGAGGAGTTCGGAGCACCCTTAGAGCGTCTGCTCTATTATCGGACCTTAGGTTCATATTCACAATTTTATTTTTCTTTGATCTCCTTTTTTAAAATAGTGGCTTAATTTTTAACTTTCTTCTATCCTAATTGCTGGAGCGTAATCTATGTTTACAGTTTATTTATTTACTTTTTAAAAATTAATGACTACCAACTGAAGCTGTGTTTACAAAGCTATGTTTTCTGGCAGGGGCTAGGTGATGGATTTTGTTTTTACAATGTTCTCCTCGTTTTACTAACTGTTTACATTGTTTCATGAGATGTTGTTTTTGACTTGTCTGGCGTTTTGTGTCAGGCAGTGATGGTGTGTGTGTGTGTGTGTGTGTGTGTGTGTGTGTGTGTGTGTGTGTGTGTGTGTGTGTGTGTGTGTAGGATTCAAGTTTGCGCATTTTTCAAACGTCTACATCTACACCATCATGTTCAGTGTCGTTTGGGTCTGGCTTTGGTTCCAATCCCTCTAGTAGATGAGCTGGGATGGGCATGTTTTCTTTTAGTGTCCGAGTTTCTTCCGTCCTGAGATCGGGGTGTATGTTGAGGGTATTTTGAATGATGTTTCTGGGAAGTTAGATGTATTTAAATCTGGATTTATTATTAATTCTGGGACGAGTTGTTAACCTGCTTTTCAAGTCTTCTCTGTTGGCGAGGATGTGCTGGCTGTAGCCCGCTCTGAGTTTTATGAGGCATGCTTGGAGTGGTGTGATCTCTGCTAATTCGTAGACAATATCTGTGGGGATCTAAAGTCAAATTTGAGTACACGTCGGATAAGTCGTTGTTAGGGACAGTCTGGATATGGTGTTGCGGAGTGGCTATTGTATTTGCGTCGATCCATGTTTCTGCAAATCCTGCAGTGTTGCGACGGTTCCTAACGATTATTGCTGCTGCTGAGAATTATTCCTTCCAAACAACAGTCCATATGAGCAAACCACTTGCGTCTTTAAGTACGATCAACTGCAGGTAAAGTACTCGGGCTATGCACGGCTCTGTTTACAAAGAATAGCTCGTTGCAGCCATAGGGTCGAGCCGGGCACGTCTGATTTCATGCCCTGCAGCTAATTCACTGCGAGTAATAACCTACAAGTGTGATCCTGCAGTCAAATAGTCTATGCATTGGCTAGAACTGCGAGTTAATACAGTACACACATATACAAAATAAAGTTAAATGAATAATGTAATAAAAAGTATAGTTTTCTAACGTCTATAACTGCTGTAAACAACAGAAAATTGTGTTGAGTAATGTTTATTCAAGAAAGGAACATCTCAATCGGGAAGTGGTGCTACGATGTTCAGTTAAAATATAGACATAAAATATCCTTATCAAATGCAAATTAAATTATGTTGAGAGTGTTACGAGAACGGCAACAAATTCCACATTCTAAGTAAGCATCACAGATACGCGAAAACCAAGTTCATTTCCTAATCACAGTACACGAAATATTCACCAGCTCAAAACAGTTGAGTTCAGCATGTAACTCGTGCATTGTAAAGAACAGTAGCTCTATTCTATTTCAGTTCCATAAATCAAGCTGCAAAAGAAAGAGTCTTACACTGGAGCTCATTTAGACCTCTCGAAATATGAAGCCCCTCAGAAGTTAACGTATTGTAGACGCTTTTTACCGATCAGAAACAAGCACCAGCGCGACTGAATCACGCACATTACTCTAGTCTTTTATTTTCAGTTTCTGTCACGCCTTTGTATGAATCAGCTGCACAACGATTGGGATTCACGATATCCAGTTTTTTGGCGCTATACGATACGCTAATTGATTCGAAAAAAAGCGTATGAGGCCTGAAGATGGAAAAATGAATTGAGGAAACCGGCTGCTTTCGAAATGAAATAAGATATCTTAAATTGTACGGCTGTTGGTAAAGTTTATTGAACTGAAAAGTACCTACCAGCCAATGTCCCCTGGCCATAAACGACCAACAGAGATTACTCTAGACAGGTCTGCCTTCTTTCAGCACTCGGCACCAAGTGTCCCGAACTGCTCCCTTGAGCTCTTCACTCGAGTCCCAGTCCCCACATGACTCCCATAGCGTTCCGTTACTGTCTTCCCCGTTGGCTGAAGGCCATCCCTATAAAAATACATCGTTCTTACATGCTACAGACATGATTAGACTCATCTTGACCACTTTCCTGCACTAAACGAATATATTGTACCGATATTTAAATGAAAGAAATGCGATAAACATTCGGTTGCATTCAGATCATTTACAATAAATATAAGTAATAGCTGCTTCATAAATCAATGTAACGTTCCCTGGCAACACACACACTATTAATAAACTAAAATTTAATTGTACTATATACGCCGCTATGAAGCAATTTGTATATACTGTAACTATTTAACAAAAAATATTATTCAATTTTGTGTAAAGGACATTCGTTATTATTGTAATATTTTCTATAGTAATATTCTCGATGTATTTATGATTGTAATATTTCTATACTCATAATGTAATTACGAAATGTGTCAATATCTGCGATAGCAAAAATGTAAAATACAGCCGCAGATTGCAAAGAGACATTAATGGTTGATAGTGATATAAATAGGAATACATAGTGCGCATTCTTTGTCTTCTTCCTCGAGAGCTGAGAGAGAGAGGAACCTGTGATGTAGCATTTTATGAATGGGTAGACTTCATCTGTCTGTATCTAGATTTAGCCGCCATTAGAGGAGAAATTACAAACTAATGTAAGTTGAATTATTGTTGTGGTCTAAATACATTATAATTTATCAAAAGTGTGTATTACTAATGTAAATTAGCTTGCCCATGTCATCTATAATATTTCTTTAAAGAATTTTCAGCATTTTTTAGCAATTATCGCTGGTGTTGCTGGGCTGTGCCGCGACCGAACGATTTGCAGCGACGGCACATTTAAAAAATTGTTCCGCTAAGAAAAATTAACCAAACCCGTAAATCGGGAAAAGATAAAAATTAGTAGTGAATTAAGTAAATGTTTTTCTTTTACAGCGATTCAGACACTGACGGAATTTATTACTAGTTTCACATTTGTGCATTCATAGGCGGATAGTTAACGTTGAAATTTAACAATTTGTTGGTTCTTTCAAATAACTTAAATGCATAGTGAAGTGTGTTTTATCAATGATAATTAAACGTCGGCTTGGCAATATTTAACCATTTTCTGGTAATAGAGACAGTCTTGTGTTCCATAGCTAACGCCGGGAAAGAATTCAGTAAATATTAAAAAAAAAAAAAAAAACCACTGCATTTAAACAATGTGTGCCAAGGCCGAATTATGTAAAAGATTTAATTCTCAACTAAATATTCTTAATCAGTTAATGTGAATTTATCAGCATGAGAGGGTTGGCTAAGTTCACGTAATTTTAAATGTGCTTCATTCTGTCTAAATGAATTTTTATTACCACACGTAAATATGGGGTTCTACAACAAAGTTCGTACGTACTGAAAGAAAGAAAGGCAAATTAACGAAAAACAAATTTAAAAAAAGGTAACTATTTATTTTTTTATTTAATGTCATTAAATCAGCTATTACTTATATTTATTGTAAATGATCTGAATGTAACCGAATGTTCATAACATACCTCGTAGTTAGCAGAGAAAATGATGACAGACCTGTGAAGGTGCAGGACAAAGTCTTTGAAAGAATAAAAGACTTTAAATATCTAGGGGCTATACTCAATGAAAGGAATGAGATAGACCAGGAAATTACCGCACAAATACAAGCAGGAAACAGGTCAAGGTTTGCTCTGGGAAAGCTGTTAAAGTCCCAGCTTCTATCGATATCCTCAAAGACCAAGATCTACAAGACAATAATACAACCTGTAGTCTTATATGGAGCAGAGATCGGGACAATCATCCAAAAGATGGAAAGAAAACTCCTGACATTTGAGAATGCCATCCTCAGACAGATTTTTGGGCCAGTGAAGGATGAAGATGAAGTGGAGGAAAAGAATGAACTGTGAATTACAGGAGCTGTACAAGTCGATGGACATCGTGGCGGTGATCAAAGAAAGAAGACTTAAGTGGTATGAACACGTAATGCGTCGAGAGGGCCAGATCATGAGGCAGGTAGTGGAGGAAGATATTAGAGGCAAGAGACCACGGGGAAGACCATGACTCCGACGGTCGATTAGGTCAGAGAGGATATGAGTACGCTGGGGAGGACGCTGGAGGAGGCTGATTGGTGAGGCCAAAGACCGACTGCGGTTTGTGTGGCAAACGCAGTAAGTAAGTAAGCTAATTCATAAATAAGAAGCCAGTATTCTTGAACAAGTGCGCTCATGTTAAATGACTACAGATTATCGCTAAATAATATTTAAACAATTGTTTATGAATTCTTAACAGAAACATCTTTTGGTTCTCGTTTCAGTTGTGGTGTCCGCTAACACGTGTGACTGACCATATTTAAATTAGCACACTTTATTAATAGAAGTTGAAATCGACATTTGAATGAAGTTACTGACGAAACAGTAAGTTGCTCATTAAATAAAACCACAAGTATGATAAAATATGACGTACTAACCCTGTGTTCATTTGGTGTGGAACTGCGGTGAATACAACGTTCTGACTAACATTTTCGTAATAAAAGTTATAAAAGACGTCGTAAATCAATAAATAAAGTAAGTACAGATATGAGTAACTTTCAGCGACGATAGCTATAGAGCAATGTTATCATCCGAGACATTGTTTGTTGCAATCGCAGGAAGCGATTAACATTTGGTAATTGGCTCTGAGCGCTATGGGACTTAACATCTGAGGTCATCAGTCCCATAGAACTTAGAACTACTTAAACCTAACTAACCTAAGGACATCACACACATCCATGCCCGAGGCAGGATTCGAACCTGCGACCGCAGCAGTCGCGCAGTTCCGGACTGAAGCGCCTAGAACCGCTCGGCCACCGTGGCCGCCATTTGGTAATTCAGAGGTTCATTGTGAAAATGTTTACCCACCGTGAAAAATCAACTTCCTTAGTTCTAAAGTATCTGGTTTCTCTGAGACGGCCGATGTATTCAGATTTGCACTAATATTTGATTGTAAATTTATTATGGACTCTCAAGGAGCTGTAAGATTGCATCTTTCGGCTTATCTGACACTCCGCCATTTCTTGGAAACTGACTCCTGCACCAAGTGCATGCGAGCGACAGTCCAAATTCCCAGCAAGGCGATTTACCCGTTTCCGGTGACACTGCTTGTCTTTGCACCTGGACTCGCCCTTACCGGTCACCTAGTCGGCGCACGCTGAGATAATGGGCCCGCTAGCGTTGAGCCGTACAACAAATTCGTCTTACCTCGTGGCAATACCGGCGGCCGATAAGCTCGCCTAAATACGCGTAATGATACGATGTCGACGTCGTGCGTCGCAAAGTGTCGTCATTAGTAGTTCTTATTCCTCCTGTATTGGCGAAGAGAAGGATCGTAGTAGTAGTTCTATTAACAGCAGCGAACGTGACGGATTATTGGTATCCGTCGATTTTGGTGTCGAATGTTTTTTATTTCAGTCTTTCATCACAATATGAATTCTTTAGACGATGATCGGTTTCAGTCCGTAATGACTATCCTCAGATCATGGTGTAAAAAAGATCTGAGGATGGTCATTATGGACTTAAACCGGTCATCGTCTAAAGAATTCATGTTGTGATCAAAGACTGAAATAAAAAACATTTGACAGTATTGGATCAGTGTTTGTATACGCGACCATGTCGCAGTTGGTGATTCTGGTGTCTGTGTTAGTTGCGTACGTCGGAGACATTGACGCGGACGTGCATTCCAGTTTGAAGGATTTGTATCTCTTTCTGGAAAAGGTCATTCGCTACGTATTTCACTGTTCTTTGGACCTCTGTTTCTTGTGTCTGGAACAAATCCAGTAAGACACTAGTGACTGATTTGAACAAATCGTCTGCACTCCCTAAACAGCATTAACTGTTCTTGCTTTGACCGATCAGGTGCAACAGGCATTGAAGTCCTTACTACAAACTAACATCGGGCACTTGTACGATAAAATCCATGCTCGTCTGCGTGGTTGCATTCAACATTCTGGCGGTTACACCGGTAAAGGTACCAGCATTTCACATCTGCAAAGGCTTATCTCGCGCTTACATTAACCTTACATTAACCTATGTTAGCTAGACAAACGTATTTCCGAAATTTCATTTCTCTACAATAATTATTTTTGTTGTGCCACTATGAAAGTTTCAACCTTCGTATCTCTTGTACATGTAATACCGGCGAATACAGTGGGTGGCAGCTTTAGAAGTGGTGCGCGTGTAGGGCAGAGCTGTCGCAGGGCCGCCGAGCTTAAACAGGCAGTCCGCTGATGCGACGTCTGGCGGCGAGTCAACGAGCGCCTGTTTCATCACGCGGCGCCGCGCGCGAAAAACGAGAGCACTTTTCCGCGTACCAGCCGCACGCCCGCGCCGTGTGGGAGCCGCAACACACAGGCGTAGCGGCGGGGGCAGGGGACGCGGCTGTAGAGCGGCGGGTTGCGACACAGCGCAGCGCGCTCGCCGCAACGCGGATGTCCTTTCTCTCGCTTATCTGCCGGCCGGCCAGGCAAGCCCCTCGCGAGGGGACTCTCACTCCAGGCGAAACAAGCAACGCCTATGTACACGTGCGGGGAGCGGGGGGCGCAGCGGTTCAAGCGTTTTGCTTCTCGTGAAGTGACAAAAGTCATGGCATACCTCCCAAAACCGTGTCGGACCACCTCCTGCCCAGCGTAATGCAGCAACTCTTCGTGGCATGGACACAACAAGTCTTTGGAAGTCTCCTGCAGAAATACTGAGACATACTGTCTCCAATCCCAAAGAAAGCAGGTGTTGATAGATGTGAAAATTAGCGAACTATCAGTTTAATAAGTCACGGCTGTAAAACACTAACGCGAATTCTTTACAGACGAATGGAAAAACTAGTAGAAACCGACCTAGGGGAAGATCAGTTTGGATTCCGTAGAAATATTGGAACACGTGAGGCAATACTGACCCTACGACTTATCTTAGAAGCTAGATTAAGGAAAGGCAAACGTATGTTTCTAGCATTTGTAGACTTAGAGAAAGCTTTTGAGAATGTTGACTGGAATTCTCTCTTTCAACTTCTGAAGGTGGCAGGGGTAAAATATAGGGAGCGAAAGGCTATTTACAATATGTATATAAACCAAATGGCAGTTATAAGAGTTGAGGGGCATGAAAGGGAAGTAGTGGTTGGGAAGGGAGTGAGACAGGGTTGTAGCCTCTCCCCAACGTTATTCAATCTGTATATTGAGCAAGCAGTGAAGGAAACAAAAGAAAAATTCGGAGTAGGTATTAAAATCCATGGAGAAGAAATAAAAACTTTGAGGTTCGCCGATGACATTGTAATTCTGTCAGAGATAGCAAAGGACTGGGATGAGCAGTTGAATGGAATGGATAGTGTCTTGAGAGGAGGATATAAGATGAACATCAACAAATGCAAAACGAGGATAATGGAATGTAGTCGAATTAAGTCGGGTGATGCTGAGGGAATTAGATTAGGAAATGAGACACTTAAAGTAGTAAAGGAGTTTTGCTATTTGGGGAGCAAAATAACTGATGATGGTCGAAGTAGAGAGGATATAAAATGTAGACTGGCAATGGGAAGGAAAGCGTTTGTGAAGAAGAGAAATTTGTTAACATCGAGTATAGATGTGTCAGGAAGTCGTTTCTGAAAGTATTTGTATGGAGTGTAGCCATGTATGGAAGTGAAACGTGGACGATAAATAGTTTGGACAAGAAGAGAATAGAAGCTTTTGAAATGCGGTGCTACAGAAGAATGCTGAGGATTAGATGGGTAGATCACATAACTAATGTCTCTATATCCGTCCATAATTGCGAAATTTCGTGCGCGGACTGACCTCTCGATTGTTTACCGGAAGTGTTCAAATGGCTCTGAGCATTATGGGACCTAACATCTGAGGTCATCACTCCCCTAGACTAAGAAACTACTTAAACCTTACTAACCTAAGGATAGCACACACATCCATGCCCGAGGCACGATTTGAACTTGCGACCGTAGCAGCAGCGCGGTTCCGGACTGAAGCGCCTAGAACCGCTCGGCCTCAACGGCCAGCCCCTAAGTGTTCGATTAGATACATGTCGGGCGATCTGGGTGGCCAAATCATCCTCTCGAACTGTTCAAAATGTTCTACAAAGCAACTGTAAACAGCTGCGGCCCATGATATGAAGCACTGTCATTCCATCATTACTTGGGGACATTAAGTCCTTGAATGGCTGCAGATGGTCTCCAAGTAGCCGGGGATAAGAATTTACAGTCAAAGATCGGTTCAGTTGGACCAGAGGACCCGATCCATTCCATGTAAACACAGCCCACAGCATTATGGAGCCACCATGAAGTTGCACAGTGCCTTGTTGACAACTTGGATCCCTGGTTTCGTGGGGTCAGCGCCGCTCATAAATCCTGTCATCGGCTGTTTCGAAATCGGGGTTCATCTGACCAAGACACTGTTTTACAATCGTCTAAGGTCCAACCGATATGGTCGCGAGCCCAGGAGAGGCGCTGCAGGCGATGTCGTGCTGCTAGCAAAGGCGCTCGCGTCGGTCGTCTGCTGCCACAGCCCATTAACCCAAGATTTCTACGCACTGTCCTAAAGGATACGTTCGTCGTGCGTCCCATATTGATTTCTGCAGTGCTGCTTGTCTATTAGCACTGACAACTATACGCCAACGCCGCTATTTTCTGTCCTTAGGTGAAGGCCGACGGCCACTGCGATGTCAGTGGTGAGAGTTAATACCTGCAATTTGGTATTCTCGTCACATTCATGACAATGAGTATTTATGAATACTGAATCACCTGACGATTTCCGAAACGGACTGTCCCATGCGTCTAGCACCAACTATAATTCCGCATTCACAGTCGTACGGGCATAATCACTTCGGAAAGCTTTTCATATTTATCACTTGAGGGCAAGTGACTGCTCCTTCAAAGCACTGCCCTTCTATACCTTGCGTAATATTCGCGCAAAGAAAGTTGACGCTTGGCGTAGTGGTTGACGCTTGGCGTAGTGGTTGATGGCGCCGACTTGAAATGGGAAATGCCTTTACAGAAAAAATACGTGTTGCTTCTTGTTACTTACGTTCACCCCCTCACTTACAAGGGGAGGTGTCCTCCAAGCCATTCGGCTCATATTTGGCAGGTCCCTTGCGTACAACCTAAAATTAAATACTCTGCGATCTTTTGGCTCAACAACCTGCAGGATTTGAGAAAACTAGCCATAAGCTCATGCCGTACAATCAATCAAAATTGACAGCATCTATCGGCAAGTGAAAATTGTACATTTTTCGTCACCATGCATTGAGTCCGCAAAAGCATACTTTTCTAGAAATCGAGGTAAGAACAGCTTGCCGCTTTAACTCTACTGCACAGTTAAACTAACGATGAATTGGAAATGTTCAATTTGCACGATGTAATACATATTTCTGGGGTAACTGGGTTGACTTTGTATTTTGGTAACCGTTAAAGTCTGAAGCATTTTAAGGGCGAGAGTGTAATTCGCATAGGAGAATCGAATTTTTACTTAAATTTAAGAGTTGGTTCCAAACAATTTCTGCAATTCGTTATTATCTCTGTGAGATAGTCCCAATGTAAGTTTAATAACACAACAGATATACATAAAAGAGACTTCACTCATGAATAAGCCGGCCGCGGTGGCCGTGCGGTTCTGGCGCTGCAGTCCGGAACCGCGGGACTGCTACGGTCGCAGGTCCGAATCCTGCCTCGGGCATGGGTGTGTGTGATGTCCTTAGGTTAGTTAGGTTTAAGTAGTTCTGAGTTCTAGGGGACTTATGACCTAAGATGTTGAGTCCCGTAGTGCTCAAAGCCATTTGAACCATTTTGAACTCATGAATAAGATATTCTCCTTCACTGTTTACAACAGTCTGCCAACGCTGGTGTATCATTTCGCTTCATCGTCACGGGGTTTTGAGGCGAAGTACTTGTGGAGCCTAGTACGGAGCGCATTTTATCCGGAAAGGAAGTTCCTTCAAGGTTATTCGATACAGAGCAGAACAGGTGGAAAGCTGAGGGCTTAGGATCAGGTGTATAAGGGAATAAGGTGGGCGCGGAATGACTTCCCAACTGGAACTCCTACGTAGCATTCCTTGTCAGTATAGCAGAATGCGGGCGGGCGTTATCGTAGAGTAGCATTACTTCTCGTTGTCTCCTGGTCGAAGTTCTTGGATTGCTTCTGCAGAACTTCTCAGTTGTTGACAATAATAAGCAGTGATGTCTAAACCTCGGGGAAGCAATTGGTAGTATACTACACCGTCGCTCTTCCTCCAGATGCTTGGATGATATTGGTTTGTGGGGCGCTTAATATCTTTGTCATCAGCGCCCGTACAAGTTCCCAATATTTCCATTTACAGTCTCGCCACGTCTCGAATGATGATGAAAAGATCAGGACAACACAAACGCTAAGTCCCAGGACGGAGAAAATCGTCGACCCGGCACCCTGTAATCCAGAGGCAGCAACGGTAACTCACTTCACGGTGACCTGCGGACCATCCAGATGCGTAACATCTTTCGTATGCGGAGTTGCCACTTCGTTTCGCCTCAACCATTTCTTTCTCTTCCTTAGCATAGAGACACCGTTTCCCGTCATCAGAAGCGATACGGGACAGGAATGGTCGGTATTGTTGACGGTCCAGAGGTGCAAATCTCGTCACCTATTGAGTTAATGCATGTGGTAGCCACAGACCTGGTTTCTTAACCTTCCCCATATAGCATGCAAATGTCGCACGACGATGGAAAGGTCACAGTTCATCGCCGGCCGGAGTGGCCGAGCGGTTCTAGGCGCTTCAGTCTGGTACCGCGCGACCGCTACTGTCACAGGTTCGAATGTCCTTAGGTTAGTTAGGTTTAACCCTTTAGTGAGCCGTGGGAAACATGCTTACCACTACAATGAACTCGCTCCTAGTCCCGTGGGATTCACAGTTCCCACCTCTGTACGATGCTACCACCTAGTGAACAGTATAGGGTACTACTTCCAATCGGAAGTTCCCGCCATTTTTGCTGTACCTTCGCGCAGAGGCATTGTGTAGCTGAGTGTTGCTCTGTAGAGGAGCCTTTTAGTGCTGTTCGCGTGACATTTTGTGATTTTTTTCCTCAAAGCTATAGTATAAGGTAAATACTTCTGATTTACCCAAATTTCTGAAGGAAAACGTAAAATTTGAACGAGGAGAATTCCAGTTTGAAACAAAAGGGGCCATTTCAGCAGTAAAATGGATGGAAAACCGGCCAGTCACTTTCCTGTCCTCAATTCATGACCCATGAGAAACAGCCACAGTGAAAAGGAAAAACAAGGATGGTACTAGTACAGAAATTTCTTGTCCTGAAGTTGTGGCAGAATACAACAAAATAATGGGTGGTGTCGATAAGTTTGATCAATTACGAGAAAGGTGTGCTATTGGCAGACGTTCTGTAAAATGGTGGCACAGAATATTTTATTTCCTGGTGGACGCTGCTGCAGTGAACAGTTTTATCCTGTGGAAAATAAGTAAAAGAGAAAGTGGACACCATGATCAGCTCACATACAGGATCCATCTAGCCAGACAATTGATCACTGGCTTCTCATCCCAAAAAAGGCGTGGACAGATACCTGTATTTCTGGCAAAAATGGGTAAAGTACCTGAAGATTTTCGTCATGTGGCTGTAGGGGAGCATCAACCCATTTTAGGAGAAACCTACTGGACGTGCCGTCATTGTAGTATCAAAGCTGCGGAAAAGAGCACTCGCTGTGTTTGTACATATTGTCAAATACCACTTTGCATAGACCCATGTTTCAGAAAATTTCATGGCAAGTAATTGTGAACAATCATTGTAACAAGAAAAGTAAATTTATCAGATAAATATGACATATATTGAAAAAGTTGTTTTTGTCGTTTAACTCCAAGGAAGGGCAGTGGGAAGAATACTTACCACCTTGTTGTGTGACCTCACTTTCACAGTTGTAGCAAATCTGATATTCTGTATGATAAATATACCTATATGTTAACTACTATCTGCTCTCCATCCATTAAAAAAAACTGCTCAATAATTTTGCCCACGAAAGGGTTAAGTAGTTCTAAGTTCTAGGGGACTGATGACCTCATAAGTTGAGTCCCATATTGCTCAGAGCCATTTGTACCATCACAGTTCATCACATTTGCCAGTTCTTGAGTACACTGAGGTTTATCACTGTGGATTAATGAGTTTAAACGATCTTCGTCAAACCGAGAATAGCGTCCTAACTTGGAGAGTTAATAATGTCAAAACGATCCTCCTTAATAAGAGGAAAACATTTTCCTGACGTGCTCTGTCAAATGGCATAATGCTCATAAACTGCGCAAATGTTTATGGCTGCCTCCGCCGCTGTTACTCAAACAGCTCACAATGACAAAATGACAATATGCAAACTCAAATAGTAACAGTGAAGTACAAATAAAGAATGATGATCGATAAATAAACCTACACAGCCGGAATACCAACATGCAAACCAAAAACTACGAACTTAAGCACCAGCCTAATTTTGGATGTGGAGCACGTCACCATTGACAACTACACAATAACCAACATTAATATACTGATTACAGCTGTCACATAATTAGATAATTATATTACAGTTATTGGGAAATGTCTTTGACTTGCGCTAAGAAATTAAATGATGTCAGAAATAGTCATATTAAGCAATAAAAAACGCTATACATAAAAGTATATCAAAGACAAGATGTTTTCTACAAAGCAGGTGCCGCTAATTACGGGCTTAGCCATCCGATAATAGCTCCCACGTAATGTTATATTATACATGCGTGTATGTATACTGATAATTTACTCTCTTGCGAACTTTGTTGTGAAGACGGAGTGACAAATCGAAATTAGTAGCAGCACTCTCAGGAACTAAAATGATCTCTACTTATTTTTACTCTTGCGCAGAATTTAGCAACCTATGTTGCCAAATAAATATTTTAACATCTCCATTGCATATTTACAGGGTGTTACAAAAAGGTACGGCCAAACTTTCAGGAAACATTCCTCACACACAAAGAAAGAAAAGATGTTATGTGGACATTTGTCCGGAAACGCTTACTTTCCATGTTAGAGCTCATATTATTACTTCTCTTCAAATCAAATTAATCATGGAATGGAAACACACAGCAACAGAACGTAACAGCGTGACTTCAAACACTTTGTTACAGGAAATGTTCAAAATGTCCTCCGTTAGCGAGGATACATGCATCCACCCTCCGTCGCATGGAATCCCTGATGCGCTGATGCAGCCCTGGAGAATGGCGTATTGTATCACAGCCGCCCACAATACGAGCACGAAGAGTCTCTACATTTGGTACCGGGGTTGCGTAGACAAGAGCTTTCAAATGCCCCCATAAATGAAAGTCAAGAGGGTTGAGGTCAGGAGAGCGTGGAGGCCATAGAATTGGTCCGCCTCTACCAATCCATCGGTCACCGAATCTGTTGTTGAGAAGCGTACGAACACTTCGAGTCAAATGTGCAGGAGCTCCATCGTGCATGAACCACATGTTGTGTCGTACTTGTAAAGGCACATGTTCTAGCCGCACAGGTAGAGTATCCCGTATGAAATCATGATAACGTGCTCCATTGAGCGTAGCTGGAAGAACATGGGGCCCAATCAAGATATCACCAACAATGCCTGCCCAAACGTACACAGAAAATCTGTGTTGATGACGTGATTGTACAACTGCGTGCGGATTCTCGTCAGCCCACACATGTCGATTGTGAAAATTTACGATTTGATCACGTTCGAATGAAGCCTCATCCGTAAAGAGAACATTTGCACTGAAATGAGGATTGACACATTGTTGGATGAACCATTCGCAGAAGTGTACCCGTGGAGGCCAATCAGCTGCTAATAGTTCCTGCACACGCTGTACATGGTACGGAAACAGCTGGTTCCCCGTAGCACTCTCCTTACAGTGACGTGGTCAACGTTACCTTGTACAGCAGCAACTTCTCTGACGCTGACATTAGGGTTATCGTCAACTGCATGAAGAATTGCCTCGTCCATTGAAGGGTGTCCTCGTCGTTCTAGGTCTTCCCCAGTCGCGAGTCATATGCTGGAATGTTCCGTGCTCCCTAAGACGCCGATCAGTTGCTTCGAACGTCTTCCTGTCGGGACACCTTCGTTCTGGAAATCTGTCTCGATACAAACGTACCGCGCCACGGCTATTGCCTCGTGTTAATCCATACATCAAATGGGCATCTGCCAACTCTGCATTTGTAAACATTGCACTGACTGCAAAACCACGTTCGTGATGAACACTAACCTGTTGATGCTACGTATTGATGTGCTTGATGCTAGTACTGTAGAGCAATGAGTCGCATGTCAACACAAGCACCGAAGCCAACATTACCTTCCTTCAATTGGGCCAACTGGCGGTGAATCGAGGAAGTACAGTACATACTGACGAAACTAAAATGAGCTCTAACATGGAAATTAAGCGTTTCCGGACACATGTCCACATAACATCTTTTCTGTATTTGTGTGTGAGGAATGTTTCCTGAAAGTTTGGCCGTACCTTTTTGTAACACCCTGTATGTGCTGCCAGACAACTTGTAGGTAAATGAACCTATGGTGTAAAATGTTTTCCTAATTATTATGTGGGAAAGCAAAATAGAATGAATGTTGCAATCGCTTAATATAGAAAAGCATCTCAAAAACAAGGTCTTTGTTTTGAACACACAACAATTATACAGCGTTTGGACAAAAATATTGAAACACTGTGAGATATGAACATAAACGCAGATAGTAGCCAAAATTGCGGGCTGCACTCTTGCATTTGACCACGAACAGCAACCCTGCAATATCCTCAATACGTTGCAAGTGTCAGTCACGATCAAAACAGTGTTCTGTGTAGTTCTGAGTGCACTATGTCGGATGCAAGTGAATTTGAACATGGGCGAGTTGTTGGTGCTCGTGTGATGTGTGTGTATATTGTGTATTAAACCGCGGACCTAGAAACGACAGAGAGGCTTCATCCCGCCGTAGCCCTCAGTGGTTCACAAACCCGCAACAGGCCACAGCAGTCCACCCACCCCATCGACGCCCCACAACGAACCCAGGGTTATTGTGCGGTTCGGCCCCCAATGGACACCCCCTCTCCTCCTCCTCCACCCCCCCCCCCCACCCCCCCCCCCCCCCGGGGAATGTCTCATACCAGACGAGTGTTACCCCAGATGTTCGTGTGGTCGTGTAATTACGGTGTACACGTATGTGGAGACAGTGTTCGTGCAGCAATCGCCGACATAGAATAACTGGAGTGGAATAAGAGAAACGAGCCCGCATTCAGCGAGGCAGATGGAAAAGAGCCCTAAAAACCATCCACAGGCTGGCCGGCACAACGCACTTCGACACTAATCCGCCGGGCGGATTCGTGCTGCTGACCGGCACGCCTTCTCGCTTTGGAAGCAGTGCCCTAGACTGCGCGGCTAGCCGGGCGGGCCTCGTGGTGGGCACTTCCATAACCAGGGTAGCTGAAGTGTGTGTTATTTCGAGAGGCATATTGTCGATGTTTTATAATGCATATAGCGAAAGCGGAAACACATCGTCCCTTAAGACATAAAGTGGAAGAGAGTGTAGCTGACTGTCATTTTAGAGGACTGTCCGAAAAACAAGATGACGACAGCTTGCAAAAATCACTGTAGAACTGAACGTCGCTCTCACGAACCGTGTCAGCACCGAAATAACACGGAGGGAGTCCATAAACAGGTAACTGCCGGGCGAGTTGCAATTCCACAACCACTCCTCAGAGATGCGAATGCTCGTAAAAGGAAAACGTAGGGCCGAAGCCATAAAAGGTGGACCATGGAACAGTGGAAGAAAGTCATTTGTTCGCTGAGTCTTGTTTCACAATGTTTCCAATTACTGGCCGAGTTTACGCTACAAGAGTGAAACACGGCAGCGGTTCGGTGATGATTTGGGCAGTCATATCTGGTGTTCCATGGACTGCGTGGCTACTCTGCAAAGTCGCATTACTGCCAAGAATTATGTGGCCACTTCGGCTGATCAGCTACAGTGTTTGTTCCTGTAGTTGACGCTGTGTTCCAAGATGGTAGGGCCTCGGCTCACACAGCCCGCATCATCCAGGAGTGGTTTTGTGGGCATGAGGATCAATTGTTCCATCTCCTCTGGCCGCCACCAAGGTCACCAGATCTCAGTATTACTGACCATTTGTTGTCTATTTTTGAGAGAATGGTTGGTGATCGCTATCCAGACACATCGTTGTCTTAGCTGAACTTGCTAGTATTTTGCTGGAAGAATGGGTATAAGACTCCCCCAAAAGCCAATCAAGACATTTATCCATTCCGAGACAATGGAATTTATTTTGAATGACAATGGTCTTCTTACAGCGTATTAGACACGCTGATGTATTTTTGGTGTTTTCCTATCTTTGTCCATTCTTTACTTTTACTTTCGTCTACTCATAATGTGTACTATAGTCAGTATTATGTTAGTTCTATCTTTATTAAAGATTTGATGATCCCAACAGCTGAGTCGGACGATAAACGAAAATACGTTAAGCTGTTAAGGTGGCTTTATTTGTAAGATTGAAAAATCACTGTAGCTGCACTATGTTTCACCAGAAAATGCAAGGAAGTTATGACCATCACCACGAGTTTTCCAAAGGAGGCCATGTTTTATGGTGGTTCTTCTATTTCAAAGTGTGTAAGGTGGCAGATTAAATGAATGTCAATTTTGCACCTTACATGAGAGGTTCTATATGTCGTAACAAGTAGAGGAATATGTCACCTGACATACTTTAGCGATAATGAGCAGATTTTCCTATCAAAATGTACAGTATGTAATGCAAAGGGATGACACTCAATTCAACAGTATTAACACACCGAACCCAAATCCTGCATGTCAGTGAACAAAAGGTAAAAAAAAAAAAAAGCTGCTGGAGGAATCTTTTTAGTTTGGGGGCAAACGCAAGTTGCGTCGTCACGGCCTGAGTACGACGGAACACTTCTAAAAAGTGGTTGGTGACCCACGGCGAGAGGGACAATGAACTCGCCAGGCGATACATCAAGGATAGCAGGTAGTGGGCCAGCGATACTTGCGACGGGAAAATCCTGTAGAAAACTGCGTTGGGGAATTTCCAGATGGATACAAACAGACCAGCGACACAGTTGATCAGGTGAAATGCTCGTGGTATGCTAGTGATGTACACGTGTAACTTTTAGGCGTCAGGAGCGGGCACAAAATCTCCTATTGGCTGAAATGAACTCAGAAGGAGTAGAAAGGGGCGATATTTCGACGCAGTTTGAAGGTAGGCCCTCTGTGACTGGCAGAGGTAGTTTCCACAAGATTAAGGGAACGTTCCCATTGGTTTGAAAAAGCCGTGATGTGAAGCATGAAAGGACAGAGGTGGGGGACAGTTCGCTACGAAAGACACAAGACCGAAAAATTCGGGGTCTCTCCTCTGAACCAGCGTGTATTTAAGTGTAGAACAGGGTGCATCAAGCTCTGTACGACGCTGAAAGAGGAATTCTGTGTAAACACTACGTTCATTTCGGCTGACATTCAGCTAGAAATTAGCTGAAGAATCGTTGAGCTCCGATGGCAGAGAACGAAACAGCCACGTAGATAATTGTTCTTGCGAAAACTGAGAGGGCATGCACGTGTATATCGCCATATTTTCAAGACAAGGGATGAGTGCATGTTTTCTCGCCTAACGAGAAACATAGGACAGATAATATCAGTAAAGATTTTGATTAGCTTTTTATAGGATTTTCAGAGGGCGGGAGCAGCTATGCAGCCGACAGTTCAAAGCAGCTAAAAGGTAATTGCCGCTGGCAGAGGCATAAACTTGTTGGTTCACCAGCCTGCGTCCTCTTGAGCTCGAGCAACCTTGAGTAATCTTTTGCTCATCTAGCGACAAAAACTAACCATCCTCCATAGATTGATTGTCATCCTAAACAGTACCGAATTTAGAACCGGAATCGGATGATTTGTCGTAGTATTGGCCAACTTCACGGTTTAGTAGTAGTAATCTTGTAGAGAACCTTCTATTTAAATTGTATTCTGTGTTTATGGTTATTTCTACTAAACAGGACATAATGTGTTATTGGTAACTGTCATGTAAGTATCATGTGACAATTTACGTAAATTCGTGCACTTCTTTGACAATAATTCTGAAATCAAACAAATCGTGTAAAGCTAAACACCAATGTGCTCTGTCGTAGAATAAGGGTCCACTTCTAACCCCAGTCACTGATTATAGTGACGCTAACGCACTCACAGGGTATTTTTTTCTGATGTCTGACGAATGCGAAAAGGAGTGGTGTCAGAAAGGTTCCCTGGTAAGCGACGGGCATTGAGTAAACCATCCGTTTGATTGGCAGGGGAAACAGCGAACTTTATTTGTGCTGACAAGAATTAAATGTTTACACAGAATAATTAGTATCCACGAAAACAAGTTTTGGTATATCATATTGTTAAGTGAGGAATCTTTTGATTATTATACTGCCTCATTTTCGTTTTTACATAATAAATAAATAGAAAATGAATGACAGCTTTGCTTTTCAATGATACTTACACAAAGTCGTCAGAGCTATCCTTGCTGTCAGCGAAACACTTCAGTGGTTTGATTTTGTCGATAAATCTGTGCTTGTGATAACCAGCTTTACCTTTAGAGAGACATAAAGTAGCTATGAAGCGACACTGCAAAACACTGATGCAATTATTTTGTTTCCTGGCTCTGCAAGACGGTGTTATTTCAGTGAAGGCATAGTTGCATGAAGTATAGTTGCATGAACGTAACTCTAGCTTGCAGCAGTGTTAGTAAAAAGAAAGAGAGCCCTTAGGATAAGATGCGAGGAAGGCAGCGCTTCACCGCGGGGGCAATCTAGATGCGTCGTGACAGGGGAGACACGCTGTCGACAGGAACCTAATAAAGTCTGGAAGCGCAGACTACATTCCGAGGTTGGCGGCGAGACAGCAGGATGTTGCGGCACACGAGCGTCGTTCCGGCACGCCAGCCATGTCTCCAGAATGAAGTAAGACGCGATAGCCCGAGCCCAAGCACGATATAGACGCGCGGAGGACGCAATTTATCGCAGGAATACAGAAGCGAAACTGCCCATTCGCTAAGCCGTAGAAATTATGAACACTTTTCTCCTATTGGTACGGATGGTCGTGAGATATCCGAATAGTTCAAGTATCTGTAGAAAAGTAACTGTCTCTCGAAATAATACAGCAGTTTGGTTTGTATCTGTCTGTCTCAGTTCCTCATTGCTTCAGCACAATTTGGTTGAGAACCTGAAAGCATTTAGATGTTTTATCGTTATTTTGTTTTTGTTTTAGGAATCCCAAGTGGTATGTACATGGACAGGGGGAACAAAGTTGTTGGATTTTGCTTGCGGCGACAATGTACAGGAGGTCGAGCAGCCGACCGTTGTGTCCGAGCGGTTCTAGGCGCTTCAGTCTGGAACCGCGCTCCTGCTACGGTCGCAGGTTCGAATCCTGCCTCGGGCATGGCTGTGTGTGATGTTCTTAGGTTAGTTAGGTTTAAGTAGTTCTAAGTTCTAGGGGACTGATGACCTCAGATGTTAAGTCCCATAGTCCTCAGAGCCATTTGAACCATTTTTATTAAGTCCTGTAGTGCTCAGAACCGTTTGAACAATTTTTTTGAGGTCGAGCAATAAAGACTTGGGAATGGGCATCCAGGGCTGCCGTTAACTGACAGAACAGAAAATTATGTAAAATAAAGAGAATGTATTTAAATGTACGGTGTACGAGGAGCGCCCCTAGGGTCGGAAGTTATCATGTTAAGGCCAGTCTAGGAGATCGAACAACTAATTTAATTGGGAAACGGAAGGTGAGACGGTAAATTTTAATTGATGTCGCCGGCGAGAGGCTCTGCCTTCCAAAAGGATGACTGTTCCGCTCGAGGTCTGGATTACAAGAGAGAGAAGCAACTGCGTTTTGCACCGTAGAACGCTCCGGTGTCCAGACACGTGACGTGTATCCCACGGCTCGTTATTGGCTGAAGCCAATGGGGCGAACTCGCTAGCGGTTTCAGCAGATGGCTCAAGGCGTCTCTTGTCAGCAGCTTTAACTGGACGGAACTGCCTCGGTTCTGAAAGGCAGCCAACTTTTGTCACGTTGGCACAGCTGAAGTTGCTCTGGGAGAAAAATTGTAAAGGTCTGACTGGCCCTTTGAAATAATTTTTTTTTTAAACCAATTCCTTAAAATTTTCTTTGACTGGCTGCCACCCTGTACACGTAATATTTGGGAGTATCATCATTCGCCTGATGACGGATGGAAACCTCCCGAAAATCTTTGCCGCTATGGGGACGGGATCTATATTAATATATTTCTGGGACAATGTTGCCAGTCGTTCCAGTAAAGGGTTGGTAGTTTATGTACATGTATATGTTTGACTACGCGCTTGTATGTAGTGAATTAGTTATTGTTTGGTGTGCAGGAAGGGGAATACGTATAACATCCCACCTCGCATGATATTACCGAGTGAGATGACGCAGTGGTTAGCACACTCGACTCGTATTCAGGAGGGTGACCATTGCAATCTTCGTTTCGGCCATCCAGATATAGGTTTTCCCAAATTTCCCTAAATCTCTCCAGGGAAATACGAAGAAAGGTTCCTTCGAAAAGTCAAGGCCGGTTCCTTCCTCATTCTTGCCACAATCCGAGCTTGTGCTCCGCCTCTAATGTCCTCGATGTCGACGGGGCGTTAAACCCAATCTTCCTTCTTTCCTCCCTCCCTCCCTCTCGCATGATGCTGAATTGACGATTTTTCTGGCTATAAATATGCAACCAGTTGCGTTTTTGGATTTTAGATACAATTTGTTATCCCATTAACAAGTTTTCGAGCCACTGCAGACTCATAATCAGATGGAGATGTTACAGGAACATTATACCGTGGACGCTGTTGTGATGCGGCTGCTGAAAATCATGAAAACATAGTAACTGGTAACGAAACGTTTATGAAACGGGATTGTTGTTACGTTTTGGGAACTTATATTACAGTGCATCGTGATATCCACAGCAAATCCATTCCCATAATGTACATCATCAGGCGTACACGCAAACACACACAGTATTCAGATAGACTTAATTTCATACTTATTCACAGAATTTACATTCCTAATTGGGATCTTCAATGGTGATCCTATTTCTGCTCTTAACGACCAGGAGCACCTCTGAAGATGTTCAACGCAACTCTGGAGGAAAATCAGGAACAGAAAGTTCATGGAGAGTGGCCACACAAACCGGAAGATCCACCAGAAACTAAGACAACGGGTCCTCAAAGCCTTCTCTCTGCGAGTGAGTTTAGGTGATTGTAGAGCTCAGTATTTTCCGCTGTTAGTATTTTTACGGGGTAAAAGGTATTTGGGGATAACAAATCGATTAAATCATAATTACATTATTATTGTGTAACGAGCCACCAAAGCTTGCAGCAAAATACTTAGAGTATCTGTGTACAACGTCTGAAATTTTAGCAGTGGAATTCGGGAGTACCCTAAACTAGCTGATCAAAATTGTCCGGACAGCCTACATAATGCGGAACTGACTGCTAGATATTACGAGTAGCGAAACCGTAAGGTGTAGAATACTGCTTTATCAGTAAAGCAGTAATACTAGCTTGGATCGGTCAGGAGAGCACAGTAACTTCGAACGTGGACTAGCCTTTGGATGTCACCTGAGTAACAAATCCATCCTGCACATTTCAGCCTTCTAGAGCTGTCGAAGTCGACGGTGATCTGATAGTGAGGTGGAAACGCGAAGGAACCACCGCAGCTAAAAGAAGGCGGGGCAGACCTCATGCACTGACGGGTGGGGACCGTCTAACATTGCGGAGGATGGTTGTAAAAAATGCATGAAATCAGGGGAAACAATCATCGTGAGTTCCAAATTGCTACGAGCAATCCAGGTGGTACAATAATTGTGCACATGAAGTTAAAAACAATGAGGTACAATGGTCGAGCAGCTCCTCACAAGCCACACGTTTCAGCACATGATTGCTAAGTGGCGACTGTGATGAGTGACGCCACAGGACGGTGGATGACTGTAAACGAACGAACTGGAGTGATGAATCAATCCATACGCTGTGGCAATCCGATGGAAGGGTTTGGGTTTGGCGAAAATACACACATCAAAACAAGTTTTGCATCACCCCAGTTCCCGTAAGTCCTGAAGATAGACGTTGACTGTGGATATTGTATCACAGACACGGTCCCTTCGACTGTTCAGAGATTTCACTAAAACCGCCCAAAGATGTAAACAACCACGCATGAGCAGCGCCTATTGGACGAAGGGGGTCCGACAGCCCATCAGTTCCAGTCATTCCACCAAGAAAGAGGTACACGGCTCGTGTTGTCTGTAGTTCATCCATGCCTAGACGGTCAATACCGCGGTTCGATCGCACCCGCATTGTTACTTTGTGCCAGTAAGGGCTCTCAACAAGGAAAGTGTCCAGGCGTCTCGGAGTGAACCAAAGCAATGTTGTTCGGATATGGAGGAGACACAGAGAGACAGGAATTGTCGATGGCATGCCTGGCTCAGGCCGTCCAAGTGCTACTACTGCAGTGGATGACCGTTATCTACGGATTATGGCTCGGAGGAACCCTGACAGCAACGCCACTGTGTTGAACAATGCTTTTCGTGTTACGACTCAAACTGTGCGCAGTAGGCTGCATAATGGGCAACTTCACTACCGACGTCCATGCCGAGGTCCACCTTTGCAACCACGACACCATGCAGCGTGGTACAGATGGACCCAACAACATGCCGAATGGAGCGCTCAGGATTGACTTCATGTTCTCTTCATTGACGAGTTTCGCATACGCCTTCAACTAAACAATCGTCGGAGACATGTTTGGAGGCAACCCGGTCAGGCTGAACGCCTTAGGCACACTGAACAGCGAGTGCAGCAAGGTGGAGGTTCCCTCGTATTTTGGGGTGCCATTATGTGGGGCAGACGTACGCCGCTGGTGGTCATGGAAGGCGCCGTAATTGCTGTGCGATACGTGAACGCCATCCTCCGACCGATAGTGCAACCATATCGGAAGCATACTGGGGAGGCATTCGTCTTCATGGACGACAATTCGAGTCACCCATCGTGCACACTTTGTGAATGACTTAAAAAATTGTTCAAATGTGTGTGAAATCTTATGGGACTTAACTGCTAAGGTCATCAGTCCCTAAGCTTACACACTACTTAACCTAAATTATCCTAAGGGCAAACACACACCCATGCCCGAGAGAGGACTCTAACCTCCGCCGGGACCAGCCGCACACTCCATGACTGCAGCGCCGAAGACCACTCGGCTAATCCCGAGCGGCGTGAATGCCTTACTTTACGATAACGACATCGTTCGACTAGAGTGGCCAGCATGTTCCTCAGACATGAATCCTATCGGACGTGCCTGAGATAGATTGAAAAGGTCTACTTATGGACGTCGTGACCCACCAACAACTCTAAGGGATCTACGCCAAATCGCCGTTGAGGAGTGGGACAATCTGGGCCAACAGTGCCTTGATGAACTTGTGGATAGTATGCCACGACGAATACAGGCATTTATCAGTGCAAGAGGGCGTGCTACTGGGTATTAAAGGTACCGGTGTGTACAGCAGTCTGGACCATCCGAAAGTCTCGGCGTATGGTGGTACAACATGGAATGTGTGGTTTTCAAGAGCAATAAAATGGGCGGAAATGATGTTTATGTTGATCTCTATTCCAGTTTTCTGTACAGGTTACGGAACTGTCTGAACCGAGGTGATGCAAAACCTTTTTTGAATGTGTGTACTTATGAAGTATTCCAGCAGTGAAGTACGGAAGAAGTGCTTTTGCAGTATAGGTTGGTTTTCGTGTTTTGGGCATATCGGTTTAGTTGTGATCCTATTTTAGCTGTCAACGACCAGGACCGCCTCTGATGATGCTCAACGCAGCTCTGGACGAAAAGTCAAGAAGAAAAAGTTTCATGGAGAGTGGTCATACAAACTGAAAGATTAACCAGAATCTAAGATGACTTACAATTTCGATTTCGTTCCAGACTCCAGCGTCCAACACCACTACCTTCTCTGGTTTCGGCCCTTGAAGAATTGGCTACTATTCCTCGACAGAAATGTAGGCACCTGATTGAAAGGGTATTTATCACAGTTCCAGCCACTAAGAAAGGCAAAGGATAGGCGCACGACGTATACATTGAGGTGACAAAAGTTTCAGGAAATCTTCTAAAATCGTATCGGACCTCCTCCGGACCGGCGCAGTGAAACAGCTCACGTGGCATGGACTCAACAAGTCGTTGGCAGTTCCCTGCAGAAATATTGAACCTGCTGCCTCTATAACCGACCGTCATTGCGAAAGTGCTGCCGATGAAGAATTTTGTGCACGAACTGACCTCTCCATTATGTCCCACAAATGTTCAATGCGATTGATGTCTGGCGCTCTGGGTGGCCAAACCATTCTCTCGAACTGTTCACAATGTTCTTCAAATCAATCGCGAAGAACTGTAGCCCGGTGACAAGGCGCATTATCCATAAAATTTCCATCCTTGTCCATGAATTGCTGCAAATGGTCTCTATGTAGCCGAGGATAACCATTTTCTGTCATTGACTGGTTCAGTTATACCAGAGGACGCAATCCATTCCATGTACACACGGCCCACACCATTACGGAGCCACCACTAGCTTGCTAGCTTGCACAGTGCCTTGCTGACAACTTGTGTCCTTGGCTTTGGAGCCTGCGCCACACTCGAACCCTACCATCAGCTCTTACCAGCTGTAATCGGGACTCATCCGACAGGCCACCTTTTTGCAATCGGCTAGGGTCGAACCAGTATTGTCACCAGCCCAAGAGAGGCGCTGTAGATCATGCACTGTTAGCAAAGACACTCGCGTCAGTCGTCTGCTGCCGTAGCCCATTAACGCCAAATTTTGCCGCAAAGTCCTAATGGACATGTTAGTTGTTGTTGTGTTGTCTTCATCATCATCATTCATCCCCACTACGGTCGGAGGAAGGCAATGGCAACCCACCTCCACTGCGACCTTCCCTAGTCGGCGGTGCGGGTCTCCCGCATCGTTCCCTACGCTCCTCGGAGTATGGGACCTCATCAGTCGTACCCCTCACATTGACTTCTACGGTTGTTTCACGCAGTGTTTCTTGTCTGTTAGCAGTGAGAACTCTACGCAAACGCCGCTGATCTCGTTTGTTAAGTGACTGCGTCGGCCGCCGTGTTGTCCGTCGTGAAAAGTAATGCCTGACATTTGGTATTCTCGGCACACTCTTGACACTGTGGATTTCGGAATACTGAATTCTCTACAGATTTCTGAAATGGAACGTCCCATGTGTCTAGCTCGAACTGCCATTGCGCATTCAAAGTCTTAATTCTCACGGTGTGGCCATGACCACGTCGGACAGATTTTCACATGAAGCACCGGAGTAAAAATGACAGCTCTGCCAATGCACTGCCCTTTTAATGTTTGTGTACGCGATGCTACTGCCATCTGTACATTTACTTATCCCATGATTTTTGTCACCTCAGTGTATTAATGTCCGCTAATAGGGTGTCCGGATAGTTTTGTTCAGAGAGTGTACAGTAGCTTACAGAGACTACATATACAATACTTCGTTGATGGTGTTGGGACAGCAACCAGCCACAAATTTACTTTCAGTTCCTTTATTCAAAGGGTACCGTTACCGGTTTCGAATCGTTATGATTTATCTTCAGACGGTTTACACACTTTCCTTATAACTTGTGGCGTGTTTTTTACAGATTAAGTGTCGTAAAACATAAATAATACAGAATTATAAGCACGACACACAAAGTTGGTTGCGTTACAGATTTTCGTTGGATGCGACTTACGTGAAATGTCGGTTTGGAGTGTTTGTTTTCATAACATTCGTCCAACGGATATGAATACTTCCCACTGCATTCTTATTGTTGCACACGTAAATTTTTCTCACTGAACACTTTTGATTTGTCACTGAAAAGATTTCTACCACGCACCACATATTTTGATACATACAAAGAGCTTACAAACACAAGAGTAGCAAAGATGCTATGATATATCGTCATATTTGAAAATGTCCTATGTTTGGAAAGGAATATATATTCACTTATGCAATTGAAATGCCTTTTACACTAGTACAGAGACATTGATTTTTTGAGATCTGCTGATCAAGTAGCAAGTTTGTGTGTTACTATAATTCTCATGATGCTAAATGTAATTAAAGAATGTACTATTTTACCTATACAGTACTAAAAAAAGGAACAACTTTATAATTAATGGAACAGTATCAACTCAAAAAATCAATGTCTCTGTACTAGTGTACAAGGCATTTCAGTTGCATAAGTGAATATATGATCCTTTCCAAACATAGGACATCTTCAAATGTGACGATATATCATAGTGTCTTTGCTACTCATGTGTTTGTAAGTTCTTTGTATGTATCAAAACATGTGGTGCGTGGTAGAAATATTTTCAGTGACAAACCTTAAGTGTTCAGTGAGAAAAATTTACGTGTGCAACAACAAGAATGCAGTGGGAATGTATTCACATCTGTTGGACGAATGTCATGAAAAAAACATTCCAAACCGACATTTCACGTAAGTCACAGCCAACGAAAATCTGTAACGCAACCATCTGTGTGTGGCGTGCTTATAATTATGTATTATTTATATTTTACGACAGTTAATCTGTAAAAAACACGCCACATGTTAGCAGGAAAGCGTGTAAACCGTCTGAAGACGAATCACAACGATTCGAAACCGGTAACTGTACCCTTTGAATGAAGGAACTGAAAGTAAATTTGTGGCTGGTTGCTGTCCCAACACCATCAACATTTGTCTTCAAATAACAGCCGCGGTCTCCAACCATGTCATCATATCACAAAATTGCAACAATACTTCGTTATTGGCTGTACGTTCTTTGCCTGGTTGAGGAGAAGTCAGTCTGCTCAGGCGTAGGATTCCGTATCTGCTTGGGTGTAGAGGGAGTGAGGAGCTGTGTGGAAAGAAGACAGGAGAGGAGACGTTCAGCTTTTTAGAGTGCCTCGGACGACGGTCTTTCAAGGAAGAAGGAAACTCGATATAGGGCGTAATGGAAGAGCTTGGCCGGTGGCATAACGGTGCCCGGCCTGGCTGATGGCGGGAAGTATTTGCGATGCAAATGCGGCTGCAGCCGACGGCGGCGGCGACGCAGGGCTTTTGGCTGTACACGACATCACGGCGCGGCGCGGTGCAGGGCTGTTTGTTTTTGGCCGGGTGGCGACACGGGCGCAGGAAATTAATGGAGGCTGTGACAGCCGACGATCGTTACTTGGCCGAGGCCGATCACAGCCTCTGGCGGCGCCGGGGCGCTGTGGCGAAACAAGGGCGCTTTTTGAAACAGCGCGCCACGCTGCAGTCGCGTCCGTGGCGGGGAAGACCGCGCTGGAGGGCAGTAAACTACAGTTCTGTGTACCATCGCTTTCGTGTTGGGACAGGTTCTCTCCACCTAATTTACGGTTAGCAAGCACACCGGACAAAAGTATTAGTCACCCCACAGGAGACATCACCCTAGCACCGCCTCGATCTTTTAAACTGGTCTCAGTTCAGTGAGGTTGACGATTTGCAAATTTCTTGAGGTATAGAGTACCCAGCTTGAACCAGTCATTGATGATCAGGCCACTTAGTGCTACATAAGAACCTAGAACTTAAAAATTTGCACACAGAACCTGGCGGGCCCATCGGTAGCGACCGACCGACGTGTCCTCCTCTGTCAACGGAGTCACTGGAGACAGTACGGGAACATTGGTCAGCACAGCATCCTCTCTGCCACTGTCAGTTTCCGTGACCTGTGGCCGCTACTGCTCGGTCAAGCATCGCGAGACTGAGGGCGTCTAGTACCAGTCTTCCCACCAAGGAAAAATCCCTGGCAATACTGGAAATCGAACCCAGGTCTTCCGCACGGCTGTCAGCCGCGCTGACTACCCAGCTACAGAATTGAACCACTTAGTACTACCAAACTGCTGCAGATTTCTGTTTCAAAAAGCCCTAGACATTTTCTATACGATACTGAGATCCAGTGATTCAGCAGACTATCCGAAGTGTAGTAGGGTGCCCGGAGTTCGTCTTACCAGGAACATATGACCTCATGCTGGTCTGTTGGCAGCTCGGAGGAAGCAAGTTTCCACAACTCGCCACGAACCTGTAGAGAAAAGGACAACACTCCTTCACCGAGAATGTTGAAATGAACGTTCTGATTCATTTTCATGGTAATCTGAATGCGTGGATCCAAATAATGGGACGAAAAACAACCCCAAAACGTCACTGAACTGCATCTATGAGAGTACTCTGAAATTCGCACTTAAATGCTTGGTAGAGGGTCCATCGAACCACCTTTTACGTTTCTACCATTCCATCTCTTACAGTGCGCGGGAAAAACGGACGCTTAAATCTTTCCGTGCCAGCTCTTATTTCTCTTATTTTATTAGGATTATCATTTCTCCCTATGTAGGTGAACGCCAAAAAAATATTTTCACACTCTGAGGAGAAAGTTGGTGACGAAGTTCATGAGAAGGACATGCCGCAGCGAAAAACTCCTTTGTTTTAAAGACTGCCACGCCAATCCGTTTATCATATCCGTGGTATACTCTCCCGTATTTTGCGGTAATACAAAACGAGTTGCCCTTCTTTGAAGTTTTTCGATGTCCTCCGTCAATCCTATCTGATGCGGATTTCGCACAACACAGCACTACTCCAGAAGAGGGCGGACAAGCTTAGTGTAGGAAGCCTCTTTAGTAAATCTGTTGCCTTTTGTAAGCGTTATGCCAATAAATCGCAGTCTTTGGTTTGCTTTGCCCACAACATTATCTATGTGGTCGTTTCAGTTTAAGTTATTCGTAATTGTCGTAAGTAAGTATTCGACTGATTTTACAGCGTTTAGATTTGTGTGTAACTGAAATTTTTAGTGCTCGTGTGGATGACTTCACACATTTCGTGATTTAAAGTTTAATTGCAATTCGGTTTGATTATCTGATGAGTTTACATGACGGTAACTGACAGCATCATCTGCAAACATTCAAAGAGAACTGCTTAAATTGTCTCCTAAATTGTTTATGTAGATGAGGAACAATACGAGGCCTATGACCCTTCCTTGGCAAACGCAAGATTTTA
Organism: Schistocerca piceifrons; assembly: GCF_021461385.2. NCBI lineage: Eukaryota > Metazoa > Arthropoda > Insecta > Orthoptera > Acrididae > Schistocerca > Schistocerca piceifrons. Next base: position 452,155,842 of record NC_060138.1, on the reverse strand, counting down.
CTGTACGACTTTCCATTAACTATTAGTATATCTGACTTGAACTATATCCTTCACACACTCCGGCTTAAATGCTTCAATGGACTGTCGGTGTTCTGGACACCTTTGTGTCGTTAAAAGAAAGTTCAAATTTGAGACCTTTCGGACCACGCTCCATGCCTCCACGCAGCTACGTACTGTCCACGTCTTGTATTGTTTGGTCCATTTTCGATGTGCAGCCTTATGTGCCCATGTGAGGAGTGATGATGTACTCTAATACGAATGTCCATTGGATGCAGTTTCCTTCGCAATGTCCTCTGTGAAACTGGCTGAGCCGGACCTTCATTCACTAACAGCAGCAGTTCCTGTCGAGTCTGAAACCGATTGTCACTGACACCTCTTGACAGCCTCCGGTCCCTCTCGTTTAGTGTCTTCCCAAGACCAATGTTCTTATGCTTCATTACTTGGTTGCGAACGGTACACCATTCTTTGTACACGCGTTGGACAGAATGCGTTGATACAGCAACAAATTGCGCAAGTTGGCTCTGAGCACTATGGGACTTAACTTCTGAGGTCATCAGTCCCCTAGAACTTAGAAGTACTTAAACCTAACTAACGTAAGGACATCACACACATCCATGCCCGACGCAGGATTCCAACCTGCGACCGTAGCGGTCGTGCGGTTCCAGACTGTAGCGCCTAGAACCGCCCGGCCACTCCGGCCGGCAAATTGCGCAAGTCATTAACGGTATCCTCTTTCAGGGTTTGGCTAATATTTTGTGCGGTGTGCTTGGCTTAGTGTTATCTTCACTATCGGTACCAGTTCTGTGATGGAACAGAGCGAAAGCAAGTGATTTAGAAGCGGCTGCATCAGTAACTCTAGACCAGTGGTCGGTAATCTCATTAGTCAACACAGCCAAATATCAGCAGTACAACGAATGAAATTTCTTTTGAGAGCCAGATTTTTTAAACTTAAACTATATACACAGTCCAGTTACATTAAGCTGCCCACCGCCTATGTTCGACGTGAACGTGCAACAGCCACTCAAAGACGGCAAATGGTAGCACTAGCAGTGGAGGATTTATAAACCGTGTCGGGTGGGGGTGGAGAGGGAGTAGGGAAGCGGAATACCCTATTGTCCTTGTCATAGTGCAAAAACGGAGCGATTTATCTGGCGCCCAAAAGGGCATTATCACTCGATTTCAGACCAAGGCTAAAAATATTTCCGAAACGGCTAAGTTTTTAAAATGTTAATATGCCACCGTAGTTAAAGCGATCCGTGCATGGCAAAATATGGGTCTATCGTACTCACCTGGCCACCAAACTCCCAGGATTAAAACCCAATCGAGCATCTGCGGGAACACCTTGATCAGGCTGTTCATGCCATGGATCATCAGCCTAGAAACCTAGAGCAGCTGATTACGCAAATGGAGTTGGCATGGCTCCATATCTCTGTCGATAACATCCAGAATTTCACTATCTTCCTGCACGTACGCGCTGCAAAGGGTGGTTGTTCAGGCTTTTACAGGTGGTTACTTTAATGTGACTGGACCGTGTCGGTAGGTTAACTTCATTAGGGTACTCCTAATCTCATCATTGCTAATAACGTCAATTCTGAATGAGGTACGATGGCTGAAGCCGACCCATTCCAAATGGCATCCACACACATTTTGTATACTTGTTTCGCCTATTTTATTTCGTTCATCTTCTCGATATCTGAAGAACATTGAACATACCTTTCACAATATCGATACCACATTTTCTTTCACTCAATAGGTCTCCATAAAATACCCGTAATAACCTTTGGATAAAAAATTCGACGTCATAGGTAATGATGATATTGTTTGCAGCTCGTTCTAAAAATACGGTATTTTGGTCGCCCGTGCGTGGTTTGCGGAGTGAGACACCTGACTGATGGGCTGGCTGACGGGCTGACTCAGCTCGCACGTGAATCGCACGCGCCGTCGTCACTCGTACAGACCGACTGAAACTTCGTGCCACCTTTGGGGGGTGGAGGAGGGGGGGGGGGGGAGGGCATCGAGTGTAGGGGAAAGTGTCGCCAGCGGAATAACCTTGGAGGGGGCCAAAGCCTTTCGGACAGAGGCACGTGGATTGTCCAACCGTTGGGCTGCGAATTTTAGCTGTAATTCTCTAGTCTTTCCTGCAGGGATTCGTGGTGACAAAAGTCATGTGATGCCTCCTAATTCAGTGTCGGACATCCTTTCGCCCGGCAAAGTGCAGCAAACACAGGTGGCATGGACTCAGCAAGTCGTTGGAAGTCCCTTGCAGAAACATTGAGGCGTGCTGCCTCTATAGCAGTCCATAATTGCTAAAGTATTGCCAGTGAAGGATTTGGTACACGAACTGACCTCTCTATTATGTCCCATAAATGTTCGACCAGATTCATGTCGGACCATCTGTGTGGCCAAATCATTCGCTCGAACTGTCCAGAATATTCACGAACGATTGTGGCCCAGTGAGGTGGCGCATTCTCATCCATAAAAATTCCATCGCTGTTTGGGAACATTCAATGAACGGCTGCAAGTGGTTCCAAGTAGGCGAACATAACCATTTCCAATCAATGATCCGTCAAGTTGAAGCAGAGGACCCAGTCCATTCCATGTAAACACGACCCACACCATTATGGATCCACCATCAACTTGTGCAGACTATGGTCACGAGTCCAGAAGTGCCGCAGGCAATGTCGTGCTTTTAGCAAAGGCACTCGCATCGATTGTCTGCTGCCATAGCCCACCAACGCCAAATTTCGCCGCTCTGTCCTAACGGGTACATTCATCTCACATTGGTTTCTGCGGTTATCTCAAGCAGTGTCGCTTGTCTGTTAGCACTGACGATTCTACGGAAACGCCGCTGCTCTGGGCTGCTAAGTGACGGCCGTTGGCCACTGCTCCGTCCGTGGTGAGAGGTAATACCTGGTATTTGATATTCTCGGCACATTTTTGACACTGTGAATTTCGGAATTTATTTATTTATTTTATTTACTCCTCAAGTTCCTTGGGACCAAATTGAAGAGCAAATCTCCAAGATCATGGAACGTGTCAGTACATGAAATTACAACATAAACGTAATAACAGATTAAAATAAATGTTTATGAACCCGAAAAAAGTGTTCATAAGTTTAAGTAAACGCAATCAACAATACAATAAGAATCGGCTTAATTTTTCAAGGAACTCCTATACAGAACAGAAGGAGTGACCCATGAGGAAAGTCTTCAGTTTCAGTTTGAAAGCGCGTGGGTTACTGCTAAGATTTTTAAATTCGAGTGGTAGCTTACTGAAAATGTATGCAGCAGTATACTGCACACCTTTTTTGCACAAGAGTTAAGGAAGTCTGATCCAAATACAGGTTAGATTTCTGCCGTGTATTAACCGAGTGAAAGCTGCTTATTCTTGGGAATACGCTATAGTTGGTAACAAGAAATGACAGTAAGGAACATATATATTGAGAGGCCAATGTCAAAATACCCAGACTCGTGAAAAGGTGTCGACATGAGGTTCGTGAACTTACACCACTTACTGAATTCCCTAACGATTTCCGGAATAGAATGTCCCCTTCGTCTAGCTCCAAATACCATTCCGCGTTAAAAATATGTTAATTCCCCTCGTGCGGGTACAATCAAGTTGGAAAGCTGTTCACATGGATCACCTGAGTATAAATGAGCTGACTTTTATACCTTGTGTACGGGAGACTGCCGCCGTCTCTATCAGTGCGTATCGTCATCCCATGACTTTTGTCGCCTCGGTGTGGCACGAAGCAAGATACGTCTTTTTTTATTTGCGGCCTTAGTATAAATTCCGCTCAGCCAGTTTTTAATACATGAGATGCTACAAAATGAACCGCAGAGAATAGTTACACTGATTGTCAACATAGTATTTATATCCTGATATGCCGAACTCCTAATAACTTATACATAGGGTGTCTCATATCTTTGATTAACATCGGACGTAAACACATGTGTGTCTGCTATTGCAAAAATCTGTGAAACTGGTTTAAAGCAACTGTTACAGTTCGTGAAATCTGTTGGGTTGTAATCTAATTCACAAGAGTTATCGTCGTCTAGTTCGTTGTAGCATAGATGACATGGCTCCTGTGTATTTGAGTTAAAAAGGGCAACTTCGTCGGCATGGCGAGCTGCTTCACTTTTAAGCGCGGTGCTACAGTTAGCTGATGTCAGCATCGAATCTACAAACGTGTGCGTAAATGAGCGCGCTATTGAAACTTCCACTACTGAATCGCCTCAACAGACACTGGTTGCTCCAGCAATACAGCAGTCTTCGGTTTCTACTGATAATGTCATGTCACCTGAAAAAGCTGTCATCATCCACAATATTCCCAATATCGTTACAGATGACTATGTAAAATCTGTAAGTAGTGTTATTTCTGGCATCAAGATTACGCATTGCCCTCCCGTATCTGGAGGAAACATTTATATTTTTACAAGAACTGTTGAAAATGTAGATCGATTAGTGCAAGAATGTCATTTGTGTGTTAAAGACACAATGGCGCCAGTAAGGCGTTTTAAAAGTACCAGTACACCTGTTTTTTCTAATGTAACGTTGTAACAGTTAACGAAATATCTAAATGGGGACGTTCACTAGGATATGTCAGAGACGTTTCAACGGGCTCCAGTGTTCAGGGATGCTCTCATATAAAATCATTTCGTAGCTTTGCTCAACACCTATTTGACGACTTAAGCAAAACAGATCACCTATGAAGGAAATTGTTTGAGTGTGTATATTACGATGGATGACTTGTATGACATCACTGCAAAAGTGTTTGTCATGTTAAAAAAGACTGCTCGCAATTACGGACTATTCCAGATGGTGAAAGCGAATTTCCTGCTCTCTTAAACAATGCTGCTACACGGAAGTCCATACCACTGGTACACGAAGCAAGTCCAAAAATTCCTCAGCCTCCAACACAGTCTGGAAAAGAGCAAAATACTCTTGTACTACAGTAATAAAAATATCAATAGCGGTACAAGAAGCAGTTGATGAAATTCCTCTTCCTCTCTCACGGTCTGGAAAAGAGCAACATACCTCTGATTCTGCCCCTATCGTTTTAGAAATATCACCTGTAAGTACTAAAATACGTCGATCTGACTTCGATTTTAATAAGAATACTATCAACACTTCAGCCGTCACTAATAACGGTATTTCTTCCAGTGAAAACCGGATTAAAACCCGTCAAATGAAACAGTCAATGTCCTTCTATGAAAACTAGCGACTTACATTAATTTAAGGAGACTGACGAATCTGCGTCAGGCGCAGCAGCTGCTACTGACACACTATCTGTATCTGGTGCTACAGAGCAAACCGATGACAGATGCGGAATCCGAATGTGGTTCGTCAGTATCAGATTCATCAATAAGAGGTGCGCCACTGGCGGAAGATATCCATAAAAATTACCTGATGTCTTCAACAGAATTCAAAGCCTGTTTAAAAGCGACAGGAAATCGGAAAATAGTACTTCCGGTCGAAGAACAGTACACTAACGATGTTTTAGCTTTGCAGCAATTAATTGATAACAACTTACAAAAACCGCAGCAATTGACAACCGTCTTCATCCACAGCGATTTTTAAGTGCGGTTAAAAAGAAACGGTCACTAAATGAGATACGATTTCGTCACTTCCGTGTTCGAGTAAGAACAATGTAGTAGTGTAGATATGCCAGAAGTAAACAGTATGCAACGCAAACATAATATTGATTATCACTGATGGCAACACCGAATATAAGCCAAACGATTTTGCCTCTTCAAAAACAAATCAAGTGCATACAAATAAATTTATAGCGCTCCAGAGCTGCAATATATATCCTAATGCAGTTTCATTGATTATCACTGATGGCAACACCGAATATAAACCAAACGATTTTGTCTCTTCAAAAACAAATCAAGTGTATACAAATAAATTTACTGCGCTCCAGAGCTGCAACATCTATCCTAATGCAGTTTCGTGCGCAATATCGAATTTACGTTTCTTTCATACAAGAACCATATTGTTAACGACAAAACGTAGGTGGAATCACTAGACTAGAAGCTACAAGATATTTAGTGCAGGAGACACCAAGAAAAGGACAACCAACAAATACATTGATTCCGTTATGATCAGCCACCCGTCTGACGAAGATGCAGTATTTATAGAAATAGAAAAAAAAATTGCGATTTTTTGCCTTTGGCGTGTAATTAGATGTCATAAAATCCATCAAATATGATCTGAGAAAAATTGACGACATGATAATCTACAATAAAGGAGTTGGTTTAGTATCTGCTATGGATAGCTATGCAAGATATGCCAAGTGGCTTGATACAGTAACAAACTCCAGAGGACTGGCCGGAGTGGCCGAGCTGTTCTAGGCGCTACAGTCTGGAGCCGCGCGACCACTATGCTCGCAGGTTCGAATCCTGCCCCGGGCATGGATGTGTGTGATGTCCTTAGGTTAGTTAGGGTTAAGTAGTTCTAAGTTCTAGGGGACTGATGACCTCAGCAGTTGAGTCCCATAGTGCTCAGAGCCATTTGAACCATTTTTTGAAACTCCAGAGGGAAGGAGATAGAAGAATTCTGCCTTCCACTAATCTGTACCTATTGAACTAGGGGAATCACGGACCAACTTTTGAAAATAGTAAAAGAAAGAGCCTACTGCCGACGCTAAGAGAGAGTTGCTCCGAACATGAGACTATTACTTTTAGCAAAGGTGTGTGCCCAACGGCATATGCTGGTGGCGTAATTCATACAAAAAAATTACTAACTGTAAGAGACTGTTATTAAAGGGCAAAGGACAGTGAAGAGTTGAGGGAAGTATGAAGGTAACAATATTGTAAAGAGAAGAGGAAATACAGCACAGCTCTACAGAAAAACAGTCCAGTCCTGGAAGCACTACTGCAGCTTGACTCCGACAAATATCTTTGTAATGCAGTCTATCGAATTGCATCACGGAAAATCAGAACTAATATCCCCATGACAATGCCAAGGAGAAGTGAGAACACAACAAAAACGGATTTAGCTGAAACTGCCACCTAAATGCTCGAATATTTTGTGTCTGAGGACGATCACACTCACGCAACGGGATACCATAAACTAGTAAGATCTTTAACGCTACGATCCAACGGACCGGTACCAGGTTGAGATTCATTGGGAGAGTGCTTAGAAAATGTAGTCCATCAACAAAGGAGGTGGCTTACAAAACACTCGTTCGACCTATACTTGAGTATTGCTCATCAGTGTGGGATCCGTACCAGATCGGTCTGACGGAGGAAATAGAGAAGATCCAAAGAAGAGCGGCGCGTTTCGTCACAGGGTTATTTGGTAACCGTGATAGTGTTACGGAGATGTTTAATAAACTCAAGTGGCAGACTCTGCAAGAGAGGCGCTCTGCATCGCGGTGTAGCTTGCTCGCCAGGTTTCGAGAGGGTGCGTTTCTGGATGAGGTATCGAATATATTGCTTCCCCCTACTTATACCTCCCGAGGAGATCACGAATGTAAAATTAGAGAGATTAGAGCGCGCACGGAGGCTTTCAGACAGTCGTTCTTCCCGCGAACCATACGCGACTGGAACAGGAAAGGGAGGTAATGACAGTGGCACGTAAAGTGCCCTCCGCCACACACCGTTGGGTGGCTTGCGGAGTATAAATGTAGATGTAGATGTAGATGTAAATCATTTAGCTTTTACACAGACAGATATAGAGGAAATAGTAAGGAACTTATTTGGAAACAAGCCTGCTAGTGAAATCGTGTCACTAGTAAGACCCTTTGTCGGTTGTATAACGTTTCTCCTAACCACCTTGCCTACAGAACGGTTGCTTTCTGGGATTGTGGAAAAGAGCTAAAATAGTACCTATTCTCAATCCTGGTGAAGAGAATAGAAAGGGCCCGAATTTCGTCCCATCAGCCATCTGTATTAAACAGACTGTATACAGAGGTAAAGTATTGGAAGAGCTATTAATTAACAGAATTATGCACCATGTCTTGTCTAAAGATTTCCTAAACAACAATCAGTATGGATTTACTCTACAGAGAGGGACAGTCGATGCATTGCTGGCTGTTAAGAATTTCGTAGAGGAAAGCATATCAGAAGGACAGTATGTAATAATGATATGTCTTGGAGTTGAGGGAACTTTTGAAGCAGCTTGATGACCCAGCATCATTAAAGCGCTACTACATCTTGAATGTCCTAGGAACCTCGCAAAAAAGTATTTCAGTGATGGAACATTAGTGTTGGCGTTTAACAGCATCAAATTAGAAAATAAGGTGAGAAAAGGCTGCCACAGGGACATTGCTGTGTTTTTGAGATACGCTGTATAATTCTCTGCTTGCTTTGTAAAAAATGTAAATTTGTGGTAAGGTCTTATGGAACCAAACCGCTGAGGTCATCGGTCCCTAAGCTTACACACTACTTAATGTAACTTAAACTAACTTACGCTATGGACAACACACACACCCATGCTCGAGGGAGGACTCGAACCTCCGACGGGGGGGGGGGGGGGGGGGGGAGCCGTGCTGTTTAATTTGGATTACACAGCAGACACAAAACGATAGCATTCGCAGATGACTTCATCGTGTTGACACTGTCATTATTGCTGAGGAGCTCTGCAATAGAGAAATGGAAAAAAATCACAGCTTGGACCCGAAACAACAAAATCCTTTTTAATGAGCAAAAATCGAAAGCAATGCTGATAACAAGGAGAAGGCGTGAAGACAAAGCAAGAGTTAGTATCGATCTAAACAATAATATTTTGCAACTAATTGAACGATTAAAAGACTTGAGTATAATTATTGATTCCAAATGCACCATCGACCAAGCAGAGTAATTAGCACTCTTGCAAGTCTTAGATAAACTAGAGAACTTACGAGAAAAAAAAAATATTAAAATTGCAGCTGTAAAAATGCACGGTGGAATTACGCTGGATTCATTAAAAGATTCCAGGAATCATAAATATCTGATAGAAGAGATCAGAAATAAAATTACGGAACTGCGCTGGAGGAAACGGCATATTAACTTTGAGTGGACGAAAGCACATGTAAGAACCCCTGGGGATGAACCAACCAGCAGAAAGGCTTGCCAGACAAGCCGCTCGAGAAAACGCAACGGAAAGTTACAACAGAATCCCTTCGCCTGTGGCCAAAAGAAAGTTAAGATGCACTGCGATAGAAAAATGGGAAAGGGAGTGGGCTGAAATTGCAAAATGTGCGATCACAAAAGAATTATTTCCCCACTGTTCACCATCATCTTTCCATATAGTTACCGCAGTCATCCTATCTTACAGCAATGTTAACCGGGCATGGAAAATTATTGTCTAACTACCGTCGGTTCAGACTAGCCCCGATTACTGCTTGTACGTGTGGAGAAGGTGATAAAACAGTAGATCACCTACTAATGGGGGTGTCGCGAGCTTAATACAGAGTATTGCAGGAAAGGAAGTCAGCTGGCCCGTCGATAAACTAGTTTCATTAAAGCTATACATGAAGGAATTTCAAAAAATTTGCGATTTAATAACGTTTCCCAGCATTTGAATATTTATGTTACTAAAAGTTGTTGAAAAAATGATGTTCTATCTGGAAACTCTATATTGATAGTACAAAATTTAACTGTTGTGAATATAATTATTAGTATATTTTTATCGTGTTCTACCTGGAAACGTTATATAAGTTTTCTATTGTGAATACTTTTCATCAATTCAGCTCGATATAATTAGACTTCTTCTTTATGTATCTTGGTATTTAAACATCTGCTATTACAAATACTGTAATGGAACATGCGGAATAAATGAAATGAAAACAGGGGTTCTCAGGAGGAATGGTGAATATTCAACGATATGACTGTAACCTCACTTGAAGCAAGAAACTTCATATGGACTTATTCTCTGTTCCGAATGGTTTCCGAGGTAGAATACTTTAAACGTCACTTTTGTGCGTTTTTATTGAATAACTCGAAAGCGTGGCCTCCAGCAAAAACGTGTCGCAGTACAGAGTTAAACTACATTATATATCCCACAAAGAGCTCCTACTCCGTTTTTATCTAAGTCTAATATTTTCGCGAAGAGTGAGAAAAAATATTGAAAATCTCGCGCAACGCACATGCGCTGTAGCTAATGGAGCTTCTGTAGGCCAGTTTGAGGTAGTTTCGCGACGTGGTAGAACAGAAATGTTTCATGTCAAATTGTTCGTCTCGACGTCCTCTATCCTTTACACCTAGATCTACATTACCACTCTGCAATTCACACTGAAGTGCCTGACAGAGGATTCTGCAAACCAGCTTGACACAGTTTCTGAACTGTTAACACTCTCTAACAGCGCGTGGGAAAAAAATGAACACTGACATCGTTCTGTACGAACTGTGATATCACATATTTTCTTATGACGAAATTTCTCCGTATGTAGGATGGCGTCAATGAAGTATTTTCACATTCAGAGGATAAAGTTTTTATTATGTCCACGACTCTCTCTCCCGTATTTCGCGATAATATAAAAGGAGCTTCCCTTTTTTGAACTTCTTGTAAGGATTCCATACAGCAGAGCAGTAATCTAGGGGAGGACGAACAAGCATAGTGTAGCGTGTAGGCAGTCTTTTCATTAGACGTGTTCCATCCTCTAAGTGTTCTGTCAACAAAACGTAGTCTTTGGTTATCGATGTGATAGATCTAATTTAGCTTTTTCGTAATTATAATTCCTAGGTATTTAATCGAATTGACAGCCTTTAAATCTGAGTGATTTATCATGTAATAAAAATTTAACGGCCTTTTTTGTACTCATGTGGATGACCTCACACTTTTCATTATTGTGAGACAATTGCCACTTTTCGCACCATTGAGTAGACTACTGTTGTTTGTTGTAAACAAGGACAATGTAGTGAACAATGCAGGAAATAAATAGCAACGTACATTAAATGCGCACATTTTCGGAAACCATTCCGAATAGGACACGCATCCATATGACATTTTTTGCTTCAAATGATAGTTCTATCATATCCCTAAATATTGGCCTTTCCTCCTGCAGCGTCCTGTATATCTTTGTATAGTGACATCACGGCTTGTAAGTAGCGTCTTCGTTCTTGGGGAGCTGTCTACGAAGCACGAAACACTGTAGTAAACTGACAATCGTGTCGTGTTGCAGTAGGCAGCTGAAGACGATGTGGTCCGTCTCCCCCTCCGCACCACAATCAATCAGTTGTAGCCAATACAGGTGCAGTCTATACCGTTCATGGTTAAAGAGAAGGTGGAATATGGTGGCCAGAATTTTTCTGTGGTATATACGCGGATGAGCCAAAACATTATGACCACCTTCTTAATAGCAAGTCTGTCGGTCTTTGGAACGAACTGCATCATTTATTCTGCCTACTAATGTGTGTCCTCTTCACTGTACATTTCATCTAGATAGTCCCAACTTGGGACAAAGTAAGTGTAATGTGCAGTGGGGGAGGACACATATCAAGGAACAGTATGCAGACATTTTACAACACTACCGTCTCTCAAAAGACGCAAAATAACCCACACTGCCCTTGTTCTGAGACTGTGGAAAGACGTTTGTACTCTTCACAAACATCAATCATGTAGATCAACAATACTCCATCTGGCGATGACGGAGTAATGGCAAAATAAACAAGTGACTGTCGCAGAAACTGTTTTATATGTGCCCATCTACTTACCAAAAATACGACAGTGCACCACCAACACTTGTGAATGTGGAGCAATCGATACCCCAGACCACATCGCCAGGGAATTCGCTGTTAAAAATATTTTACACACCAGGATAGAAACGCATTTGGAAATGCAACAATGAAGAATGAGGAACTGTGGCGTAAGATGAACTCGCTTACAGCTAAGATATCAAGATATGAACTGGAAGCCTACATGACTGAGAGACAACCAAGAAGAGGCCGCACATCATGATAACGAGACGCGCCACACCAAATATCTTCTGAAAGCAATGAGGAGGCTAACCTCAGGGAGGATCAAGAAGGACTTCCCGATACCCTGACAACCATTACCCAATCTCTACACCTTGGGTCGCACAACCGCACAGCCCCTGTGAATCCTTAGTTGCACCTCAGCTCGCTGAGGGCTAACCATCCAGATGATGAGAGATACGGTTTGGTTCTAAACCACGTACAGTTGTTTAGTGTTGCAGCAGTAGCGCAGTGTTGCAGCAGTAGCGCAGTGTTGCAGCAGTAGCGCAGTGTTGCAGCAGTAGCGCAGTGTTGCAGTAGTAGTGTAGTGTTGCAGAACTAGTGTAGTGTTGCAGTAGTAGTGTAGTGTTGCAGTAGTAGTGTAGTGTTGCAGTAGTAGTGTAGTGTTGCAGTAGTAATGTAGTGTTGCAGTAGTAATGTAGTGTTGCAGTAGTGCCTGCCAGGGTGGCCGAGCGGTTCTAGGCGCTGCATTCAATGTCGCGGTGGGCAGTGGTCATAAAGTTTTGGCTGATCGGTGCACCAAGGGTGTATCACGGTCGTGTAGGGATGCTTGCTAGAATGGCTGCGTAACGTCTTGCTCTTATTTGATACGATGGGCTCATTTCACAGGAGTTCCATGTAAGGAACATTTCATTATTTATTTGTCCCATGCTGGATAGCACTGTTAGCGAAAAGCGTCGACAGTTTCATTGCTTCTGATACCATGGTCTCCTTTACCCACTTTCTTGTTATGGCTAGCCGACCGGTGTGGCCGTGCGGTTAAAGGCGCTTCAGTCTGGAACCGCGTGACCGCTACGGTCGCAGGTTCGAATCCTGCCTCGGGCATGGATGTGTGTGATGTCCTTAGGTTAGCTAGGTTTAATTAGTTCTAAGTTCTAGGCGACTGATGACCTCAGCAGTTGAGTCGCATAGTGCTCAGAGCCATTTTTGTTATGGCTCTGTAGTTCAGCAGTCCGGTCTATAATCTGGTACACCAAGTAGCTGCTGGTATGACTGACCCTATGATTCCTCATGAGCAGCAATGCTGGTTGCAAGTCTGTCAGTACAGTGAGTGTATCTGTATCTAAGCCATCAGCATAATGAAGTAGCTCTACAAGGATATTATTTGACGATAAAACATCGACATTTGTCTTTCTGAAAATGTTTTCTCAATGAGTCACTTCAGAACACTTGCTTACAGGTAAAGACGCATAAACACTAACCAAGTATGTAAAAATCGAAATAAGAGAAACAGGCGTATCTATAAAGTGTGCCGAAATGAAAAGGAGACAACAGTTATTTGCAAAGTAATTTTTATAACAATATTATAATTACTGATGTGGAACAGCGCAACTATACATAATTGCCATTGACATTAATATAATGATCCGTGTGCGAAGCAAGGGAGTGGATGCCTTCAGTGTAGAAACTCTTGGGTTCCTGACGCGTCCGGTTTTTCACGGTGTCCTGTCCTTCCTTACCACAAGTAATCCTCTAACCTTCCATACATTGTTTTAAGGGGCCACAGAACGAAGCTCTCGGATAAAAATGAGTGTAACACAGGGATGTAGTATTTCGCCCCTGCTGTCCAATTTGTACATCCAAGAAGTAACGATGGAAATAAAAGAAAGAGTCAAGGTGAAAGGTTATCATTGCTATCCTGAATGAAAGTGAAGACGAATTACATGGCCTGCTGAATGGAATGAACAGTCTAATGAGTACAGAATATGGACTGACAGTAAATCTAAGAAAGTCGAAAGTAATGAGAAGTAGCAGAAATGAGAACAGCGAGAAAATTAACATCAGGATTGATGGTCACGAAGTAGATGAAGTTAAGGTATCCTGCTACCTAGGCAGTAAAATAACCAATGACGGACGGAGCAAGGAGGACATCAAAAGAAGACTAGCAGTAGCAAAAAGGGCATTCCTGGCCAAGATACGTCTACTGGTATCAAACGTAAGCATTACTTTGAGGAAGAAATTTCTGAAAATATAAGTTTGGAGCATAGCATTGTACGGTAAAGAAACATGGACTGTGGGAAAATCGGAATAAAAGAGAATCGAAGCATTTAAGATGTGGTGCTACAGACGAATGTTGAAAAATAGGTGGATTGATAAGGTAAGTAATGAGGAGGTTGTGTGCAGAATCAGAGAAGAAAGGAATACGTGGAAAACACTGACGAGGAGAACGGGCAGGAGGATAGGACATCTGTGAAGACATCAGGGAATGACTTACACGGTACTAGAGGGAGCTTAGGGGGCAAAAACTGTAGGGGAAGACAGAGATTTGTACACATACAGCAAATAACTGAGGACCTAGGTTGCAGGTGTTACTCTGAGATGAAGAGGTTGGCACAGAATTCGTGGCGGGACACATTAAACCAGTAAGAAGACAGACGAGTATATAAAAAGAAGTACATGAGTCAAATGAGGAGAGATCGGGAGGATGTTCCAGGACCTCCAACTGAATTTTTGAAGGAGCTGGAGGGTCTTCTTGGCCACTTAACGTCTAATATTGCCCTGGAGAAGTACTATCTCATTACAGGACTTGCTTGTGTAGTTGTTCTTTATGGCCTATTTGAGTCTCAGTTAAGTGTTGCAATACTGCTCAGCGTTGGCTGTTGCATCCTGTTGTAGCCAGGCAATGAGTAGAGGTCCCCCTTCATCGAGAAAGAAACTGAGCATCATTTTTCTGGCCTTCGAGACAGAGTGGGCTGATTGTCAGCGGGGGAAGCCGGGATGCCACCACTCCATGCTCATCCGTTTGGAGGCAGGAGTAGAATGGCGACACCACATTTCATCACATGGCACAATCTGAGGAATGAATTCATTCCTTGATACATGTATGAACAGATGGTTCAGGCGCATTCCCTTTGCCGTCTTCTGATTCACTGAAAGATGCTTGGGCACCCACTATGCGCAAATTTCGCCACAACGCAGCTTCTCATGGATTACGTGATGCACAGTTCCTTTGCATACCGACAGTGCAACGGCACTGTCACGTGTGGTGACATGATTTGTCCGTAGAGGCTCTTACACGGCCGAAATTGTGGCATTGGTGGTGGCAATGTGCGCCTGTCCAAAGCATAGGGCATGTTCTTCATATTTACACGTCTCGCCTCATAACGCAGACATAGACAGACAGACAGACCCTTGTCCACCGAGCGGGACACTGCTCTCCATACACCTCGTTCATACTGCGATAAATCTGTTAAGCATGCTTCCCTTCTGCGCGACGAAACTGGATAACAGCTCTCTGTGCTCACTAGGAGGAAACCATTACACAACCAACTGCGGAAACTACTCTCCAGAAATGAGGAAATTGCTGGCAAACCGCTAATTCAGCTTGCTTTCCAAATGATTCCTTGTTAGTTCATTATTAACATAATTATGTTCTTTTTCTTTCGCCCGATAGCACGCCTTTTTCCACATTAAACCGGGGTTAGTCTCACACTCTTCAACGGTACAGATGTTCAGTTCAATGCTTCGTTTTGCATGAAATTCATCAAGTTGAAAATTACCTCACGCACCTGACTTCGAAGCATTATCCAGTGTGCACTTCCTAAAGCCGCTATTACACGATACCCGTACCTAGTCCATGTCACATATAGGTGGCCTGCCTTAAGTAGCGGTAGAACGGGTGAAGCTGCTATTTTAACAGACAGTTTATCCGCCAGGGAGAAATGGGAACACGCCGTGGATCCGCTCATTTGAAGTAGAAGAGGTGTGTGCTTGCATGGCAGAAAGTAACATTTCTAGCGGCCTTCCTGCTTGTTGTTGTTTTGATTTGTGATCAGCAGACTAGAAATAACTTTTGAGGAGTTTCTTGATTCAAAACAAACAAAAAGAGAGACATCAGTCTTCTGGCTGGTTTGTTTCGGCCCGCCACGAAACCCTCCCCCTATGACAACCTTTCCATCTCAGAGTAGCAACTGCAACTTACGTCCACCATTATTTGCTGGACATATTCCAACCTCTGTCATCCTTTACATTTTTTACCCTCTACAACTCCATCGAAGTTATTTTCTGATACCTTAACGGATGTCCTACCATCCTCTCTCATGTTGTCTGTGTTTTCCGTATGTTTCTTTCTTCCCCGATTCTGCGGAGATCCTCCTCATTCGTAATCTTATCAGTCCACCTGATTTTCAACATTCTTCTGTAACACCACATCTCATCAAAGACTTCGATTCTTTTTCCTTTTTCCCTTAGTCTGTGTCTCACTTCCAAACAATGCTGTGTTCCAAACGCACATCCTCAGAAATTTCTTCCTCAAATTAAGACCTATGTTTGATACTAGTAGACTTCTCTTGACCAGGAATGCACTTTTTGCCAGTGCTAGTCTGTTTTTAATGTCCTCTTCGCTCCGTCCGTCATGCGTTATTTTGCTGCCTAGGTAGCAGAATCCCTTAACTTCATCAACTTGAGGTTAAGTTCCTTGCTGTTCTCATTTCTGCTACTTCTCATTACCTTCGTCTTTGTTCGGTTTACTTTGAAATATTCTATTCTCGTTAGAATGTTCACTCCATTCAACACATCCTGTAATTCATCTTCGGTTTCGCTGAGGATAGCAATGTAATCACCGAATCTTATCATTCATATCCCTTCACCTGGAATTTTAATTCCATTCTTGACTCTTTTGTTTACTTCCGTCAGTGCTTCTTCGATGTTTAGATTGAACAGTAGAGGGCCTAAAACTACATCGCTGTCTTACACCCTTTTTAATCCAAGCACTTCGTTCTTGGTCTTCCAGTCTTATTGTTCCCTTTTGGTTCTTGTACATACATATTTTGCATTACCCGTCTATTCCTACAGATTACTCCTATTTTTCTCAGAATTTCGAACATCTTGCACAATTTGACATTGTGGAACGCTCTGTCCAAATCAACAAATCCTATGAACATGTCTCGATTTTCCTTTAGTGTTGCTTCCATCAGAACTGCTTCTGGTGTCTGTACCTTTCCTAAACCCAAACTGATCGTCACCTAATTCTCAATTTCATTTTCCATTCTTGTGTATACTATTCTTGTAAGCAACTTGGATGCATGAGGTGTTAAGCTGATTGTGCGATAATTTTCGCACTTGCCAGCTCTCGCAGTCTTCTGAATTGAGTGAGTGACATTTTCCCGTAAGTCGCAAGTTGCCAGACTCATGCTTTCTACATAGTCGTTTTGTTGTCACTTCCCCCAATTATTGTACAAATTCTGATGGAGTGTTATCCATCCCTTCTGGCTTATTTGATCGTAAGTCCTCCAAAGCTCTTTTAAATTCTGACTCTAATACAGACTCCTGTTTCTTCTTCTATCACATCAGACAATTCTTCCCCCTCATAGAGGCCTTCAATGTATTCTTTCCATCTATACGCTATCTCCTCTGCATTTAACAGTGGAATTCCCGTTGCACTCTTAATATTACCACCCTCGCTTTTAATTTCACCAAAGGTTGTTTTGACTTTCCTGTATACTGAGCCAGTCGTTCCGAACATCATTTCTTTTACAATTCCTTCATATTTTTCAAGCAGCCACTCTATCATAGCTCCCTTACACTTCCTGTATTTCTTGTCTTATCCATGGTTTATTCGCGTTCACATTCCTTGTACCTACGGTTTTTTGGTTATTGTGAGAAATACTCTACACATTTCTCAGTGACTAATTTTTTGTAACTACAGCAATAAAACAAATGAAAATTCTCGTGTTTTTAAATTGCCGCCGAGAAAAGCTGCGTATCTGGTGATAGCTTCTTATTGTACAAGCGGAATGAAACAAAGAAAGTGTAAGCTTTTTTACTGAGGCATACAGCAAGGAATGGTGTCCACATGATCCTCTAGATATGATGTACCATAATAAGGTATTATTACAGATGTTAAATTCCGAGTTTGTTCGTTTTACCTTCGATATTTGTACGTATCACTTCGACAGGTGAAAGTACCGCACGTCTCTCTTCTGAGTGGACCTTTTGTATGATTTAAGCATGCCGGCAACAAAAATGTTGAGAGGATAGCCAGAGGAATCACAGCAGGCGTGTCTGACGCGACTAGATAGGAGCCGGCCGCTGTGGCCGAGCGGTTCTAGGCCCTTCAGTCCGGAAACGCGTGACTGCTACGGTCCCAGGTTCGAATCCTGCCTCGGGCATGGATGTATGTTATGTCCTTAGGTTAGTTAGGTTTAAGTAGTTCGAAGTTCTAGGGGACTGATGACCTCAGCTGTTAAGTCCTATAGTGCTCAGAGCCATTTGAACCATTTTTTGAACCGTAGAGCCGCATGTGGGTCGCGAGCCGCGGTTTACCGACCATTGGTCTAGACAGAAGCGTCAAATCAGTCCAGCTCGGAGGTGGGAATTTTTGTATTTGTGTCGGGTTATACATTCTTGGATAAAATGAATAAATTTTGAGATACTTATTTGACTAAATAAGATTAAAGTCTTTTTGTCCAAAGGCGTTTGATTTTTCAAAATCCGATGTCTGGCTTCGAAGTAAGTAGAATATTTATAATTATAACCGTCTTTTACGGAAGTTTGCCTCTTTCCTTCTTTGAGTATGAAATTAAAAAGTGGGATAAAGAGGGAACGGTGTTACGCCCAAGCGATACCGGTGTAAAAAGACCAGAGAGGAAATGGAGCTTTCATTCTGTGTCGTTCACGAGTGTCGCGTGCTGGTTAGTTTGAAAACAAATGCCTTTCACAAACCCTGAGGAAGTAGATAAGATACTTCTTTATGGGAGGTGCAGAAGGCACGCAAAAAGGATAGTTGAGCCACACGCACGAAGGTATCCCAACAGATGGCGTGCAGCAACAATGACAATTCAACGAATGTACAAAGAACTGTTATACACTGAGGTAAGAAAAGTCATGGTATAGCGATATGAACATAAACGGATGGCGACGATATCGCGTACACGAGGTATAAAAGGGCAGTGCGTTGGCGGAGCTAGCATATGTGCTCAGGCGATTCACGTGAAAAGGTTTCCGACGTGATTATGGCCGCACGATGCGAATTAATAGACGTTGAAGGCGGATTGGTAGTGGGATCTAGACGCATGGGACAATCTATTTCGTTAATCGTTAGGGAATCTAATAATCTGAGATCGACAGTGTCAACAGTGTGCCAAGTATACCAAATGTCAGGCGTTACCTCTCACCACGGACAATGCAGTGACCGACGGCCTTCACCTATCGACCGAGAGCAGGGGCGTTTGCGTGGAGTTGTCAGTGCTAATAGACAAACAACACCACATGAAATAACAGCAGAAATCAATGTGGGACGTACGACGATCTTGTCCGTTAGGACAGCAGACGACCGACGCGAGTGCCTTTGTCAACAGCGCGACATCGCCTGCAGAGCGTCTCTTGGGCTCGTGACCATATCGCTAGGACCCTAGACGTCTGGTAAACCGCGGCTTGGTAAGATGACACGCGATTTCAAGTGGTAATTGCCGATGGTAGGGTTCGAGTGCGGCGCAGACCCTAAGTTGTCAACGAGGCACTGTGCATGCTGGTGGTGGCTGTGCTTACGTAGTAGGGCAGGGTCCACTGATCCAACTGGAACGATCATTGAATGGAAATGGTTATGTTCGGCTACTTGGAGATTATTTGTAGCCATTCATTGACTTCATGTTTCCTAACTACGTTGTCATGTCACTGGGTGACAATAATTCCCGATAGGTTCAAATAACATTCTGGATAATCCGAGCGACTGATATGGGCACCCAGATCGCATTTATGTGGCATAATCGAGAGGCCAGTTCGCACAACATTCTGCACCGACAACACTTTGCAATTATGGATGGCTATACAGGCAGTACGGCTCAATATTTCTGCAGGTAACATCCGTCGACTTAGTCATCCATTTCACGTCGAGCTCCTGCACTACGCGGGGCAAAAGTAGGTCCGACACATCAGATACCATGCCCGTATAAACGTCACTGGAATACTGCCCAGAAGGTAAAAAGTAAGCTTGCAACGAGCGAGACGGACGAAATAGATGTTCTGTCGGCTATTGCTAGTAATGCTCATGTTAGCTCCAGAGAAAGTGCAAGTGCGTGTGGTATAGGTCAGCTCAGCCTCGTTCACATTATGTGGGTAAACGTCTTCCATCCGATTGCAGAAGACGTACGGAATTCCGTGTTCAGGTCTAATGTGACACAACAACAGGTTCGTTCTTTCAAGAATTACTTTTATCGGTGGAGTCACCATTAAAAATCATGGAAACCTGAATGTAAGCGATTTGCATTACTGGGCCACTGAGAATCCGCACGGGATGGGGCAGGTTCAACGTCAGGGATAGTGGAGTGTGATCGTTTGGTGCGTGATTACTGGATACTACATGACTGGTCACTACTTCATGGGAGAAGCTTTAAGGAGTAGAAGACAAAATTTGTCACCCAAGTTCTACCGCCTCTCCTAGAGGGAGTACCACTTAAAATACACTGATGTCCGTACTACCAGCACGATGAGTGCCCATCGCACTGCTCGCGTTTGTATAGGAAAGTGCTCACCCAGCTCTTTTCTGGTGACTGGATACGACGTCAGGGCGTTATCGGTTGGCCTGCTCGTTTACCTGATTTAACCCTAGTAGACGTTTTCCTTGACGCTGAAGGAACCTCTTGTGTCCGTCCAGACTAATCGCACCAGTAACTGAAAACGTAAATTTCAGTGGACGGTGAGCATTTCGAGAAACTGCTAACATTAACGGAACTTAAACGAAGTGTTTGTGACCACGCACTTTTGCAATTCCCTTTTAGTTGCTGTTGGTAAATGTGAGTTTGCTACGTAGGTGTGTATTTTGACAGTAAACTCACGACCCGAAATTTTTATTTAAAAATAATTATACTTCAGTTCCCTGTTTTACAAATCCTTTCAATTTTTGACGTACATCTTTCTTTCACAGCTCTGGTAGAAATAACAGCAGAATTGTTACCATAGTTAATCGCTGTATCGTCCTTAGATACCACGCCCTTTGTATTCCAGTTGGTGTGTCGGTACAACCACCACACGTAGCCAAGTGCGTTTATTACAACTTTTGTATGTATACACTCGCTACGAGAAGCTCGAGCATCCCATCAGCCTAATGTGACATTTCCGTGTAACAAGAAACTGTACGAACTTCTGCACAAACTGTAATTAGCTTCACGTCCAAAGAGGATAAATACTAAATTCTTCGTAATTACTAATCGGATTTTGGAAAGTGAAACGCTGTTGATTTAGTTTCTTTTATAAATACGATACTAGCAGCAGAAATTATTACAAATCTGTTTAAAAAGCGAAGTTGATACCGATTTTTCTGGACAATGTCACACCTGCAGCGTCTGCCACTGGAGTTGAATGTGTGTGTCTGTGACGCCTATTAAACGAACCTGTGGCGAAACGCGTTCCTCTTCTTTGGATCTTTTTTACTTCCTTTAACCGTCCTACCTACCAAGAGTTCCAGTCCGATGAAAAACATTCAAGTACAGGTCGAATGAGGGTTTTGAAAGTTTCCTTCTTCGTGGTTAGATTACAGTTTCTGAGGACACTCCCAATTTTATATTGCCTCGTTCGCGTATTCCCAGATCTATTTAATGAATGTGTCTGCCTTTAGTGATTGTTCGGTAGTCATGTAATCATACAATAATGGGTCTCTCTGTCTATTAATGTGCAATACGTTACATTTTTCAGAGTCAACTACCACTCTCTGCATCAACCGTCGGTCCTCTGTAGGTCTTCTTGCACTACGCTACAGTTTTCTATCGTTTCGACTTCCGGGAACAACTTCACCAAATTTTCGATACCATCATATTCGTGACTACGTTTAGAGAACTAATGATCAGAACGCAAGTGTGATGTCGCGGAAACACAGTGGATACTCTGTGCGCTAAAGCAGATATTGCTCAGTTCTGAGAAAATCTTCCCAACCCCGTTACGATGACGACAATGATTGTGTCACAGACACCCTTCCCCTCCCTCCCCCCCCCCCCCACCGCCTCCCTTTATTTCGGAACCCATTCCCAAAAGCCCTCCAGTCTTAGTTAAAGGACGTAGAATTACTCTCGAGACTGGTCCTTCGACGACGCACTACTGTCGCACGGAAAGGATACGTTACAAAATCGGTTTCATGATAAGAATTCAGTGGTTTGTGATTTATGTTTGTTTCATGTGACTTTTCATCTCCGCAGAGTTGTGAAATTTACTGCTACCGATCAGCAACCTCTCATTGTCTCACAACAAAGAACTGCTTACCGGAACCGAATTCGCTGATCATAATCAGCAGCAAGATTCCAACAAGCATGAAACTTGTATCTCTTTGAACAATTATGAAATTAAACACCCGGAAGAGAAATGTAAAGGTTCTGCAAGGACGAATTATTCTATACTAGTATTACCGGTATATGATTTAAGATATATATTACATAAAAGCTTTGTGAGAGATGGCGTTCATGTTCTGAACTTATAATAAAACTTCTGTCTTGACCACAATGAACAATAATAAAGAATTGTGATCAAGGCAAAAGTTTTATTATATAATTTAAGAAGCATTGATATATGCTGATACTTTTTATTTCCAAAAACAGTAAACACTGCCTCACCAAGGACTGTATTACATTCTAAAAGTATTTCGTCGAAGATCTTTTGTAAAGCAAGTTTTATAAATCTTTGACCACATATTAGGTTAGTTTTATGGTGTCTATTATAAATAGTTGCGGCTTTTATAAAAAAATCGCTTAATTGTGGACCTATTATATTTTCCCAATATCCTTCGAAGGATATTGTTTAAAGAAACGTACGACCACTTCCTAGAATACTGCTCGACTGCGTGGGACCTGTATGAAACAGGACTAACAGGGGAAACAATACAAGACAGCACAGACTTTAACATATTTGTTAACGCGCGGAATAGCGTCATGGAAAATCTGGAAAAACCTGAACAGGCAGACGCTGGAATATATTTCGTGAAAACCTCTTGTCAGAAATCCGACAACCAGTATTAAGTGAGGAATCAGTTATGCTACAGCCCCCTACGTACATCCCCGTAGTGACTGTGAAGACAAGATTAGACTAATTAGAGTGCACACGAAAGTATTTAAGGAGTAATTCTTCCCCATGGTTCAAATGGCTCTGAGCACTATGGGACTCAACTGCTGAGGTCATCAGTCCCGTAGAACTTATAACTACTTAAACCTAACTAACCTAAGGACATCACACACATCCATGCCCGAGGCAGGATTCGAGCCTGCGACCGTAGCGGCCGCGCGGTTCCGGACTGTAGCGCCTAGAACCGCTCGGCCACCCCGGCCGGCAAGGAAATTGGTGACATTGTTTTGAAGGAACTTCCCGGTATTCACCATACATGATGTAGCGAATCACTTCAAACCTAAATAGGGGTGGCCAGAAGAGCGGTTTGAATCTCTGTCCTCCAGATATGTCTGAGTCACCCTGTGATTATGAATTACTGTTAGTTTCAACCCCGTAAGACGCTGAGATACTACTGTTGTTTCTCCTACTAGTTGTAATATTGTAGTAAATATAGTGTGATAAAAAGATTATCGAATATTTTGAAAGTTGGTAGTACTATGAAAGAAAAAAAAGAAAAGAGCGAGAAGTCCAGTGAACGTGGGTCCGAAAACGCAGACTTTCTGAGACACAGCCACTTGCTACAAGGAGGTACCAACGCGAGGTCCGTCCACGGCGATGCCTCCTCCTGCATTACACGCCATCCTCGAAGCAGACACAGCTGTGATGGTACTTCTTGTGATCCACTGAAGTCGCTATGCTATAGTGTCTAATTGGCCTATAGTTGACTGGAGTAATGTGGAGACGTTCCTTCAAGCATCTTAGACCACTGAGGTCTGGAGAAAGAGGAGTGGGCTTCCCAGACCAAATTCGTGTTCCTGAAAGGTAAGGGTTGGATATTCACGCACTTCGCTGCGAATATCTCGCATCACTCGAGTCAGTAGTCTTTGCAACTCTTCCCGCAAGGTAGGCAATCCGATGCAGAGAACGTCTCGGTAATGAGCTCGTTTTAACGTCAGCGGTGTGTTGGTCACCTGCCTTGGAAAGCGCTTGAGAGGAGTACGCCTGATAGCAAGAAAGAGGGGGGGGCGTTTACTCTGGAGAGAGGTAACAACGTGCAGGGGATAACCGTTACGGCTCGTGTGTTTCCCGAGAGAGTCGAGGGTGGAGCCGCGAGTTAAGAGGTCGGAGGTCGTGCTCTCCTAAGTAGAAAGTCGATCGCGGGACCGCAGGGAATAGGAGCACGGGTTACACGCGTGGCAGCCAACTGTAGGTAAGAGTTGGGCAATTGGAGCGATGCGTGACGTGCACGCAGTTGCGCAGGTGTTAACAGAGGCTGAGATATCGAAAGATGTGGGCAGCATGTTCAAATGGCTCAAATGGCTCTGAGCACTACGGGACCTAACATCTGAGGTCATCAGTCCCCTAGAACTTAGAACTAATTAAACCTAACAAACCTAAAGACATCACACACATTCATGCCCGAGGAAGGGTTCGAACCAGCGACCGCAGCGGTCGCGCGGTTCCAGACTGAAGCGCCTAGAACCGCTCGGCCACAGAGCGTGTGTTGCATCCGTTTTCATTCAGAGTGGCTCATCTGTCGCAGAGATTCAAGTCAGTATACATAACTGTTCGCAACTGACGTTTTGGAGTGTGTTTATTACCGATCCCTAGCTTGCATCGCCTTCAATGAGCAACCACCGAAAGCATAAAGTTGTTAAAAATAATAATAATAATAATAATAATAATAATAAGAGATGCATCGAAGGCTGAGCAAATACCTGAACATCAATACAAGGGTAGAGGACAGAGAGAACTGTCCATTTCCACAATACTGTGCTCGTCGTTTTGCTTGGTTAGCGTTGGTGACTCTCGATCACCGGGCTCCGTGTTCGATTCTTGGCTGGGTCGGAATTTTCTCCTCTGGAGACTCTGTGTGTGTGTGTGTGTGTGTGTGTGTGTGTGTGTGTGTTTTATAGTGTAACATTTCGTTACGGAATAGAAACACAAACGCACAATTATATATCACATGAATCGAGGATGTTCGGAAACGTTCCCAACGCAAAACGAAATAAACTCGCACGAAATTATAAGCTCGTTTCGTGTGAAGGAAGGAAGAAAGAAACGAAATTGCAACAGAAATTTAAATAGAGAAGCATATTAAAATGAGTACTGTGCAATACTAGCGTTTTCTGAAGTCGACATTCACAGCGGGGAACATCACGTTTCTTGTCCGGCTCAGCTACAGAGTTATCTCTCGGTGAGCGAGGCGAAACAATCCCTGTTTGCAGGTGGACCGTCGGCGAGGCCGCGCCCTCGAACGGCAGCGAATGCAACCCGCTTTATGGGCTCGTTACCGTGCGTGGCGCTTTGAGGAGGCACAAATATATCACGTCGGCTCTGAAAGGCGGCGCGCCCGCCCGCTAATCCGAGCCGGTAGCGGGGGCGGTGCTTAAACGCCGCCTCTTATGAACCCGTGAATGCCGCGATAAAAACACGTTATTAAATATCCTTTTTCCATTACGCGCTGGGGCAGTGCGCGCGTAATTTACGGCTCGCTATCGGGTCCGCGCGCGGCCCAGTGCGGGAGACGCCGCCTCAGCCTCAGCCTCCGCCTCGGTCAGCCATTGGAGCGTCTGAGAGACGGCCACTCCACCTCGAGAGCCGGCGCGTTCGTTACGGGGAAGCGCCCGACCCGCTAAACTGCGGTGCGGCCGCCCAGAATAAACATCCTGCAACGCGCGGCGCAACCTCCGGCCTCGCGTTCACACCCACTGCCGTGTGGTTACACGGCGCTGCTATTCCTGCCCGCTCAGCCTCCGGAGGCGGCGGTACGGGCTATTGTTTCACGACGCCCCATCGCCGCTAAGGCCAGCTGGCATTCAAGGTGTTTAAAAAAAGAATCACCTGACTTCAAAACTCCATACTTATTGATAAAACTTATTACAGACATAGGAAGGTTTGCAATATACTAACGAAATCTTGGAGTTATAGCTATGCTGTTTCAAGTGCTCTGTGAGTCCTCCAGCAGCAGCACGATCATCATCTAGACGATAGCTAAATTCGACATAAACTTTACACAAAGTATCTGCTGTTACACAAGTTATGGCGGCTGTAATTCTGTTCTTCACTTTTTCTATGTCACGAGTTAAAGGGTTGATGAACATACACTACTGGCCATTAAAATTGCTACACCACGAAGATGACGTGCTACAGACGCGAAATTTAACCGACAAGAAGAGGATGCTGTGATATGCAAATGATTAGCTTTTCAGAGCATTCACATAAGGTTGGCGCCGGTCCCAACACGTACAACGTGCTGACATGAGGAAAGTTTCCAAACGATTTCTCATACACAAACAGCGGTTGACCGGCCTTGCCTGGTGAAACGTTGTTGTGATGCCTCGTGTAAGGAGAAGAAATGCGTACCATCACGTTTCCGACTTTGAGAAAGGTCGGATTGTAGCCTATCGCGATTGCGGTTTATCGTATCGCGACATTGCTGTTCGCGTTGGTCGAGATCCAATGACTGTTAGCAGAATATGGAATCGGTGGGGGTCCGCAGCTCGTGGTCGTGCGGTAGCGTTCTCGCTTCCCATGCCCGGGTTCCCGGGTTCGATTCCCGGCGGGGTCAGGGATTTTCTCTGCTTCGTGATGACTGGGTGTTGTGTGTTGTCCTTAGGTTAGATAGGTTTAAGTAGTTCTACGTTCCAGGGGACTGATGACCACAGATGTTAAGTCCCATAGTGCTCAGAGCCATTTGAATCGGTGTGCTCAGGAGCGTAATACGGAACGCCGTTCTGGATCCCAACGGCCTCTTATCACTAGCAGTCGAGATGACAGGCATCTTATTCGCATGGCTGTAACAGATCGTGCAGCCACGTCTCGATCCCTGAGTCAACACATAGGGATTTTTGCAATACAACAACCATCTGCACGAACAGTTCGACGACGTTAGCAGCAGCAGGGACTATCAGCTCTGAGACCATGACTGCGGTTACCCTCGACGCTGCATCACAGACAGGAGCGCCTGCGATGGTGTACTCAACGGCGAACCTGGGTGCACGAAAAGCAAAACGTCATATTTTCGGATGAATCCAGGTTCTGTTTACAGCATCATGATGGTCGCATCCGCGTTTGGCGACATCGCGGTGAACGCACAATGGAAGCATGTATTCGTCATCGCCATACTGGCGTATCACCCGGCGTGATGGTATAGGGTGCCATTGGTTACGCGTCTCGGTCACCTATTGTTCGCATTGACGGCACTTTCAACAGTGGACGTTACATTTCAGATGTGTTACGACCTGTGGCTCTATCCTTCATTCGATCCCTGCGAAACCGTACATTTCAGCAGGATAATGCACGACCGCTTGTTGCAGGTCCTGTACGGGCCTTTCTGGATACCGAAAATGTTCGATCGCTGCTCTGGTCAGCACATTCTCCTCCAGATCTTTCACCAATTGAAATCTGGTCAATGGTGGCCGAGTAACTGGCTCGTCACAATACGCCAGTCACTACTCTTGATGAACTGTGGTATCGTGTTGAAGCTGCATGGGCAGCTGTACCTGTACTCGCCATCCAAGCTATGTTTGACTCAATGCCCAGGCGTATCAAGGCCGTCATTATGGCCAGAGGTGGTTGATCTGCATACTGATTTCTCAGGAACTATGCACCAAAATTTCGTGAAAATGCAATCACATATCAGTTCTAGTATAATATATTTGTCCAATGAATACCCGTATTATCATCTGCATTTCTTCTTGGTGTAGCAATTTTAATGGCCAGTGTGTACTTACCTTCACATACCCCCAATAGGAAAAACTGCATGCAGTCATGTCTGACGATCTCGGAGGCCAAGAATGCAGGGCAGTGTCTCTGGTACCGTGCGTCATATCCGGCACTGAGGCAGTGTCCTTGAGAAACTGACGTATGTTGTTGTGCCAGTGTGGTGGAAAATGAAGTCATCCGAGTCGTCCTGAAGTTCTGGAAAAAGCCAGTTCTGCAGCATTTGAACATATCTCTTTCCAGTCACTGTGTTTTCCTCAAAAAACGAGGGACCAAACACTTTTTCACGAGAAATGGAACAAATATTTTTCACTTTAGATGAGTCTCTTCCGTGCTCAGTAACGTCGTGGGGGTTCTGGAGACTGTATATGAGCACGTTACGGCTGTTTACTTCATCAATAACATGAAAGTTGCTTAATCATTGAAAACTAGCCGTGGTAAAAATCGTTTTCCATGCCCTCTCGTAAGCATTACTGAAGTCAACCCGTTTCCTTTTATCACCAACCCGTAGAGCTTGCACTAGTTGCAGTCTGTATGGTTTATAGACCAAACGACGCCCTAACACTCCCAGACAGCCGTATAAGGCATTGCCAGTTCTCTGCTTGCGTGGCGAGTACCCTTTCGCGGATTCCGCTCAAACTTTTGCCGGATACTTTCCAAGATGTCATCAAAAGGGCGAGATCGACCAGGACTCTTACCTTTGGACAAGCACCCTGTCTCTTCAAACTGGAAATAGCAAGGATACTGTTTTTGGGTGCTGGCGGATCAATGCCAAAACGCCGACGAAAAGAACGGTGGTCGCAAACCAGTGACTCGCTCTTTGCAAACTGCAGCACACAAAACGTGTTCTGTTGAGCGAACACCGTATCACTTCTGGCTGACTGCAAAATGCGAAGAGGCATTGACTGACATCTAATGGCGATTTTCTGAAACCCTAGGTCACGCCCATCCAAACAACACACACTTCCTTGCCGGCACGTCACATGTTTCGCAACTATTATCGTCCAGAAATCATTATTTTTGAAACACCCTGTGCTTTAATAGTGTATAATATTTGAAACAAAGAGAACTTGATGTGAAATAGTTTATTTCATAACCGATTTTGACAGTAGCCAGATGTCATCCTCAGATCTACATCTTACAGGTAGAATAAAGTTAATGCAGAAAACTGCATGATCGTTTCTTATAGACAAGGAATCACATTATCTGAATGATGAAATTACATATCTCCCTGATATATACTGTAAATCAGTTTCGTCGACATGCTGACAATATGCTCTAGTTAGAATAATACAGCTCCCCACTGGTTTGTGAAATGCACACAACATGCTACATAAATTATCCATAGCGCCAATAAGAAGTACAGTAGCAAAAAGAATGGTACATCGTAAAGACAATGCATCGGTAACAACTGAGGAAGACTGACACGATGCGCTTCAGAGCCCATGTTAAGTGGTTTCAATCTTGGCCGTCAGGTGGCACCACCGCACTAAGGCAACGATGTGTACATGATTATTACTAAGGCTGTATTAACCAACTATTTACATATGCTTACTTTAATAATGGTGGAGCTAGAAGTGGTAAGGTAACAGGCCACAAAAAACACAACACTTTACCCACGAAAGACAGATTTCTGTATGAGGTTATGAAACTTACACACCTCAAATGAATGTAAGAAAATGAGGCACGAATATTTAATGTTTAAAAATGGAGAAATTTTAAGTTTAGATTTGACAGGATGACCTTGCATCGAGCATCTGTCTCAAAACAACTTGAATAAAGCACAGCAAAAATTTAAGCATTACTAAAACTTCACAAAACATATTTCGGTTAATACATCTTCCCCTACTCCCACATGAACCATGGCCTGCCGTTGGTGGGGAGGCTTGCTTGCCTCAGCGATACAGGATATCTGCTGAGAGGCCAGACAAAAAAATGGTTCAGATGGCTCTGAGCACTATGGGACTTACGATCTGTGGTCATCAGTCCCCTATAACTTAGAACTACTTAAACCTAACTAACCTAAGGGCATCCCACACATCCATGCCCGAGGCAGGATTCGAACCTGCGACCGTAGCAGTCACGCGGTTCCAGACTGAAGAGCCTAGAACCGCACGGCCACCCCGGAGGCCAGACAAACGAAAGCTTTCTGCATAGGGGGCAGCAGGCTTTTCAGTAGTTGCAGGGGCAACAGTCTGGACGATTGATTGATCCGACCTTGTAACATCAGCCAAACGGCCTTGCTCTGCTGGTACTACGAACGGCTGCAAGAAAGGAGAGACTAAAGTTGTAATTTTTACCGAGGGCATGCGGCCCTACTGTATGGTTAAATGATGATGATGATGATGATGATGATGATGATGACATCCTCTTGGGTAAAATATTTCTGAGGCATCATCAGGAGAAGGAAAACTGGAGTTCTATGGATCGGAGCGTGGAACGTCAGATCCCTCAAACACGCTGTTACGTTAGAAAATTTAAAAAAGGGAAATGGACAGGTTAAAGTTAGATATAGTGGGAATTAATGAAGTTCGGTGGCAGGAGGAGCATGACTTCTGGTCAGGTGAGTACAGGATCGTAAATACAAAATCAAATAGGAGTAATGCAGGCGTTCGTTTAATAATGAATAAGAGAATAGGAACGCGGATGAACTACTATGAACAGCGTAGTGGACTCATTATTGTAGCCAAGACAGACACAAAGCCCACACGCACCACAGTAGTACAAGTCTATATGCCAACTAGCTCCGCAGATGGTGAAGAGACTGAAGAAATGTATGATGAGATGAAAGAAATTATGCAGAGTGTTAAGGGAGGCGAAAATTTAATATTTATGGAGGACTGGAATTCGACAGTTGGAAGAGGAGGAAAAATAGTGGGTAAATATAGGCTGGGGGAAAGGAACGAATGAGGAAGCCGCCTGATATATAATATATATACCATTACGATTTTGCACGGAACATAATTTAATCATCGCTAAAACTTGGTTTAAGAATCACGAAACACGGTTGTACAGGTGTAAGAGATCTAGAGACACCGGAAGGTTTCAGGCTGGTTATGTAATGGTAAGACAGAGCTTTCGGAACCATATTTTAAATTGTAAGACATTTCCAGGGGCAGACGTGGACTCTGACCACAATTTAGTGCTAATGAACTGTAAATTAAAACTGAAGAGATTGCAGAAAGTAGGAAATTAAGATGACGGGACCTGGATAAATTGAAAGAATCAGAGTTGGTAGAGAGTTTCAGGCAGAGCATTAGGGAACGATTGACAAGAACGCGGAAAGAAATACAGTAGAAGAAGAAAGGGTAGCTTTGTGATATGAAATAGTGCATGCAGCAAGGATCAAGTAGGTCCAAGGACGAGGGCTAATATAAATCACTGGGTAATACAAGAGATACTGAATTTAATTAATGGAAGGAGAAAATACAATGCGGTAAATGAAACAGGCGAAAGGGAATACAAACATCTAAAAAATGAGACTGAAGGAAAATACAGAATGGTTAGGAAAATTCAAGAGACCTGTAGAGAAAAAAGAACTACCCGTACGAACACCATTAGATGGAAAACCAGTCCTTACCAAAGAAGGGAAAGCAGAAAGGTGGAAGGAGTATACAGACGGTCTATCCAATGGAGATGTGTATGAGAGCAATATTATAGAATGGAAGAGAACGTAGATGAAGATGAGATCGGAGACATGGTACAGCGTGAAGAATTTGAAAGAGCACTAAAAGACTTAAGTCGAAACAATGACCCGAGATAAGACAACATTCTGTTGGAACTACTGAAGCCTTGGGAGGGCCATCCATGATAAAACTCTTCCATCTGATGAGCAAGACATATTGAGACAGGCGAAATATCCTTAGACTTCAAGAAGAGTATAATAATTCCAATTCCGAAGAAAGAACGTGCTGACAGGTGTCAGAATTACTGAACTACCAGTTTAGTAAGTCACCGTTGCAAAATACAAACACGAGTCCTTTACAGAGGAGAATTCCAGTTTAGATTCCAGAGAAATGTAGGAACACGCAAGGCAATACTGACTCTACGACTTCTAATAGAAGGTAGGTTAAGGAAAGGTAAACCCACGTTTGAGAAAGCTTTTGACAATGTTGACAGGAAGGTGGCAGGAGTAAAATACAGCCAGTAATTGGCAATTTAAAACTTGTACAGAAACCAAATGGCAATTATAAGGGTCGAGAGGCATGAAAGGGAAGTAGCGGTAGTGGTTGAAAAGGGAGTGAGACAGTACTGTAAGCTACCCACGATATTATTCATTCTGTACCTCCCTCCATGAACCATGGACCATGCCGTTGGTGGGGAGGCTAGCGTGTCTCAACGATACAGATGGCCGTACCGTAGGTGCAACCACAATAGTCTGGATGATTGACTGATCTGGCCTTGTGACACTAACCAAAACGGCCTTGCTGTGCTGGTACCGCGAACGGATGAAAGCAAGGGGAAACTACAGCCGTAATTTTTTCCGAGGGCATGCAGCTTTACTGTATGGTTAAATGATGATGGCGTCCTCTTGGGTAAAATATTCCGGAGGTAAAATAGTCCCTCATTCGGATCTCCGGGCGGGGACTACTCAAGAGGACGTCGTTATCAGGAGAAAGAAAACTGGCGTTCTACGGATCGGAGCGTGGAATGTAAAATCCCTTAATCGGGCAGGTAGGTTAGAATATGTAAAAAGGGAAATGGATAGGTTAAAGTTAGATACAGTGGGAATTAGCGAAGTTCGGTGGCAAGTGGAACAAGACTTCTGATCAGGCGAATACAGGGTTATAAATACAAAATCAAATAGGGGTAATGCAGGTGTAGGTTTAATAATGAATAGGAAAATAGGAGTGCGGGTTAGCTACTACAAACAGCATAGTGAACGCATTATTGTGGCCAAGATAGACACAAAGCCCATGCCTACTACAGTAGTACAAGTTTATATGCCAACTAGCTCTGCACATGATGAAGAAATTGATGAAATGTATGACGAGATAAAAGAAATTATTCAGATAGTGAAGGGAGACGAAAATTTAATAGTCATGGGTGACTGGAATTCGTCAGTAGGAAAAGGGAGAGAAGGAAACATAGTAGGTGAATATGGATTGGGGGGAAGAAATGAAAGAGGAAGCCGCCTTGTAGAATTTTGCACAGAGCATAACTTAATCATAGCTAACACTTGGTTCAAGAATCATAAAAGAAGGTTGTATACATGGAAGAATACTGGAGAAACTAGAAGGTACCAGATAGATTGTATAATGGTAAGACAGAGATTTACGAACTAGGTTTTAAATTGTAAGACATTTCCAGGGGCAGATGTGGACTCTGACCACAATCTATTGGTTATGAGCTGTAGATTAAAACTGAAGAAACAGTAAAAAGGTGGCAATTTAAGGAGATGGGACCTGGATAAACTGACTAAACCAGAGGTTGTACAGAGTTTCATGGAGAGAAAAAGGGAACAATCGACAGGAATGGGGGAAAGAAATACAGTAGAAGAAGAATGGATATCTCTGAGGGATGGAGTAGTGAAGGCAGCAGAGGATCAAGTAGGTAAAAAGATGAGGGCTAGAAGAAATATTGAATTTAATTGATGAAAGGAGAAAACATAAAGATGCAGTAAATGAAGCAGGCCAAAAGGAATAGAAACGTCTCAAAAATGAGATCGACAGGAAGCGCAAAATGGCTAAGCAGGGATGGCTAGAGGACGGATGTAAGGATGTAGAGGCTTATCTCACTAGGGGTAAGATAGATACTGCCTACATGAAAATTAGAGAGACCTTTGAAGAAAAGATAGCCACTTGTATGAATATCAAGAGCTCAGATGGAAAACCAGTTCCAAGCAAAAAAGGGAAAGCAGAAAGGTGGAAGGAGTATATAGAGGATCTATACTAGGGCGATGTACATGAGGACAATATTATGGAAATGGAAGAGGATGTAGATGAAGATGAAATGGGAGATACGATATTGCGTGAAGAGTTTGACAGAGCACTGAAAGACCTGAGTCGAAACAAGGCTCCGGGAGTAGACAACGTTCCATTTGAACTGCTGACGGCCTTGGGAGAGCCAGTCCTGACAAAACTCTACCATCTGGTGACAAAATGTATGAGACAGGTGAAATACCCTCAGACTTCAAGAAGAATATAATAATTCCAATCCCAAAGAAAGCAAGTGTTCACAGATGTGAAAATTACCGTACTATCAGTTCAATAAGCCACAGCTGCAAAATACTAATGCGAATTCCTTACAGACGAATGGAAGAACTGGTAGAAGCCGACCTCGGGGAAGATCAGTTTGGATTCCGTAGAACACGTGAGGCAATACTGACCTTCCGACTTACCTTAGAAGAAAGATTAAGGAAAGGCAAACCTACGTTTCTAGCATTTGTAGACTTAGAGAAAGCTGTTGACAATGTTGACTGGAATACTCTCTTTCAAATTCTAAAGGTGGCAGGGGTAAAATACAGGGAGCGAAAGGCTATTTACAATTTGTACAGAAACCAGATGGCAGTTGTAAGAATCGAGGGCGACGAACGGGAAGCAGTGGTTGGGAAGGAAGTGAGACAGGGTTGTAGCCTCTCCCCGATGTTATTCCATCTGTATATTGAGCAAGCAGTAAAGGAAACAAAAGAAAAATTCGGAGTAGGTATTAAAATCCATGGAGAAGAAATAAAAACTTTGAGGTTCGCCGATGACATTGTAATTCTGTCAGAGACAGCAAAGGACTTGGAAGAGCAGTTAAACGGAATGGACAGTGTCTTGAATGGAGGATATAAGATGAACATCAACAAAAGCAAAACGAGGATAATGGAATGTAGTCAAATTAAATCGGGTGATGCTGAGGGGATTAGATTAGGAAATGAGACACTTAAAGTAGTAAAGGAGTTTTGCTATTTAGGGAGTAAAATAACTGAAGATGGTCGAAGTAGAGAGGATATAAAATGTAGACTGGCAATGGCAAGGAAAGCGTTTCTGAAGAAGAAAAATTCGTTAACATCGAGTATAGATGTAAGCGTCAGGAAGTCGCTCCTGAAAGTATTTGTATGGAGTGTGGCCATGTATGGAAGTGAAACATGGACGATAAATAGTTTGGACAAGAAGAGAATAGAAGCTTTCGAAATGTGGTGCTACAGAAGAATGCTGAAGATTAGATGGGTAGATCACATAACTAATGAGGAGGTACTGAATAGAATTGGGGAGAAGAGGAGTTTGTGGCACAACTTGACAAGAAGAAGGGACCGGTTGGTAGGACATGTTCTGAGGCATCAGGGGATCACAAATTTAGCATTGGAGGGCAGCGTGGAGGGTAAAAATCGTAGAGGGAGACCAAGAGATGAATACACTAAGCAGATTCAGAAGGATGTAGGTTGAAGTAAGCACTGGGAGATGAAGAAGCTTGCACAGGATAGAGTAGCATGGAGAGCTGCATCAAACCAGTCTCAGGACTGAAGACCACAACAACAACATTGTATAAGCAGTAAAGGAAACAAAAAGAGAAATTGGTAGTAGGAATTAAAGTCGAGGGAGAAGAAATAAAAAAAAAAGAGGTTTCCCGATGATATTGGAATTCTGTCAGAGACAGCGAAGGACTTGGAAAAGTAGTTGAATGGAATGGATATTGTCTTGAGAGGAGGATATAGCATGAACATCAACAAAAGCAAAACAAGAAGAATGGAATGTAGTCGAAATAAGTGAGGTATAGATTTAAATGTGAGGAAGTCTTTTCTGAAAGTATTTGTATGGAGTGGAGCCATGAACGCAAGTGAAACATGAACGATAAACAGTTTAGACAAGAAGAAAATGGAAGGTTTTTAAGTATGGCGCTACAGAAGAATGAAGAAGATGAGGTAGGTACCTCATGTATTGGAGGGAAGCATGGAGGGTAAAAATCGTAGAGGGAGACCAAGAGATGGATATAGTAAGCAGGTTCAGGAAGATGTACACTATGTGATTGAAAGTATCCGGACACCCCCAAAAATATACGTTTTTCTTATTAGGTGCATTGTGGTGCCACCTACTGCCAGGTCCTCCATATCAACGACCTCAGTAGTCATTAGACATCGCGAGAGAGGAGAATGGAGCGTTCTGCGAAACTCACGGACTTCGAACGTGGTCCGGTGATTGACTGGGTATCACTTGTGTCATACGTCTGTATCCGAGATTTCCACACTCCTAAACATACCTAGGTGCACTCTTTGCGATGTGATAGTGAAGAGAAAACATGAAGGGACACGTGCAGTACAAAAGCGTACAGGCCGACCTTGTCTGTTGACTGACAGAGACCGCCCACAGTTGAAGAGGGTCGTAATGTGTAATAGGCAGACATCTAACCAGACTATCACACAGGAATTCCAAACTGCATCAGGATCCACTGCAAGTACTATGACAGTTAGGCGGGAGGTGAGAAAACTTTGATTTCATGGTCGAGCGGCTGCTCATAAGCCACACATCACACCGATAAATGCCAAACGAGGCCTTGCTCGGTGTAATGAGCGTAAACACTGGACGATTGATCAGCGAAAAAACATTGTGTGGAGTGACGAATCACGGTACACAAATTGGCGATCTGATGGCAGGGTGTGAGTATGGCGAATGCCCGGTGAACGTCATCTGCCAGCGTGTGTAGCGCCAATAGTAAAATTCAGAGGCGGTGGTGTTATGGTGTAGTCGTGTTTTTAATGAAGGGGTCTTGCACCCGTTATTGTTTTGCGTAGCACTATCACAGCACAGGCCTACATTGATGTCTTATGCACCTTCCTGCTTCCCACCGTCGAAGAGCAATTTGGGGATGGCGATTGCATCTTTCGACATAATGCACGGCCTGTGGCGCAGTGGTTACACGATAATAACATCCCCGTAATGGACTGCTCTGGACAGAGTCCTGACCTGAATCCTACTGAACACCTTTGGAATGTTTTTGAACGCCGACTTCGTGCCGGGCCTCACCGATCGACATCGATACCTCTTCTCAGTGCAGCAGTCCGTGAAGAAAGGGCTGCCATTCCCCAAGAAACCTTGCAGCACCTGATTGAACGTATGCCTGCGAGAATGGAAGTTGTCGTCAACGCTAAGGGTGGGTCAACTTAATATTGAATTCTAGCATTACCGACGGAGTGCGCCACGAACTTGTAACTCATTTTCAGCCAGGTGTCCGGATACTTTTGATCACATAGTGTAGCTTGCAGTAGTTATTAGAAGATTGAGAGGCTTGTTCAGGATAAAGTAGCATGGAGAGTGGCATCAAACTAGTCTTCGGACTGAAGACCACAACAACAACAAATAATTTTCCAAAGAAAATAAATTATCACTCAAATTTAGTTAACACTTATAAGCACAGCAGTTTCAAGCATTCAACGACCAGCTATAAAACAGTTTTCATTGTAACCTTTAGGCAAATCAGAGCTATTTTACTTAAACTCCGTAAGTAGAATACAGATAACTCAGGCTAGTTCTATAAAATAATGAAACAAAGCCCACGTGATGCGATGGAAGTGGTTGTCCCGCTCCATTACTTTGCCTCAAGGTACTCTGTGTTCTTTATGATGAATCACATGTTGGTAGGCCTCCGGCGAAGGGCTGGAGATGAACTCTATTTCATGGCGCATATCTTTTTCCCACCCCTATTGTGCTGCCATCAACTACGAGATAAGTAAGTGTTTTGATTGCGGTTACGTGAGTAGAGCAGTTTCAGTGCAGAGATACATGTTTTACTTGAGCTTTGGTGCCAACCTAATACTTCGGATGAACAGTCAAAGGTTCACCTGTGAGATTGGAATATTCGGGGTTGATAGGAACATCCTCCCTCCTCCTCAGGCAAAAGCAGAATGACAGATAACTTTTTCTCCGCCATTTTCTGCATTCGGTTTCCGGCTGGTTCAAAAGATAGACGGACGGTATATATGTCTCCATCGTGGTGAATGGTAAATTCAGAGGATGAGGTATACTGTAATTTAAATAACTAGTCTGTTCTTTTTCAGCACCGTCTTAGTTAGAGTTAGATTGCGACACCCTCTTGTAATTATTTTTCAAGTAAATTCAGTTGTTAGGACTTAGATTTGAAGGGGGCACGTGGAGTCCATTTGAGTCTAGTAGTATGAAGTTAATTAATCCTGTGGCGCCTTCAGGTGATTTAACATGCTTGACTTTATCTTACACTTAATTTACGTTTATTCATTTTCAGTAACTTTTTGCGGAGTATTTAACGTTTTTTCTTTGCGATATAGTCCTCACAAATTATGTATCAGCTAACCATGTGGCCCCAAGCTTTAAAACAAAAAGTAGTCTCTTTCATACATTTGCTTCGGCTTAGGTTTATAAAAGAATGAATAATGTGTATTATTTACGTATTCTGACGTGTGAAATTATTTTATTTATTTCTGCTTAGTTGGCCTTTCTCTTCATCCTCTCACGAGAGCAGAGTTTCACGGAGAAAGGACCAGCTACTTCATAAATCAGTTAAGGATAGAATTTGAGTGCGATGCGTGTGCGATTTTACTACACACATAAAAAAAGTTTTGCGTCGCCCCGGTTCCCAGAACTCCCGAAGATAGACGTTGACTGTGGATATTGTATCACAGGCACAGTTCCTTTGACTGTTCAGAGATATCACCAAACCCGCCCAAAGATGTAAACAAGCACGCATGAACAGCGCCTGTTAGACGGAGGGGGTCCGACAGCTAATCAGTTCCAGTCATTCCAACAGGAAGGAGGTACATGGCTCGTGTTGTCTGTAGTTCAACCTTGCCTGCAAGGTCAAACCGCGGTTCGATCGCGTCCGCATTTTTATTTTGTCCCAGGGAGGGCACTCAACAAGGGAAGTGTACAGGCGTCTCGGAGTGAACCAAAGCGATGTTGTTCGAACATGGAGGGGATACAGAGAGAGAGAGAGAGAGAGAGAGAGAGAGAGAGAGAGAGAGAGAGAGAGAGAAAGGAACTGTCGATGACATGCCTCGCTCAGGCCGCCCAATGGCTACTACTGCAGTGGATGACCGCTACCTAAGGATTATGTCATGGAGGAACCCTGACAGCAACGTCACCCTGTCAAACTGCACGCAATAGGCTGCACGATGGAAAAAAGGGGACAAATGGCTCTAAGCACTATGGGACTTAATATCCGAGGTCATCAGTCACCTAAACTTAGAGCTACTTAAACCTAACTGACCTAAGGACATCACACACATTCATGCCCGAGGCAGGATTCGAACCTGCGACCCATGATGTGCAACTTCACTCACGACGTCCACGGCGAGGTCCATCTTTGCAACCACGACACCATGCACTGCGGCACAGATGGACCCAACAAAATGCCGAATGGACCGCTCAGGATTGACATCACGTTCTCTTCACCGATGAGTGTCGCATATGGCTTCGACCAGACAATCGTCGGAGACGTGGTTGGAGGCAACCCAGTCAGGCCGAACGCCTTAGAGACACTGTCCAGCGTGTGCAGCAAGGTGGAGGTTCCCTTCTGTTTTGGGCTGGCATTATGTGGGGCCGACGTACGCCGCTGGTGGTAGACATGGAAGGTGCCGTCACGGCTGTCGCGCCCCCATCGTGCACATATTGTGAGTGAATTCCTTCAGGATAACGACATCGCTCGACTAGAGTGGCCAGCATGTTCTCCAACATGAACCCTATCGAACATGCCTGGGTTAGATGGAAATGGGCTGTTTATGGACGACGTGACCCACCAACCACACTGAGGGATCTACGCCGACTTGCCGTTGAGGAGTGGGAAAATCTGTACCAATAGTGCCTTGGTGAACTTGTGGATAGTATGCCACGACGAATACAGGCATTCATCAATGCAAGAGGACGTGCTACTGGGTGTCAGAGGTACCGGTGTTTACAGTAGTCTGGACCACCACATCTGAAGGTCTCGCTGTATGGTGGTACAACATGCAATGTGTGGTTTTCATGAACAATATAAAGGGCGGAAATTATGTTTATGTTGATCGCTGTTCCAATTTTCTGTACAGGTTCCGGAACTCTCGGAACCGAGGTGATGCAAAACCTTTTTTGGTCCAGGAACGATCCAGGCTGGTGAGTACATAATTGTACCACGGACTTCCATTTACATATTAGGTGGTGGATCCACAGTCGATGAGCGATGATATTTATTGAGGAATTTCATAATCGGTTGCGTGTCTTGCGTGTGGAATTTTGCTAATGGCTGGTTGGCTCTGAGCACTATGGGACTCAACTGCTGAGGTCATTAGTCCCCTAGAACTTAGAACTAGTTAAACCTAACTAACCTAAGGCCATCACAAACAGCCATGCCCGAGGCAGGATTCGAACCTGCGACCGTAGCGGTCTTGCGGTTCCAGACTGCAGCGCCTTTAACTGCACGGCCACTTCGGCCGGCTTTTGCTAATGAACCAAGAGTGGTCGGACATTATGAGTGCACGAAACTGCTATTGACTTCCAATCACTCACGAACTGTTGGGTGCGCAGTAAATGAGCGCTGACCGAGTTTGAAGAATTTCATGTCAGGCTAAGCGTGTGTTCGTGTGAAGAATACGGTAGCATGTAGTATTGAATTGTGTGTTTCAGGATGTATATTTCTGCTTACTCCACCCTCACTTTCGTCAAATGGTATCTTGAGATTACATACTCACTGTTCCCGCCAAATCCAGTATCCAGTAGCCATACCGTGCGCATAATTATGAGAAATAATTGTTATTAACCGGTGTATGGGTAGAATGAGTATGAAAGGTAATGAATTAAGAGACCGATTACATGTAGATGTTGAGTAGTCTCAGTGCATGAAGTTTGTTTTATACGTTTTGTTCACCTTTGAGATTCGGACAGAGTCCCTTAACAAAGTGAAATTTTAAACGAGAAGCAGCTTCACATTGTTCCCACTCACAATTTCAGTCACCTAACCCGCTTGATAATATAATTTGGAATAGATTCACCCCCTCAAATAACGGTGATTGAATCAGTAATTAAATCAGAATCCCTTGTGGATATTTATCGTATCAGGCTATCCTTCAAGCAGTCTCATCCAGTTATTCCTCTGGTTGCTTGTTTCTTCTCTTTTGCTTATCCGTTTTGCTATGTTCTTTAATTCGAGATTGAAGTAACTAATTAATTAAATAAATATTTGGGCCATTGTCTATCAATTATCAGTAAGAACTGAATCAATGAATGTACGAGATTATGAGCAATAGTACAAGCTCTAATAAATAACGTCAGTCGACGACAAAAAAGAATATGCAACAAACTGTAGGTTGTTATCTATCGAATGGAATTCGGTATTACATAAGCAAAAGTTCAATGGCATCATTTAACACTAGAGGTAATAAAACAAACTTCATTGATCCCAATACAAAATAAATTACATAATAACAGCACAAATAATGCTTATACATTATCAACGGGTCTCACATTCTAAAAACATTTTTAGCAATGTCAGTTAACCGAACTGGAATCAGTAAATTCTTCAAATAAAGTAGGGGATAGCTCAAACCTAAGCACATAATATAAAGGACCTAACGGCATGGCGAATAACTTAGAGTAACTGCTCTACGCATTAAGGTCCTCGCCAGAGAATTCGGGCAACGCGCCTATTAGCGGTGTATGGTGGTGGAATCAAGAACCACACACTAGCTGGAGGTGATATGCAGTTGTAGCGTCCGTATGCCACATGACTAACAGCGCTAGTCCTTGGATGGCCATCCTGCAGTTATCGGTGGTAAACGAGTAAGGAAAGGAACTTCCGTCATGGAATTGAATGTTACACCTACGAAGTCTGTTTTGCAACAGACAATTAAAGAACATCAC
The DNA here is from genome assembly GCF_021461385.2 of Schistocerca piceifrons. Classification (NCBI taxonomy): domain Eukaryota; kingdom Metazoa; phylum Arthropoda; class Insecta; order Orthoptera; family Acrididae; genus Schistocerca; species Schistocerca piceifrons. The sequence continues at coordinate 452,114,408 of NC_060138.1, read as the reverse complement.
GCACAATCAAAAATTCGGCGTTCATTGTATGTGTTGTATGATGCAATAATTATCATTTTACATGTTTCTATGACCAGTATTCCATATTCGGACAGTGCTCCACATGTTATACACATTATAGTGCTACAAATGTAAACAGGATAATATAAATAAAGGCGCTGGCCAATAATAAAAATAAGTTACGATGGAATGAGGAGTGTGAAGAAGCATTAGAAGAAAGAGCTCAAAAATAAAGAAAATAGAGGTGTTCAAAAAAAGAACAACATTTAAAAGTTTCAGACAACAAAGAAAAGTAAGATCACAAATAATCCAAAAAATCTACAGAACCATCGGAAAAACTCAGCTCAAGGAAGTACAAGAATTAGTACTAGAAGCTTTTGTCAAACTTTTAAACATTTATTTACGGATTATCAAGCACCAAATATTTGTTTCAAAGATGAAAATAGCCAAATAGCATTAATAAAAAAGAAAACTGTGAAATACTAGCAAAATATTTCGACAAGCTCTTAAATTGTGGAGTTCCAACACTTAAATTGTAATTTCCAGCAATACCACAAATTCTGTAAGATGATTTCCCATTAACGGAGCAAGAAATTCATTGAGACATCAAGTCACTCAAAGACAAACCAAGTGCTGAAAGGGTCAGGACTAAGGTTATAAATGATCTGCACCTGCTAGCAGCATACAAAATATTATCCAAAGATCACCTGGACGGAGTTGTAGAAACTTTAGACAAACAGTGGTTTTCGAAAGGGAAAGTCCTGAACAGGACAGTTTTTTAACTTAGAATCAATAATTCACCACAGAATGTTAACCAGTAAAACTGTAACAGTATCATTTATTGATTTCAAAAGAGCATTTGATTCTGTAGTCGGAGAAACAATAGACAAATATCATTGGAAAATCTATATTGAAGCAAAATTGGTAAACATAATTCTTGAAACTCTTAAAAATACGATAAAGTTAAATTTATATGAAAAGTATCTCAGCAATGTGAAATAAAAACTGGTGTTAGAAAAGGAGATGGTTTCTCACCTTTATTGTTCAGCTGTGTTCTTGAAAGCATTATGTGGATCTGAAATTTGGAGCTAAAAAATACAATACTGAACCAATAATTCTAGGAAGGAAAACAAATGGAATTGAACTGCCTGGCTTTTGCAGACGATTTTACAAAACTGTCAGCAAATTTAAATCTTCTGGAAGTAATAGCAAACAGAACTGGTCCCAACATTTGAGCTGAAAAAAAAAAACCAAATTCATGTAAAATAAAAAGAAATACATTTTAATTCGTAGAAACACAAATAGGTGAAATAGAAGTAAGTTTATATATCTTGGAGAAAGTATACAACATAATGGACTAGAAAAATTTGCAGTAGATGTAACAGTTAACAAAACGGAGAGAGCATATGGTCTGAAAAAGAATGTTTACAACAAGAAATGCATATCGAAAACAAATAACCAAAACTAAAACACTATATCCCAGTGGTACGACCAGACTTAATGTGATTGCTGAGTGATTATAAGCTGGACAGACAGCTGGAAAATGAAAAGTAATGAGGCGATCTACAAAAATATAGAGAAAATATTGGAAGTAGGGGCTACGTGAAGATTATTTTTTTTAACACCCTTACCGATTGAATGAGAACTCACGAAACGAATATTCCTGTATTTCTGTATGAAGAAATCGACAGAAGCATGGATTACAGACATAAGGAAAGAACTAGTTAGAAACAACATAAAAGAATCGGAAGTTATAGACTGAAAGCTTTTTAAGAATAGAATACTAAATTTAGGAAGACTTCGATGCAGAAGAAATTGGGAACAACATGGACAGATACATTACTTAAAGTCCGTACTTTCTAAGCAGGCTTTCTCGGTGTAGTCTGCGTCTGTCTCCAAGCGTCTGCCAGATCAGTTTCTTCACGATGTCAGTGACTCTCCTTCAGGTGAAATAAACCTGTGACCATTCGTGCTGCCATTCTCTCATTTCTTTCAGTATCCCCTGTCAGTCTCACTTATTACGTGTCCCACATGTTTCAGCAGTATTCTAGGACGCATCCCACGAGTCATTTGTAAGCTATCTCCTTTACAGACAGATTGCATTCTAGCAATAAGCCGAAGTCTGCCACCTGCTTTACCCGCGACCGAAAGTTTGTGATCGTTCAGTTTCATATCCCTACGAAGTGTCACAGCGACGTTACCTGAGTTGACTGATTCCAGGTGTGGCATATTGATATTGAAGTCACAGGATACTAGGATATTTGGATTGTGGAATGCACAGTTTTATATTATTGAACATTTAAAGCGATTTGACAATCTTTGCACCACTTTGAAGAAAGTTACACAAATATTCAGCTACATCTTGATAAGGTTTCAGACAGCGCTTCACTGCACGTAACTGTGAAAGGTTTAGTTATTACTACTACTACACTCATGATCATAAATTAAGGATAATGCTGATACAAGGTGAAACAACGCTCTGGTGGGCGGTTTGCAAGTTTAAATCACCTCGGGGTATGATCATGCGGTGCATTTGACCTGCGGTCGTCGCACGGTGGCGCTGGCAGCAGTCTACATACGCTAGGTGTGTTGATGCATGTCGAAGTTCGGCGCAGCGAGTAAGTTCAAATGGTTCAAATGGCTCTAAGCACTATGGGACTCAACTTCTGAAGTCATCAGTCCCATAGAACTTAGAACTACTTAAACCTAACTAACCTAAGGACATCACACACATCCATGCCCGAGGCAGGATTCGAACCTGCGACCGTAGCGGTCACGCGGTTCCAGACTGAAGCGCCTAGAACCGCACGGCCACACCGGCAGGCAGCGAGTAAGTGTGTAGACGTTTTCAGACGTGCTAATGGTGATTGTGTGTTGAAAATGGCTCAAAGAACACATATTGAAGATGTTATGAATGGTAGAATACTAGGGCGACTGGAGGCTGGTCATACATAGCAGGTCGTAGCACGGGCCCTCCGTGTGCCACAAAGTGTGATCTCAAGATTATGGCAACGATTCCAGCAGACAGGAAACGTGTCCAGGCGCTACAATATGGGACGTCCACAGTATACAACACCACAAGAAGACCGATATCTCACCCCCGCAGATGGCCATCGAGTACTGCAGGTAGCCTAGCTCGTGACCTTACCGGAGCCACTGGAACAGTTGTCCCCAGACACACAGTCTACAGACGATTGAACAGACACGGTTTATTCGCCCGGAGATCTGCAAGGTGCATTCCACTGACCTCTGGTCACAGGAGAGTCCGTAAAGCCTGGTGTCAAGAACACAGTACATGGTTATTGGAACAGTGGTCCAAGGTTATGTTCGCGCACGAGTCCAGGTATAGTCTGAACAGTGATTCGCGTCGGGTTTTCATCTGACGTGAACCAGGAACCTGATACCAACCCCTTAATGTCCTTGAATGGGACCTGTATGGAGGTCGTGGTTTGATGGTGTGGGGTCGGATTATGATTGGTGCACGTACACCCCTGTATGCCTTTGACAGAGGAACTCTAACAGGTTAAGTGTATCGGGACGTCATTTTGCACCAGTATGTCCGCCTTTTCAGGGGTGTAGGTTGTCCTACCTTCCTCCTGATGGATGATAACGCACGGCCTCACCGAGCTGCCATCGTGGAGGAGTACCTTGAAACAGAAGATACTAGGCGAATGGAGTGGCCTGCCTGTTCTCCAGACCTAAACCCCATCGAGCACGTCTGGGATGCTCTCGGTCGACGAATCGCTGCTCGTCTTCACACCCTTAGGACACTTCAGGAGCTCCGACAGTCTCTGGTGCAAGAATGGGAGGCTATACCCCAGCAGCTGCTCGACCTGATCAAGAGTATGCCAACCAGTTGTGCGGCCTGTGTACGTGTGCAGGGTGATCATATCCCATAGTGATGTCGGGGTACATGCGCAGGAAAACAGTGGCGTTTTGTAGCACATGTGTTTCGGGACGGTTTTCTCAACTTATCACCAATACCGTGGATTTACAGATCTGTGTCGTGTGTGTTCCCTATGTTCCTATGCTGTTAGCGCCAGTTTTGTGTAGTGCCAAGTTGTGTGGCACCACATTCTGCAATTATCCTTAATTTATGAGCATGAGTGTATTTTCTAAAAGATCATTATATGCAGCACTAACAGCAAGGGTCTCATTACACTTCCGTACGCCGCACAAGAAGCTATTCTACATCTGTCGATGAGTCTCCATCCAAGATAACACGCTGCGCCGTCCCAACCAAAAAATCATCAATCCAGTCACGAATTTCGTTTGCCCCACCATACGGCCACAATTTCGAAAATAAGGGTAAATGTGGTTGTAGGTCAAATAAAGCTAACGCCACCCGAACAGGCCATGAAGGCCCAACGAAATCGAACGGTTGCCGTGTTATCCTCAGCCACAGGCGTCACTGGATGCTGACGTTGAGGGAATGTGGTCAGCACACCGTTCTCCAGGCCGTATGTCAGTTTAGGAGACCGGAGCCGCTACTTCTCAGTCAAGCAGCTCCTCAGTTTGCCTCACGAGGCCCGAGTGCACCTCGCTTGCCAAAGCGCTCGGCAGACAGGGCTTAACTTCGGTGATCCGATGGGAACCAGTGTTGCCACTGCGACAAGACCGTTGGCACTAGGACAAATGATTTTCGGAAATCGTGCATCTACCTATTGGCTTGATCCATGGCTTTCAGGACGTCTTGTGAGACAAGTCCGAGAAGAGTTTCACATGATCAGAGTTTTTGAAATCCATGCTGGCTGGCATGGGAGAGTTCATTCTGTTAGAGATACTTCATTAAGATTCTATAAAAAATGGATGTCAAGGATATCGGACGGCAGTTTTGTGGATCACTTCTGCTACCCTTGTTGTAGACAGGTGTGACGTGTACTTTCTTTCAACTAATGGGAACAGTTTTCTGTCCCTGGAATCTACGACAGATTACAGCTAGCAGAGGGGCTAACTCATCTGAGAACTGGACACTGTATCGGACAGAGATTCCATCGGGCCCTGGGGCTCTGTTCAATTTTAACGATTTCAGAGGTCTTTCAACGCTACTGACAGTAACATCTATTTGACTCATCTTTTCAGTGGTATGAGAATTAAATTCTGGCTATTCTCCTAGGCTTTCCTTTTGAAGAAACATTTGAAAGCAGAGTTAAGCCCATCTGCTTTTGCTTAGCTACCCGCAATTGCATTCCCAGACTCTTTCATGAGTATCTGGACACTAACTTTGGTATCACTAAAAGTCTTTACGTATGACCAGAATTTATTGCGTTCTTTTTAGAGATCCTCGATGACGTTCTACAGTAATCGTTTAAGCTTCACGCATTCCTCTCTTGACAGTCAAACACGTTTCATTCAGCGTCTCCCTATCTCTAGCCCTAGGGCTTTTTTCATGTATTACGCCGTATTCTGTTTCTTTAGATGTTTTTTTACATTGCCTACGTTCCATAGACCGTCTCTCCCATCGTGAATTAGTCTACCATCTACATATCTATCAGTACATGGTAACTATTCTTCTAAACCTGAGGCACAGTAGTTCTACACATCCTTCTCTCCGGAGCTAAACGTTTAGAGTTCCTTACTGAGGTAGGATACTACTGCCTCTTCATTGGTTTGCTGAAAATCGAAGCCATTCCACTTCTTCTAGTCGCTATTTGTACTTTATTAATCGTAGTTGCTACAACTGACTCACGGTCACATATCGCACGTGGAGAGAGTGACATTATATAAGAGTGGTTAAATTTCTTTATTGACCTATACAGTCAATTTTTTTCTCGCTTCAGACCAGAATAGAATAAGACACTTTCTAGCGACCAGGGCCTTGTGGGTTCTATAGGTAGATGTGGGGCACAGACTGGTGAGGCAGGCACAAGAGGTTTGACCAGTAGGGTGCGGATGACAACGGCTTAGTGGCCGAGCGGTTCTAGGCGCTACAGTCTAGAACCGCGCTACCGCTACGGTCGCAGGTTCGAATCCTGCCTCGGGCATGGATGTGTGTGATGTCCTTAGGTTAGATAGGTTTAAGTTGTTCTAAGTTCTAGGGGACTGATGACCTTAGAAGTTAAGTCCCATAGTGCTCAGAGCCATTTGAACCTTTTTTTTTTTTTTTTTTTTTTTTTGCAGATGACGGGACAGAGAGAAAGTAGTAGCACAGCGTTAATAGGACGCAGGGGTAGGGCAGAGTTGTGGAAGAGGACAACAGTCTTTTGCGGACACAGTGTTGCGTTAGTCTCTGTTTATGTACTGGAAAAAGTTGCTTGCGCAGTTGTTTTCCAGATTTTTATCCTGTTAGTCACACTTAAGATGTTACGCACTCATTTACACAGGTCTAGTACAGCAACGGTGAAGATAGGTGATGAAAATCATTAGCGTTATAAGATTTAAAGACCGAAAGACAAAGCTCAACTCCAAATTTCAGGCGTGCTATGTTTTAGAATAGCTATGTTTTCCTGGCCTATGTTAAAAGTCACAAAGAAACTCACTAATACTTAAAGGTATTTTTATTTAGTTGCAAAGAAAAATAGCGCGTAAAAGAGCTGTCGCAGTCTACGGCTGTTATCAATTTGAGAGCGATTATTAACGTCAAACTTAACATTTTGGTTGTACATTTACTCGTTTCCTTTTATTGAGCGTATTGCTTAAAGTTCCGCATTTTACAGCTACATAATATGGTCCTTTTTTTGTGCTGCGGTACGGTTACTCTGTGAAAAGCTCAGACGACATTTACTTCCAGTAATAAATTTGTGTGTGTTGCCTCTGTTCCCAAATTATGAGCCTTTGATAATGAACTTTATAAGGTGTTAAAACAATTCTGATGCTTTTAGCGCCTTGGTTGTTAAGTGTTCTGTAGGAGCTTTACGTATAGATGTGAAGTTACGAGTCGTTGGCTCTCCACTAGAGGCACTAGAACAGTTTCTAGGTCCGCCTCAAGTAGTCATATACTCACATTTGCCCCTGCAGCGTTTTGCTATGCCGGGCCCCTATTTCCGCCCACACCCCTTTCCCTCAAGGCATAAAGTGTTTCAGGACCTCATCGACCAACTTCGCGGAATGATATGCCACACACACACACACACACACACACACACACACACACACACACAGTGACATTTTGCGATAAGTAGCAATTTTTTTTAACCCATCGGAATTTTTTGGGTATACATATTCAGCATCCACGAGGTTCTCTGAGTAACTAACAGTTGTAGACAGTTTACAACAGATGTTCAGTCTGTCCTGAGGGTCATTATGTCCTCTATTTTTTAGCTTCAGTGATCGCCAAATCCGTTGTGAATGGCAAGTGTCTGTTTCGTATCGTGAAAGGCGTAACTGAGTCGAAAAATCATCTCGACTCTAGTGGCCACTAGATATCGTACATGTTTTCTCGGCAAACCACACTTATATTAATAAAAGAGGTTATTCGGTAAAGCCAATGAACAGGCTAGACAACAGGTTCTGCCCGGCCACAAAGTTGACTCGTGCTTGCGTATCATCTCTGTTTATGTACTGCGGCTCTGTCACACTGGAACTGCTGGTGTATGGGTAGGCGTCGCTGTGTCTAGATATACTTTAATCGTGGTATCTGATGGTAAGCTCCCTCCTGTTAAGCGGGTTAGAACAACTACTGGTGTGAATTATAATTGACGATTTCAGCCAAAATGTACAGGGACAGTTTGTAATGAATCAGTATGCGAGAGAGATTTAGTACGAGAAAACTTTACTTAGCAATTGAAAGACATCGTGTCGATTATATTCATTTCCACTGAGACCAAAGAGAGAGAGAGAGAGAGAGAGAGAGAGAGAGAGAGAGAGAGAGAGTGTGTGTGTGTGTGTGTGTGTGCTGACGAATACATTCGGAGGGCAGCAGCATAGCGTCAACATCTTTATTACTTAATTTAATAACGACGCTAGTAATTTACAACTTATTTAAACTAATACGACGATACTAACGTCTTTCTTTCCGTTTTCAATATTGCATTTGCAGAGGGAGGTGCGTTGCCCTGAATGACATCTGGCAGATACCAGTCGAACTACTTGTACCATAATGAGATTTTCACTCTGCAGCGGAGTGTGCGCTGATATGAAACTTCCTGGCAGATTAAAACTCGAACTCGTACCATGTTTGCCACCATACGGAGTTGCTGCGCGGCAACGAACTTGCACCAAGTCAATTTGCTTAAATAAGTAACAAATTTTGCAAAATTGTTCACAGCGTGAACATCCGCAATTGAAGTCTTTATAGAATGTTCATGTGAGAAGATAAGCAAAATTGAAGTTTCAAAACAATACTTGTAATCAGAAGAATCAGGGAGTTCGTTTTTCCTACATTTTAACTAAAATACTGACTATAATTAACTGTAGTATTTATCCTTTGCTATTTTATTACCTTTTGAGGAATATGTGCAGTTCTTTTATCTTCTTTTGGTTTACTGCCAGTCATACTTTTTTGTGCTCAGTAGACTTTTCATTCCATTCGTCCCCACTTTCTCCGATACCTATCATCCCTCGAAATCTGTCAGGGAGGCCCTGAAATACGATATGTACCGCTGTACTTAACCACTATCTCGAATTAAAATATTTGTATTTAACAGCTCATCCCCTCTATTATTATACCCCACAATGTTTCGTCTCTGGTTGTTTCTGGTCTACGGCTTCTTGGAGCACGACGCATCACTCGAGAAATCTAGATTTGCTAATGCAAGACGACCCCCAACACTCTCCCTCCCCCCCCCCCCCCCCCCCCAAGGCCCCCATCCCCACTCCCATGTGGTCATCATCTGACTTCGAATTACAACAACCGCAGGCAATAGATCATTTCAAGAACGATTAATTCTTTTATCTTCTCGGATTTGCAATTAGTAACAATACACTTGCAGAACCGCAGCTACAATGAGCAACGTGCCGCGATGATTCCATAACATTCACAAAGACTTTGGAACATGCAGTATCCTTGCAGCGAGTCGAGTACAGAATACATTCCCTCGGGGTGCGTGTGCGTGTCGCCACCTGCCAACATTGTAGGGAGGCACGGCTCGTGTGCCCTGCAGTAGCCTGCAGCCGCTCCTACAGCCTTGAACAGTCCGCGTGCTGACGCAATGCGCGAGAAATACTCGTGTGTGGGGGAATACCTCTGACACCTCACCGGTCGCTTCCTTAAGGTAACGCCCGAGCCAGCAGGTTTAGTCCTCACGTTTATTACCTGTTGTTACAGGCCTTGCGTGGCACGGGCCACAACGCTGCGGGATATACAACGGAAGAGCTGCCACTGAAGTGATCTACATGAGCGCCCGCAGAAATTCATACAAGATTCCGAAATTGCAAATTTTTGCAGTTAATGTTTCACAGATCGTTTCGTAACGATTTTTTTATCGAAATGATGTGGAAGGAGTCAGTTTAGGGTATATAGACACATGATTAGTTTCAGTTGATTGCTAAATGCTGGCCATTTGCAACTCCGAATTGGCCGACTGTCTTAAATTTTAACGTCAATGAACGTATTATTTTTCCAACACAACTCGTGCAACTACACTTAAAACAATTCTTTTGCTATTACTTTACTATCAAAATTTGTCCACAATAAATGATAATAGTTTAGAGTTAAAGCTTGCTTTACTGCTGAAACGACTCAATGATATTTTTTGTTCTTGGTTTGCGCAAGTTAATTCGGAAAGACAGTGCTGTTTTTCTGAAGGGGAAATATTGCTATTGCGAGAAAAGGCTCTCCTACTATTTTGACTTATGATAACGCCGAAAGACGTAAGTCGAAACAAGGCCCCGGGAACAGACAACATTCCGTTAGAACTACTGATAGCCTTGGGAGAGCCAGTTACGACAGAATTCTTCCATATAGTGAGCAAGATGTGTGAGACAGGTGAAACACCCTCAGACTTCAAGAAGAATGTAATAATATCAATTCTAAAGGAAGCAGGTGCTGACAGGTGTGAAAATTACCAAACTATCAGTTTAATAACCCAATGCTACAAAATACTAACACGAATTCTTTACAAACGAATGGAAACTGGTAGAAGCCGACCTAAGGAAAATCAGTTTGGAAACCGTGGAAATGTAGGAGTACGCGAACAATACTAACCTTACAACTTCTCATTAAGTTAGGTTAAGGAAAGGCAAACCTACGTTTATTGAATTTGTATACTTAGAGAGAGCTTTTGACAATGTTGACTGAAGCCGACCGTGTTGGCCGAGCGGTTCTAGGCGCTACAGTCTGGAACCGCGGGACTGCTACGGTCGCAGGTTCGAATCCTGCCTCGGGCATGGATGTGTGTGATGTCCTTAGGTTAGTTAAGTTTAAGCAGTTCTAAGTTCTAGGGGACTGATGACCTCAGAAGTTAAGTCCCATAGTGCTCAGAGCCATTTGAACCAACGTTGACTGAAATAGCCTCTTTCATATTCTGAAGGTGGCAGGGGCAAAATACAGGCAGCGAAAGGCTATTTACAATTTGTACAGAAACCAGATGGCAGTTATAAGAGTCGAGGGGCGTGAAAGGGAAGCATTGGTTGGCAAGTGAGTGAGACGGGATTGTACCCTATCCCCAATATTATTCAATCCGTATATTGAGCAAGCAGTATAGGAAACAAAAGAAAGATCTGGAGGAGGAATTAATGACCAGGAAGAAGAAAGAAAAGCTTTTAGGTTACCGTTGACATTGTAACCCTGTCAAAGACAGATGTACGAAATGGACAGTGTCTTGAACGTAGGGTTTAAGATGAACATAAACAACATCAAAACGAGGATAATGGAATGTAGTCGAATTAAATCAGGAGATGTTAAGGGAATTAGATTAGTAAATACTTTTAAAGTAGTAGAGAAGTTTTGCTATTATGGAAGGAAAATAACTGATGATGGTCGAAGAAGAGAGGATACAAAATGTAGACTGGCAATGGCAAGGAAAGCGCTTCTGAAGAAGCGAAATTTATTAACATTGAGTATAGATTTACGTGTCAGGAAGCCATTTCTGGAAACATTTGTATGGAGTATATCCATGTATGGAAGAGAAACATGGACCATAAACAGTTTAGACAAGAAGAGAAGCTTTCAAAATGTGGAACCACAGAAGAATGCTGAGGATTAGATGGATAGATCATGTAATTAATAAGGAAGGAAGGAAGGAATAGAAATGGGAGAACAGGAATTTGTGGCACAACTTGACTAGAAGAAGGGATCGGCTGGCCGGACACATATTGAGGCATCAAGGGATTACAAACTTAGTACTGGAGGGAAGCGTGGAGGGTAAAAATCGTAGAGGGAGACCAAGAGATGAATACAGTAAGCAGATTCAGAAGGATGTAGGTTGCAATAATTACTCGAAGTTGAAGAGGCTTGCACGGGATAGGGTAGCATGGAGAGTTGCATCAAACCAGTCTTTGGACTGAAAACCACAACCACCACCACCACCACCACCACCACCACCACCACCAACACCACAACACCAACGCTGCTCGAACATTTATCTTCGAGAGTAATATAAAAAGAACTGTCACTTTTATGTTACTTGTTTTTATGCTCTTCTTCTGGTTGCATCTATACGTTCGTATGATCCACGTAAGTTCACTTATCGAATAATAAGATGAAAGTCTGTTGCATTGTGGTCTATGATTTTAATCACAATAATACATTTTAATAGCTCATCTCAGGAGTCAACCGGTAAGTATTTGTTATCAGAATTAGCTGGTTTGGTGACGATGTGTTCAGACGCCATTGTGACCATTTCATTGAGATTATTATTACTTACATACTTTACATAGGACCTAGTTGTTCTGTATAGACGAAGTCTGATTTTCTAGTGTGAACGGAAATTGCCGGACATACAATTTTTAATTTCACGGTCTCAGTTTTGTTTAGCCATGTCTGGTACCTCAAAAGAAAACACTTCGGGTTCCGGTTACTAACTTAAATGTGCGACAAGCTATTTAGTCGTAAGACATCTGTAATGAACAATTTCAACGCAGTCTTCCCTCTTACCGATGTGATCTGAAACCACGATTCCTTAATGGACTTTGGACATTGTCTGGTCAGAAAGACTTTTTATAGTTTTTTTCTTTGCTCAGATCGCATATAACAGGCGTTATATTGCCTATCCGACAGTTTATGTTAATGGGGAAACTATAACTTTTTACGTGAATTTAACTCCTTTGTGACTCACTGGCAGCTTTAATAATGAGTAACAAATCTCATTTTTTCTCCTGTCATTGTAGGCATGGACATCGCTATTCTTTTCGATTGCGATAACTTATGTACGACGAAGTTCAGTAGTTAATAAGCAGATATTGTGAAGCTGCAGTTGCCGGCCATTGTGGCCGAGCGGTTCTAGGCGCTACAGTCTGGAACCGCGCGACCGCTACGGTCGCAGGTTCGAATCCTGCCTTGGGCATGGATGTGTGTGATGTCCTTAGGTTAGTTAGGTTTAAGTAGTTCTAAGTTCTAGGGGACTGATGACCTGAGATGTTAAGTCCCATAGTGCTCAGAGCCATTTGAACCATTTTTGAAGCTGCAGTTAAATAAATCTTCGATAACTTACCTACAAGGTGACTGAGGACGAACAACACATATTATTCGTAGTTTTCGTTTTTGTGCAGTTAATACTTTCTAAGTGATGTTAACACCAGAAATTTATTTCTTAAGGAATTATTATATGCACAGTATATTAGGAGGTCGATCCCTTTGTTTCCGATGATGTGAGGAGTGAAAGCAGCTGAATGTGATCGTTTGAGTAGCTCAAATATAAACGGTTTAATAACGCATTGTGTTGCAAAAAAATAATTGCACAGAAGTACACAAATTTTGCTGTATCTTGAACGCCTGATAGCTATGCACTAACTGTTTTTAAGCGAAATTATTTTGACATCTAAGTGGCAAGTATGTGTTATTATTGTAAGGTAGGTACACCTATATATATATATATATATATATAGCAATTTTCTGATTTAGCGTCTGAAGTTAATCCCCATTGTGATTAAATTCAGGGTATCCCATTAGTTATTCAAAGAGAGATTTTTATTCATATACCAGTAAAGTTATGTTACCAAGTGGAAGTTGAAATCCTGCAGTAGAAGAAATATCAGAATGAGTGAGAAAATGCAGCATAAAAAGGTCACATTAATACACCTCAAAGGAGGCAACCTAAACTTTAAACACATATTTATTCAACTTTGACGCTATCGGCGTACAACGCATACTGAACTTCTCATCTGACTACATTAACGCATTTATCGGATTATTTTCATACAATTCGTTACCGTTGACTGGAATAAGTAAAACTGAACAAAATGTGTGGTAAAAGCCAATTTTTTTGGTAAAGTTTAACCCAGAGCCAGCATTCGGCAGGATGCCTGTGCGAAACCATTCTCAAATTGCCCAGTAGACTCAATTTTAACAGCCTGCGATTTACTGTATAGCAGCTTCGTTTACCCAGTTTGACCTATTATAGTGAATCATGTCAAACGGACTTGCAGAATTCGTGCTTATTTGACTGAATGGTTACAATTTATTGCACTGCATACAGTTTGAGAAGGTCCCACTTCCTGCAGAGAACGTCTTTTCAGCCTTGAAGATACACACGTTTTCCTCACTGTACAACTCTGGGCTCAAATTCATCAGGGGAACAGACACACACGTCTACTGCCTAGCACGGCCGTATTGCTCAGAGTCTACTATAATCGCTCTGCAGCATAAATGTGAACGTAAGCTGAGGAAGCAGTCATGGATCTCAATTGTCCTCAGCACAGCGTAGCATTCTGGCTCTTCGAGGCATTACTTTACGCCTTCAGATTACACTTAAGCTGATCGAGGCTCTAATAGCTACATATGACGTCACAAGGTGGAATGAGGCTACCACAATAGAGGCTGCTATCTTGATGCAGGTATGATGGGGAATTACGCCAGCACACACTGCCTGAGTTCTGGCTGACGCTGTTCTTGCCAACGACTCAGTGCTAAGTCCGATGGCACGGCGCTAGTTATCCTTAGGTTAAGTACGGTCATCTGCGAGCGGAGCAGGTTTATTATATCTTCAGGAAATTTTCAGTTAGAAGTTTCAATCTCGCTTATTTAATAGTGGTGTTTCTAGAGCTTCCTGTCAGTGGCCGTTATCAGACAACATTTAAGCCACTGGCGACGTAGATTTCAAGGTGATATCGAGTAGTTTTAGTCACATGCTGAACAGACAGTATTTGGTATTAAAATGGCTCTAAGCGCTACGGGACTTAACATCTGTGGTCATCAGTCCCCTAGAACTTAGAACTACTTAAACCTAACTAACCTAAGTACATCACGCACATCCATGCCCGAGGCAGGATTCGAACCTGCGACCGTAGCGGTCACGCGGTTCCAGACTGTAGCGCCTAGAACCGCTCGGCCACCCCGGCCGGCTACTAACAACATTAACGTTAAATAAACACAAGTGAAACTGTTGATTACAATCAGAACTATTAGAACTTGTGTTGTTCTTAAGTGGCAAGATGAAACAAGAGCTCTTAGACGCCCCGCTACTTTAATACAAATGGAGAGGGTAACGTTCTATCTGTGGTAACGCACAATAGGGAGTAGCACACTGACTCTATAGCCACGTGCAATTTAATAGCTGTATATTTAATCGTAGGTGGGAAAAGGTTTGCTGTATCTGATTTCTCCGTAACAAACAAACAATAGAGAACTGATGTGATAACATTGTGCATTACTGTGAAGTCGGGAGAGGAGGAGTTGGGGAGGGGGGAAGGAAGGAGAAACCATGTTATAGGAATTAGGGCCGGATGTCGTCTAGGCATATAAGAGTCATCAGAATGAGATTTTCACCCTGCAGCGGAGTGTGCGCTGATATGAAACTTCCTGGCAGATTAAAACTGTGCGCCCGACCGAGACTCGAACTCGGGACCTTTGCCTTTCGCGGGCAAGTGCTCTAAAGTTTGGAAGGTAGGAGACGAGGTACTGGCAGAAGTAAAGCTCCGGGCGTGAGTCGTGCTTGGGTAGCTCAGATGGTAGAGCACTTGCCCGCGAAAGGCAAAGGTCCCGAGTTCGAGTCTCGGTCGGGCACACAGTTTTAATCCGCCAGGAAGTTTCATATAACAGTCATATTTACAGTATCTAGTGACACTGATGTGACCACGTGTCGAAAGCCTGAATAACCACCTTTTGCAGTGCGGACTGCTGCGAGACGTGCAGGATGAGAGTGAAGTTCTGCAAGGTACATTATGTGATCAAAAGTATCCGGACCCCTGGCTGAAAATGACTTACAAATTCGTGGCGCTCTCTGTCGGTAATGCTGGAATTCAATATGGTGTTGGCCTCGATGACAGCTTCCCCTCTCGCAGGCAAATGTTCAATCAGGTGCTGGACGGTTTCTTGGGGGATGGCAATCCACTCTTCACGGAGTGCTGCACTGAGTACAGGTGTCGCTGTCGGTCCGTGAGGCCTGGCACGAAGTCGGCGTTCCAAAACATCCCAAAGGTGTTCTATGGAATTCAGGTTCGGACTCTATGCAAGCCAGTCCATTAAAGGCATGTTATTGTCGTGTAATCACTCCGGCCACAGGCCGTGCATTATGAACAGGTGCTCGATCGTGTCGAAAGATGCAATCGCCATTGCTCTTCAACAGTGGGAAGCAAGAAGGTGCTCGAAACATCAATGTAGGCATGTGCTGTGATAGTGCCACGCAAAACAACAAGGGGTGCAAGCCCCCTCCATGAAAAATACGACCAAACCATGACACCATCGACTCCGAATTTTACTGTTGGCAATTCACACGCTGGCATATGACGTTCATCGGGCATTCGCCATACCCACACCCTGCCATCGGATCGCCACATTGTGTACGGTGATTCTTCACTCTACACAGCGTTTTTCCACTGTTCAATCGTCCAATGTTTACGCTCCTTACACCAAGCGAGCCGTCGTTTGGCATTTACCGGTGTGATGTGTGGCTTATGAGCAGCCGCTCGATCATGAAATCCAAGTTTTCTCATCTCCCGCCTAACTGTCATAGTACTTGCAGTGGATCCTGATGCGGTTTGGAGTTACTGTGTGACGGTCTGGTTAGATGTCTGCCTACTACACATTACGAATCTCTTCAACTGTGGGCGGTCTCTCTTAGTCAACAGACGAGGTCGCCCTGCAGGCTTTTGTTCAATACGTGTCCCTTCACGTTTTCACTTCACTTTAGGAGTGTGTGTTGGGTTGTTTTGCTGGAAGAGACCAAACAGCGAGGTCATCGGATTAGGGAAGGATGAGGAACGAAGTCGGCCCTTCCCTGCCAAAGAACCATCCCGTCATTTGCCTGAAGCGATTTACGGAAATCACGGAAAACCTAAATGAGGACGGCCGGACGCGGGATTCAACCGACTTCCTCCCGAATGCGAGTCCAGTGTGCTAACCACTGCGCCACCTCGCTGGGTAGGACGTATGACACAAGTGACACCTAATCACCTGACCACGTTCGAAGTCCGTGAGTTCCGCGGAGCGCCCCGTTCTGCTCTCTCACGATGTATAGCGACTAATGAGGTCGCTGATATGGAGTACCGGGCAGTAGGTGGCAGCACAATGCACCTAAAATAAAAAACGTATGTTTTTCGCGGTGTCTGGATACTTTTTATCACATAGTGTACCCACAGTGTTGTGGCTCCACGTCGAATCCAGTGTCGTGGCTGTGCTCTAGGTTTCTCAGTTGAGGATCAAAGGCGGAACAATCTGATCCAGGTGGTCCCGCAGATTCTCGGCTGGGTTTAAATACGAGGAGTTTGGTGGCCAGGGGAGTACGCTAAACTCATCCTGGTGCTCTTCGAACCACACATGTACACTGCGAGCCTTGCGACATGTTGTATTGTGCTGCTGGTAGATGCTATCGTGCCGAGGGAAACGCACTATATGTAATCTTTGATATGTTCCCCAAGGATAGATGCACATTTGTGTCGATCCATTGCGCCCACCAGAATGTCGAGATTACCAAGGGAATGCGATGAAAACATTCCCCAGCGTACGCGAATGAACTTGCCCCCCTTCTAACAGCCGTGTACCGCAAGTCTCTAGAGGAACGGAAGGTTCCAAATGATTGGAAAAGAGCACAGGTAATCCCAGTCTTCAAGAAGGGTCGTCGAGCAGATGCACAAAACTATAGACCTATATCTCTGCAGTCGATCTGTTGTAGAATTTTAGAACATGTTTTTTGCTCGCGTATCATGTCATTTCTGAAAACCCAGAATCTACTCTGTAGGAATCAACATGGATTCCGGAAACAGCGATCGTGTGAGACCCAACTCGCTTTATTTGTTAATGAGACCCAGAAAATATTAGATACAGGCTCCCAGGTAGATGCTATTTTCCTTGACTTCCGGAAGGCGTTCGATACACTTCGCCTGATAAACAAAGTAAGAGCCTACTGAATATCAGACCGTCTGTGTGGCTGGATTGAAGAGTTTTTAGCAAACAGAACACAGCATGTTGTTCTGAATGTAGAGACGTCTACAAACGTTAAAGTAAACTCTGGCGTGCCACAGGAGAGTGTTATGGGACCATTGCTTTTCACAATATATATAAATGACCTAGTAGACAGTGTCGGAAGTTCCATTCGGCTTTTTGCGGATGATGCTGTGGTACACAGAGAAGTTGCAGCATTAGAAAATTGCAGCGAAATGCAGGAAGGTCTGCAGCGGATAGGCACTTGGTGCAGGGAGTGGCAACTGACCCTTAACATAGACAAATGTAATGTATTGCGAATACATAGAAAGAAGGATCCTTTATTGTATGATTATATGATAGCGGAACAAACACTGGTAGCAGTTACTTCTGTAAAATATCTGGGAGTATGCGTGCGGAAAGATTTGAAGTGGAATGATCATATAAAATTAATTGTTGGTAAGGCGGGTGTCAGGTTGAGATTCATTGGGAGTGTCCTTAGAAAATGTAGTCCATCAACAAAGGAGGTGACTTACAAAACACTCGTTCGACCCATACTTGAGTATTGCTCATCAGTGTGGGATCCGTACCAGGTCGGGTTGACAGAGGAGACAGAGAAGATCCAAAGAAGAGCGACGCGTTTCGTCACAGGGTTATTTGGTAAGCGTTATTGCGTTACGGAGATGTTTAGCAAACTCAAGTGGCAGACTCTGCAAGAGAGGCGTTCTGCAACTGGTGTAGCTTGCTGTCCAGGTTTCGAGAGGGTGCGTTTCTGGATGAGGTATGAAATATATTGCTTCCCCCTACTTATACCTCCCGAGGAGATCACGAATGTAAAATTAGTGAGATTCGAGCGCTCACGGAGGCTTTCCGGCAGTCGTTCTTCCCGCGAACCATATGCTGTAACAGGAAAGGGAGGTAATGACAGTGGCACGTAAAGTGCCCTCCGCCACACACCGTTGGGTGGCTTGCGGAGTATAAATGTAGATTTAGATGTGGAATAACGCTACCTCCTCCGACCTGGATCCTCAGCTTAGAGACGATCTGAAAAGGCAACCTTACGCCACTCAGTGGATGTCCAGCTACGATATTGGTGTGCAAATTCCAGCCTTCGTCGTCGGTGCACGAACCAGACGCCTGCTGCGGAGGCCCATAAGCAGCGACGTTCGCTGAGCGGTCGTTGAGGAGACGTGTTGGCAACACCTTGGTTCAAAAATGGTTCACCGAGCGAGGTGGCGCAGTGGTTAGCACACTGGACTCGCATTCGGGAGGACGACGGTTCAATCCCGCGTCCGGCCATCCTGATTTAGGTTTTCCGTGATTTCCCTAGATCACTCCAGGCAAATGCCGGCATGGTTCCTTTCAAAGGGCACGGCCGACTTCCTTCCCTATCCTTCCCTAATCCGAGCTTGTGCTCCGTCTCTAATGACCTCGTTGTCGACGGGACGTTAAACACCAATATCCTCCTCCTCCTCCTCCTCCAAAAATGGTTCAAATGGCTCTGGGCACTATGGGACTTAACATCTTAGGTCATCAGTCCCCTAGAACTTAGAACTGCTTAAACCTAACTAACCTACGGACATCACACACAGCCATGCCCGAGGCAGGATTCGAACCTGCGACCGTAGCAGTCCCGCGGTTCCAGACTGCAGCGCCTAGAACCGCATGGCCACCACGGCCGGCCACCTTGGTTCATCTGGACGGTCAGTTGCTCAACAGTTGCACATCTATTCGCCTGTACGCATCACCGAAGCCGCCGTTCACACCTGTAATCTATGGACCTTGGTGCACCACAATTGCCTCTGCGTCGATTTTCGATAGCGTCGTTGTGTCACCCACATATACTTTAATGACGGCGGAAAGCGATCACTTTACAAACTTAGCCGTTTCGGAAATACTTTCAGATCAGATGGATGATCAGTTAAGTCGTTCACTTTCCCCATTACGTCAACGACTGCACCGTTTTCCGCGTCTCCCCCACACGCTTTGCCTACTGTCACCCGCTAGGGCTGCCAGCTGTCGTCTGTGAATGGTTGTTGCACCTTGATGTTGCACAAAGGCAGTGGCCACATTAATGTGACTGGGTCCTGTATGCAGTGCTACGAATTTTTGCCAGTATAGACTCCGAAGGGATGGACCGGTCATTTTCTGCAGGAAGCGACGAAGAAAAATTTGGGGAATCCATTTCAGCACTGGTCTGTAAAATTGCACATCCGTCTTGACTGCAGGACAGATCCCAAACAACCGCTGCTCAAGGGACCGGTACTATGATCCGTGAAAAGCGGGACATCCAAAGCAGCCCAAATTACGCAATGACTGATAGGACCACGGTATTTCACGTCACGATCGCAACTTATAAATCTATGTTTTCTTAGAATCGTAGTCAACGACAACTAAAAATGCCCGAGGGATAAATAAAACGTTGGAAGTTGTCTTCACTGCAAGAATACGTTATGTAACAAACTGTCGAGCGTTGCAAACGTATTTGGGTCTGGTACATCTGGAAGGTGGTGGGAAGTGCTCTCTGAGTTTGTACCCCACGAACCAATCAGGATCCAGCCCGCCTCGTGCGAACTGTGGCGTGGTGGATTTGAAAGACACAGTAACTTGTCTATTCTACCCTAACCTGGTGGCGTCTGCTGCTTGCGTCGGTCGGTGAATGGGAGCGGTAAGATTTTCTTAAGAAGCTACATAGTTGAGCATATGTTAGTCATTCATGGTTATTATGTGGTTTACGCATACTTATTTTCTTCGTATCCATTGAGACAGTAGAAGTGGAGTACCTTCCATCACTGTAAAGTTTGTGTCACACATGGAGATGCTGTTTTTGTTCCTTTGTGGAGTACACTTCTACGCATGGTAGAGAATCTATTTGCTATTTATTCATCCGAAAGGTATAGCATTTATGTTCATCACACTGCATACCAATGAGAGTTATTCAGTGTTTCTAAGCGTGTATAGATTTTCTCTTGCTTGCAATACTCACTTGTTGAAACTTTTTGTGCATGTTGTAAGCATCAATGTTGTTTGTAGCATCCTGGCTGAACTACATTTTGGAAGTTGCCACATGCTGTTGTATTCGAATATTTTCTAAATTGATGTAATTTCCTCACCATCACTTTCCTAAATAGGCGAATTAACGTGCAGCTGCGCTTCGCAACAGGGCCGTTTCTACCATTAGGAAGGGCTAGACAATCGCCTAGGGTGGCAAAATTTTTGGGGCAGCAAAGAGTGGAAAAAATTAATTTCATATCAGACAGCGAAGAAACTGAGTACATGAGGAGGAAAAAATTAAAAAGGAGGAATTAAAACGGATGAAAAATTGAGGACAAAAAATAAGAATTTGAGGGCGCTTGTTGCCCTCAGTTATTTTTGACGGAATTGAGAACAAAGGCTGAAAGCTGACGGTTGTCCACGGAAAGTGAGGACATCTCGTCACCTTTGTTTAATGATTAAAAGTACAATAGTAGATTTGCATTGTAATGCTTTCGGATGTTGGCAGTGGTGGAATGGGATGGGTATATCTGTAAGACCGATGACAATGAAAAAGACGGTGCGTAATTTTTCATTTCTCACCTTCGGTGGCAAAACGCGTACCAAACCTGCTTCACAATTACCGCAGTACCGTTAGATACAGGGTAGCACTACTTTGCCTTCAGCAAAGATAATATTTTGTAAAATTTGTTTATGATTAATCTCGACTCTTGCACCAATCACGGTGAACATTACGCACCGTTATATTTACAAAACAGAAGGCGAGTGACAGAGTTTGACGCAGTTGGCAGTGTTGCTGTTCTTCGATCCATCGACTGTATTACTTCATAATTTGCGAGTTATGCCAACAGTGTGTGTATATCACGCCCACTGCACTGAATGGCGCTGAAAGCACCGCTGTTAACACAAAAATGGCTCTGAGCACTATGGGACTTAACTGCTGTGGTCATCAGTCCCCTAGAACTTAGAACTACTTAAACCTAACTAACCTAAGGACATCACACACTTCCATGCCCGAGGCAGGATTCGAACCTGCGACCGTAGCGGTCACGCGGTTTCAGACTGTAGCGCCTAGAACCGCACGGCCACTCTGGCCGGCGCTGTTAACACATTTTTCAGGTAAATTGAGGTGTTTACTTCTACTAATCCCTAGTTCATAATCTCTGAATATCCTCCTTAGATTGTAGTACTTTCAACATTGAAGCCCAGTCAGCAATCGTGATAATCTAAAATATAAAGAACTATTGGCCTCGGTTGCGATAGCGAAACCAACCTTCACCTAGGTTTCAGCCCAAGTAATTGAGCCTTCTTCAGAAGATAAAACTGATTATATAAGATGTCTACGAAGGCATGGTCCAGAAATAAAACTGAAACAGCCTGAATAGGCGTAGTCACATTTTAAAAATGCGGTACATAGGTACTATGTCACCACCAACACTTAAGGTTCACCGAGCGCCTCGTCTCCATGGACGCCGTGCGGTGGGCCTCGGGAGCTCACGTTAAACTAACAAGGGAACCTCCCCATCCCACGCCCCTCAGATTTAGTTATAAGTTGGCACAGTAGAAAACTGAACACAGATCAATCTAGAAAACAGGAAGAAGTTGTGTGGAACCATGAAGAAAAAAGCAAGATATAAAAACTGAGTAGCCCATGTGCGAGATATGCAACATCAAGGATAATGTGAGCTCAGGAGCGCCGTGGTCCCGTGGTTAGCGTGAACAGCTACGGAATGAGAGGTCCTTGGTTCAAGCCTTCCCTTGAGTACAAAGTCTATTTTTTTATTTTCAGCAATTTATTATCTGTCCGTCCGTCCGATGCGAGGTAACTGCGCCGTAGTATAAGGACGCTACACCTAAACAAACATCGAAACAAAACATATGTTTTGACAGAGCACAGGGAAAACTGAGCGACTGTGAAACTGTTCCACTCATTTGTTGCAGTTTATGTGACAAACTCTTATGTTTTCATCACTGTCTTGGAAGTGATTGTCACATCCATAAGAAAACCAAAATCGAGCGAGGTAGAAGAATCTTTTTACCCATTCGCCTAGTGTACAAGTTAGGTGGGTCGACGATATATTCCTGTCAAGTGACGCACATGCCGTTACCAGTGTCGTATAGAATATATCAGACGTGTTTTCCTGTGGAGGAATCGTTTGACCTATGACCTTGCGATCAAATGTTTTCGGTTCCCATTGGAGAGGCACGTCCTTTCGTCTACTAATCGCACGGTTTTGCGGTGCGGTCGCAAAACACAGACACTAAACTTACTACAGTGAATAGAGATGTCAATAAACGAACGGACAGATCATAACTTCGCGAAAATAATGAAGGTAAACTTTTCACTCTAGGGAAGACTTGAACCAAGGAGCTCTCGTTTCGCAGCTGCTCGCGCTAACCACGGGACCACGGCGCTGCTGAGCTCACATTATCCTTGATGTTGCATATCTTGCACATGGTCTACTCAGTTTGTATATTTTGCTTCTTTTTTTCATAGTTCCACACAACTTCTTCCTGTTTTC
The DNA here is from genome assembly GCF_021461385.2 of Schistocerca piceifrons. Classification (NCBI taxonomy): domain Eukaryota; kingdom Metazoa; phylum Arthropoda; class Insecta; order Orthoptera; family Acrididae; genus Schistocerca; species Schistocerca piceifrons. Next base: position 452,091,497 of record NC_060138.1, on the reverse strand, counting down.
TAGCTTGATCTGTGTTCAGTTTTTCAAGGCCTATCCACTGTGCCAACTTATAACTAAATCTGAGGGGGGTGCGATGGGGAGGGTCCCTTGTAAGTAGACCCAGATGTCGCGCTGCATATCAGCATGGCGGGGAACATTGCGCATGTCTGTCTGAGACCATGACTGTCAAAGATAGTAGACTAACGCAGTCATATCTTAAAACAAATAACTAATAGAATGGTTGAAACTCTGAATCATAAAGCCTCTGCACCAGGTTTTGACTAAAATGTAACAAACTATGCATGGATTTATATGAGTGCGAACAAACTACCCCGGGTAACACTATTAGAATATATCGGCCCTTTCACAACGAATGCTTCATAACGCAACCATCGTTATTAATGAAATATGACATAAAACAGTGAAACTATGGAATGTAAGCTGGCCGTTGTGACCGAGCGGTTCTAGGCGTTTCAGTCCGGAACCGCACTGCTGCTACGGTCGCAGGTTCGAATCCTGCCTCGGGCATGGATGTTTGTGATGTCCTTAGGTTAGTTAGGTTTAACTAGTTCTAAGTTCTAGCGGACTAATGACCTCAGCAGTTGAGTCCCATGGTGCTCAGAGGCATTTGAACCATTTTTGTTATATGTAAACACCAAAATGCAATAATTTCGGATAACCTGTATACAGATGGTCAAGTAGGTGTTTTTATCAGTTGATGCTGGCACGCACTCAATGAAGAATATTATCTAGATTAATTTTTATCTTATTACTAAAAATAACGCGTGAGTGAACGAACAACGCCACTTCATCAGCATGTAATAGCAGTCAACCAGTATAGGGCAAATTGTGTTTTACGTGTAAAATATATGGCAATTGCGTGAACGGACGTGCAACGTCCTTCCATAGTCCTTATACTCCATCGACTGACAGAGGTCAATTTCACTACGCGCTACAAAAGAGAATTATCGCCTCTTATATTAAAGGCTATTGTTAAACAGATATGTTATGATAAATAGTGCTTGACCTGAGAAGACACCTTGGAATTTTTTTAAATTTTTTTTTATGGACTCTTGAGATGGGAAAAGGGCATGTTCTTCACAAGGAAGAATTAAAAAGAAGTAACAGATAGGTACTAGTATGCCCATGTGCATACCATAAATGAACAAGGATGAAGTCGTCTCAGGATTGCAGCTATAAATAAATGTAAAGGGAATTGCCCTAAAACGTCGAGACGGACAAGCTAAACGTCATCTTGTCACCTGAGAGTCCATTTCACTGTTCGTGGGCTAGTAACCACTGAAAGGTCTCTGTTGGATTCCTTTCATGTTAATTTCTTAAATCTGTTGTCATTTACGGCATAAATTCCTCCTCTAAATTTTCTGTGGTGTTTCTGACTATCTGGGAAGAGACTGAGCAGTGAAACGTGTTACTTTTACACACAAACAAGAACGATCTGTCACACTACTACACTTTAAAACACAGTTTATATGTAATTCATGTCACACAGTCTCATACGGAACCTACATCCACTTTCTTTTATATACTGTATATGATAAGATGCTGTCATTCCCCTTCCCTTCTGTGTGAAAGAATGAATGAGGAAACGTATTTCTAGTTGCATGCTTGAAGGTAGCAGACAAGCCTGTCTGCTAGAAAACAGTGGGACCAACGTCGGAACAGGTAGCTACGCTTTCTAAAAGCAGAGAGGTGTCTATTCTTAGTATGGTCGTGTCCGTCCCTTGTCATGTTGGTATAGGAAGCTGCCTCTCTGGCCACTTCCGTTTGTATTTGTCAGGCACCCTCAGGAAGGGACCACGTCAGTCTGTCCGCGGCGAGCGTCTGAAGTGGTGAGATCTCCGGCTAAGCGCGTGTCTGCTAAGTCCGTAGGACAATGGATTTCTTAAGTTCAGCCTAACTGAAAATTTAATCACCTTTATTTCAGGTTTAGCTCTAAAATATCTAATGTTATCTTAAATTGCAACGCAGTGTGATTCGAGTGTAAAGTTCAGAATATATTCCGGTAGTTGCTTTGTCACTACTTTGTGAGTAAAGTGGAACCACGTGTTGATCAGTAACTCTAACTAGCATCATCAATCTTAAATGCGAATGTGCGTGAAATTATAACGTCTCGTCTTGACAATATTTTTCAATATAGCAACTTTTCTTTATGTTCAACCCACGTGGGGTGTACTTTGTGAGACCAGTACGACGTGCTTATACAGTTGTTTGACCCATCAGGTTAATAGTAAGACAATAGTAACCAATTCGAGGTTTTTCTATTGTAAATTGCTTTTCGATCTAATTTATTTAAATTATCAAAATTATTGTGGAGTTACACTCTTTGTGTAAACTAAGTTGACCACGTGAAGCCTGTGGTGCAATCATCAAAGTAGCCCTCAGCTATTCTTTTCGGGAAGATTTCACAGAGAGTTAGTATGAATTTAGTATACCAGTGTGTGGTAATTACATGACGGACAGGATTGCGCTACGAAAGTAACTTCTTTGGGTGAAAATTGAATCGGTTGGTTGTGGTTAATTTCCTCTTGGATATGTTTCAACGTTCTTCGTGTCTTATTTTATGAATGCAGTGTTGTATGTAGTCTCCCAATCTTGGCACCCTATTTGATGTGTTCTGTAAGATTACAATCTCACATTTTTACAATCCTAAATAAGGCACCAGTTTAGTTATGAATCAAGTTTAATATGCTGAAATTTCAATGATCAATGTTAAAATAAATTTCCAAATATAAACTGATTTATTTCTTTTTATTTAAATTCTCTTTTTTTTATATAAATATCACCGGTTGTCGTATGACGATTAAAAGATTATAATTAATGTTAGTCTGGTTGGGAATTTGGTAAGCTAGACTGGATACCTGGTGAAACAGTTGCGCAGTAATGGAAGGTTAACTTCCCCAGACAGCTCACAGCTTTTAACCCGCTTTTATTGTCTATCAGCACCGCTTTCATAGCAAATTAAAGCAACAACGTTACACCACTTATGTAAATATGACTATTGTCTATGGGATAGATACGGGCATCTCAATTATTGAAACCATGTGTGCTACATTATGTAAGTACCGTTTGTGGAAAGACCACCTGATTGGAATCTTGTACCAGAATGTTACGTGGTCAAACGCACGCATGCTAGCTGCTACCTTAAGGGATGTATAAAATAAAGTACATCAAACACCGACCATCTGTGTCACACCGCCACCGAAATACTGCTCGGCTCCTACGAATCAACCATTATCTGGTCATGATATTCTAAATAATTGCATAAAACATTCAAAAAAATTCCTGTTTTTCAACTGAAGTTGATCATTAAGGAGGTTATCCTTATCAAATTGCAGATGTTTAAAAATCTCCTCCTCTTCCAAGATGTCTAATCTAGTACCTTTAATGTCATGATGAAGTAGCACTGTGCAGGTTAGGGGATTAGGTGCATGTGCCATTTGGATCAGGTGTTCGGCGGAGGAGGAACCTGGTGTGCCGTCACCGCCTCTGGTTGGAATGTGCGCCTTATATCTAGTAACAATAGCTCTGCCTGTTTGACCTACATAATAATTCTGGCAGTCCCCACAGGTGATTTTATAAACCCCAGAGCGAAATAGTTTGTCATGTGATGCTTGCAGTATATGGACCCAAGTTTTTTTTCAGATTATTTCTGGTTGAAAATGCTACCTTAAACCCATGATTCTTAAGCATTCGGCCGAATCTGTAAGAAACCCTGCCTATGAAGGGAAAAGATAAAATGGCAGCAGGTTCACTTTCTCCTCCATCATTTAATGTGAATGACGTATTATTTCTTTTATTTAGTTTCTTGTTGTACACTTGCCTCACCAAGTCAGCCCTGTAACCATTATTTCTAGCAATTTCCTGAAGCGTTACTAATTCAGCTTCTAAAGCATCTGGAGACAGGGAAATTGTCAGGGCACAATGTATACTGGAATGAAAAAAAGCTAACTTATGAGCTTGCGGATTGGCGGAATCGGCCTGTATGGTATTATCAGAGTATGTACTTTTACGAAAAATGCTGAACACAATGTGCTATCTACTATCGTGAAGGTACGATCTTAATAATTTAAAGATCTGTTAGAGGATTCATTTTCAAGTGTAAAATTAATCTTCTCATGGAGCTCGTTAAATGTTAGGAAAATTTTGTCTATGTCCTTTTGGTTACCGTCAATAATAAGTACATCGTCTACGTATCTTGCGTGAAAGGTTATATTATCCATGATGTCTACGTTACTGGCGAAAAAAACCACATTCTACGCCTATTCAGGTTGTTTTAGTTTTATTTCTAGACCGTGATTTCGTAGACATATTATAGAATCAGGTTTATCTTCTGAAGAGGGTTCAATTCCATGGGCTGAAACCTTGGTAAAGGTTGGCTTCATTACCGCAATCGAGGCTGATAGTTTCATATATACTTCTTACACTGCGTTACTTTATAAATTCATGGGTCTTAATCTTTTATATGAAGAGCATATGAAGGCATTTGAATGCAAGGCATAATTCGAACTTTGTGTTGTAGGTAATCCGTTTTCAAAACTAGACAGGGAGCTTACAACGTCTGTAGCTCCACATTCCAGGATACGACAAGTATGATGGTCTAGGAGAACTAGGCGGTGGCTAGGCCGCGCCGCGCTCTCGCAATGGCAGCTCTAGGGGCGGAGCGAACAGAGCGTCAGCGCCGGCAGCGTTTATTTTTATGGCGACTGCCATAGCTCGCTCTCACACACACACATTCACAGCCGCTAGCCACCAGGCGGTTACGCTACCGCCAGCGCAGCGTCCGCTTTCGGTCGTTTCCTGCAAAAGCGCGCAGTTTATTTGGCGCACTCACTCACTGATACCGCCTGACGCGAAATACAGTACCGTAGGACGACACTTATCTTTTTTAAAAATCAAATTTATTGGCTCTTTTCATGGTTCTCTCCATCTCCACGTCTTGTACTAATCTTTTGATAGAGTATGACCACCAAGAAATTTTTGTTTGTTTACGTTTATAAAATATGTTATGCATGGACCATAGAGTTCACAAATGTTATTAAGTACTTATAAGACTTTTTTGGATGATATAGGAAGGCGCAGCTTTCACATTTCTCTTGCGGCCTGCAAAGAGGTGCCTTGCTGTTTCGCATCGTCTTTTTTCGTTTAGTTTTCGCCATAACATCTATCTTACTAGCTCCTAAAGACCCATGAATACATTTAGGTATATTTAAATTAATACCTTTTAGACTTATTTATTTAACAACCCAAATATATCCCTCTGTATTTATTTGTTGGAATTATCAGCTCTGTTTGCGGCTGCTCGTGAAAGAAATGCAAAACTGCTGACGTGGAACCTGTCAGCCATTGGCATGATCCAAATACTGATTAGAAAATTATCAGAACTTTTATAACGGACTAATATACCCGCAGTGTCTCAGAAACGAAGTCCGATACTCAGTTAACAACACAGCAAAATACGATTAACCGATTGCATTATGCACTCGACTTTTCAAAAATGGCCCACGTCTGTGTGTGTTGTCCTTAGCGTAAGTTACTTTAAGTTGGGTTAAGTAGTGAAGAAGCATAAGCGTAGGGACCGATGATGGTTCAAATGGCTCTGAGCACTATGCGACTTCACTTTTGAGGTCATCAGTCGCCTAGAACTTAGAACTTATTAAACCTAACTAACCTAAGAACATCATACACATCGATGCCCGAGGCAGGATTTGAACCTGCGACCATAGCAGTCGCTCGGCTCCAGACTGTAGCGCCTAGAACCGCACGACCAGGGGACCGATGACCTCCGCAGTTTGGTCCCATAAGACCTTACCCCATTTTATTTCTCGCCAACGCCAGGCTGCAGTAATAGAAAATCATAAAAGGAATCAACAAGCACTGCTCGGCTAATTTGAGTTGAATTCCTGCTTGGAAGTGGTAGGTTGAAAATGGAATGGCTCTGAGCACTATGGGACTTAACATCTGAGGTCATCAATCCCCTAGAACTTAGAACTACTAAAACCTAACTAACCTAAGGACATCACACACATCCATGCCCGAGGCAGGATTCGAACCTGCGACCGTAGCGGTCGCGCGGCTCCAGACTGCAGCGCCTAGAACCGCTCGGCCACTTCGGCGGCGAAGTGGTAGGTGATTATGACTGTATTCTTTACAGTCTGTATCTTCCTTCCATCTTGTGAAGCAGGCATGGTAACGGTTACAACTCACCATTTCCACGTATGTATCGTACGTTCAACATCTTCGTTATGTTTCCCCAATTTCTAAATTTTGCCTGCAACTGCAACTAAGGCGTCTGACCGGAAGTGACGGGGTGGGTTCTCTTGAAGGTGTGCTGAGTGTGACGTCGTAATGTTGCTGCTAGAGGCGGCGTTTTGTAGACAGGTAACTGAGAAATCCACTACAGATAAATGCGCAGTAAACATGTAGTGATACTGATACGAATAGTTTGATCTGTCACCACAAAGCTGAACGTGAGACACTGATGATATGTTAGCTATTTATAGACATAAGTTTTTCAACTGTCAATGAGGTGAGCGAAGGAGATGACAGAGAAACACCGTTACGCACATTAGGCAATACATCGATCTTGGTCGCGTCTTGGAGCAAACGTTACACAGGGTGTGGCAGAAAGAATGCCTCATTTCAGCTGGCTACTGTGACTGCTGGTGCGCGCAGGTAGTGGGTGACATGCTAGCAGTATTGCAGGGGAGTGGGAAGTTCAGTTACGATGGAGAAACGGAGTGTGCAGAACCGCGTCAGTGTGGTAGAGCTTTATCTTGAAACTAAATCTACAGTAGCGACCCAACGAGGTTTCCGAAGATTAAACCATCGCAGACACGTCCTGAATAGCCATACCATACGGCATTGGATAGCTAAGACCGAAAGAATGGGTCGGTGCTTCATAGCAAGTCTCCTGGATGGCCCCGGAATTTCAGGACGCGGGAAACATCGACCTTGAACGGACATCAGTTCACCCGTTCTGAGGCTCCAGATTACTTCCTCTGGAAGGATCTGAAGTACAGAGTGCCCGAAAATCCCCCTGCAAACTTCTTGCCGTTGGAGGCTAGTATCTGCAGAGAAGTCGCCGGTATTTCTATTGCTTTATAGGAAAACACGTCGCCTAGCAACTTATAGCTCGTCTACATCTCTGCTCCCACAAAGGCGCTGCTCATTTGAGTGATGGCATCTATAATAACTGTGTTCTGCATCCCGCATGGAACACCAAAGACCTAGTAGCACGTCTGCATTTGTAAATCATGTAGATCTGTGATGATAAAGTTTTTTCTGGATCAGTATGTACAATGGCTGCTTATTGGTACAGGAAGTGAGGACCAGGCCGTGAAATTCAAACTCATCGAAGGAGGACAGCCACAAGCCTTATACAACATCGACATTATTAGGAAACTTACCATATAAAAATTCTTATGTACGGCTACTGGCCATTAAAATTGCTACACCGCGCAGATGACGTGCTAGAGGTGCGAAATTTAACCGACAGGAGAGGGATGCTGTAATATTCACAGAAGGTTGGCGCCGGTTGCGACACCTACAACGTGCTGACATGAGCTACGTTTCCATCCGATTTCTCATACACAAACAGCAGTTGACCGGCGTTGCCTGCTGAAACGTTGTTGTGATGCCTCGTGTAAGGAGGAGAAATGCATACCATCACGTTCCCGACTTTGATAAAGGTCGGATTGTAGCCTATCACGATTGCGGTTTATCGTATCGCGACAATGCTGCTCGCGTTGGTCGAAATCCAATGACTGTTAGCAAAATAAGGAATCGGTGTGTTCAGGAGGCTAATACGGAACGCCGTGCTGGATCCCAACGGCCTCGTATCACTAGCAGTCGAGATGACAGGAATCTTGTCCGCATGGCTGTAACGGATCGTGCAGCCACGTCTCGATCCCTGAGCCAACAGATGGGAACGTTTGCAAGACAACAACCATCTGCAGGAACAGTTCGACGACGTGTGCAGCACCATGGACTATCAGCTTGGAGACCGTGGCTGCGGCTACCCTTGACGCTGCATCACAGACAGGAGCGCCTGCGATGGTGTACTCAACGACGAACCTGGGTGCACGAATGACAAAACGTCATTTTTTCGGATGGATCCAGGTTCTGTTTACAGCATCATGATGGTCGCATCCGTGTTTGGCGACATCGCGGTGAACTCACATTGGAAGCGTGTGTTCGTCATCACCATACTGGCGTATCACCCGGCGTGATGGTATGGGGTGCCATTGGTTACACGTCTCGATCACCTGTTGTTCGCACTGACGGCACCTTGAACAGTGGACGTTACATTTAAGATGTGTTGCGACCCATGGATCTACCCTTCATTCGATCCCTGCGAAACCCTACATTTCAGCAGGATAATGCACGACCGCATGTTGCAGGTCCTTTACGGGCCTTTCTGGATACAGAAAATGTTCTACTGCTGCCCTGGTCAGCACATTCTCCAGATCTCTCACCAATTGAAAACATCTGGTCAATGGTGTCCGAGCAACTGGCTCGTCACAATACGCCAGTCACTACTCTTGATGAACTGTGGTATCGTGTTGAAGCTGCATGGGCAGCTGTACCTGTACACGCCATCCAAGCTCTGTTCGACTCAATGCCCAGGCGTATCAAGGCCGTTATTACGGCCGGAGGTGGTTGTTCTGGATACTGATTTCTCAGGATCTATGCACCCAAATTTCGTGAAAATGTAATCACATGTCAGTTCTAGTATAATATATTTGTCCAATGAATACTAGTTTATCATCTGCATTTCTTCTTGGTGTAGCAATTTTAATGGACAGTAGAGAAGTTCCTGTGGGACGTTCGTATCTACAGGACCAGTTCGGTTGCCAGTGCGGTAGGTTCTCTCAAACCAACCGTCGAATACATGTCAACGGTTCTCAGTTGAAACAATAGATCACTTGTAGATGGGCAGCGTTAGAGGGCAGACGCGTCGTGCGGTCGTATCTGTGAAGGTTGGGCCTCTGCTTCCGATGGCGGGTCTACGCGCCGTTGAGACCACTGCAGCCGCAACAAGGCACATTTCAGCATGAAGGTACGCGCTCTGTGCGTAGGAAAACCCTAGCAGAATTGTTCCTCCGATTTCCCACACTCTGAACTCAATTCTGTACGTTCTTCTTACCATTGTCTGGGCAGTCAAGGTCGTTAAGAACAAACCGTTTCTACGGGGATTCCTGCGTTTATAAATTCTTTTGCATGGCCAGCCCGAATAACTGTGAGCAGCCATCGCAGCCGTCTAGCAACACCGGAGTCGATACAAGGTTACGCTGTTATTGTCCGACTCATCAAGTACGATCGAACGATTCTCTTTCATCCACAGCATTTATATTTCGACTAATTTTCACCGTTACTCTTTCGGAGGATTCGTTGAGATACGTTAATCCGGGAGTCATACTTTACTTAATTATTTCAGCTAGTCATACACGCGCAGTCGATGACAAGCGTAAGTAACTGATCTCTGCCAGAAGCCGACGGGTTGTACTACCACAAACACGGCAGGGCTTCGCTAGTTATCTGAGCTTCGGCGTGGGATTATAATCATAGGCAAACGCATATATCATAGCATATCGCAGAGTACGCAAGCCGGCCGTTGTGGCCGTGCGGTTCTAGGCGCTTCAGTCTGGAATCGCGCAACCGCTACGGTCGCAGGTTCGAATTATGCCTCGGGCATGGATGTGTTTGATGTCCTTAGGTTAGTTAGGTTTAATTACTTCTAAGTTCTAGTGGACTGATGACCTCAGATGTTAACTGCCATAGTGCTCAGAGCCATTTGAACCATTTTAGATTACAAAAAAAAAAAAAAAAAATGGTTCAAATGGCTCTGAGTACTACGGGACTTAACATCTGTGGTCATCAGTCTCCTAGGACTTAGAACTATTTAAACCTAACTAACTTAAGGACATCACACACGTCCATGCCCGAGGCAGGATTCGAACCTGCGACCGTAGCAGTCACGCGGTTTTAGATTACACAAGAATTCTTATATCCGAGATCAACAGTGTTTACGGTGTATGTGCAATATCGCCGGGATCTTCTCACGAAGACCGACAGCCACACAGGACGACCACAATATTTGCATAGCAGACGTACCTCGCCTCCGCCGATCAGCGGTCTACTTTGAGCCAGAAAGCCCTCAGTTTGAATATGGCTTATCAGTAGCATATTTGTGCCGTTACTATGTGGATACAGATGCACAGTACAGGCGTAATAGCCAACGAACAACATTACATCCACTGGCTTCTTACATCTTTTCGCGTATTTGTTCCCCACTATTCCTGAATGGATTGGCAGGTAATTCAGTATCAGATACGTTGCTGTCAGTTCAGGTTACAGGCAATGCATAAAATCTTTAACGACCTTTTCATTCATTTAAAACCTTCCTAGACTTCATCTGAACCCTAAGGAATTCCATTAAAGTTGGACAATAATTCGGTCTTTGAATGAAAGAACCAAAATATTGTATTTTATTTATTTATTTATTTATTCGTGTCTAACGCGTTGCACACAAAATGGACAAAAAACAAACTAAATATATAAAATTAATACATACAGAAGCAACATAGACTATGAGGCAATTAGAACTGTATGATAACTGTTATACATAAAACGGATTAAAAACTTCAAATACAATGACACCAAAAATTAGTGATCTCGTCGATATTATCCCTGGCCCACAATAGGTCCTCCAGTGTGTAGGAAACTGGGCACTGAGAACAGTTGCACAAGTGCTTGGTGGTTTGTTCGACTCCACACTCGCATAACGTTGATAAGGCCCCAAGATAGTTCCATTTGGCCACAGTATCTTTTGTTCTTCCCACCCTCCTCTTAGGGACTTCCACGTCTTCCATTGCAGATTTCCGCCTGGGAGAGGGCCTCCGAAGGTGATGCCCATGATGCGATATCAGCGTTTCTGCTTGTCTACGGGTTTTGTCGTGCCACTGATGGTGAAAGCTCTACCTGGATTTCAGCCTGCTTACGGAAGCTGGCGTCCATGCAACGGGTGAGCAGCGTTTAGTTTCACTTTGCGTCTCTTCGTGTTCGTGGCAACTTCCTGTCTTATATCTGGTGGGGCAATCCCCACCAGGTTGTTGAGTTTGTAGGTAGGCGTTACTCTGCAGCATCTTGAAATTATTCTACATGTCTAGTTGAGGGCAACATCCACATGCCTGGCATGACCACACATGAACAGAACTGTACCAGTCCGCAGCTCATGGTCTCGCGGTCGCGTTCTTGCTTCCCGAGCACGGTATCACGGGTTCGATTTCCGGCGGTGTCAGGGATTTTCACCCGCCTCGAGATGACTGGGTGTTTGTGTTGTCCTCATCATTTCATTTCATCATCATCATTTCGTCACCATTCATGAAAGTGGTGAGACTGGGCTGAGAAAAGGTTGGGAATTTGTACGAGCGCTGATAACCGCGCAGTTGAGCGCCCTACAAACCAAACATCGTCATCAGCATCATCAAAACTGTACCAAACGGGCAGGCGTATACAGCGGCAGAGTAAAAATAAACCAAGTGCCGAGTTTTGGGTACTGTCGGCTGGGCGCCCCATCCGCTACTTGTGAGCTTTCTGATGCTGCTATTACGGGCATATACTTTTTGTTGCACGTTTAGGCAGTGCTTCCTAACGTCAGCGCACGGTCCACCGTGATCACCAGATATTTTGGTTTATGGCAGTGCTCCAGTTCCATGCCATCCCATACAACTTTCAATTTTCTGTTGGCCTCTGTGTTTCGTAGATGAAAAGCGCATACTCGAATTTTAGCCGGACTGATAAGTTACTGCTTCCTATTGTTTCTTGAATAATAAGAAACACCATTACACTCTATACAACTTTTTATGTTCACGTCTTTGTATCAGGTAGAATAGTGGGAACCATAAACTATATAAGTGAGTTACGACAGTGAACATGTGTGCCTGGCCCTGACTCAAACCTACATTTTCTGCTTTACGCTGGGCCGTCGCCAGAACTGCCTTGGCTATCCGAGCGCTGATCACGACCAGACCCACACTTCCATATGTCGTCGTACCTCCGTCACAACCTGTACTCATACACGCATTAACTAAACCCCGTACTGAAGCGGACTTTTAATCGAAATTCACTGCTCGGTGGCGGCGGATAAATATGATACTGCAGTGCCTCTGTTGTTAAGAAGAACTATGGAATGTTTCTTCGAAGTTTGCATGAAGGTAGCATATACGAACATCTCTTAAAAGCGCTATTATAAATTTCTATTCGTTTCAAATTACAGAAAAATGGCGGTAAATAACTGCACAACAGAATAAATATATAATAGGAATGTTCTCAATGTTCACAATACTTAAATTGACTCGTTCTGATTGTTGTTTAGCTTGCTGCCCTTTGTGCTGAAGTAATTATACTCTGAACAGGGTAGGTGACATATTCAGCATTACGTCTGTAGTATGTTTCAGATTGTAGCTACTGTTATTAAAATACGAACGGTCGATAGTATTTATATTGTGCTGTACTGGTATCCTCAACAGAAGTGAGGAAGCTTTACAGGACTTGTCGAATAGAATGGACAGTCTTAATGAGTTCAGAATATGGATTGAGAGTAAACCGGAGAAAGATGAAAGTAATGAGGATTTGTAGAAATGATATTAGATGAAATAAACATCAAAATTTGGGACCACAAAGTACACGAAGCTGAGAAATTCCCGTATCTCGGAAAGAATGTACGGAGGACCAAGAAGCGACGCATAAAAAGCAGACTAGCATCGACGTATTTCAGACGTGGTGCTATAGAAGAATGTTGGAAATTAGGTGCACTGGTAAGGCAAGAAACGAGGACGTTCTCCACAGAATCTCGGGGAAAGGAATATATGGGAAACGGGAGCAAGAAGAAGGGACAGGATGATAGGGTATCTGTTAAGATGTCAGGGAATAACTTCCACGATACTGAGGGGAGCTAGCTGTAGAAGGTAAAAACTACAGGAGTAGACAGAGACAAAAATATAACCAACAAATAATTGAGGATGTAGCTTTCAAGTGCTATTCTGAGATGAAGAGGTCGGCACATCCGAAGGATTTGTTGTGGATCGCAACAAACCAGTGAGATTAAATAAAACAACTAGTTTACTGGTCCGCAGGTCGTGGCCGTGCGGTAGCGTTCTCGCTTCCCGCGCCCGGGTTCCCGGGTTCGATTCCCGGCGGGGTCAGGGATTTTCTCTGCCTCGTGATGACTGGGTGTTGTGTGCTGTCCTTAGGTTAGTTGGGTTTAAGTAGTTCTAAGTTCTAGGGGACTGATGACCATAGATGGTAAGTCCCATAGTGCTCAGAGCCAACTAGTTTACTGTTACCTGTCAATGTTTATTTAATTCCACTACGCGTTTCGAACGTTTAAACATGGATCATCAGGTGGATTTACATTTGTTAGTATGACGTGTGTGTGTGTGTGTGTGTGTGTGTGTGTGTGTGTGTGTGTGTGTGTGTGACGATTTTTTGGAGAAAGTTGTGGCACTGTCTACTGGAGAAGCAAAACACTATTCCAGAACATGGTTTTAGGTTTCTTTTGACAAAAAACTAAACGTATATCTAACGGTAAAAATAATATAAGAGTACCTCCAATGGTCACAGGTTCCTTTCAGTGTCGTAACACATCATCATATGTATACTCTCATATTTTGTAAACAAATATGGCGTCTGGGAATTGTTTGGTGCAAGGATCATGCAGCAAAAGAGAAATGTTATCTCAAAGACAAGGATCATGCAGCAAAAGAGAAATGTTATCTCAAAGAACAAAGAATATGCATCGTTCCAACATTATTACAGAATAAATTTTAAAGGATTTTGGAGATTTTTTGAGATGTCGAATACATGCGTTGGAATAAATATTTCAAACGGTATATAAATCCGATTTTGACAAGTTAATGCAATCAGGTGACATGTTACAAACCTTAAGTACAATACTCATATTGGCTACAATGGTAAAATTATACACAAATAACATTTTTGCTTGGGATTCACAGATACATATGAAAGGCTGGAAGCAGAGGGAGAGGCAGACAAAGAGTAAGTGAGACAGAGAGAGGGTGGAAAGAGTGATTGAATGGCAGACACTCAATAGTGGCAAAGCAATCACATCATAAAAAGCAAAAAAGAAATCATCATCTTCCATACAATTCCCTTTCTAGGTAACGTTTCATATCAGATTGCCAATGTCTTCTAACATTGGACAGAAGTTACCCCATAGCATCAGCACACGAAACCCACTTGATCATACAGTTGTGTACAAAATTGAATGGTTGGACTGTGACTGCTTCTACATATGCCAGAGAGGCAGATCATTTCAGATTAGATTAAAAGAACACACGGCAGCATTAAAAACAGAAAAAGAAATACCACATTTCAGCAATAGCCACCCAGCTTCATGAAACAAAACATCATGTTAACAACACAAGTATCAAAACCCTACACACCCACTCCAAAGGCAAAAGGTAGACATCCTTGAAAAATACACACACACACACACACACACACACACACACACACACACACACACACACTTAATATTTACCATAAACATTTGGTTATGTTACCATGACATCCCCCAAATGCAGAAGGGGTTGACCTCATTTACACATATATCATCATTCCAACAGCTTGTATCCCCTGTCAGCTTGAAACTGTATGTACATCAACTACTGGCACAAATTGTACATCCATCTGAATATTTTGAAGCATTAACCAACGTGTTGCTCCGACCTTCAGGCAATTATTACACGTAACAAATATAACCTTGAAAACCCCCTACTCTGTGAAGTTTGCTCTCATCCAATCACTCCTTCCACCCTCTCTCTGTTCCACTTTTTCCTCCTCTTCCTCTCCCTCTGCTTCGAGCCTTTCATGTCTGTCTGTGAAATCCAAGTTAAAATTATTTGTGTATAATTTTACCATTGTAGCCAATATGATTATTACACTTAAAATTTGTAACATGTCACCTCATTGTATTAACTTCTCAAAATCGGAATTATACCACCACAAATATTTATTCCAACGGATGTATTGGACACCTC
Source organism: Schistocerca piceifrons (assembly GCF_021461385.2). NCBI lineage: Eukaryota > Metazoa > Arthropoda > Insecta > Orthoptera > Acrididae > Schistocerca > Schistocerca piceifrons. The sequence continues at coordinate 452,076,435 of NC_060138.1, read as the reverse complement.
TAAACAAAGACCTCCAAAATCCTTTAAAATTTATTCTGTAATAATGTTGTAACGATCCATATTCTTCGTTCTTTGGGATAACGTTTCTCTTCTGCTATATGATCCTTGTATCAAATTGTTTCCAAACCCCATACTTGTTTACAAAATACGACAGTATACATATGATGTGTTACGACAGTGAAAGGAACTTGTGACCATTGGAGGTACTCTATTTTACTTATTTTATTTTTACCGTTAGATATACGTTTAGTATTAGCCAAAAGAAACCCAAAACCATGTTCTGAAATAGTATTTCGTTTCTCCACTAGACAGTGCCACCAGTTCCTCCAAAAAATCGTAACACAACACACAAGCACAAGCACAAGCGCAAGCGCGCGCGCACGCGCGCGCGCGCGCGTACGCACGCACGCACACGCACACGCACACGCACACGCACACGCACACTAACAAATGTAAATCCACCTGATGGTGGAGGTTTAAACGTTTGAAACGCATCGTGAAGATAAATAAACAGTGACTGGTAACAGTAAAGTAGTTGTTTCATGTAATGTCAATAACAGTCACGGTAAAGGCTAACCTATAATGTTCACATTCAAAACTAATCAGATGTTAGCAAGAGCCATGGCGTTGCCTTTAAGTTGCTTAGTTCCTTAAGTAGTTGCTTACAACGACTTAAGGGAAAATTGTGCAAGTGGAGTATTATATGTCTAAGTGAGTAATTAGTCCAGAATACACGAAGTAAACAAACCACTACATTCTAAGTATTAGAAGCAGAGTTTCGCAGAATTATACTCGGTCGCGGAGCTTGCCGCCGGGGACAATTATGGGAGTGATGGAGTGAGCAGGGCGCCTGCAGGCGAAGTGTACGACGAGTGCTGCTCGGCCGTATTTCTCCGGCGCCAGCCGCCTCCGTCGCGCCCGCCGGAACTGGGTCGCAACGCGCCGCGCCTCTCTGGTATCGGGCAGATCTGCAAAGTGGAGGGCGGGCAGCACGTGCCGTGTGTCGCCTGCAGGACTTGCCGCCTACACTGTGTTCATCATAAGAATAAACCTGATACACACATTACACCGTGTATTCTTCCACGTGAATTTGGATCTCATTGGATTTCGTTTCAGGTGGCTGGTAGGTTGATTCGGGGGAAGGGACCAAACAGCGAGGTCATCGGTCCCATCGGATTAGGGAAGGATGGGGAACGAAGCCTGCCGTGCCCTTTCAGAGGAACCCTCCTGGCACTTCCCTGAAGCGGTTTAGGGAAATTATAGAAGCGGAAGCCGAGCGGTGCCGGTACAGTCATATAAGATACTGAGAATACGTTTTATTGTGTGTTACACGCACGTAGAGTGCGCGATAATTTGGGACAACAGCTTTACCAGCGCATTATAAAAAATGGTTCAACCAACCTAAGGACATCACACACATCCATGCCCGAGGCAGGATTCGAACCTGTGACCGTAACGGTCGTGCGGTTCCAGACAGACGCGCCTAGAACCGCTCGGCCACCAGCGGCCGGCCCGGCACATTATATTTGGACGGCATTGATCAGCCAGCTTGTCCAACTAACCTGCAATGATGTGAGCAGTTAGCCGGCTGGAGTGGCCGAGCGGTTCTAGGCGCTACAGTCTGGGACCGCGCGACCGCGACGGTCGCAGGTTCGAGTCCTGCCTCGGGCATGGATGTGTGTGATGTCCTTAGGCTATTTAGGTTTAAGTAGTTGTAAGTTCTAGGGGACTGATGACCTCAGAAGTTAAGTCCCATAGTGCTCAGAGCCATTTGGACCATTTTGTGAGCAGTTGCAATTCAGACCTAAAATGAGGCGAGCAGAGAAACAATATAGCTTCGACTGCCATTTAATTTTGAAAGAGAATGAAATAATATTCGGCAAAACTCCAACACTACCGCACGCTTCTTAGATGACCAGACGGAAAGCGTAAAATGCTCTCGTTCTAATGTAACATAGTACTTTAATTACAAACAAGAGTGACGATAATTCCTGACTGTAACATAGGGTAATTCTTTCGGAGCGAGCCATGTGTGGTGCAAAGGCATACTGCAGGATTTCACCGCATTGTTTAATCCCGAAGCCTCAGTTCTGGAACTGTGATCACCTACGCTGGTAACGAGTTGATCAATAACAGAATCCACGAAGCCAAACAGACGCCGCATTTTCTCGTCTTCTTTCATGACGTGCCGTTCTATATTACATTACATTTATCGTTTTCCACGGATCCCTTGGAGAGGAGTCTCTGGGATGTGGAAAGATTCAAAGTTTTTTTTTTTTTTTTTTTTTTTTGTATGCCGCCAGCGTTCGGCAGTGACATGTGAGAAGCTGCGCACGTATGGCGGCTTAACAGTCTCGTTATTACTCGCGACAAATCTCTTAACTTGGCTCCAGATTAGTTCTGTTGAGTTCATATTGTAATGGTACCGTGGAAAATCTAAAAATGCATTTGTATGGTGTGCTCGATGCTGTGACAATGATATTTTTCATGTTTCTATGACACTTATCACACTGCTTCGTGTGAGGCTACATCTATGGTATAAAACAATGGACAGTCCAAATAAAGAGTAATTGGTTTTCTATTTGTGTCCTAAAGAACTCAGTTCTTATGTTTCCTTAATTTAAGCAACCCTTATTAAAAATATTTTATAAAACATCGATATTAAGAATTTATATTTGAAATGATATCAGGAATTTCCTCTGCAATCGTAATTAGAATTAAGAAGACGTAAATTATTCATAAAAAATGATGAATTTTACAATTACGAGATGTAGGTATTTAAAACTGAACGAATAAAAGGATAAACCAAAGCGAGACTTGAACCAGCAATCCGTGACATTCACCACGTTTTCCATCTCCCACGCTCTGATTCCACTATACATCCACTGTGTAGTTGTAGCTAGTCGTATTAAATATAGTCTCTCGGAAAACTTCCAAGCCGAGTTTTTCTGTAACTTTATGAAAAAACAGCAAGAAAAACCTATTTCTCGGCAGTTTTTAACCGTGTTCCACATCCGTGTTTCACTATGGAGCAGAAAGCAGTCTCATCAATTTTTGTACGGCGTGTTAGCAGCGCGACAATCGGAGCACAACTGTACAGAGACTGTGACTGTACACTATTTTTTACATAAAAATTACATAGCTAAAGCGTGATTGAGAAAAACGTTGATGGCCGTTAACGCATTAGAATATTTTAATATTCCATTTAACGTAACTTAGTAATAAGGTATCTAATACGTAAATAGGGCCTACTTCCATGGGCGTAACACCATCAGTGTACGTGTGCTACGGCTTCTGAATAATCATCGCGTTTGTATTAGTTTACACCAGGTTTATTCTTACGATGAACAGAGTATAGTCTCCATATCGCATTGGGCACGCGCGAGTCCTCTGTCACTTACACACGCGAGAAGTGTTTTAACAAGTTTGCAAAGAACGATATTTCAGTCGCAATGGAGACGCCATTGATTGCTTGTTTCGAAATTATTTATTTGCTGGCGCGATCACAACAATTTCAGTAAGACATTACCGGTTTCGGCGGTCACAGACGATTTCCAGATCGTATGGCAGATACCAACCACTGAGGAAACTACACTGTCAAGGACACTGACTTTGACAATGTGGTTCCCTCAGTGGCTGGAGTGAAGCACTGTACCTTTCTTCTGAAAGCGGCCAATAACTGCCGAAACCTCTAATTTCGTATAATAACTTTCAGTGTAACAGTATTTTCCATTACCGAATTATTCATCGCTGTTTGTGATCGACACCTTGTGAACAATAGATGCAGATGAGCAAGGAGACTGTGTTCCTACTTTTCCGTAAGGCGTTAGACACTGTACAGTATCGACAAATAGCAAGCAGTACCTTTGCAGATACGTAGTTGGCTCGTGGGATACAACTGTTTGACGAATTTTACACATAAACAGTAGTAGCATGTGTGTCCGGAAAAAGGTTCCCCTATTTACAGAGCATGTAGTACGCAAGAAAGGAAGAAAAAAATTCCTCTGGACATTCATCGTAAACCTCATATCGTCGGAGTTATGGTTTACAACCAGTTTTGTCAATGATCGTCATGTCTCTGTGCTGCTCTTCACAATATATGCTCGATGTGTCCACCAACCATTGCAATGCTGCCTTCCACCCTACGTCTTACGCATTCACGCATTCGTTGGAACACCCCTGGTTGTTGCCAGATTGCGTCACAGGCTTGAACGCATGTTCTCGTAGTATATCCACGTCATCTATGGAGACTGCGTTCAACAAGGCCTGTGCATCTCCTCAAAGACAGCAACCGACAGAGTTAAGGTCAGGAGAACGGGTAGACCAAGTTATCACTCCTGAAAGACTTTTGCTAGAGTCGCCTCATCCGAAGTTGAAAATGGACCAGTGTTCCACGATGCATGTACCACATTCGCGGTCTTGGGGTGATGACACATTCTCTAGCAACGCAGGTAATTGGTTCCGAACGAAGTGATGATAGCTAGCAGCGTTCTGTGTGTTGTGTAAGAAGTAGGGGGCTAGCACTCTGTCCCCACGGACGCCTGCCCAATCGTTGATACTAAATATGTGCTGGTGCCGTCTCTCTTCAAGTGCATGCGCGTTGGCATCATCCCATGTGTGTGTATTATGGTAATTTACGGTACCGTCTCTCGCGAAGCCTGTGTCATCAGTAAAAAAACACAGTGGCTATGGACTGTAGACCATAAGCAAACGCCTGGAGAAGCCACTGGCGGAATTGCAATCTGGCCGGCTGACTGTGTGGCAGCAGAACTTGGACTCGCTGCACATGATAGGGATAGATCAACTGTTCATGAAAGACTGTGCAGACAACAGACTTAGCAACACCTTCCACTGCAGCTACTCTTCTGACACTTGTTCCAACGTTGTCTTCCACATGTTCTAATACCCTTCGCTCCATATCATGTGTGTGAGTTGTTCGAGGTGTGCCGATCCCACGTTCGTGGTGCAAAGGATCTCGTTTCGCCAGCCGGTGTGGCCGTGCGGTTCTAGGCGCTTCAGTCTGGAACCATGTGACCGCTACGGTCGCAGGTTCGAATCCTGCTTCGGGCATGGTTGTGTGTGATGTCCTTAGGTTAGTTAGGTTTAAGTAGTTCTTAGTTCTAGGGGACTGATGACCACAGATGTTTAGTCCCATAGTGCTCAGAGCCATTTGAACCATTTGATCTCGTTTCCTAATGTCGCTGGAGTAGGGTAATAATCTTTACAGGTGGTGTACGGCGTCGTGGATATTTGGCATCTCCTATGTTGAACAGTAGGCCTCCATTGGAAACTGTACGTCCAGTGAAAGCCACAGAAACAAATTACAGTAATGTATTGCCGTGTCACAACAAACAATTCCCAAGTGAACACTACAGGCACGCCAGATGAAAATAACATAGCTGACCGATGCACTACGTAGTATAGTATGCTGTAGAATACTGTACGTGCTCTTGTGTTGGATGCATGCTTGATACCAATGAAAACACGCCGCGCTGCATGACCATCTGGCACGAGACAAATGACGAGACAGTGTACGTTTTAAAGAGCTCAGTGTGCAAGATATGCTCCTCGAAAACACGCAGGCAATAACTCTGAAGATATGAGGTTTACAAGCGAAGTTTGTAAGAACACTTTCTCTTAGTTTGATGCATGATACATCCTCTGTAAATATTGGCACTCTTGTTCTGGACACCCTGTTTAGCAACTTCTAATGTTTTCAGTACATATAAATGACTGTCACATATGTTCAGCAACAGTACAGTGTGATTTTACTAAACGGGGACAAACTGCAGGACCAATACAGAGGAAAACGTCATCTGGAAATTAGTTCCAAAGGAAGTACACCCATGTGAAGGTGAAGATAAAAATTATCTGGCAGTGATGGTTTCAGTGATTAAATGCACACAAGGCAGAACACCAGACAGGTGGGAATGTCCTGCCAGTACTAGGGCTTAAGCTCCACACTCGAGACGGCAGTAATGTTATTCCTAATGGCGGCATCCTCATACATTGATACTAGGGGGCATCATCTTCTCTGCTGTTACCGATTCACACTGGTGTTGACGTGTGTCGTACAGCGTGGCGCTGGGTGAGGATGGCCCAGTATGCCACCCAGGAACGGACGACATTGTCTTGACCCGCAGCAGGCAACTGGCAATGGGTGGGCGGCAACACTACAGTACCGGGAAAAGTATCCCCGTCCAGAGCAGCTGCACCATAAACTGTTTGCGATATCGTTTCGTTGTTTGCGTTGGACATGCTCGTTTAACTGAATGGGTAACCATGAAAGGCGGGTACGCCGCATATGTACACAGAATTTGGAGGGACAGGCGTTGAACACTACAGAGTGTGACTCCAGTATCAGTACCAGGCAGATGGCCCATCAGGATGGAACATTTTCGACGATAATCGTCACTATCCTACCACTTACAATACGTGCAGGCCTTGTTATCTACGGACTTGCCTCCATGGTGATGGTTTTGTCACTGTTCCATCGCCCAGGTTACCACAGTGCTGGAATTTCTGTTATCCATCATATTCATAGATGAGGCTGCCTATACGAGCGGCGGTGTCGTCAAGCTTCCGAGGGCCAAGGAGAATCCCTGTGGTATGGTGGCAGCGACCTTTCAACGCCGGTTCTGTCTCAGTGTTTGGGCGCGGTTTATGGGAACAGCTTCATGAGAAGAGTCATCCTTCTACAACGCTTCACGGGCGAGGTGTATCTGCGACTGAAGTAGGTGACCCTGCCTCCCCCCCCCCCCCCCCCCTCTGCTGGAAGACATGATGGTGCTCGACCCTGGCCGACAGAACGGACATGGTGGCCCATTCCCACGACGACCTACCCGGTCGTTGGACCTCAACCTTTTAGATGCCTACCTGCGTAGGCACTGGGAAAAAGTAGTGTGGACTTCAACCTTTTCGATATCTACCTGTGGAGGCACTTAAAAGAAGTCGTATATGTAGAGCCCATACAGGAAGTGCGAGTCTGCAACAGCGCCTCTATGCTGCATGCGATGCCATTTGGCATATCTGAACATGTGCGTCAGTCGCTGCGGCGTCGTGTATGCATGCTTGGATGCTTGGAGTATCAAGGGGCCACTTCGAACACCTAGTCTGCATTGCATTGTTCTATAGAGGCAAGGTGAATTAATAATTACTCTGCAGCACAGACACTACATATTTCCAGCCCAATGTCCATATGTCGTTATCGTCTCAGGGATGGATCCCTGCAGTTTCTCCCCTTTTAGTAACATCATCCCGTATAAGATTCTTCATTGACAACGCTGTTGTAACAAGGAAGCATCGTGTATGGACGATTGTAAGGAATTGTAGAACGGCTTGGATAAAAATTCCACCTGCTACAATGAAAGGCAGACTCTAAATGTGCATAGATGAGGTAAACCGTATACATTTTCAGCACGTCTGTTCATTTAAGTATTTAGGGGTAATTCAAAGAAGCTATATGAAATGGGAAGATGAAGTGAAATCAGTTTTTTTTTTTTTTTTTTTTTTTTTGAGGGGGGACACATCAGTCTTCAGATCTGATATGGCCCGCCTCGAAGAACTTCTCTCCAGTGCCAACTTTGCATCTCAGAGTAGCACTTGCAACCGACGTCCTCAATTATTTGCTGGATGTGTTCAAATCTGTGTATTCCTCTACAGTTTTTTTTACCCTCTATAGTTTCCTCTAGTACTATCGAAGTTACTATCTGATGTCGTAACAGATGTCCTATCGTCTTGTCCCTTCTTACTATCAGTATTTTCCATATACTCCTTTTTTCGCTTATTATGCGGAGGACTACCTCATTTCTTATCTTATCCGTCCACCCAATTTTCAGCATTCTTGTGTAGCATCATATCTCTGAAATGCTTCGATTACCTTGTGTCCCGGTTTTCTTTAAGTCCATGTCTCACCACCATACCAGATCAGTATTAGGGAAAACGAGTGGAAGATATTAATTTGTTGGAATAATTTTGGGAAAGTTCGGAGCATCTGTAAAGCAAATATTCTACAAGACGCTAGGGCGACCAGTTGTAATTCTGAAGCAGTTTTCCAGTGCTTGAATTTGTTCGATTTCGCCGTCGTGCCTACTCGATAAGGACTCCAAAGAGGAGCTGCTAGAATCTTAACAGGATCAGTGTAGCCCATACGAAAGTTTAACAGAAACACTCGGACAGCTTAAATGGGAATCCTTGGCGGAAAGACAACCCACTTCTCAGAAAACCGATCTGGTTAAATTTAGAGAACCTGTTTTAGAAGACGATCTTTTGCTGCGACCATACCTTATCTCGCACAGCGATCATGAGGAATCAGAGAAGACACCTTATGTTACATATAGACGCATATAAACGGCCGTTCTTCCGTCCCTCAATACTCGAATGAAATGTAAAACCGTTAGTATTGATACAATGTACCCTCCTCCATGCACTGTACAGTGGCTCGCGGAGGATTTATGTACAAGTAAATCTCCTGATTACATTGTCTCATACCAAGACAAGGTTTTAATTAGATGCATGAAAGGAGGGAATATATGCTCACCGGACAAAAAAATAAGTCACTCCAGCGCGCACTCACTGTCTCTGCGTGAGCACAAGGCAGAGGCGATCAGTGAGACATTTATGTTTGAAGCGAACGTTGTACACAAACATGAGCAAATGTAAGGGCGTAACAGACTGGCAATAAGGGCCAGTCGCGTCTGGCCGTGTCCCTGACCGTACTGTGACTGAGGTTGATGGATTTTTTTGTTGTTTCTCGGTAGACGGTTCGTCGTGTCTACAAGCAGTGATGAGACACAGGTGGACACGAAACACGTTGTCAGAACTGCGGCCGGAGAAAGATCCCGACAGAGGCAACGGAGACGCGTTTCACGGCTTGAGAATCAAAGTCGCTTCCAAACATAACAGGCAGTGAATTAATGCCTGTCCTAACCTGTCAGCAAGAGAACATTGCGACAGGAACTGAAGGCAATGTACATTTGGAGTCGATCCACTTGCATGACGTCATTGCTCACACAGGTACATAAAGACGATAACAGCAATGTTCATCGGGCTGGAAGAACTCATGACTGGTTTTCCGAACACTCCCGCAACGTATTAAATCTCGACTGGCCTGCAAAATCACCTGACAAGAATCCCATAGAAGATCTCTGGGACCTGTTGGAACAACGGGCAAAACGCCGACGTCAGCATACCCGCAAATTGTTTGACTTGCGAGATCAAATCCTCAGGGAGTGGCTTAACCTGGAAGCGGCGTACCTGCACAACCTTGTAGACTTACTTCCTAATCGAATCCAAGAGGATATGAAGTCCAGGGCCGCATTTACACGGTATAAATGATGCTTGTAAAGATTTTTTTAGGGGTAATTAATTTTTGTCCGGAGCGCTCTCACAAAACCTACGACTACGTGACAGGCGAAGGAAGAACAACGTACGAAGCAGACCAGCACAGGCGAAGAGGCAATTCCTCCAGCAAGACGTTTAGTGTTACATGGCAGTTCAAGATGAATATAGCGATTGAAAGCTAAAATAACTATTTGATGTACATCGATCATTCGCTAAGAATTAAGGAGAATTTAAAAGAAAGCTCATTTTTAAAGACATATTTGTATGTGTTCCGTATGACTCCACTTCGAAACAGTCCGCCCCCGGTAGCTGAGTGGTCAGCGCGATAGAATGTCAATCCAAAGGACCCGGGTTAGATTCCCGGCTGGGTCGGAGGTTTTCTCGGCTCAGGGACTGGGTGTTGCGTTGTCGTAATCATCATCATTTCATCCCCATCGACACGCAAGTCACCGAAGTGGCGTCAAATCGAAAGACTTGCATCCGGCGAACGGTCTACCCGACGGGAGGCCCCAGCCACACGACGTGTGTGTACTTAGAAACACGGACAAAATCTGAGCAATAATCCGTTTCACGACATACGTTCTGAAACACATATGGGCACCGACAACGGCGCATTAGAAATGCCAATTTTCAGCTCTGGAAGTTTTTTCTGCAAAGGGAGCACATACAGAAGGTCCTGCACAGAACGCCATAAAAACAAATCCACGGATATTAAGCTGTTAAGCATGCAGATCGAGATCGCTAAAAGCAGAACGCAGCGTTGTCATGTCCAGTACGACCAACACAAAGGACTGTAATATATCGAATTAAAAATATACGAACCTACATGTCGTGACGAAGGGAGTTCCATGTTGCCGAAACATGTAATGCGTGCAATTCGTATCTAATTGTGACATTAGCTATTACTCAAGCATGTCGTGGTAAATATTGGTTGAAACAGCTCAATGAAGAAAAATGGACCATAGAATTGTTCTGATAACATCGCACCAATCACATTACCTTCAGGTGAGCTACGTGGATGTTTATTTAGTACGAAGGACTTCTGTACGGGACTGCCATTTTCACTTATGACACACAACTTTTCACTTAAGTATCACTGCGCAGGCACTGACTTTCAATTCACTGCACAGGCGCCAACGATTTGAAGTTTTGCTCTTTATTTTACATCTCTATAGTTCTTATTTATGCACCACTATGTATGAAATAGTTATCATCATCATCATCATCATCATCATCATCATCATCTATGAGATGCGGTGTCTCTCTCATACAAGTTTCCATCTCCTCCTATCTTGGCAGTCTTCTTCTTGCATATCCCTGTCCTGCATCCTCACTCTATCGTTCGAACGTAGTAGGGGTCTTCCTCTTTGTCTGTATCATGGAGGCCTCTAATGTCCTGTTTTAGAAGGCCGACTTTCGTCTGGCTTTCTTCTGAGATGGCCATGCACTGTTCGCCGTTTATTTTCAGTTGTGTCTACAATATCCTTTGTAACTCCCAGCTGTCCTCGTGACATTCCAATAGTCATTTGTAAACGCTAAATTAAACGAATTTAGTGATAGGTAGTTGTAATCGCTAAATTTGTTTTGAACTCCGCTGTATACCAGAAGGACCTCAATTGAGGGAGAAATTTGCGATAACATACGTCTGGAGCACGGCAGTGTGCGGAAATAAATCATGGTGTCTGGCAAAACCGGAAGACAATGAAAGTAGTAGAGTGTGGTTTTACAGAAAGATGTTGAAAATTAAGTCAATTGAAAACTGAAGACTGAACGAGCAAAACGTATTCTACTTCACGTCAAAATTTTCACGATCGCTCTAGAGGCGGTAAAAATTTTCCATTTGCTTTAAAGCGCCATGTGGAATATTCCGAGTTGATTTCATCACCATGGCGCTACATATACTGTAAATGAGTCCTTGACACTTGTAGAAAAAGTGAAATTCTAAACTTCGCTAAATAACTGGGACGAACTATAGTACATCTACAAGCGGTCTACTGGCTAGTTTGTGCGGATAGATATTTAAGATATGTTACACTATATGAACTTTAAAATTTGAAGGAAGAGACCTCGGCCTGATCGACTTTATGTCAAAGTGCCCTGCTGTATTGATACAGACAACATCCAGATTTATAAAAACAACGCAGCTAGCTCAACAGGAGCCTTTTTTTGACAAACACAAACCAGGGTCTTATAACACCCCAATTACCAGAAGCCCTACAACAACCCCTTGTTGTAAAATAAGTAGGAAAATTAGTCATCCTGACAGTGACGGTAGCTACTGACGATAAATTTTACACTTGTAATAATTTGATCAACAGAAATGTCACGTGAATAATAATATTTATCACGAAATAGAGACTGAATGGAACAATATGATAGGATACGCAACAAAAACACCAAAGGAAGAATTGCAAAATAATTAATAAAAAAGGTTAAAGCCCAAGTGGTAAACTGGCCAAAGATAACATTTACCATAGAAGAGAGCTGTAGCCGCATCGAAAAGGAAGTTCGATGTGACTACAATGTGAAATGGAAATGTTAGCTTCAGTTGCTATCTAGTCGCTCTCTAGTAATATTGCGATAGTAGCATGCATGTAAGCTAATCGGAAGTTTGAAAGTTCTGCGATATAGACTGAAGTATTATTCAGAAGTCATACTAAAGCAAAGTCATCTTTATCGTTAGCAAGATAACAGGATACGGAGATTCGCAACGAAATTAAATCCTGTGAGATTTGTGATGGAACTTAGCCTTTGTGATACTGAATAAGCATGAACATTCAAGGACATTGAAAAAGAAAGATCGCCGGCAGAAAAAAATTATTAGTCTCGAGTAGGTAACAGACAAACGCAAACACGAAGAATGTACAATTGCGCCGAGTTGCCAGAAGTTAACGCCAACGACAGGATTACTGATGCAAACGGAAGCAATTCCCTGAATAAGAAATCTGTGTGCGTGCTCAGCGTAGGGACAATTAATTAGAAGGAACAATAAAATTGGATTCAAACTTAAATTCTTCGTTTCGCCTACATAATTAAATAGACATTATCACGTGTATTAGTGACAATCAATTGACTATTGGAGTATTATGAAGTGAAAAGTGAATTCATGGTTATTTAACAGTGAACAGTCATCGATTTGTTCCAAGATACGACACATTCCGAACATTGTCTAAGTATATGTTATCTCTGGAATTACGTCGTGTAGTTATTGAACACGCGACGTAGCGACGTCTTGAGGACTGAATAACAATTTATTAACTTAACATCCTCGCAATTCCATAATGTGGCAACGATTTGGGTGACGAATTGAAGATTCAAGACCTTATATTATTAATATTCAACATCCATTATCTAACCGGGCATAATAAAAAGAACTACAGTTAGCCAGTTCGCGCAAGCTGAAAGTCTGTCGCGGACTCACAAAAAAAGAAAACTGGTGGTCATCATTTCAGGTCAAGGGAGTCATCGCGTCATCGAGTGATGCAATTGGCTTGGTTCAAATGGCTCTGAGCCCTATGGGACTTAACTTCTGAGGTCATTAGTCCCCTAGAACGTAGAACTACTTACACATAACTAACCTAAGGACATCACACACATCCATGTGCGAGGCAGGATTCGAACCTGCGACCGTAGCGGTCTCGCGGTTCCAGACTGCAGCGCCTAGAACCGCACGGCCGCTTCGGCCGGCAGTGATGCAATTACCGCGTCTATCAGTGAAGAAGCAAGAGCGGCTTACACCTTCTGACGCGCTGCTCTATCGAAAGATTGACATTAATCACAAAAGACTGTATCCGAAATATGACCAAACCACTCGAGCAGTTTGTGTTTTTCTACTAGTTACAGAGTGGCGTTGTCGTGAGCGACGGATGCCGTTCCACGTCGTACCGACTGGGACAACCATCACCACTGAGTCGTGTCAACTCTAAAGAGACCCCGGCGCCACAGTCTCCAACAGCTCTCATAGATATACAAAGATTCCATCTACATGCGACAGGACTACGTGCAGAACAGTTACCTAACAGCAAGCGTTACCAGTCGCAGAGAGAAGACCGCGAAGCAACTATATCACTATGTTAGAAGAAAACCACTCAAGAATACTGTCGAGCCAAAATTTTGCAGTGGCGGTGAACCATCGTATGAGAAAACGTCTTTGCCCGTTTCTCAGCGTCGGAATTTCCCAGCAAGCGGTAGAGCTACCTTAAATTACCGTAGTGTCTGCGCTGAAACGTATTCCCATCCAAAGCACAGTTTTTCCGAAGGGGTGTCCAGCTCGGCTGACTCGCGTGCCTAGTGCTGACCCGCGCACTTTGAGCGTTCTTGTTGCTGCCTCTTCACTGAATAAAATGGCGCAACACGCATCAGCGCTGTAGCTTCAGAGAATGGTTTTCGTAGTCAGACACCTGTGGTTACAAGCAATGCCATTTCGTTTATGATAGAAATGGCAAATGAGGAAACAAAAATCTCAATAAAATGCGTGCTTGAGAGGATTGCAGGCATTGCTAGATTGTGTAGTACAGTGAAGAGATTAAAAAGGAGGGGGAAACATAGATACCTGTACTTCCAAAGGCCTCAGTGCTTCAGGTAAACGACAGAAGGAGGAAAAAAATATTTAAGTCATATTTGTCAACAGCATGTCCGGAGACTGACACACCATTTCCATGTGATCCACGTCTTTCATTTTGCATTGCCAGTATCGTATTAAGTGACATTTCCCAGTGCATTACATTTTTAACCCTTTCTCGTTCAATGAGATTTCCTTCTGGAAGTGTGCCGTCAGACTTGTTTTACATTGCTTTTGTCTTCTGTTTATGTTACTATGTCTTTTTCAGTTTGAACGCCTGTACTGCTGAATTATTTACAGTACTGACATAACGTCGTAATACGATAATTTGCAAATTCGCTAGCTGCAGCTTACAAGTTATGCTAGATGTGCGATTATGCCTAGGCTTCAGCTGTCGAGCTGCACCTTCCCTACTGCGTAGTGTCGTTGACAGTGGAGCCAGCCTTACCCTCTCGACTACTGCACGATTTCCATAGGTAAGGGTCAAGTTACTAATCGCGCACTCTACAAGGTTGTTAACCAAACGATACCGACCAATTTGAAACTGGCAGTCATACGCGTGATCTACACTGACGTATGCGAGAAATGCAACGAATTAAACATCCTGGAGCACAGGATTTTGCATTGAAAAGTTGCAGTAGTTTGATTGTCAGACACGCGAAGAAATGCGTAGCTTGATCAACAGAACTGCGCCGAACCATTTTGACTCAAAAACAATTGCGGCACCGTACATTAAGCTGTTCTCTGCCCGCAAGAGGCAAGGCGTCACATGTGCACCAAGAAATTAGACTTTCTATCTAACACAAAAAAATAATGAAAAACCAGGATATAAAGAAATCATCTTGTATTTCCTAATTAAAGAGTAAGACACAGCCTTTAAAAGAACTGTGAAGTATGTAAGAAATCGTGCTGGCTACCAGCTAGTAAAACTGCCACCAAACTGTCGGACACTAATAAGCATCAAGACGCAGCAACATAGCGAATGGAGACTTGGAAGAAGGGTGACCCCGCCGGGCGATCGAAGCATGCGACTGAATATGGAACTTTAAAGACATTTTCATGACTAACATTGCAATACTTCTTTTTTTGTGAATTACTCCTGTGACACCACAACCCAAGTCAGCCGCGCCACGCCCCGAGAAGTGAACATGAGAGCTCGTGCGAACTTAAATAATAAAGAAAGATTTATATTCCTACGGAATATTGATCCCCTCGTTACAGTTAACATCGGTGTATTGATTTTTTAAATATTAACTTTAATTCGATATATGTGTAATATTACATGAAGATTTCCTCTTCAAAGAAAAACAGATTAAAGATGCTATCATAACCAAATTCTTTAAATATTGCTGAAAAGTACCTCAGAATTTCATATATGATACGATCATCACAAGAAAACCTGATAATTTGTCCTAAATGGCGATAACCGGTAGAATCCGCTGTAAGTTTAAACGGCTCCTTCAACTTGATATAGAAAACGTCTTCCTTCGGGTCGGTCGGCGTCTATGCAGGATGGGATCTCTGAGGAACTAAGGAAATGTCTGCTTTCTGTGTACCAGTAGTAAATGGGCCACTACCATCGACAGCAGTTGCCAAAATTTTTTTTTTTTTTAAGTCGGTCGACAACTGAACAGCGGTCGATCTAACGTCATAGAACTCTGGGACATGGTCGTCTCTGCTAATTGTCCGTGTGCGGACATCAGCAGCTGCACATTCGGCATTCGGAAGACGCCAACGCTTATTCCGTTTGGTTCCAGATGCTTTCCGCCTACGGTCTCGTTACCGTATGTGGAGTCATATCTAGACGTATCAGGGATCCCACATCTCTCCAACTGCACACGCCCCGCACCATTACAGTCTCCACCAGCTTGACCAGTCCCCTGCTGACATCAAGTTCCATGGATTCATGAGGTTGTACACGTCCATCCGCTCGATACAATTTGAAACGAGACTCGTCCAACCAGGCAACATCTTTCCGGTCATCAACGGTCCAATGTCGATGTTGACAGTCCCAGGCGAGTCTTAAGGCTTTGTGTCGTGTAGTCATCAAGGGTACAAGAGTAGGCCTTCGGTTCCGAAAGCGCATATCGATGATGTTTCGTTGAATGGTTCGCACGCTGATACTTGTTAATGACCCAGCACTAGAATCTGCAACAATTACGGAAGGGTTACTTCTCTCATGTTGAACGATTCTCTTCAGTCGTCGTTGGTCCCGTTCTTGTAGGATCTTTTTCGGCCGCAGGGATGTCGGAGATCTGACGTTTTACCAGATTCCTGATATTCACGGTATACTCGTGAAATAGTCGTACGGGAAAATCTCCAATTCATCGCTACCTCGGAGATACTGTGTCCCATCGCTAGTGCGCTGACTATAACTCCACATTCAAACTCAATTAAATCTTGATAACCTGCCACTGTAGTAGTAGTGGTAGTAGTAACCGATCTAACAATTGCACCAGACACTTGGCCTATATAGGCGTTGCCGACCGCAGCGCCGTATTCTGCCTGTTTACATATTTACATACCTCTGTATTTGAATACGCATGTCTATACCAGTTTCTCTGGCGTGTATATCAGAACATTTTCCCCAACAGTGCAGAGGTTAAATTTAGCTTGTAGAATAACGATACCTTGCAAGAACTACTTGTGCAGTAAGGTATTAACAATGCTGGTTTCCCTTTGAGTGTCAGTGTTTTGCCTGTGATTATCTGCAGTGAATTCATGTCTGCCTCACTTTATTAATTAACCGATATTGAACCCCCTGCAAGTAGGGACGATTCGATTGCCTTACATGAAACGGACTAAGACCGGAAATCATAATTAATTTCCAACGAACGCGAACAAGGTGGACACGCTCCCCTCCCCTCATTTAAACTGAGTTACTGCCTGTCTAATCATGCAAGCATTAGTTGCACTCTGTGTCGCCGTTTTTCTCTACTTTTTGTCGTTCCTTAGTTGCTTCAAAGTTCACGAAGTATGTTCTGCCTCTTCAATTAAATAAAAAGCAGTTTGTTTTTTGCCGTAAGCATTTCGGTTCTTTTATTTATGAAGCATCCTCAGTGGCTAGTTCCAATGTTGCTAGTTTATCTGCGTGTTCCTGTGAGAGTTGTTTACTCGCTCCCAACACTCCAGACTGCCGATTTTTGGCGTTTTCCATCCATATTTATTACAACACTTCACTCGCACTTTTCACTGTCTGTGGAACACACACTCTCAACACATAGTAAAAAGTGGAAGTGAAGGCTTGTAATAAATGTGGGTGGAAGAAAAACGCCAAAAACCGGCCATCTGGAGAATGGCGACAGAGTATACACATCTCGCAGCAGCAAACACATTGGAAATCGCCATTAAAGCTGCTACATAAATGAAAGAACCGAAAGGCGTAGGGCAAAAACAAACTGCATTTCATGTACCTACAAAGACGGAACATACCTCTCTGTGTTCTGTCCTCGCGCGCGCTCCTTCGTGTGTGTGTGTGTGTGTGTGTGTGTGTGTGTGTGTGTTTATTACAATCCATGTTATTGATCTTTTTTATACAATTACTGTAACAAACTACGCACAGATTTTAAAATGTTCGATTGACTATGTAATATTCTTAAGTATTTCCGCAAAAAGACAGAAAAGAAGAGAGAGAGAGAGAGAGAGAGAGAGAGAGAGAGAGAGAGAGAGGAGCGCCAGCAGCGGTGAGTCCCTAGACTGCGGTGAGGTGTAGGAGAAGGCGCGGCCGGTGAGTCAGCGCCCTGAGTTTTGCCTCGCCGTGCCGCGCCGCGCCCATCTCTCGCCACAGCGCCACGCCCACCACAACACGCGGCCGCTACCGGCACAAATGGCAATATGTCTGCGGGTGCGACGTCAAAACTTGTTCAATCTGTACAAAGACGGCCGGACTATCGATAGAACATTTTGTCAATGCCAGTTTATCACTCATTCCGAATGTGTGATTAAAAATATCACAACTGAACGTGCACTAGGCTCGATGCGTGGACCAATATTTTGCGATATGACAATGGAGCCGCCGTAAGAACTGCTGGATGGGACTGATGAAGTCAAAGGACTTACGGCTTGCGCTTGTAATTTGTTGGTGGTGGTCTCTGTCAATTCCAGACTACACTGCTTAACAGTAGGTTTTCTCTAAACAGGAACTCAGCGTTAGGATGGATTGCAGTCTAATTAGGCGAAGTACGGTTTGCAGGTAATTGCGTGCTTTCCTTCACGAAAAAGGGATCTTTTCAGCACATGTAGATACCGTCTGTCCAAAGGCTGCTATAACCTTGCACAAAATTGCTAGCACCGACACTGCTCTAGGCAGCTGTCCCCGGTAAGGGCACGATGTGTAAGGTGGGGTGGCATTCATTGATCTCCTATTGATTAGTTGGGTTTACATGCTTTTGCATTGGCAAAGGACTGTCCCATCAAGGCGTGCCAGTGCCTCTCATCTGCTGGTGGAATGGCGATGCTTCGCTGCAAAACCACAAGGTGCTTGGCAGTAGCAATTGACCGTTTGCAAAAGCCTAATTACGCAACTATATGCATAGTGCTATACAAGGACTGTCAAAAATCACAACACAGCTCAAAAATTAACGATGCCACACAACTGCTGTTATCCTGCTGGAGGAAGTTACACAACATCACTCGAAACTAGTGGCAGATGCACTCAAACTTTAGCCTTGACATACAAGCTGGCAGGAAAAAGCTTGCGGTGTGAGGTACTATCCTTATTGCTTTTGACCGGAAATATGTTCAACTGATGAGATGCTGATGTTGGACAAAGAGGAGTTTAATAAGAGTGTTACCTGTAAGTGTACAGCTGAGGACTGTATGAATCGTTATTTGACGTCACAATTCGGTACAGACGCCTGCTCAATAATCACCCTGCTGCCCAGGTAATGAGGCCAATACACGCTACCAGAATTGAAAGAAAATGCATCACCATTCTAATTACATATCGAAATTGTCGTGAAAAAACCGACACTCGTAATGAACATGTCAAAATCGAACACGTGTACTAGGGAAAACCGTCAACGCAAAAGATTTTGGAGGGGGTGGTAGTTGGAAGTGCATCCTTGTAAACGTATGATCACAAAATGACGAAAATTATGGACTCTCTTCCGTCCCCTTATCCCTCCCGCTCCTCCTTCCTTCCTCCATTCAAGGTGGGTCACAAGCTTTTGCTGCGGCCCACCGCCTTTCTGCCAGCATATGAGAGGCTATGGCATGTCTTGAGGCGATGGTCCTTTGCCTCCTCAGAAGAGTGTAAACCCAACGAATCAATAGAAGATAAGTGAGGGCCACCCCAAACTATACGTCGTGCCCTGACCAGAGCACAGCTGCCTAGAGCAACCTACCTCCCTGCTGTTATGAATGTGGGAAACACTGTACTGTAACAGATGTATTTAACGTCAACGCAACTCCTATAATCGAGCATCCATTAAAAAGGAAAGCACAATAGTGATGACAATAAATGTCCCCTTTCCACGAAAATAGGTGCAGTCCATTTTCTTTTAGTTTAATCAGCAAAACTAGTATACTTTTGACATCCGACTGCAGGATACAATTCGCATTTCATTATTTTACCAACATTCAACTAGTTACACCACAACTGATTACAAATGATCAGACTGCATTGATATGTTCACCTTATGTAAAATTTGGAAATAAAACTTTCGCTATTTTGTTGTGAAAACTACCAATCGCCCCAGAGTGTCCTTGTTATTTCGAGACAGTCATCGGAGTAAAGAAAAAGCGAGAATTTAAACTCAGAAAAAAAGACCTCTATATTAAGCAACTTCTTTCAGATTGCTGAACAAATTACGTGATTTGAGAGCATCTTTCGCATTCAAATCAGAGTCTGTAAATAAACTGTCATGCTCATTTGTGTCACAAACATTTCAGAGATATGAAATAACATTAGACAGTACAATCTTTCACATCTTTAGCTCACATGTTGGAAAAAGTACAATAATTTTACTTTCGACAACAACAAGGTAATATTCAAGAGAGCATTACTGTTTACCAATGCAAAGCTATATCACACCTTTGTTTACAAAACAAATCCTGAGAGCCTGTCTTGTAATAGAACCTCCTGTAAGATTTTACTGCATCTCTCTCTTCTGATGTATCGCATGTTGACAACGATCATATTACGTATGCACATATCGCTCCATTGGAGCATGTGGCCAGTGCTCGACCTCCATGAAGTTTTGACTGTACAGGAGGAAGGCCATATCCAACAGACTATGAACTACAAGACAGGGTTCATGTATTGGACCTTCATAAGCAGTTTAATAGATTGTTTTTTAGACTGTCACACATCCAAGCAGCTTTGTATACTGCCATACACTTTGTTTTTCTACCATGACTTTGACATCTGTGTCACCTGCTAAACTTAACACTTTCGATCCTTTGGCCCTCACAGGAAGCTAAACATCGCATGGTGTAAACTATGCAACTCCTACAAAACACAGGTTGGTTGAAATAAAACAGAGGGGATGTTTTTCACTGAGAAAAATGAGGAAGACATAGCAACATATGGAAACTGGATGAGTCTGCAGCATTGTAGAGCGTTTAGAACGGTTATCTGAAGGTGATGGACCATACAGTTAATCTCTTCTTCCAAAGTGCTGGGTTAGTGGATACCTAAAAATGGCTCTGAGCACTATGGGACTTAACATCTGAGGTCATCAGTCCCCTAGACTTAGAACTACTTAAACCTAACTAACCGAAGGTCATCACACACATCCATGCCCGAGGCAGGATTCGAACCTGCGACCGTAGCAGCGCGGTTCCGGACTGAAGCGCCTAGAACCGCTCGGCCACAACGGCCGGCCAGTGGATATGTCAGTGTTCTGTTTTGAAGAGCATTGTTTCCTCATTTTTCAGTCATGTTCCAGTGTTGACCACAGCCGGAAGGTGCCATTCACAACTTTTGTGAGGTAGTAGAAATAGAAAGAGGTACTGTTATCTTACTGGTGAAAAGAAAATAAGAAATAAGGTCATGTGTAGGGCATTACAGCATATGGAAATAGGCCAAGTCTGCAGCCTTGAGGAACGCTTTGAAACAACTGTCTGAAGGTGATGTGCTCTACGTTTAATCCCATGCTCCACAGTGACAAACAGCATATATTCAGTGTTCCGCCAAGGCTCCCTCCATCTCATCCAAGTGGTGTCAGCCAATCATCATGGGGTAATCAACAGCATATCAGTGGATGGACAGTATGGTAGAGACACTGTTGATATGTGGGATGTACAGTAATACACACCACAGTTTATACTACAATCAAATTTAGCAATTTTACCAGTTGCTCCTTTATTTCAATGCCAGCCACTGACATGGCGGAATGCTTCCCAATTTCTACATTATTGCCAATCACCCCTCCACTACTCTGCAAGCGCCATGTACTAGATTTCGAATGCAGATAGATGATTGCAGTATGTCCATTCGGCTACATGTACCACAGTATACCAGACAGCGTCCTATACCGATGCAATTCGTTTTCTACGTATTTCCAGTGCATCAATCATAGTTCTGAATTTACGATTATGACTGATCATTTTTCACTGTGTGGCTGGGCGTCACGGAGTGTTCTCGCATTTGTAGCAGAAAGTCTGGGAGTAACAGATCCCTCCTACATTGTCCCTGACCAATCCTCCCTGCAACAGCTATCTTATCCATGGCAACCATCCAAAAGCACAAAATCTCTCCAGATGCATGCATGTGGGGGATGGTAGCACCTCTGCAGTTGGCGTTGTGGTGGTATAAAAGACGGATAAGAAGGAATGTGTGGTTTATACATGATGGAGCTCCAGATGCATGTAGTTGGAAACATTTCACGTAAATCAAGTGTACTACCAATTCTGAAGCATTATTACACTGTCTGTAGTCAGTACCAGGAAGGTACTTGCATGAGAGAAATGAGTGTAGAGCATGAACATACGTGTTACATGGTTCTGCACTGAAAAATGCCATACTGTTAAAGCCATACAATTCCTGAAGTATTAGTCACGCAGAATGCAGGCTATAGTTGTCCAAAATCACACATACAATCACTCCACAAGTATCCCAATCCAATCACTACGGTGACAAACCTTGAAATGATAAAACTACTTCCTTATACACTATTTTGTCTCCTAGGAAGGCATCATTAGTGTATATCCACCGTTTGAGCTGCTTATAAACCAACTAGAACGAATAATGGACTGCTGTTCTGTCGCTTTGAAAATTTATGGATTTTATATGTCTTAAAGGAGAGACATGTACCATCAGTCACACTTCTGGCATCAGTCGTTCTTATCAGTAGTAGTAGTAGTAGTAGTAGTAGTAATATTGGTTTCGATAGATGCAGCTGTCTTGTTAGGAAATTGAGTGAAGAAAAACCGACATGAATGTTTTAGATAGCTGATACATTGAGTTATCACCCACACCCTGCTGCACGAGAATGGACACAAAGAAGCAGCAACTTCTTACAAGAGAGTAAACATCATGATCAGTAGCCAAAGGAGATTTAACAGTCTTATTGCTGTTTACAGTAGCATCACTACAGCACTGCTAGATTCCTCTTGCACAAAGAAGTCCTGGTCTGAAGTTAGATAGTTTTGCTGATGTGTAAGATAATACAGCAATTTCTCCCTAATACCATGTGTCTCGAGTACACCCCCTCACACTATTAAAGGTGATGTATAAGGCATAAGTTCCCTCTCCTAAAGAACACTCTATGGAATGGTTTAAGCTTGATAAATGCATCGAGTCTTCTCCTTAATACTTAAGGAATAACATTGTTTGTGAGAATCAGCCATAATTCGGTACTATCTATATATTCAACAGCCTGTCTGAAAAAATAGTTATGGATTGGAACACACACGTTTTGCCTGCTTTAATATGGCACCTCTGTGTAATACTTATGTCGCCTTTGTTGGAGTATGTGTTAGGAAAACCCACGTAATTTACAGAGGGGGAGGGTTAAAAGTGTATGCAGCAACAGCATAATTTTTGAGCTTTTCTCAGTGTTGAGTGTCTGGGTATCCTCAATTCCGCGCATTTCGTGGTACTTTATCTCTAATCTTACGTATTTTTAGTCTAAGTAATTTTGCAAGTACTTTCACGATTATGTATATTTCGTCGTATTTCCCTTAATTTTCGTGTTTCCCATCAATTAGTCGCAGTTATATTAGGATTTACTCGATTTTTACGGATTTGTGAATTTTTTAATATTATTTGATGTTTTCCATATGTATATGGTCATATTGCTGGCATAGTTATGCGTTGTTGGATTTTATACAAGGATATTTGACTGTTCTATACACCCCACTTCTCGATGATTTACATGCATGCAACTTGGATAGGAAGATTGTGAAAAGTATAGTAATACTTGGCTCTTACCTGGATGAGACTCAACAAGTGGTGCAATGGAAAACTCTTAGTCCGGAAAGAAATCCGTGTACTGCTATGGCACATCAGAGAGCTCATCTGCCGACTCATGTAGTGACACACGTGATGGGAACTCAAAGTCTGACACAGATCTGCAAGTTCATTTGACTTCCACTCTACCGTGTAGGGATCTGCAACAGGGAGTTGACATGTGTACACAGTTGATTTCTGCTGTTCCTCTGATTTTTTCCCCCTACGTATATGCTCTTATTGCTTACCAGATGAGCTTCGCTACACCTTCCATCTCTGATACTTCCCCACAACCATGTCGGGACATCTACAAACTGTAGGTTCCAGGTTTTTTTTATCCTAGTAGTAAGTTATTCGTTATTTGACATTGTGTCGACTGCACTTAGCATCCTGGACCGTGAGTGTTTCCCCTCAACGTACCTACAGAGTGCGCATCCCTGACAACATAATATCAGACCAACAGCTGAGAAGTCACGCATTCGAATCGAAATCATCCATCAAGGACAGCTCTACACGTACACACAGAGACTACGCATTCATATTACCAATCGTGAAGTCTCAATTTCAACAGCTTGTACGTTATTTTGGACGGTGCTACAAAAAAATGGTTCAAATGGCTCTGAGCACTATGGGACTCAACTGCTGTGGTCATAAGTCCCCAAGAACTTAGAACTACTCAAACCTAACTAACCTAAGGACATCACACACATCCATGCCCGAGGCAGTATTGGAACCTGCGACCGTAGCGGTCGTGCGGTTCCAGACTGTAGCGCCTTTAACCGCTCGGCCACTCCGGCCGGCGGACGGTGCTACAGCTCCGATAATAGCGAAAAACGCTTCGCAACGCGATTCTGTAGGGGATGTAAGCACATTTAAGTTCATCCTGCTAACAAGCGTAACATCTATGATGCAAGTTATATTACCGATATTTCATAAAAAATTTGTCTAAGTTCTCCAGTAATAACAACAAACCATGGTATCTTGCAGTGCCTATCACGCCTCCATTTGTACTCTTGAAGGTCCACAATGGTGGCTCACAATCGTCCCAATTCCGCTATTTTGTGTGCTAGATGTCTGTCTGATGGAAGGGGACAGTCCTTCGTGACCATTATTCTTATGTATGGTACAGAACAGCACATTAGTTGTAATGGTGTAATACTGTACTCGAATTCATGCAAACACTCAGAACCAAATATTCTACAGATGCAGTGCATTTGCTCTATTTTTCTGCATGCCCTTGTCTATGCGAGTGTCATGGATGGCTGCCATAAACCTCACCCAGTCTTCCCGCTGGTGGATACTTCGCTCACTATGTCCAGAACAGTGTCTACAGGATGTTCCGCAATGCAATACGTTCCATCCGGGATAGAGTTCGAAGGTGGATCCACCAGCGAAAGGACTGTGTGAGGTTTATGGCAGCCATCCATGACATTTACATAGACACAGACATACAAAACATAGAGCAATTGCACTGCATCTGTAGAATATATGGTTGTGAGTGACTTTGTGCAGTCGAGTATAGTGCTATACCATCTGACTAGTGTGTTGTTCTGTACTGTAGATAAGAGTAACACTCATAAAGGACTGCCTACATCATTCCGACAGTAATCTACTACACAAAATAGCGGAACTGGGATGATTATATGCCATTATCGTGAGTGGATCTTTAAGAGTATAGAAGAAGATGTAATAGGCGCAGCACAATGCCATGGTTTGTTGTTATTACTGGAGTATCCAGACAATATTGTTACGAAATACCTATAATACGACTTGTTTCAAAGATGTTACGCTCTTTAGAAGGATGAATTTAAATGTGCCTATGTCCCCTACAGAATCGCGTTGCGAAGCGTTTTTCGCTGTTTTCGGGGCTGTAGCACTTCGCGATTGGCAATAAGCATGCATAGCCTATCTGTACGTGTGTAGAGTCGCCAGCGTGGACGGTTGCAGCTCTAATGATTAACTTGCTAACTGTTCGTCTGTAAATTACATTGCCGGGGTGTGCACTCTGTACGTACGGGGGAAACAAAATGGCTCTGAGCACTATGGGACTTAACATCTTAGGTCATCAGTCCCCTAGAACTTACAACTACTTAAACCTAACTAACCTAAGGACATCACACACATCCATGCCCGAGGCAGGATTCGAACCTGCGACCGTAGCGGTAGCGCGGCTCCAGACTGCAGCGCCTAGAACCACTCGGCCACTCTGGACGGCGGGGGAAACACTCGCAAGCCAGGATGCTAAGTGCAGTCGACATAATGTGAACTAACGATTAACTTATTACTAGGATAAAAAACACCCGAAAACTACAGTTTGCAGGTGTCCTGACATCTAAAGTGGAATGTTTAAACAAAAGCAGCGAAGCTCATCTGGTCAGCAATAAGAGCATATTCTTACGGGAAAAAGAAATACCAGAGCAACAGCAGAAATCAACTCTGTAAACACGTCAATTCCCTGTTGCAGATCCCCACGTGGTAGAGTGGAAGTCAGATGAACGTGTAGAACTGTGCCAGACTGAGTTTCCGTCAAGTGCGTCGCCACATGAGTCTGCAGACGAGCTTTCCGATGGCTCTGGAAACCTGGATACTGACTGGCTGGTGCTGTAACTGTGGAAACATACGCCCTCATAGTCTCGACAATGTCTCGCGGATTGGTTTGGAAAGTGCCGTTCTCCATTACAGCAGCCATGGGGCATCTGCCTCCTCTCTCAGAAATTCTCCTGATGGTCTCCCATACAACGGAACTTTTGGTGGAATTATTAATGGTGTTCAGGAACTATTGCCATGGCCTCATCTTGCTCTCTCGAATAATTCGGCGGCACTTTTCCCTCGCCACCTGAAAGGCTGCAAGATTCTCATCAGTTGGCCGACCCTTGAACCTATGCAGAGCCGCATGCCTGGTCCTAATAGCATAGTGCCATTCGGAACTCCACCAAGAGACAAGTTGCCTCTTCTGTTGTCCCATAGACTGTGGAATGGATACTGCAGCGGCAGGGTGGATCATTTTGGTAATATGATCCAGCCATGCCTCGACATTCGCACAATGTTCGAACGGGGCACTCATTGTGGCACTTTCCTTTTGGGTTCCAACTCATCTGGCAGGTGAATCCAGATCAGGAAGTGATCACTTCCGTGCAAGCATCGACCACTTGCCATTGAGCAGTGTGAGCGAGAATTGGAGAGCAAAGCGAGAGACCAATGGCAGAGAATGACCCAGTTGCTGTGCAAAGGTGAGTGCTCTGTCCCGCATTTAGCAAGAATGCGCATGATGACACGAGAAGCCTCTGAATTGCTCTATCCCTGGGGCATGTAGTTGCAAAGCCCCAAAGCACATTGTGTGCATTAAAATCACAACAAGATGAAGCGGGAGGGGGGGAGGGGGGGGGAGCTGTGTAATAAGGTAGGTTAGGGCCTCTTCATCAAGTGTATGATGTGGGGGCAAGTACAGGGAACATTTTGTCATGGATGACCCATGTGCACTCTTACAGCAACTACTTGTAAAGTCGTTGTGAGAGAGACGAGGAGTGGTAGTCAGAACTGACGAAAATACCTACGTCTCCTCTAGCTCTCTCTACTCAGGTCGTACTTTTTGTGGAGTACATAAACTCGTAACTCAGGGTTGTACCATTGATAGAAATGAGTCTCCTGGAGACACAGTGGTCTACCCTGAGATAAGAGACATAGTTCCTCCACATGCGCCATGAACCCCTGCAAATTGCACTGTAGGATGTGCGCCATTTCATCGATGTGGTTTTTACTTACCCCTGTGTTTGCACCGCGGAGGTGAAGCACTTATAGAGCGAGGGGGAATGGAGGGGCTGCCTGGATCCAACGCATCTAACTCCACGATGTCCTCCTCATCAGTCAGATGTGAAAGAATGACCTCTGACGGTGCTCAGGACAGCTTTTGACCTGAGCGTTATAAACATTTTCCTGCACCCTGTTCCTTCGAGAATTAGGGGGAAAGGGAGCGTTGAGAGGCACTCTGTTTGTCGTGTGCCTTCTTGACACTCCCTACGGAGCTGTTGTTGGTCTTTTCTGTGGCGGCTGTTTGGAATGCTTTATTCTTATTCGTTTTGCCTTGACATGTACACATGCAAATACAGGTGCTGGTGGTTGTACACTGGACGACATTAGGTACAGGTTTCTGCACCATGTAAGCATCTGAAATGGTAAAGACGGGAGGTTTCGTCGCCTTATATTCCTTTTTGGCTTCAGCATAAGGGATCCACTTGGTAACTTAGTTTCTGAATTTTTCGTCCCTATGCGGGGCAGTCTAGGCTCCAGACTGGGTGGCCCCCAGAGCAGTTAATGCAGACTGCTGGAGCCGAACAGTCAATCCGAGCTGCCTTTCCACACTTCCCGCACGTTGCCTCACCCCCGCAACTCAGCACTGTGTGACGAAAAAGCTGGCTGTTGTAGCACTACATAGGGTCAGGTACATAAGGCCTAACCCTAAGCCGGCCGTGGTGGCCGTGCGGTTCTAGGCGCTGCAGTCCGGAACCGCGGGACTGCTACGGTCGCAGGTTCGGATCCTGCCTCGGGCATGGATGTGTGTGATGTCCTTAGGTTAGTTAGGTTTAATTAGTTCTTAGTTCTAGGGGACTGATGACCTAAGATGTTAAGTCCCATAGTGCTCAGAGCCATTTGAACCTAACCCTAAGTTGGAGGAAACCTACCATGATGTGGTCAGGCAACGTTGGAGAATTAAAGGTCACAATGAAGGTGGCAGTCTTCTCAATTTCTCCAGTATTCCTACCCATCTTTTGCTCTATGTCTA
Organism: Schistocerca piceifrons; assembly: GCF_021461385.2. Classification (NCBI taxonomy): domain Eukaryota; kingdom Metazoa; phylum Arthropoda; class Insecta; order Orthoptera; family Acrididae; genus Schistocerca; species Schistocerca piceifrons. Next base: position 452,048,358 of record NC_060138.1, on the reverse strand, counting down.
ATATCCCCTTTAATGACGATTCCTGTTTAAGTTCGGCTATGTTAATATCCATAATGTCACGGCATGTGATCACACTCTTGCTAGAGTTAAAGGAGTTATGCAGTTCAATAGTTACGTCGTATTCACCCAATTTTTCGGTCTTTGTAAGTAGTTCCACCTGTTTTGCCCTATTAATCTCGACCAGTAGGGAACCATTCTGAGGTCGCTTAATACACTTCAGGCTTCCAGCAAGTCCTTCCAGGCCTTTATGTATATAGAAAGAGGACACTTTTTCAAACGTCCCCTCGTACCCTCCTTCCTCTTAATGACTCCTTGTGCACTGTTACTATAGTTCAACCAGATTACTGGGAGGGCTAGCCTCCCTCATTCGTTGGTAGGATTGGGTGTGAAAACTCCCAGGTGGTACACCCTTCCCACTGGGAGGAGAAGATGATGATTTAGAGCGTTCCATCTAAGTCCCACGAGCAGCTAGGGAAGCAAGGCTCCATTCAGAAAGAGTCCCGCGTGCCTGAGTAAGCCTTATACAACTGAGGCGTGGCAGGATCCCCAGAGGTTGCCGGCTAACGAGTATTCCACCTCAACAGCCATGCATCTCATCAGCGCACAGCACACCTTTAGACTGAGCGGTTTTTATAGAGGTTTTTACCATCTTCGCGATCCGGGCGGCCAAGCCGAGATCCCCATTTCCTGCGACACACAGCATTCCACTGCTGCGCCCAACAGTGGTCGCTGAAACATGCGCAGAGCTTACAGTAACAGGAGACTGGCGGCGCTTACCAGTACCCAGCTCAGGAAGCCCGGGGTCGCCAAGCCCAAACAAACTCATGTGAGCCCCTGAGTGTTGGGAGCAACGGTCTGGTGCGACATGTAGTGCGTTGATCACGGAAAACTAAGTTTAGGGAAAACAAGTAACAGGTCGAGATTCACTGGGGAAAAATGTTAAGGAAATGTAATTCGTACACGATGGAAGTGACTTACTAAACATTCGGCCGATTCTCGAGTAGCATCTCATAATTAACCACTATACTTGTAAATATATTGATGGAAAAAAATCGCAACACTAAGAAGTTGTGCGGCGTAAACGAAAGTCAACAGGCGTGTTTCTACATCTGGAAGATTATATCTACTCAGATTTCGCGCCAATCACATAAAAGAGGCGCTAGTACCGCCGCTATGAGGATGCAAATCAAGTTTGCTTTATGTACACGCTGTAAAAAGTTTGAGGTGCTGTCTTTCAGTAACTTAAACTGGGCCAGTGAGACTCACTTCACCTGTTTTGGGGGAAACCTGTTTTGTCGGAAGTCAGGAGGAGGCAAACTCAAAAGGGCAGAGGGCTATTAATCGTTCGCACTTTAAACAGGGAACAGTGTGCAACCAGCTGCAGAGTGTGGCGCATGTTAGAACAAATGATGCCCGTCGCCTGGGCCCTGAGGTCATTCTTGGGTCATGCCAGCGACTGGCAGAGAAGGTTGAGAAGACCAGCCTTGGGTGTGGAGTTTCAATGAAGCTCAGAATTTGCAATATTCTCCCTAGAAATGATCGTGGAGTTTCGGTGGAAGGACTGAACCAGAGACATCGAAGGTTCTGTGACAAGCTAGGGTGCGACTTCCCGGACTTGCGCCATAGGGTTGAGAACTCTACTATCCCCTAAGTAGGTCAAGTCTGTACTATACACCAGAGGCTGCTACTATAAGGTAGCAGACTGTGTGTGGGGTGCACATAATGATTTTTTAGATTAGGCGACTCTCCATTCAATCCATATAACGATAGCTGTAGGAAACCCGAGAGTATCAGTATAAGATCGAAAGAAATGCCTTCCACAGATGACAGCATTAAAATTCTAAAGGTAAACTGTCGAAGCATTCGCAACAAACAGCCAGAGTTTGAATCGCTCATGAAAGTAGTGAAACTCACATTCTACGAGGTACAGAAGCTATTTGAAATTGATAGCAATGAGACTTTTGTGGCAAATTTAAATTTATATCTAAAGGATAGGCGAATGGGAAATGGAGGTGGTATATTTACCACAGCAGAAAAGAAACTCAAATCCATGGAGACGGAAATGGAAGCTGCATAAAAGATTGTTTGGGCAGGACTCAATATCAGCAGTGGGCGTAAAATAATGATTGGATACTCCTATGGTCCACCAGACTCATCTCCTCGCGTAACCAAAAGCTTGAGAGAAAACCTTAGTTCACTTGTAAGTTCCCAAATCATACTGTAATTATCGGTGGAGAGTAATCATCCAACAATCAATTGGGAAAATTACAGGTTTGTTAGTGGTGGGCATGGTAAGACATCCTGTGAAACACTACTAAACAGCTTCTCTGAAAACTACCTAGGATAGATAGTTAGAAACGCTACTCATGATGGAAACTATGGCCTCAGGGTCTCCTTACAGTTGAGACGACTCGGTGGTGATGGTTGATCCAGTCACCCTGTAACTAGTAGAAAAACACCAATTCCTCGCGTGGTTTGGTCATATTTCAGATACCGTCTTTCGTGATTAATGTCAATATTTCGATAGAGCAGCGCGTCAGAATGTGTCAGCCGCTCTTGCTTCTTCACTGATAAACGCGGCAATTGCACCACACGATGGCGCGATGACTCCTTTGACCTAATGATGACCGCCAGTTCTCTTTTTTTGTGAGTCCGCGACAGATTTTTCAGCTTGCGCGAATTGGCTAACTGTAGTTCTTTTTATTATGACCGGTTAGATAATGGATATTGAATGTTAATAATATAAAGTCGTGAATCTTCAATCCATCTCCCAAGTCGTGACCACATTGTGGAATTGCGAGGATGTTAATTTGATGAATTGTTATTTCGTCGTCAAGACGTCGCTACGACGCCTGTTCAATAACTACACGACGTAATTCCAGAGATAACATATACTTAAGCAAAGTTCAGAATGCGCCGTATTTTGGGACAAATCGATGACTGTTCACTGTTAAATAACCGTGATTTCACTTTTTAAAAAATAGTTCAAATGGCTCTGAGCACTATGGGACTTAACTTCTGAGGTCATCAGTCCCCTAGAACTTAGAACTACTTAAACCTAACTAACCTAAGGACATCACACACATCCACGCCCGAGGCAGGATTCGAACTTGCGACCGTAACAGTTGCGTGGTCCCGGACTGTAGCGCCTAGAACCGCTCGGCCACCACGGCCGGCATTTCACTTTTCACTTCATAATATTCTAATAGTCAGGTAATTTTCACTAACACACATGATAATGTCTACTCAGTTATGTAAGTGGCACGAAGAATTAAAGTTTGAATTCAACTTTCTTGTTCCTTATAATTAATTGTCCCTACGCTGAGCACGCAGACCGATTTCTCACTCAGGGAATTGCTTCCGTTTGCATCAGTAATCCTGTCGTTGACGACAACTTCTGACAACTCGGCGCTATTGTACGTTCTTCGTGTTTGCGTTTTTTTGTTACCTAGTCGAGACTAGTAATTGTTTTTTCTGTCGGTGATCTTTCTTTTTCAATGTCTTTGAATGTTAATGCTTATTCAGTATCACGAAGGTTAAGTCCCATCACAAATCTCACACGATTTAACTTCGTCGCGGATCTCTGTATCCCGTTATCTTGCTAACGGTAAAGATGACTTCGCTTTAGTATGACTTCTGAATAATGCCTATGTCTATATCGCAAAACTTTCAAACTTCCGATTAACTTAAAACAATCTAGCAGCGCTTACATGCATGCTACTATCGCAATAGTACTAGAGAGTGACTAGATAGCAACTGAAGCTAACATTTACATTTCCGAGTTACATTGTAGTCACATCGAGCTTCCTTTTCGATGCGGCTACAGCTCTCTTCTATGGTAAATGTTATTTTTGGCCAATTTACCTTCGTTATTAATTATTTTGGAGTTCTTTCTTTGATGTTTTTGTTGCGTATCCTACCTATTCTTTCATTCAGTCTCTACTTCATGATAAATATTATTATTCACATGACATTCCTGTTGATCAAATTATCGCAAGTGTAAAATTTGTCGTCAGTAGCTGCTGTCACTGTCAGGATGACTAATTTTCCTACTTCTTTTACAACAAAGGTTTGTATATTAGGGTTTCTGGTAATTGGGGTGTTACAAAACATATTGGATCTAATGGCAACAAGCAGACCTGACCTCTTTGAGGAGGTCCACATCGAAACTGGTATCAGTGACCAGGGCGAGGTTAAGGGAACAATGATTACAAAGTACGAAGGACAAGTAAAACAAGCAGAAAAAATATATATCTTCAGCGAACTAGATATAAAATCAGTAGCGTCATATCTCAGTGAGGAACCTCAAACTTTCAGCACAGGGCAGGAGCATGTAGAGGAATTCTGGCTAAAGTTTAAAAGAATGGTTGACCAAGCAATGGATAAATATGAACCCAGTAGAACAGTTCATAATGGGAGGGAACCTTCATGGTATATTGTCACTGTAAAGAAACTTCTAAAGAAAGAAAGATTACTGCATAATGGGTATAAAAGCGTAGGTCTACAGACAGAGAGACACTGAATGAAACGCGCTTGGCTGTCAAGCAACCAATGTGTGTTTTCTTTTAGGGTGCAAAAACAAAAGGGGTCATATGCGCTCAAGTCAGAACTACAGAACATGAAGACAGAGATGAGTTAAAAAACGACTATACATGACTTAAGAGAAGACAGCTAAAAACATGGACGTGGAGAAAGGGCTACAAAAGACGCCATACAGAGACGGAAGTCCGAAACTAAAAATTAAATGGCCGTCGCTATATTGCTTTGATGGATAAAAAATAAAACGTGGTCGACAGCCCACGCCCATTTGCTGTAACTGCCGATAACTCAGATGTCAAAACCAAGCGGGAACATAAATGGTTAAAAAATGGGCATTCCATCAGGAAGTGGCGGACAGTTAAAACGTGGGCGCAATGTGTACAAAGTTGTGGGGGAGCGCCACTTATCAATGACGATGGCTAGAAAGGCAGTGCCCAATACGCAACCTACTTAAAATGACCTCCTCCTCCTAGCGGAAGGGCCGAGAAAGGTCGTCTAAACCCCTGAGAGAGGCTTAATAATCTGGAACTTATTCCCATGAAGGGAGGTCCAATGGCGATGCCAAAGGGACACCACCTCCTGACAGATGGCAACACGGAAATCGTTAGAGAGAATATAGGAACTAGTGGGCTGACGTGTGAGGCCCGCAGCCTTGGCAGCAGCGTCAGCGGCGTCGGTTGCTGGCAGACCGACATGACCAGGAACCCACAGAAACATCACGGCGGTTCCACCAAGAGTGAGCAAGTGAGTTTGCCTTGATCTGTTGCACTAAGTGATGGGCGGTGTACAGCTCACATAGACTTTGAAGGGCGCTGAGAGAGGCCGGGCAGAGGACGCATCGCCAGATGTACTGCGTGGCCTGATACGGGGCAAAGAGCTCAGCTGTAAACACTGGGCAGTGTGCCGGAAGTCGATATCAAAAGATGAGGGTGCCAATAAGGAAGGCACACCCGACACCACAGTCCGAAAGCCATCAGTGTACACGAAGATACTGTCGTGAAGTTCCATGCGATTGAACAAGGCTGGAGTAGTGTCCTTATGAAGTGAATGAAGGCCAAGGTTAACACGGGCTGCCACATGAGGCCAAGTTGGTGAAGCGTTCATACCCACTGCGAAAGTTGCAAGTAGTGTAAAGTTAAGCCACAGGAGCAAGTGCCGAACGCGGACTCCAGGAGGTAACAGAGAAGAGGGACGCGCCCCATACTGGCGATCAAAAGAATCATCGAAGGAGGAGGCATGGAAGAGGTGGTCACACATGGCATAGCTGCTGAGGAGAAAGTCACGGCGGTAGGACAGTGGTAGTTCAGCAGCTTCAGCATACCGACTCTCAAATGGGCTAGTGCAGAAGGCGCCAGTGGCCAAATGGATGCCACGATGGTGGATAGTGTTGAGACTGCGTACGATGGGCAGATGTGCAGACGCGTAAACAAAGCCCCCATAGTCTAGTTTCGAACGGACAAGATAGCAGTACAAATGGAGGAGAGTGGTCCGATCTGCACCACAGGAAGTACCACTGAGGCTACGTAGCACACTGAGGAACTGTGTACAGTGGGCTGCCAGGTAAGACACATGGGAGGTCCAAGAGAGTTTCCTATCGAACATGAGCCTCAGGAATTTTGTAGTTTCAACTAACGGAAGAGCAACAGGCACAAGATGTAAAGATAGTGGGAGAAACCAGTTGCATCGTCAGAAATTCGTACATACGGTTTTGTCAGTGGAAAAACGAAAGTCATTGTTGATGCTCCAGGAGTTAAGACTATCGAGATATCGCTGAAGCCGCCACTCAGTGAGACAGGTCCATGGAAAACTGCAATAGACGGCACAATCGCCAACGAAAAGGGAGCCGGAAATGCCCAACGGGAGACAGGCCATTATAGGATGAATGGCGATAGCAAAGAGGACGACACTCAGGACGGAACCCCGAGGTGCACAGTTTTCCTGGATAAAGGTGTCTGACGAGGCATAACTCACACGCACATTGAAAACTCGGTCTTTTAAAAATACACAAAGGGAACAGGGCGGGCGGCCACGGAAGCCCCACGTGTAAAGAGTTTGGGGGACACCAGTTCTCCAGCAGGTATTGTAGACCTTCTCCAAATCGATAAAAAATGGCCACAGTCTGGGATTTCCGCAGAAAACCGTTCATGACACGGGTGGAAAAAGTAATGCGATGGCCAGCTGCAGAACGGCGCACTCGAAATTCACACTGTGCAGTCGTTAATAAATTGCGAGACGCGAGCCACCATATCAGCTAGGCATGGATCTTAAGTTTCATCACCTTGCAAACATAGCTGGCGAGAGAGATGGAGCGGTAGCTTGAAGGAAAGTTTTTGTCCTTACCGGTCTTGGGTATGGGTATGATGGTGGCTTCACGCCAACGTCCACGAAATATGCCCTCTGGCCAAATGTTGTTGTACATATTAAGTAGAAAGTGCTTGCCCACAAGAGGTTCAAATGGCTCTGAGCACTATGGGACTTCAGAGGTCATCAGTCCCCTAGAACTTAGAACTACTTAAACCTAACTAACCTAAGGACATCACACACATCCATGCCCGAGGCATGATTCGAACCTGCGACCGTAGCGGTCGCGCGGTTCCAGACTGTAGCGCTTAGAACCGCTCGGCCACCCCGGCCGGCTCCCACAAGAGGAAGGCACTGCAACGTCTGAATGTGGACAGCGTACGGCCGTGGGGCGGAGGATCGGGATGATATGAGAGCATGATCTAGCTTCCTCACAATAAAGGCAGCGTTGTAGCACTCACTATTCTGAGAAGAGAAGGCTATCGCCCGAGGCTGCACCACTCGTTTCCGATGGAGGAAAGCAGGGCGATAGTGGGAAGAGTTCGAAATGTCCGAAAAATGGCGGCCCAAGGTGTTGGAGGTAGTAATAGGGCCCACAATAACATCGTCTACTACTGTCAGGCCGGAAACTGGTTAATGGATCTTAGTCCCAGAGAGCCTTTGGAGGTTGGCCCACACGACAGGAAGGAAGGGGTGGAATTGTCAAAAGAAGTAATGAATGAAATCCAGCTAGCTGTTTTGCTGTCCGAAAGAACACGATGAGATTTTGCACGCATCTGTTTATAATGAATGCAGTTTTCCATAGTAGGATGACGGTCAGAAACGCGAAGAGCATGTCTCTGTGCACGAATTGCGTCGCGGTTTGCCTCAGTCCATCAAAGGACTCTGACGCGGCGTGGTAATGAGGAAGTGCGAGGAATGGAACGTTCTGCAGCAGTGAGGAGAACGTTTGTGAGGTATTCCACCTGGTCATCACAACTGGGGGAATCCTGTTCTGCGAAGGAGGTCGCCAGGGAGGAGTAAAGCTGCCAGTCAGCCTTAGTAAGCTTGCGAGGTGCCAGGGCTAGCAGTGTATTTAACATTAAATTCTTCTAGATTCTTCATATGGATATGAAGCTCTAAGCCCCCCCCCCCCTTTTCTAACTCCAACTTTTTCTGTTGCACATGGATTAAGAAGAAACGCGAACTGACTCTAATCGACCCTGCAAGTGGAGTAGAAGAGAGTTTGACACCCGCAATAATTTAATTTGATAGAAATTAATTTGATAAATAAGTTTCGTTAACATGGTGAGAAATGAAAGGGTTGCTCTACCGATCTACAGAATGAAAGTTCTGTCCAAAATAACAATTTGATTTATTATGACTAAATTCAAAATAATAAACACAACACATGGAACTTTTACAATACGTCAAATTGAATACTCAAATAAATGCTGTAAAGGTGAAGTTGTCCGTAAACTAGCTTGTGACGTTTATGGCCAAGTGGTATGTGGAGCCAATTCCTTGCAACTCAAATCTTAAGAGAAACACCCAGTCAAATCAACATTAATTGCTGTTACAGTATTGAGAACTCAGACAATGAACACCCAAGACAGAACCACATAAGAAAAGACGGGCACAGGCGCGCTCTGCTGAGCTCTGATTACAGAGCAAAATTCCCTAATCTGCCGGTGCTGCGGACATACATTACCAAGCTGTCTTCTTAACTGAAAGGAGACGATCTGGCGTACCGGACCGATGGCTGGTTGCTTCGACGTCCAGTCGTGGTGACGATAATGTCACGAGTATAGCCCGAAACAAATTATCCTGGTCTGGTTGTTCCAGACTGAAGACTTCCTATCAATACAAATGCGCCTCTAGGGGAGACGAAGAAAGCTCGCCACACAATCACTGACGGTACAGTGATTGATTTTAACAAACGAAGTCACACAGTAACTCCGTCCGCAGCTCGTGGTCGTGCGGCAGCGTTCTCGCTTCCCGCGCCCGGGTTCCCGGGTTCGATTCCTGGTGGGGTAAGGGATTTTCTCTGCCTCGTGATGACTGGGTGTTGTGTGATGTCCTTAGGTTAGTTAGGTTTAAGTAGTTCTAAGTTCTAGGGGACTGATGACCATAGATGTTAAGTCCCATAGTGCTCAGAGCCATTTTTTTCACACAGTAACTCCAATAGTCAACTTCAGCCAAAACTGCTCAAGACGGACAACATAGACCGCTTGCACGCAGAATGGGCAATTGCTAACTGTACTCGGAAAGTTACACTGAAGTCAAAACTTCACCAACTTCGTCAAACAGTTACAATTAAATGAAAGTATATTAGACAGCCAACGGAAGGCAGGCTGTCCAGAGCAGCGAGAGCTCAGTCTTTTAATCTACTCTGACCGAAAGCCGAGAGCCAACTCCCTCTAGAGCACCCGCACAAGCTGAACACAGAACATTCCTGCCCCCACGACAGTGGCCGTGGTTAAATGTTCCAATCAGCAACTCGAAAGCCAGCGGAAAATTCCACGCTATTGCCGACTCACTACTATTCCACCAATGGAGATACTTGGCGCCAATTTCTGCTCCGATTTTGCTATGTCACGGAGCTATCCCCTCAGCAAGCCAATCACAGTTATGATTTTGCAGAAAACGCGGGAATTTGCCCGCCAAGACTGCCTGGGAACACAATTCATTCCCACGCCTCGCTGGCAGCCCGTCAGAAAGTGTTTTCACTAAGTTTCAGCAAAGTAACGGAATCTCTAGCCCAGCCGCTCCATCAAGCCCCTGTGGGCGTGTCGCCCCCGCTCTTATGACAATGTCAGCATCTGGAAAGCATCCACTCGATTCCCTCACACCCGTCGGCTTAACCCTTTCTAGATCAGGAGTACCCGCCTGTCACTGGACCACCCGGGTGACCAGAGACGCTGCATGGGAAGTCCGCGTGTGAAGGAATAGCAACTTTTGACCACATGCAATTAGAGAGGAAAATCAAATTACTCAGAGTAAGATAGAAATATGAGAGGGGGCTCATGCCACCTCTCAAGCTGCCATTTGGGTATGCATGCAGGTGGCATAGGAGTCAGCAAACCGATAGCACATAGGAAATGGTCGTTTGAGAAGGTGTCAGAAAGAACTGGCGATTTAAGACGATGGGCAAGCTGGGCATTGCAGAAGAATAGGTCTAAATGGGAATAGGTGGGCAAGGAGTCAGAAAGGAATGCAGGTGTTTCAGTGTTAACAGAAGAAGTTGAGTTGCTTAAGAAGATCAGCCAAGAGGGCACTTCTCTGACAGGTTCTGGGCGAACCCCAAAGGGGATGATGCGTATTAAAGTCACTGAGTAGCGGAAATGGGGAGGTAGCTAACCATTAATCTGGAGGAAGTCTACCCTGGTGTCATCAAATGACTAGGGAACATAAATGGTGTAGAGGGAAATAGTCAGGTGAGGAAGGAAAATGCCAACGGCAACAGCTTGAAGATGGGTGGTCAAGAAGATGGTCTCACTATGAACGTCATCCCGTATATTCAGCATGACGCCCTCATGAAATGGAATGCCGACCTCAGGGGGAAGGTCAAAATGAACCAGGAAGAAATGTGAAAGCTCATAGTGATCGTGAGGACTCAATTTTGTTTCCTGAAGGCAGAGTACAAGGGCACACTGCGACACTAAAAGCAGCTGTAAATCCTCGTTGTAGGACCGAAGGCCACGAACCTTCCATTGGAGGAGAGTCATTATGAGGAAAAAATGAAGGGGTGTCAACTCAACGGCTGCCAAGTGACAGCCTGTGAAGACTCGCTGCTGCAGTGCACCAAGTCTGGAGGATCCTGCTCCATGAGGTCCACATAAGCATCGACTTGCTTGTGCTGTCGATCTGTGGAGTCAAATGCAGAAAAACGGTTAGTGGTGCGTACCGGCGGCACAGAGGCCGGCTGGGTTAAGGTATGACTTGGGAACACCATCGAAGAGGATCTTCGAGTTGTCGAAGGAGAAGGCCGTTTACCTTTCTTGGACTTCTCTGAGCCTTTCCGGTTAGCAGATGAAGACTCAGGTGTTGTTTGGCCATAGGGATGTAGGAAGTTTTCACAGGAGTGCTCCTGTCCTTTCCAGCCTACAGATTATGTAGCTGGTGGCTTCACCCCTTGAGGCGAGAGTTTGATAGCTTGTTGTACTGCTAGAGGGTGGATGGCGATACTACCTTGACACTGGGCGATTTCACAGCATCAGAGCTGAATTTGAGATCGCATGTCTGCGTGGCCATGTCCTTCACGGAGCGAGAGGAACAAGAACAGATCTGTAAGTGCCAGACAGGAGAACACAGGGTCTGCGACTAGCTAATAACTAAAGAGCGACTGGGTAAAGCAATTTTTCCTTTACCCAGATCTTCTGAACAGCCCGCTCGTCAAGATACACAGGGCAATCCCGAGAGGAGGCGGCATGGCCGCCATTGCAGTTGATACATCTGGGAGGAGGAGGCAGAGAATCGCTGTCAAGTGCATCCCTACCACAGGTTACACGTTTGGATGGGTGTCGACGAGACGTTCTAGTGTGGTTGAAACAATGACGCTGGTAGCAGTGCATCGGGTTCAGAATGTACGGCTGGACTGGATAATTTCATAGCTTGCTTTGATCTTGGATGGAAGCACCACTATAAAGGTGAGAAAGAGTGCGGGTGGGCACTAAGGAGGAATCTACCTCTTTCATCTCCCGATCGATGGCAACGACATCCTGATCAGAGAGCTAAGAATGGATTTCGGTCGTGGTGAGACTGTCGAGAAGCCTAGTGTAAATAACACTACGCGAAGTATTCAGAGTCCTATCGGCTTCAACACGAACAGGATAGCTCTGGAGAAGTGAGGCAGCAAGCAATTGTTGTGCACAGGGAGGAAGAAGAAAAAGAGGAACCTCGAACGCACAAGAGGAGGAGCAAGAGGAGAAACGAAACAAAGAAAGGAAACAAAGAAAGGAAAAGGGATCGAAAAACAGTGGTGAGACTGTTCTTATGCCAGAGACAGACAATGCGGAACATTCCTAACAACGCCCAAGGCATGTTACCCAAGGGAAGGGAATAAGAATACCAAGAGGATAGACACGCAGCACAGAAGGGAAAGATGTTGCAAAGGCTGGTGCCCCGTGGTAGCCATTCACAAACCGGCCAAAGAGTGGCGAGCTCCCTGGGGGGGGGGGGGGGGGCAATGCATGGTGCCTTCAGTAACTACCACAGCAGAATGTTGTCAGATGACCTTTCACAGAACCCAAAGATATTCGGTCGTATATTCTAGCTCTTTATCCTCATGAAGTAATGAGTGCTATCGACAGGGAATGTCAAATTGATTTCATATTTTTAGATTTACAGAAGGCTTTCGACACCGTTCCTCACAAGGGTCTTCTAACAAAACTGCGTGCCTATGGAATATCACTTCAGTTGTGTGACTGGATTCATGATTTCCTATCAGAAAGGTCACAGTTCGAAGTAATAGACGGAAAAATCATCGAGTAAAACAGACGTAATATCCAGCGTTCCCCAAGGAAGTGTTACAGGCCGTCTATTGTTCCTGATCTATACTAACGATATAGTAGACAATCTTAGTAGCCGTCTTAGATTGTTTGCAAATGATGCTGTCATTTACGTTTTGGAAAGTCATCAGATGACCAAAACCAATTGCAAAATGATTTAGATAAGATATCTGTATGGTGTGAAAAGTGGCAATTGACCCTGAATAAAGGAAAGTGAGACGTCATTCAAATGAGTATTAAAGAAATCGGCTGAATCTCGATTACGCGGTAAGTCACACAAATCTGAAGGCTGTAAATTCAACTAAATATTTAGGGATTACAATTACAAATAACCTAAACTGGAACGATCACATAGATAATGTTGTGGGTGGAGCAAACTAAATACTGCGATTCATTGGCAGAACACTTAGAAGGTGCAACAGGTCTACTAAAGAAACTGCTTACAACACGACTGTCCGCCCTATTCTGGAGTATTATTGTGCGGTGTGTGATCCGTATCAGGTGGGGCTGACGGATGATATTGTAAAAGTACAAAGAAGGGCGGCTCATTTTGTATTATCGCGAAATAGGGGAGATAGTGCCACAGACATGATACGTTAATTGGAGTCGCGATCATTAGTACAAAGGCGTTTTTCGTTGCGACGGGATCTTCTCATGAAATTTCAATCACCATTTTTCTCCTCCGATTCTACATCTACATTTATACTCCGCAAGCCACCCAATGGTGTGTGGCGGAGGGCACTTTACGTGCCACTGTCATTACCTCCCTTTCCTGTTACACTCGCGTATTGTTCGCGGGATGAACGACTGCCGGAAAGCCTCCGTGAGCGCTCGAATCTCTCTGATTTTACATTCGTGATCTCCTCGGGAGGTGTAAGTAGGGGGAAGCAATATATTCGATACCTCATCCAGAAACGCACCCTCTCGAAACCTGGCGAGCAAGCTACACCGCGATGCAGAGCGCCTCTCTTGCAGAGTCTGCCACTTGAGTTTGCTAAACATCTCCGTAACGCTATCACGGTTACCAAATAAACCTGTGACGAAACGCGCCGCTCTTCTTTGGATCTTCTGTATCTCCTCCGTCAACCCGATCTGGTACGGATCCCACACTGATGAGCAATACTCAAGTATAGGTTGAACGAGTGTTTTGTAAGCCACCTCAGTTGTTGATGGACTACATTTTCTAAGAACTCTCCCAATGAATCTCAATCTGGTACCCGCCTTACCAACAATTAATTTTATATGATCATTCCACTTCAAATTGTTCCGTACGCAAACTCCCAGGTATTTTACAGAAGTAACTGCTACCAGTGTTTGTTCCGCTATCATATAATCATACAATAAAGGATCCTTCTTTCTATGTATTCGTAATACATTACAGATTGCGAGAACATTTCGTTGGCCCCTACCTAAATAGGGCGAAATTACCATCACGATAAAGTAAGAGGAATGAGGGCTCACATAGAAAAATTTAACTACTCGTTTTTCCCGCGCGCCGTTCGAGAGTGGAACGGTAGAGAGACAGCTTGAAGGTGGTTCATGGAACCCTCTGCCAGGCACTTTATTGTGAATAGCAGAATAATCATGTAACTGTAGACATAAAGTCTGTTAATGGCACCAATGTTAGTGTCCAGTCTCTAGCGAATGAAACAGGAACTGCAATTGATGGTAGCGAAGGAAATGCTGAAATGTTTAAGTGTATTTTCAAATGGTCCTTTACAAAGGAAAACCCAGGGGAATTGCTCCAGTTTATTTCTAGTACCACTTAAAATATGAATGAAGCAAGTATTAGTGTCAGGGGCATTGGAAAGCAGATGAAATCGTTAAAACTGAACTTAGTTTCAGGCCCCGATGGAATCCCTGTCAGATTCTATTCTGAATTTGCGGCTGAGTTGGTGGAACAAAAAACCGCGCCCATATCTCGGAAAAAGGCACAGGTCACACCTGTCTACAAGAAGGGTAGTAGCAGTGATCCACGAAACTACCGTCCAGTATCCTTGACATAGATTTACTGTAGAATCTTAGAACATAGTCTGAGCTTAAACGTAATGTGTTATCGTCAACAGAATGACCTCATCAATGCCAGTGAGCAAGGATTTCGAAAACATCGATCGTGTGAAACAGAACTCGCACTTTTATCACATGACATAGTGAAAGCTTTAGATTAAGGCAACCAGGTAGATGTCTTATTTCTTGATTTCCGAAAAGCATTTGACACAGTACGCCAGCTACGCTTACTGTCAAAAGTGCGTTCATATAGGGTACCAAGGGAAATTTGTGACTGGATTGAGTACCTTTTGTAGGGAGGACACAGCATGTTATCTTGGATGGAGAGTCATTGTGAGATGTAGAAGTAACTTCGGGTGTACCCCAGGGAAGTGTGTTCACTTAGAATATTAATGACATTGCAGTCAGTATTAATAGTAAGAATCGGGCTTTTTGCAGATGTTATCTATAAGGTACGATCTGAAAGAAGCTGCATAAATATTCAGTGAGATCTCGATAAGATTTCAACGTGGTGCAGAGATTGGCAACTTGCTCTAATTGTTCATAAATCTAAAGTTTTGCATTTCACAAAACCAGAACCTTAGTATTCAATGACTGTAATATCAGTGAGTCACTGTTGAAATCGGCCAGCTCATACAAACACTTGTGTGTAACATTTCGTAGGGATATAAAATGGAATTATCAATAGGATCAGTCGTTGTTAAAGCAGGTGGTAGACTTCGTGGGGAAGTGCAATCAGTCTACAAAGGAGATTGCTAACAAGTCATTCGTGCGACCAGTTATAGAATATTGCTCTGGTGTTGGGGAGCCGTACCAGATAGGAGTAAATGGGAATACTGAATGTATACAGAGAAGGGCAGCACGAACGGTCACAAGTTTGTTTAATACGTGGGCGAGTGTCACAGAAATACTCAGAGTGGTTTGCCCGTGAGCGTTAGTTACCGTTGAGATTGAACATTGTGAACTGTGTTAATCAAAAATGCCTTTAAGGCGACAAGGATGACGTTGTCAACACTTCACTGAGTCTGAATGAGGTAGTGTAATTGGGCTACGAGAAGCCTTGATGTTCCTTCTACGATATTGCAGAAAGACTTGGCAGGAATGTAGCCACTGTACATAATTGCTGGGAGCGGTGGCGTCGGGAATATACAGCTGCAGGGAGACCAGGCTCCGAACGGCCTAGTGACAGTATCAAGAGGGAGACCGTCGTGTTCGGCGTTTGGCTCTGGCACATCGTAGTTCATCTGCAGCAGCAAGTTGAGCAGCAGACACAACGAACTGTTATAATTCGGTTACTCTGAGGACAGATCTGAGCCAGATGCCCCGAAGCGTGCATTCCGCTGACCTCAAACGATCGCCATTTGCGACTTCAGTGGTGTCAAGCGAGAGCTCATTGGAGAGCACGGTGGTCTGTTGTGTTACCTGATGAAAGCTGGTTCTACCTCGTTGCCAGTGATGGCCGTGTGTTGGTTAGGAGGAGGCCAGTTGAGGGCCTGCAACCAAACTGTCTGCGTGCTGGACACACTGCACTTACACCTGGAGCTATACTCTGCAGTCATACTTCGTATGACGGCAGGACCACTCTCGTGGTTATCCCGAGCACCCTGGCTGCAGAAGTCTGGTGATTCGACCTGTTGTGCTGTCATTCCACGAACATCATTCCAGGGGTTGTTTCCCAACGCTCGCCCACGTACCGCTGTTATCCCCATTATGCTATACAGTGTGTCGATATTTTGCCCTTTCTGCTGGATCACCATATCTCTCTCCAGTCGAGCATGTGTGGGACGTCATCTGACGACAACTGTAGCGTCGTCGACAAAAAGCATTAACCGTCCCTGTTTTGACAGGCGTCGCCCTACAGATATGCAACACCATCCCACAAACTGATGTCTGGCACATGTACAACACAGTTCAATATTCTCGCGGTTACACCGGTTATTGATGTACCATCATTTTATTTTTGCAATGGCTTATCTCACGTTTTCAGTAAAGTGTGGTCTTGCAATGTTAATTACTTAAAAATGTTACCTCCATAAATGTATTCCCGAAATTTCATTACTCTAGATTAATTGTCTTTTGGTATTGAGATGTTTCTTTCGTCGGTGTAGTTTTATTGGTTCGGTCACGACCGGTTTCGGACTATTGTAAGCCCACCTTCAGGTGTACAATAACGTGAGGGGCATGGCCGCTGCACACCGAACACCGGCCGAGGGCAGGTGACAGCCGCACGTGAAGCCGAGGTATGCCGTATCTGGGCGTCACGTGCGGCTGTCACCTGCCCGCGGCCGGTGTTCGGTGTGCAGCGGCCATGCCCCTCACGTTCTTCTACACCTGAAGGTGGGCTTACAATAGCCCGATTGAACCAATAACACTATTTACAAGTGAAGCAGCTGATTATCTGATTCTGCCACGCTCAGTTGCGGATGTCCTTTTAACTAAATGTTATGATATTCTTAATATTGTACATCTGACTGGGAACCTTACTAAGCAGTATTAGCAGAAGAGACTGAAGAGACCTAACGAAGGGCGGCACGTTTCGTCGCGGAATCGATTAATGAGCGAGAGAGCGTTATGTGAAGCTCGACAAATTCCAATGGCAAACGGTGCAAGATGGTTCGAATGGCTCTAAGCACTATGGCACTTAACATCTGGGGTCATCAGTCCCCTAGACTTACTTACTTACTTACTTGTCATACCGGACTCGAGAGTCCATTACCGCAGCAACGTATTTTCGCCATCTGTCCCTGTCTTGGGCTATTTCCTTCCATTCACCTTCAATACCTAGGCCCCTCAAATCAGCTTTCACATTGTCCTCCCATCTACGCCTCGGGCTCCCCACAGGACGTTTTCCCTCTAGGCGCCCTACCAGTACTCTGCGCGCTGCCCTGCCCTCATCCATTCGAGCTACGTGACCCGCCCATCGCAGCCTACGTGATTTAATAATACTGATTATGTCAGGGTTTGAATAGAGTTCGAGAACCTCTTCTTTATACAGTTTTCGCCACTCTCCGCTAATGTCATCCCTTTTTGCTCCGAAAATTTTCCTCAAAATTTTGTTTTCAAATACTCGAAACGGCTTTTCATTCTGCACAGTGAGAGACCAAGTCTCACACCCATACAGCATAACTAGTAGAATAATAGTTTTGTATATTCTAATCTTTAAATTCCTAGACAATATCCGTGATGAAAGTAATCTATTCAGTGAGAAGTAGCACGCATTTCCCGCCCGTAATCTCTTCTTCAGTTCGGATTCAATCTCATTTCTCGAAGTGATGTCCACGCCTAGATACTTAAATGTGTTCACTTTTTCAAACTGCATGTCTCCAACTCTTTAACATTTCCTGATCTACTGCTGTTGGCATTCTAGTAGTAACTAGGTATTTAGTTTTGTCTTCACTTGTCCTTAGACCTACATCTTCACTAGCCTTGATTAACGCATTCGCATTTGCTGTTACAGATTCTTTCCTATCGCTAATGATGTTTAGATCATCTGCATACCCTAATATCTTAACATTTCCATTTAACTCCACACCCTCTGAATTATCTGCTGCCATTTGTACAATATATTCTACGACTAAATTAAAAAGTAGCGGAGACAGGGCATCTCTTAAACCTAACTAACCTAAGTACATCACACGTATCCATGCCCGAGGCAGTATTCGAACCTGCGACCGTAGCGGTCGAGCGGGGATTGAAGCGCCTAGAACCGCTCGGTCACAGCGGCCGGCACGGTGCAAGAGAGGGGGCGTTGGGTATCAAGGAGAAATGTTGAGAGCCGAATTTCCACGAAGAGTGCGGCAACATATTACTTTCTCCCACATACGATTCGCGAAATCCCAGAAAGGTAAAATCAGAAGTCAGAGTTTATAAACAGGTCTACTGACATCCGTTCTTCTCACCGCGCCAATCGCGAGTGGAAAAGGGAAGGTAGGAAAAAGAATTGGGGAGGGGGGGGATATTGGTGTTTGACGACCAGTTGATAACGATATCATTGGAGACGGAGCACTAGCTCGGATTATGGAAGGACGGTGAAGGAAATAGACCGTGCCCTTTCGAAGGAACCATCCCGCCATGTGCCTTAAGCGATATAGGGAAGTCATTGAACACCTAAATCAGGATGGTTGGACGCGGGTGTGAACCATTGTCCTCACGAATGCGAGTCCAGTGTGCTAACAACTGCGCCACCTCGTTCGGCAAGGGAGGAAAAAAGATAGTGCCTTCAAAAGTTCCCACCGCTACACTCCGTAAATGGGTTCGTAACTATAGATTAAATGCTGACGTAGATAGATTGGTACTTGTTGCACGGTAACTTCAGGTAAATGTGATCTTGGGCAGTGGGATAGTTTTGTTTATAAGTTTACATGAAGTGCTGTGTTGAGTGTATTCCACTGTAATGGATATTTTTAAACAGTGATTTCTTTTGGAGACGATCAACGTAAAGATGGACAGATCTAGATGAAAACATCCAGGAAATGTACAATGTGCCACTGGAAGTCAGCGATTACAGATCGATGGAATAACTGATCCCAAAGGCTTATCAGTATTAAGATTATTGTATATTTCATACGAAGCATTAACTACGAGAAATATTAATCTAACATGGATATAGCATTTTTTAAATACTGATAAAAAACGTAAATCTATTTCTGCAGTAATGAATAGATCGTTAAAAACTATTCATGGATAAATCAAGCTGCATAAATAGATAAGCCATCCAAAACACATGGTGACGTGTATGCGTCGGCATCATTGATTTAGTACCTTATGCAAGATATCAACCATTCACATTTGGATGAATCATTTCATTCTTCTCTTTAATAGTTGGTCTGTAGATGGGTGAACCAAAATCGGTCTCCAGGAACAAACAGAAAGGGACCAAGACCTTTCTAAGGTTTGTTATTGGTCATCTCTGCAGCTCCACAGAGGCTGCAAAATGATGGTCAGGTCCTGCAGAAAGGAAACACTTCACGGCATTCGCTTCAGAACTGCTACAAATTCATCGGGAAATAGACCGCACCGCTCGAACTGTCAACACAACTGGCACTGCTGAGAGTATCCTACGACTTCCACATCGCTGGCAACGGGTTATACACAACGCTGGTTACTACTGTGAAAATCAGTAAAACTTTGAAACACGTATCTATTTTGTACGAGTTGTAAATAAATAGTTGCCAATATTGAAGTTCCAACCCTCGTAAATCTCGTTTGGAAGTGGGACGATTGCGGAATCTGAAGTGTAAATTGTTGGAACTTCTGGCTGTCTAACATGTTTCTCACGTTCTGTTTCCATGTTACTCATCCCTGTGGGTTAAAGTTATTGGAAGAAAGTTTTTGTGACTGGGAGACATTCTAACAGTAATATTTCCACTGTTCTTTTCGCGTATGGTACAGGGTGGGAAGAAGCTAATTTTGGTACTAAGTACCCTCAACTGCATACCGCACTGTTGAGCAGTAAATGCAGATGGAGTAGTGTAACCAACGTGCTGTGCTTACTTTGAACAAGGAAACTTCAAAGCTCAATTACTCATCCCTCAGTGTTTTCGGCCATTTAATCCATCTGATGGTAAGCTGGCGTACGTCGCGGAATAACGATGTGGCAGAAACGGTATCGCCGACTTTGAGAACGAATTTGTGTATCACTACAGCAGCGTTCCTAACCCCCTGAAAGGTTGCATGAAATTTTTTGCGGGGTAAAAACTAAAAGATTCGATTCTATTTCAGTCAGGAAACCAAATTATTTCCAAAAGATCATTGCTACTGCCACAATTTTGGAAGACTCTAATACTAATTATATAAGTTATCAGTAATTACTTTTTCTCAATTAGTAGAATTAATCCGGTGGAGGTTACAGGCTCCTCACATAGTCCACTCACTACAAACGTATGTTGTACTTTGTCCCGTACATTGTTGATGATAAAAGTGAGACACATACGTAACAAATTCTAAATACCTTAAGAAAATGTCTTTTCCAAGTTGTACACAATATCTGCAGTAGTCCATAAATTGCTTCATTACTTGCTTCCAAACACACAACACTTAATTGAGAGCACGACATAGCAGTAACTACGCAAGGGCTACTATAGTTCGTACACAGTTTTATTATTATTATGAGTCGTTAGACACAAAGCATTAACAGCGTAAAGTAGTCCAATTCGTGCCAGTTCAGAAGTAAGGAGCGCAGCAATAAAGTGATTTACGAACACTAAGTATAGTGCACACGTCTTAACTTGCTTGATTTTAAATGGGGTTGCAGTGTGGACGTCAAGCAATTGTCGCGGTAGAGAGGCGTAATGCAGGAGAAGCATGTTTTGTAACAAGTGTCTACCTTCCCTGTGGATAGCTAGCCTTTTTTTCTGAGAAGCAGTTGTGGGTAGCGTTCCAAGGAAAGTCTTTCATTCTACAGTGTAGTTAGGTGCTAAAGTTGGTGATAATGTGGCGGAGGGGGGCAACAGATGGCTGGTGGGGGGGGGGGGGGGGAGGGCGGAGGTACTAGCTAATGTCTCGTTGTAGTCAAGGGTAATGGTCTCTTGGGAACCACTACACTATAGGGTGATTCAGTTGCCTCTACCGATGTCGTTTTATGCGACCCGCAATTCTGTATCTGAACTTCAAAAACCACGATTTTCATATTTCTCGCTCGCTAGGCGTGAACTATTAGTCCTACAGGGAAAATGAACAGGACTTTTTGTACGAAATTTAATGTAGCTAAATTTTCTGCTGGGATGCGCTTTTGCTGGAGTCCACGTCCTTAGAGTTGTTCAAGAGAAAAAAAAAAAAAAAAAAGTTACCTTCAGGCGTACCTCCAGCCCCCGCACTCTTCCCTTACCTGCCAGAAATTCTAGTTTGTTGTCCCTGGCACTCTCTCCTACCACGGTATGAAAGTTTCCGACTACAGGAGCCTTTTTCTCGTCTCTATTGATTGGACTATTATGCCACCAGCGTAGACGGCAACTTCGTTGAAATTATTACTTTAAACGTGTCCATGATGGTAATGAAAGAAAAGGGTTTTTTTGTAGACGTTACGCTAAAACTAATTACGTTGACAATTCGATTGAAACTTAAACCTCTCAAGCATAGTAGGCTCGTAATCAGAAGACCTGGCGAATACAGCGGTGTAATCGTTTACTTTATGCTGTTAAAATTCACAAAATCGTTAGGTAAAATTTATGCAATAGTCAATTTTACGATTTTCGGTGCTGGACTAAGCCGGTGGCGTAATATGGCCTCATGAAGAGGACCAAGGAAGGTCAAATATGGGAAATAATTCGTGCAGTCACGAAGTTTCGTATAGTCGTAGAAGGAAGTGCCATGAACAACATACTAGAAATCCTGTCCGGGGCTGAGTGTGGTAGTTGCGGTGTGTCTCAAGGTCAATTTCATACTTTGTTCTTGAATAACTCAGATTACAGGCTCTAGCAAAAACGTGTAACAGTACAAAATGTTTCCACAAAAAGGTTTTGTTCATTTTTTCTGTAGGACTAATAGTTTGCGAGTAGCGAGCGAGAGAATATGATAATGGTTTAAATGGCTCTGAGCACTATGGGACTCAACTGCTGAGGTCATTAGTCCCCTAGAACTTAGAACTAGTTAAACCTAACTAACCTAAGGACATCACAAACATCCATGCCCGAGGCAGGATTCGAACCTGCGACCGTAGCGGTCTCGCGGTTCCAGACTGCAGCGCCAGAACCGCGCGGCCACTTCGGCCGGCCAGAATATGATAATCTTGCGCGTTATTTCTGAAGGTCAGGTATAGAATTGCGGGTTGCATAAAACGGCGCCGATATCTGCAGCTGAATCACCCTTTATAAAGGACTGAATGGAGAATATCCACGTGGTTCCTTAGAGATGACAGTTTTCATTTAGAGAAAGCGTGATGAACGTACTGGAATGAACAAAGAGAATCTACTCTTTTTCTGATTTCAGGTGACACTCTTGATCTTTTAAATGCTCCACACTTCGTATTCATAACTGTCACAGTCTGTCGAACCTAATCAACAAAGGATCTAGAGAAAAGGAACGAGGAAGCAGATTCAAGAATTATAGCATTAGTCGACGTTCTTCGCCAATGAGACGTCCTATTGTCCTGTTAAATGAGCCACTGCGCTTGGGAATAAGCTTCTTTCAGAAATTCCGATGATGATTCTATTTCCCCTTTTCTTTTAAGAGCACATACTAAACTCCAGTGTCTTTTCTATTCGTACTATTTTCTGTTCGAAAGCTTCGCATACTTCTTGGAAAATAGAAAATTAAAAAAAAATGCTGATATCTGCTTTCTAACACTCATGTTACAGTAGGATTAAGTTAATGACGTTAACAGAATTCTACAAAATTGCCAAATTGTGAGCATATAGTAGGGTACACATGTTGTGAATGCAGCCACGGAAAATTCCAAGTAATACAGCAGTTCAGAATCGAAGAGACTAATGAAACCAGCTAGACGGGGAAACGGGAATAAGACACGGTGCAACATCACAGTTTTCCAAACAAGACATGTGCTGACAGGCGTGACTATTACCGAAACACACAGCTCAATAAGTGATGGTTTCGAAATACCGACACGAATTACTTACAGAGGAATGGAACAATTGGTAGAAGTTGCATTCGTATAAGGTCAGTCAGGGCTCCCGAGAAATGTACAAACACACAGGACAATACTGACATTACGCCTTACCTTAGAAGATAGTTTCAGAAAAGGCAAACCTACGTGTTGAGCATTAGTACATTTACAGAAAGCTTTTGACATTTTTGTGTGGAGTACACTATGAAATTCTGAAGGTAACGGGGATAAAATACTGGGAGCGAAAGTTTATCCAGAAATTGTGCAGATATCAAACTACAATTAAAAGTTTCGAAGGTTGTAACCATGTAATAATAGGTATTGAGCGCAATGTGTTACACTTCTATGAGTTGAGGATAAACTGCCAACCCTTGCATCAAGGTTCAAGCTTCGATCCTCTGCATGACATTCTGAATTTCGCTAGATTTTCTAGCATACAACGGCATCAAACCCTTACAGCTGCATGGAGCTTCCGACGTTCCCCTTGGACGAACAGGAGCGGGATACTGTGTTCGACTTGGTAGGAATAGTTGCTGCATAAATAAATAACGAGAACAGTGTCATTACTTCTTGATGGCTATAAATAAATATATAAATAACAGAATCATTGTATACTACCGCACTGTCCTCCATAGTCTCACTCCTACGGTTCGTACATGAACTGCATGTCAGTTTCGAGGAAACCGCATCAGAGATTGCACTGAAGTTCTGCTCTAGAATTTAAAACGGCTGTCCTTCGACAGATCAGTGATGCCTTTCGTTCTCCACAGCTCGTGTACTACACTAAACTTAAGCATTACGCGGCGTCCGAGAATTACACTTCTGTTTCCCTCACTCTCCCTCTTTTAACTCTTAATATCTAATTTGGTCTCAACCGTAAATTCGGGTGTATATGAGATCTGTACACTGTAAAATAATTCTTTCTACCAGTCACGACTGCGTAGCTTCTCAAAAAACGTAATAGTATCAAATGGTTCAAATGGCTCTGAGCACTATGGGACTTAACATCTGTGGTTATCAGTCCCCTAGAACTTAGAACTACTTAAACCTAACTAACCTAAGGACATCACACACATCCATGCCCGAGGCAGGATTCGAACCTGTGACCGTAGCAGTCGCGCGGTTGTAATAGTATCTTTTGCACTTCGTGTCTCGTCACTTCTGAAGACATACCATACGTTAAACCAATAAATTAAGTTAACAAATGCAACGTGTTTCGATTCTTTAGGATGTTCTAAGATATTGTCCTCCCGCAGCCATTTTTTAAAACAAGTACTTGTTGTGAAACTGCTTTTGAAAGCAACGTTGTTTGTAGTGTCTAACTCTTGCGATTTCACAACTAAAATTAGGAACGTATTTGCTGTAAAAGGCTGACGTTTGTGGTGACAAGTGAGAGTACGAAATGATAATGGGCTAAATGCATGCGTATTTAGGAGCGAACGGCGGATCTCTCCCTCTCGCGTGCGTGCGTGCGTGCGTGCGTGCGTGCGTGCGTATCAGCGCGCACTTAGCATATCTCCCGCTCGACCCCCTACTGTCCCTCCTTCTCTAACACGTTTCTACCATCCATCCTCCAACCGACATTTAAAAACTATTGAAATTACATAATTCAGCCGTAGAGCATTAGTTTCCGATTATATGTAACAGTAATCGAACCTTTAGTTCTTTTTACATGCTTTTGTAATAGTAATACATTTCATTCCAGGGCTCAATTGAGTGTTCCTGCCTATCTCAACATACATCACGCTAATGGTTTTCCAAATACTTCTTTCCGTATTAATTTTTTTGAGGTGGACTTGAATTTTGTGCCTTGTGTATTTAATATATTTTCTAAAATATTTGAAATGTTTTCTTCAAACTGTCGACATTGTCATCGAGAAGCGTTTCAGGAAATTCTTCTTCACTCCGGCATAATTCTCTTTTAACGAAGAAATTTGTCTTTGCTCATTTTGACAGTTATTTTCTTTCCTTCAATCTGTTTCTTGTCATCTTTTTTCCTCACGCCGCAAGTTCCAATCCTTCCTCGGGCATGGATGTGTGATGTCCTTAGGTTAGTTAGGTTTAAGTAGTTCTAAGTTCTAAGGGACTGATGACCTCAGATGTTAAGTCCCATAGTGCTCAGAGCCATTTGAACCATTTCTTTCCCCTCGGTATCAGAAATTTTTTTCCTTCTACTGTGCCTTCAGCAATTTTCATGATTGCTTCATCGCTGTACTTCGACATTACAGTATTGCTTTCTTTGTATAAGAGGTTCTATGTCGTCTTTTGCCATTTTAGTTCTAACATTTTATCTCATACTTCCTTACTGGTTATTTGACACAGTCGTTGAACTAACAAAGAGACAGAACTGAAGCTTTCCTTTCATGGACTAGGTGCTTCTTGGTTTTCTGCTTTTAATGGACTTCCTTTTTCTTCTCAGATGGTGATGCCCATACTTCCGTTCTCTTCATAGTTTCTAACAGAAAATTCCAATTAACACTACCGGACGGTTTAAAATTCTTTTGTTTTCCAGTAGAACCTCGCTAATTCGACCGGAGATGTTTGGATTCTCCGCTTAGTTCGACTGTCCCATTTCCGGTGTTTGCTTACCTACACGGACCGCTACTACGATCAGGTCTGGGCTTCTCGACGACTCATCGATAGCCATGTGGACCAGTTGGCAGTCGGCCGTTGCTATGTGCGATAGTTCGATCAGTTTTAGTGTGTAATACATTGTTCCTAACTCGATCAATAAGTATTACTGTAGACGCATTTGGTTTTCAAAATTAGTGACAGTGTTGCTCTTACATATTAAAGTGTGTAAAACTAAATTATGGCACCAACTTAACGTCTTGACAACGTGACTTGGAGTCCATTGATGTGTGTGTGTGTTTATCAGTGTAAGTGACGACTCGACAACGGAAGCAGAATTAAAAAACTACCTTATCATTGACGCTGTAACTCGAACAACCTATGAGAAGGAGAAAGATGAGGACGACAACGAAGACGGTAAACCTACGGATGGGGTACCACATACAGATGTTAAAAATGAATTAGATATAGCTCTTCAGTACATCGAACAAAGCTCTGCGTCTATCCCAATAGACATTTTTGTGGATCAGGAACTGGTAGAATATCGCGGCAAAATCAGGGTTGTAGTTTGCTAAGCAAAATAACATTACAGACTTTTTTCGTCCTAATTAAGAACAGAATATTTTTTACCATGTGATTTCTTCCGTTAAGTGCAAATCAGTTGCTTGCCAATGCAGTGTTGTAATAAGGTATGTACAGATATTAAACTTTCACTCAGAGTATCATCATCTTACCGTACGATGCTGGAGTGTTTTACAGTTGATTATACTCCCGTGTAAGATTTTTTAATGTGTACGTTCTCTTTTCGTTTTGTTACTGTTTTAACATGGAACAATATTTCAGCCAGTATTTCTAGTTGAACATTAAAGTTGTGCTGTACAGTACTGTGGTGTTATGGGTCAATAAAAGTGATCGTGTGATAAACCTGCTATTTTTACGTTCCGAGCATGCTCCTGGTACCGTAGAGGACGGATTAGCTAGTTTCCACTGCAGTTTTCTTTCACTACTAAGAGAATAGCCAGAACGTCTTTTTCGGTATCTTTAACTGGGTAGGTAATTTATTTTTGTGTGCAGTCTACTTCATACAGTCAACATCTTATTTTTGCAACAGTCTATCCGTGAATGAAACAAGAAACATACTTGATAAATGGCATATTGAAACATAATCGATAGAAAACGAAGGCATATTAGGATTTAACATGGCATCAGCGATGAGGTTATCTGAGAAGTGGGACATGCTCTGATTGAGGATGAAACAGGTAAGCATTCGCACTGGGGAAACCATGGGGAACGCAAATCTAGATGTTCTAATAGGTGTTTGTATTTTGCTCCACCCGAATGCGGACCTAGTGACCCGATCACTGTGCCGATTCGCTTGGTGACATAAACAGAGCCGTATTCTTTACGACGACGCCAAGGATAGAGACATAATATATTTTTTGTTTTTCAAAATTACGACCACACGTTACGTATTAATGACTAAACAAAACGGTAACGTTTTGTCTGGTGGCCCCCGCTAAAGGCAAATTGAACGAAAGGAAGACATAAAGCTCTTTACGTCCCTCCACCGCTCAATATCGCTTCGCATGTGGTAGAGTCACAAAGTACATCATATGGCCTCGCTTTCAAAGGACACAATAGGTGTACGGGAATAAACGTGGGCAATAAATGCTCCTGGCGGGGTTTAATCGCGCCTAGCACAGAATGGCTACGGCAACCGTGGGGCATAAACGTAAAGATGGCGGTCTGTTGTTATGAGCGCACTGCAACAACATTGCAGACCTTTGAAACGCAGCTTTTTTTTAGGAATAATATTACTTGTTTTCTTCGACGCAATGACACACAAGTTTCATAATGTTAACCAGTTGCGAAAGTGAAAGGTTATGTACACCTTGTACAGAAATAACACTGCAATTACAATATCGAAGGGTAAGAAAGAGAAGCCATAGTTGGGAAGGGTGTGAGAAATTAGGAGAAAGAAGACATCAACGGCCGTAATTCTTCCTGATTTTTTTTCATTTAAGAAAATACTTTCGACGTTTCATTAGCGTCATATTCAGGCCCCTTAGCGAATAAAAATGGAGACACCCAAACATCGTCGCACATAAAATGGGTACCATATATCGAACTGGATACCATGGATTCTCTCTATTCGACATGTGCACTCCAAACACATTACATAAACTGTCAGGGCCAGTGTTTAGAGGTCTCCATTCGTTTTCCACATTGGGGCCTTAAGATGCAAATAAAGCGTCGAAACCGGTCGATTAACATCAGCAGTACTAACGTATTTTATCATCACGCGTATTACCAGAGGCGAACGTGTAGTTTATGTCCACCATAAACAATAGGGAGTAAACGAAAGTCTTTCACTGTTGTTGACTTAAATTAAGAACACCCTTTTTAAAGAGGGGGGGGGGGGGGGGGAGAGGCGTTGTTACTTTATCCCCAAGAAAAAAAAACTTTAAAGAATGCAAAATTCGATAAGCGTTGTTGAGTTTTACTCAACATACATTTTAAAGAGTTACTGATGTGTGAGTAACGCCCTGATTGTGAAGTTATTGAATATGAAATTCATTGGGGAAAGTGATATCTACTTCTAAGACTTAAATTTTTGGGTTAAGTTTAACTGAAAAATCTGACATATTTATAGAAGCTGATGGAAAAGTTCTGACATTCCATTCTTTTTCACATTCATCAGACATCAGCAAAAACACCCCTTGAGGGCGTTAGCGTCATTAAAACAAATTTTGGGATTAGGAGTGGACCCTTATTCTATGACAGAGCAAATCGTTGTTTAGCTGTAGAAAACTTGTTTAATTTCTGCATTGTTGTCAAAAAAGCACATGGGCTTACATAGATTGTGACATGACAATTTCAGGACAGTCGTCAAGATAACATATTACGTCCTCATTTTCAGAAGTAACACTGAACACAACAATATCAAATTTAAATAAAAGGTCCTCTACAAGATTTTTCTTACTTCTGAACATTGAAGAATTGTCCGAGTTGGCCAATATTACGACAAATCATCCGATTCCGGTTCTAAATTCGGTACTATTTAGGATGACAACCATGTCTACAGAGGATGGTTAGTTTTTGTTACAAATTAGGAAGAATTACGGCTGTTCGTATCTTCTTCTACGAGTTACTCATTAGCCGCAGACTCGCATCCACATCTGTATGATGGACTTGAAAAAAGGGAGTGATTGTTGAGAAGCAGCAAAGGAAAACAAGGAGATGTAACAGAAATTAGACTTCAGGAGGAAGAGATAAAAGCTTTTAGGTTTGCTAATACACCACAATTCTGTGAGAGATGATGGATCTGTAAGAGCAGTTAAGTGGAATGAGCAGCGTCTTGCAATGAGTATATAAGATGAACACCAAGAGCACTAAAACAAGGGACTATGCGTGTATGCGAATTAAATCAGGAGATATTCGGGGAATTGCATTAGGAAACGAAGCAGTGAAGCTAGTAAATTAGTTCTTATTTCGGCAGCAAAGTAAGTGTTATAGCCGAACTACAGAGGTTGTAAAATGCAGACTAGCAACATCAAGAAAAGGCTTTCTGAAAAAGAGAAATTTAACGACAGGCAAAACACATTTAAGTGCTATGAAGCCGTTTTTGAAAGTATTTGTCTGTAGTGTAGGGTTGTGTGGAAGGAAAAAGTGGACGAGAAGCTTTGGAAACGTGATGTTCAAGAAGAATACTGAGTCTTAGATGGCTAGATCGAGTAACAAATGGAGAAGTACTAAAGGAAACTGCGGAGAAAATAAATTTACGGCACCTTCTAAAAGAAGGTAATGGTTGATAGCACACATTCTGAGGCATAAAGAAAGTGTTAACTTGGTAATGGAGAGAAAATTGTGTGTGAGGTATGGGTTGTGGGAAGGTTGTAAAAATTGTAGAGGGAGACCAAGGGATCAGTATAGTAAGCAATTTCAAATGGATGTTCGTTGCAGCAGTTGAGGCTTGTACAGGATAGAGTAGCATGGAGAGCTACACAAAACCAGTCATTTGACTAAAACCATAGCCGGCCGCGGTGGCCGAGCGGTTCTAGGCGCTTCAGTCCGGAACCGCGCGACTGCAACGCTCGCAGGTTCGAATCCTGCCTCGGGCATGGATGTGTGTGATGTCCTTAGGTTAGTTAGGTTTAATTAGTTATAAGTTCTAGGGGACTGGTGACCTCAGATATTAAGTCCCATAGTGCTCAGAGAGCCTAAAATCATAACAATCAGTATCAACAACAACAACAAGTATCTGGCACTATAGGGCTTCCTCAAAACAGTTGTAGCAGTATCAATACAGTCTCCAAGTAATGCTTTACAGTCTGTCAGAGCATTACCTGGGGCCATCTCTATGCTATTTCAACTGTTCTTATGATGAAACCAATTAACAGTATGATGCTCATATACGAACAGGGCTCGTAAGACCAAATGATATCACCGACCGCCGTGTCGTCCTCTGCCGATTGACGTCACTGGATGCGGATTTGTAAAGGCGTGTGGTAGGCATACCGCTGTTCCAAGTGTTAGTTTTGTGACCAGAACAGCTGCTTCTAAATCAAGCAGCTCCTCATTTTGCCTCACAATGGTTGAGTGCACTCCGCTTGTCAACAGCGTTCGGCACACCCGGACAGTGAGCCATCCAAGCGCTAGATGAGCCCAACAGCTGGTAAGTTCGGTGATCTGACAGGAATTGGGTTATCACTGCGGCAAAGCCGTTGGCTATTTTTTCCTATTACTGTCCCCTTAAGCCGATCACAACCATCTTAGTACGTATTGGGAAAGACTGGCCCATCAGCTCCCAGATGAAGAATAACCCCTTTCCTCCCATAGCCGGATTTTGACCCAGGCAATAGCAACGGCCAACAAGGGAGGTTAATAAAAGATGTTAAGGCAATATCGGACCAATGCTTTTCTATTTTGATTGACGTGTGCAGTTATTCTTTCATTGGACTCAGAGTTCAATTACTGTGTCGACCATTTTTCAGCGAGGTGGCGCACTCTGTGCCAGGAGTGAGTAACTGATCGCAGGCAGAGGTCGAAGGTTGGACAATACTGCATGGTGTAATACATTTATAAATTACAGTTCACTAACATAAAATGTTGGCATTTACGTTTGAAGAGACGGGATCTGTAGAAGTGAATTTCACCCTTTTAGAAAGTTTCGGTAGCATCAGGATAGCAGCTGTGGTAAGTGTTTGGCGCTGACGTACGCCCGATCGTAGAGGCGGTTTGTTCGAGCCACTTTCTTCAAGGAGCGAAACAAAGTGTCGAACCAGTGTTCCAAGAAAAAGGATCTGCAGCCAGCGTGCCTACATAAGTCAAAGATGAAAGTGGATGAGCTCAAAGGGCTGAAGATAGCGCGGTAGGGAGCCTATTTCTGCCGGACACTTCAAAGTGTCGCTGCGACGCAAGCGGCCGGCCGCAAGCCGAGGCGTTGCGGTAATTACTTGGCACCGGCACCGGCAGCAGCGCAGGCCGCAGGAAGGCGGCGGCGAGGTATCAGCAGCCTCGCCTTATCTGCGCCGCGTATTCATAGCACGCGCATCACACACACACACACACACACACACACACACACTCTACCTAAGTGCTTCCATTGTCGCCCTATCAGCGCAATGAATCACAGCGCCGGCACAGCCTCTTCGGATTACGAGGAAAGAGGAGCCTAGAGTAATAGATGTGTTTCGCAGCTGCATCCAAAATTTCATCGGAATTTCAGCCACTTAACATTAAACAAACCGCGAGAGATTTCTAGAAGAGTTTCCTACCTCATCATCTTCATTAATTTACCACAAATTATTTTCTTCTTTACGACGAATACGCGTATAGTCTCTAACGACTGTAAGTTCATCCAGTTCAATTTATCGTTCTGATGTAACTACGCTTTCCTCGAGACACACTAAGTCCCATCTTCGCCTTCGATAAGGATAGAAGCTGAAGTGTTTAACTTAAACCAATAGTCGTTATTGTCAAGGCTCTCCTATACCGGAATAGCATCCGAGCTTTGTGTAACGATTAGGCTGAAGTGTGAACTGAAGCCTGTCTTTGGGTGGGCACTTGACTGGGGTAGCCCTTGCAACTGTGTCAAACACAATGCCAGGATGATGCAGTGAGCAGCACATCTGCCTGGTAAGCAGGAGACTTGGGTTCAAGTCCTGGCCGTAGCACAAATTTTAATTAATTACTACAGCTTCTATCCTGATCGAAGATGAAACAGAGACTAATCTGTCTCCAGGAAAATGTAGCTAAGTCAGATCAATAGATCAGATATGCTTGCGGTATAGGCAAGATTTCACCATTAAATACAAAGCTGGTGTTCTGTTACAATATGTGAGGGCCTTAGCATTAATGACGATTTAAGAAGGGGAAAATCAAGAGTGACTTATCAATTTATTCTAACAGGTGTGGCAATGAGCGACTTTGAAATCTGCACCAGTCATACAAATGTATTTACAAGCTGCATTTTATTTCCTAGCTGAATTTAGATTGCTGGGGGTCTGCCATGTTATTACTTTACGCAGGCCGTAGTGCTCCATACAGACCTCTTCGGCAGTAACCATGGCCACCACCGCACAGCAAAATTGTACTACGCAGGTGGGGCCACGGGCACTGTTGCCCATGCAGCAGCACGTGGAGGTGGGGCTGCGTGGAGTAGTAGTATCATTTATTTACGTACAGTAATTACATTTATTTTTTAAAGAAAAAGACAGGAATTTGGGAATAGGAAATTAATTTAAGAAGAGAATTAAATAAGACAGGAAAGAATAGGTAAGGATATCCGTTTACCATCACCACCACCTGGAAGAGGCGTCTAGGTATTGAACTTCAAGTCCAGCGTCCACATGTGGTGCTACCTATTTTATTACTACCCACAAGAACATCCCTTTTCGGGAAAACTCGATTTGTTCAGTCCATGCGGATCTAAACTATGTCGGAGTTGTTTGTTAGAGTGATGTGTGAACTGATGTTTGTTGCGTTACATAAAAACTACCAGCACTAGGTTAGTTAGTAAGCCAAATTCTGCACAGCTTTGCAACAATATCCTGCCTCAATGTAATCTAATTATGTTCTGTTCCCATATAGCTGTAGGAGATATAACAAGCCACCACTAAACTATTGTTAATCTTGTAAACTCATTTTTGTAGAATAAAACTAAACTTTTTTGAGTAGTGGATGCATTAAGTTGGTATAATTGCGTATTATGCATGAATTTTGCTTGCTTACTTTATACTAAAGTCGTATTTTTATGTTTAAAATGATGTGTTCATTTATGTAACTACTTAACAATGTTGGGCACAGCCTTAACTTAGATTCTAGAACAATATCTATCCACAGACTATTTTAATTACTCCTACTTTTAAGTAGATTCATTCATAATGAGATCTAAATTGCAATTTATTCACTGCGATGTAAAAGAAACACACATGAATTAGCAATGCTTTAAATTTAAAATGCCCATCACATGAAAATCACGCGATGTAAGTGGCTGCCATTTTCCTTCAAATTTCAAGCCTGTTACGGAAGTCAGACATCAAATCTTGCAAGACTGGCACTGAAATTCGACCCACTTCCCCTCGAATTTGATCTTTCAGTTTCTGGATGGATTGTGGTGAGTCACTACCGATATAACTGAGATTTAAAATATCGCAAAGGAAGAAACCGTATGCTGAAATGTCACGGGATCCTCGAGGCCACGAAATGTCCACCTCCTTCGAGATGGATGAACAGGAAAGATGTTCTGTAGCGCGTTCATGAAATGTGTCGAGGTGAGATATGTGGCCACGTCTTGTTGGAACAAGGTTCAACATGTGAACACAACGTCCTGTACACACAAGAACGGAAATTCTGCGACCGTCCCGAAAATAAAATAAAATAAAATAAAAAACAGTGCTTTGATTCCAAACGATGATACGCCGCACACCTCTACCACCTTCTGACTGAAGTGGCGTTTTATGAAGCATTTAAATCTTATGACAAAATCAGTATCCAAAGTTTTGCTTGTTAACAAAGCCTGCTAACATAAAAATTGGCTTCATCGCTCATGATCATCGCACGGGTCTGGGTTGCCTTTCGTGAGTTGCAACAATTCCTGGCAAAAGCGTAGTCTCTTTGGCAGGTCGTCCGCGTATAGTTTTTGCACTATCTGAATTTTTAACCTGCGGTATTGCAATTTATTTGCGAAATTCGCCATGCACTGCGATCCGATATGTCCAGTTGCGGGGAATGCTTGAGAGCAGAACGCCTGGGACATCGGCTGAAGGCTTATTCTACTTTTGCAACATTTCTGGTGTGAACACGCGTTTTGAACTTCCACCCTCCTTTCGCACCGTATCACCCATCTCCTCGAAGTTCTCTGCGCTCACTTTGGTATCATGTGCCGACGGGACGTGCGGCATTCTAACGAGCACGAAATACTCGCAGGGCGGTTACACAATCTTCTTTCTTTTTATGAAACGCCTTCGCGGAAACAGCGCATTGTTCGTCAGTCCACGACGCCATCTAGACTGAATATCGATATCAGGGTCAGTGACAAAGATTTGTTATCTAGATGGCACCACTCCCTTTTTATAATTCCTAACGAAGCGTGCTATTGCCAAATCGGCCGTTTCACTGCTGCACACGTTACAACAATGAAAACTTTTTGTTATTAATTTGGCTTAGGCAAATGTTGTTATTGTTTTTGTCTTCAGTCCGCAGACTGATTGGGTACAACTCTTTTCATTAGTCTGCCCTGTGCAAGCATCTTCGTCACTGCATGATTACTACAACCTACATTCATTTGAACCTACTTTCTGTATTCTCACTCTACAATTTTTGCCGCTCATGCTT
Source organism: Schistocerca piceifrons (assembly GCF_021461385.2). Classification (NCBI taxonomy): domain Eukaryota; kingdom Metazoa; phylum Arthropoda; class Insecta; order Orthoptera; family Acrididae; genus Schistocerca; species Schistocerca piceifrons. Next base: position 452,014,053 of record NC_060138.1, on the reverse strand, counting down.
CCCTACATTACCAAATTTACTGGTCCGTGATGCATCCGAATGTGTGCTGCCCACGGATCCCTTCTGTCAGTCGTGGCTTAATGTCATTTTTACCCAGTTCGTTTCAGCACTTCCCAATTACTTAGTCGATCAACCCATGTAATATTCAGCGTTCTTCTACAGCATCTAGTTTCAAAAGCTCCTTGTCTCTTCTCGCCTCAACCAACACGCCCGTTTTCTCGGAAGTGTCGCCTCAACTGCCTATCGTCCATCTTTCACTTCCTTACAAGACTGTTCTCCAGACAGATCTGTATTACTAAACGGCTAAAACGGTCACCCAGTTCCAGTTCGTCTATCTAGCAACTTCCAGGAGCAACGAAAACTTTACTTTCAGTATTTAATATAATTATTCACCTAATTTTAAAATTTGAAATGCTGTCATAATCTACTCTATAAGAAATACAATATTACGTGAAAGCTTTAACACAGTGAGTCAAGCGTTACAGTTAGAAACTGTGTTTATCTCTCGAGACAGCGTAACTCATGTCGCGCAAGTTCCCCAGATTGTATTCATCCAGTATTTGAAAATGAGAGTACTTCGCCATTTCCAACTAATTTTATGTAATTTCAACCCCTGTAGACACTTGGCGCCGACACCTTCCCCTCTCCGGCCCCACAAAATAACGAAAGGAAAAGCAAATATTGCCTACTGCATTTTCGCTGTTCACGCAAGAAACCACAGCATCGGGTATGAAGTTTTATTGTATTACTTTTTTACCACTAAGTCTATTAGCAGCACAATTTTTATACAGTATCCACACATAATACTAAATGTATTAAACCTACAACTACGCTTCCGTCGTTTTGTAGCAGATGGCAGTAGCGGCAAGTTGGTTGGTTGGTTTATTTAAAGGCGGGAGAGGCGACCAAACTACGAGGTGATCGGTCCCTTGTTCCTAATGAAACAATGTCACAAGTGTGAGAATAAAACGGACGAAACATATAACACAAAACGGAAAGAAAGGAAATACACAAGAACGAAGGGAAGGCACCGAACACTAAAAGGAACATAAGAGGACAAGAAAACAACACAGAGACGCTCGAAACAGAAGGCAGTAGAACGTGAAAGCAGATTACAGTGGCTGGCCAACCACGAGAATAAAAAGGGAAAGCCAACCACTCTGCAATACATTAAAACCTCCACTCTAGAAGCACTATGGTGGAGGACACAGAGGGACAAAGAACACGCGCTAAAACATGTGATCTGATGTTGGAGACATGCGATTCCCAACACTCGTGCTTCCATCTCTTGATTAGTTGATGGACCCTGGCATGGAGCTGTTTGAAGGCAATGAGGTGCTCCAGGGCTATGTGCTGCTTATGATGTTTCAGGGGCCTGCCTACGATTTCTAATGGATGTAGTGATTTCCAGAGGACACCAAGGCACTGGAATCACAAATCTCTCCTCCCTAGGTTTGGACTAAGATTAGTGGCCTCTATCAATATCATTTCCCTGCAGGTGTACCTGGGATTTCCACTAATGGAACTATCTATACCATTCCAGATGCAATCGCACAGCGTTTTGCTGCGAATTATGCTTGAATCTCTGCGTCTGAGAACTACCACCCCACCTTTCGTACCCTCTGACAGCGGGTGGCATGACAACACTTACCTTTTGCCCCATGTGACCCTGAGCCGTATAATGCTCCATTCAATGAATTTCTCAGTGCCCTTGCCAATTGTCCTGATTCCTCCCGTGGGCCAGCCCGCATCGATCACCAAATGATTAAACATCTATCTGCCGATTACCAGCGCCCCTCCTTGCTGTGGTGAGAAAGTATTATCGTTCCAGTACTAAAACCTGGTAAGAACGTGCTGGATTTGGATAGCTATCGTCCCATTGGCCTCACCAACGTTCTGTGCAAGCTGCTCGACAGTACATGAGCTGGCGATTGTGTTGGCTCCCTCCCGGGGCGGTTTTTGATGAGGTAGCCCCACACTGATAAGTTGGTATAACTGCAGTTTGCCATCCCAACAGCGTTTTGGGTGTTAAAATTGCCCAGAAGGAGAAGAGGATGGTGGAGTTTAGAAATTAGTGCTGCCAATACAGGATGCAGGACTTCACAATCTAGGGGCATGTAAATATTGTAGGCAGTAATTTCCTTTATTGTTCTCACCCTTACAGCTACAGCTTCTAAAGGGTTTTAAAGGAGGCACAGGTTCACTATGTACAGAGGTAAGGACGTATATACATACTCCACCTGACATCCTATTACAGTCAATGCAAGTTTTGTAATACCCCTGATAGCCACGAAAGGTGGGAGTCTGCATTGCTGGAAAGGTGGTTTACTGAAATTCAACGCAAAAAGCAGGTGTAATGCTTCAGAGTTGTCATAACTCAGCTGGGGCGGGGGGAGGAGGGGACGGGACCGCCGCCATTCCACCAGAGGATGACGCTGTCAGTAGTCTGGGTAGGCATGAAGGGACCCAGGAGGCATTTTACGTCTCAGAGTCATCTGCGGCCACTGGTTGAGTGTTGCTACCTATGACCATTGCTGCAGAGGCGTTGGCGAGCTTCTTCACCTGTTGCCCTCTCGTTTCTCGTTAGGAGGTCTTGCCTGAAGGAACCTCAGGTACAGAGGAAGACCGTAAAGTCCTGTGACCAGCAGCTTGTGGCTGCTGCAGCTTGTGGCTGCTGCAGCTACTGGCTCGTGTCCACCATTTGCATGGAAGGAGAGCTTGGAAGGTAGAGTCTCAAGGGGCCACTTCTATGTAAGATGAGCTGGAGGAGGCTGCTGCTGCTTCGCCATCCGAGGGGAGGGGAAGGGAGCAAGGCCTCCATTTTGGGGAGTGAGGCTCCTAAAGCATCTGGTTTGGGAGCAGCAGAAGTTCCCCTAACCACCAAAGGGGGGGGGGGGTGTAGTCGGGCGGCCTTGAAGGGCCATTGTAGAAGGTCATTGTTTGTTTGTTTGTTTGTTTGTTTCAGGGGAGGGGGGGAGGGGACGAAACAGCGACGTCATCAGTCCCATTGGGTTAGGGAAGGATGGAGAAGGAACACGGCCGTGCTCTTTCAAACGAACCATCCCAGCATTTCCATGAAGCGATTTACGGAAATCACGGAAAACCTAAATCATGACGGCCAGAGGCGGGGTTGAACTGTTGTCCTCACACTCTCCCTCACACTCTCCCTCCCTCCCCCCCCCCCCCCCCCCCCCACTGTAGAACGCTTAGACGAAGTGACTACCGACTACCGTCGCCAGTGAGGACGACGTCATCGTAGCGGCAGCGTAAGATGAGAGCGATCAACGCGGTGCAAACTATCATACTTCTTTTTAACTTCCTAAGTCAGTCTGCCTAAGGTCTTGTACTCCATAATTTTCGCCTCCTTTTTGAGTACTGCGCACTCCAGCAAGCAGTGGTGAGCCGTGTGTAGATCCATATTTCCACAGCTCGTTTCCTGAGCGTCGTGTGGAGCCAATATTTTTGGTAATCGACAGTGTTTGGGCGCGATCGGGCTCTAGCATCTCGTTGCTGTCTTTTATTGCTTCGCTTCTATTTCGTTTTCCCGCGATTGTTCAGGGTTGGTCTTTTATGAAGCTCTTTCGTTTGAACTTCCACCCGCAGTGTACCCACTATCGATTGCGAGTTCTTTCTTTGGTGTACTTAGAAACCGTAGGTTGGTAACACGACCGACTCACGGGTTTACTGCAGCAGACTCTTTGGCCTGTACTATTTATAGGCGAGCGCGGTCACGCTGGAGGAGGTTGTCGCGCAGTGGCCTTCGTGTCTGCTCTGGTGACGTCGACATCCTGCCTTCCGCGTACAGGTGTTGTTATCGAACCCGCATTTCTACCCGTGGAGGAACGCCGGCCTGGTTGGGCCCCTCTGTCCGCTCTTCACTGGTTGTCCGCGGGAGGCGGATGGCAGTCTAATCATCGCCTGCGTCGACGAAGGCAAACAAACAGTAACCATCACGGGGCGGTGGAGCCGCTGTTCGGCGAGGGTTTGAGTCCGGGAGCAGTTCGGCTGGGTCGGTGTCTGCCGGGACGACTGGCGAAGGTTCAGAATTGTGCACAGCAATCCCGAACAAACGACGAAGTGCGCCGAGGGAAAGGAGAATGTTTCAAGTTGATCGTCCTTTGGGATTGAGTGCATCCAGTCGTCTTTCCCGCCTTGCGGCCACCGGTGTGGCAATCCTTGGTTCTGTTCAGTGGTGCAATTCTGACAGTGCAGATTCCTCCACGCATCGTTGCTAACCGGTGTAGTGGAGTATTTTGGTAGTTATTTGTGTACGTTTGCACTTCTATGTTTTGGTAGTTCATCCTCCCGCCCTGTGGTTGCAGAATTTCGGGTGGGGAGTTAGTTCCTTGTCTCCCAAGATCTAGTGCTGTATTATTAAGGTTAATTCTAGTTCAGTCTAGTGTTCTGTTAATCCCAGGGTATGTGTGTCCGCCATACTATTTGCGCTGTATTTATTCTAAGTGAGTTGCACTGATAGTAGTTGGGGGTTCGCGTCCTGTCACGGAGCTGATAAGGGGTCACATTGGTTTCGGCTTGTCAGTTGGAGGGTGTTGCGTTAGAGGTTTGTTAACATTGGCATGTCAGCGTTGTCTAGCGCTACCGGGACCTAAAGAAGAACATTGTGCTGATTAGGGAATGTTGTTACACGTTCTTGTTTTCATTTAGATACCTGTATTTGTGAAGTCAACCGCATGACGTAAGATCTGTTCTGAAGCTATGCTGGATCTTGCGCTCTTGGGATTTTTGGTTTGGTTTTGATCCCGACTATTTGGGTGTCAGGAATATGGAACTGTGTTGTTAATGTTTGGCTTGAACAGCGGATACGCGGCTAGTTTAGTACGTGTGTAGTGGCATGGCGTCCTCTGAAGGCGTGCCCGCTGAATTGCTATTGCGCCTGCTAAAAGTGTAATTTACACCTTACTAAAACCGTTTTCTTAAAAGGGAGGAAGGAGGAAAAAAAATTTTAGAAATACCTTCTATTTGCAGTAACTATCTTACCTGTCGCTTAAGTAAATATCTGCTCAGTGATTAAGCTAATGGGAGCACCTATCCTAAAAGCACCTAGCGCACTTCTGTTATGGTGGCCCTCGTGCCTATTTTGGTCCGAAAGATTGTATAAACAGGCTTAAATGCTCCGTTTCGAAATTCTGATGTTGGTTTTTTTTGAGTGATTGTGGATTATTAAAATTGATTATAGTGCAAACGTTTGTATTTTACCAACCGTGCTTATAAGTTATTAAGGTGATTGGCTGGAATGTAATACGAAAGTTTTAGGACCATAGGTTGTCCAGGTAGAAATTCATATACACTCCTGGAAATGGAAAAAAGAACACATTGACACCGGTGTGTCAGACCCACCATACTTGCTCCGGACACTGCGAGAGGGCTGTACAAGCAATGATCACACGCACGGCACAGCGGACACACCAGGAACCGCGGTGTTGGCCGTCGAATGGCGCTAGCTGCGCAGCATTTGTGCACCGCCGCCGTCAGTGTCAGCCAGTTTGCCGTGGCATACGGAGCTCCCTCGCAGTCTTTAACACTGGTAGCATGCCGCGACAGCGTGGACGTGAACCGTATGTGCAGTTGACGGACTTTGAGCGAGGGCGTAGAGTGGGCATGCGGGAGGCCGGGTGGACGTACCGCCGAATTGCTCAACACGTGGGGCGTGAAGTCTCCACAGTACATCGATGTCGTCGCCAGTGGTCGGCGGAAGGTGCACGTGCCTGTCGACCTGGGACCGGACCGCAGCGACGCACGGATGCACGCCAAGACCGTAGGATCCTACGCAGTGCCGTAGGGGACCGCACCGCCACTTCCCAGCAAATTAGGGACACTGTTGCTCCTGGGGTATCGGCGAGGACCATTCGCAACCGTCTCCATGAAGCTGGGCTACGGTCCCGCACACCGTTAGGCCGTCTTCCGCTCACGCCCCAACATCGTGCAGCCCGCCTCCAGTGGTGTCGCGACAGGCGTGAATGGAGGGACGAATGGAGACGTGTCGTCTTCAGCGATGAGAGTCGCTTCTGCCTTGGTGCCAATGATGGTCGTATGCGTGTTTGGCGCCGTGCAGGTGAGCGCCACAATCAGGACTGCATACGACCGAGGCACACAGGGCCAACACCCAGCATCATGGTGTGGGGAGCGATCTCCTACACTGGCCGTACACCACTGGTGATCGTCGAGGGGACACTGAATAGTGCACGGTACATCCAAACCGTCATCGAACCCATCGTTCTACCATTCCTAGACCGGCAAGGGAACTTGCTGTTCCAACAGGACAATGCACGTCCGCATGTATCCCGTGCCACCCAACGTGCTCTAGAAGGTGTAAGTCAACTACCCTGGCCAGCAAGATCTCCGGATCTGTCCCCCATTGAGCATGTTTGGGACTGGATGAAGCGTCGTCTCACGCGGTCTGCACGTCCAGCACGAACGCTGGTCCAACTGAGGCGCCAGGTGGAAATGGCATGGCAAGCCGTTCCACAGGACTACATCCAGCATCTCTACGATCGTCTCCATGGGAGAATAGCAGCCTGCATTGCTGCGAAAGGTGGATATACACTGTACTAGTGCCGACATTGTGCATGCTCTGTTGCCTGTGTCTATGTGCCTGTGGTTCTGTCAGTGTGATCATGTGATGTATCTGACCCCAGGAATGTGTCAATAAAGTTTCCCCTTCCTGGGACAATGAATTCACGGTGTTCTTATTTCAATTTCCAGGAGTGTATTTATGTTTTATATTGCAATGAGAATTTAAATGTGGTAAACCCACGCCTTGTGATTAATAACTAAAGATTTAAGAGTGCGTTCACTTAGCGCTTACTTATGTGTTGTGTTGTTGTTATTTTTAAAAATTATAATAGGCGTTTTAGTTTCCTAAATTAAAGCCTTTACAATTCGAAAGTGGTGGCCCTCCCATTTTGGGTAATTGTAAGCATCGAAGCACGATTTACGTAGTTGGTGTCATGTATTGTATGTTATGAATAAATTATTTGTGTGTTAAATCACGTCTGATATGTCAATTCCTTGGCCCCGTCAACACCTTGGTCGTACTCTTTTAATATTAAATGATCAGACCACCGTTCCAAGTGGTAGTGGTGCTCTCCACAGTTGGCACAGGTGGAAGGAGGTGCACGTGGAGTATTATGATGCAGTGGACGTCGCAGTCTCTACACATGGCGCCGGAACAGCTCCAGGAAGACGTGTGCCCGAATTTCCTGCACTTACAGCGCCAAATAGGGGGAGGAACGCTTTACATCACATCGGTATACCATCACCTAGACTTTTTCAGGTAACGAATCACCCTCAGAGGCCAAGATCAAGGCACCAGAAGCAACCCTATTATCTTTTGGTCTGCTATAGACGTGGCGTATGAAGTGAACACCCCACCATTATAAACTGCCGTGTAGCTCGTCGTCGGACAGCAAGAGAAAATCTCGATGGAAAATAATTCCCTGGACCGTGTTGAGGCTTTTGTAGGATGGTGACGGAAATGGGAATATCATCCAGCTTGTCACAGGCGAGCAATGCCTGAGACTTCCCTGGGGATGCTGTCTGAAACAGGACTGACCCATTTCTGATTTTGGTCAGTGAGGCCACTTTCCCAAATTTGTCTTCCAGGTTTTCAACAACAGAAAGCAGTCCCTGTCGCTTCTGCTGCACACTACATAAAGACGAAAATATGGCTCTCATTTTTCTGTAGCCCTACATTCCTCTCATATTGTAGCTAGGTAGGGGAACGGTGTGGGGCCGTACTTCTCAGCATTTAATTCAACCTTCCCTTTCTTAGAGACTGCTAAGGCCATTCGATCTCAAGCAAAAGATGTCTTGGTCCGCTTCATTGCAGTTCATCCACCCTGATACCATGCACTCTTATCAGGAGCCCTCCCACGGGCGCCACCTAGCCGCAGCTAAGGCCACTCGCTGCGATGATCGTTGCTGGGAGTCCTGATACCCCTTGACGACGCGCATATACTCCTTGGCATACATGGGGAGTCTGCAGCTCAGGCATCAGCAGTGAGATCCCTGTGTTGTTAGGGGGCTATAGCTAAGTGGTTACATGATGGCCCCTCCACAATGACTTGGCTACTGTGCTGGATGCTGGGTGCATAGAAATCTAGGATTCTCGTGGGGGCAAAAGACGACAGTGGAGAAAGGATGGAGATTATGTACCTTGTAAGGCGTCGTCGCCCAAATAACTGGATTACGGGTGGAGATGCAGAGGTATGACAATAATAGGTGTGGAAGATCTTAAAGCATGATGAATATACGATACATCACAAGGCGTCCTTCCCCGAATGGGCACACTTCGGAAAAAGTTGCAAAGTGTGGAGGTCAAATTCTGAAGGGGACCATAAAACGGAAAGTCGGAAAGTAGGGAGACCCTTTAAGTCGCCTCTTACGACAGGCAAGAATACCTCGCGCGTATTCTAACCCCCAAACTCGAAGGGGGATGCTTCGTTTTAACTGGAGACAGCAGTCTGAATACCGACAGAGGACTTCATTTCACTCTTTCCATCAGCCCACTCTATCCTCTGTGGTGAACAGTTGAATTCCCAGTGTACTATTTATGTTGACACTCTTGTTTTTAATTTCATCAAAAGTTGCTTTGACGTTTCTGAATGCTGAAACTGTCCTTCCAACATGATTTCTTTTTAGATTTCTAACTTTTTCCTGCAGCGTTTTTGCCTGAACTTCGCTGCACTTGCTATTTATTTCATTCTTAAGTGGTTTATGTTACTGTATTCCTTTGTTACGCTAAGCGATAGATGCCATCGGTATTTATAAATCTGTGAGATTTTGAGGTAGAGCGTGGATAATAAACTGAAAAGCGTAGTGGAGGGAGTGAAAGTGAGAAAGAGAGAGATCCGAACTCTGAACAAGTCCTTAACTCAGCATATTCTCCAATAAGGATACGATAATTTGTGTTCTGTATGTGAACTCGACATTTCTTCCGTAGGAAACAGCATGAACCGGATGCGCTGGATCACGTGAAATCCGAGTTACTCTATTAATACCCGCCGTCCAAGACGTTGTACATCGGTGACTCCATCATCATCATCATCATCATCATCATCATCATCATCATCATCATCGTATCTCCGGAAAGTTTTCAATTCATTACCACACCATCACTTTTCAAGCAAAATACTATCTTACACAATATCACTGTTAGCATACTACTGGATAGAGGACTTTACACCAACACAATTCAGCAGGTTTTTGAGTCTGCCGGCCGGTGTGGCCGAGCGGTTCTAGGCGCTTCAGTCTGGAACCGCGCGACCGCTACGATCGCAGGTCCGAATCCTGCCTCGGGCATGGAAGTGTGTGATGTCCTTACGTTAGTTAAGTTCACGTAGTTCTAAGTTCTAGGGGTCTGATGACCTCAAAAGTTAAGTCCCATAGTGCTCAGAGGCATTTCGGAGTCTTTCGTAACGGCATTCATTAATAATATCGTCTCTGTTGCCAACCCCGTCATGTATAAGCTATTCTCCCGAAAAGGAAGCTAAGTATCCTTCAAAGCTAGAGTTTTAGCTCGGAGATGAATCACTTCTCTGTCATTATCCCAAAGACACTTCGAACTGTAAATTTCGGTCTCTCATTATCAAATGGCTCTAAGCACTATGGGACTCAACATCTGAGGTCATCAGTCCCCTAGAGCTTAGAACTACTTAAACCTAACTAACCTAAGGACATCACACACACCCATGCCCGAGGCAGGATTCGAGCCTGCGACCGTAGCGGTGGCGTGGTTCCAGACTGAAGCGCCTAGAACCGCTCAGTCACTCCGCCCGGCTCTCTGATCATCCCAAAAACATCATTCGCATCGTGGCTATACAGCAAAGATTATCTCGCATGAACCGCACCCAAACGGAAACACTCGTTCCGCTGCGAACAGCCGCAGCGCTGCTCCGCGTTCCACGGCATTTTAACACCGACCATGTTGCGAAACCGCTTTACGAGCGAAAAGCTGGCAGTCCGCAGATCTGGGCGTTCTTCGATGTTTCGCTACTTCAGAGCCCAAACATGTGTCGTCTATTTGCCGTGACTGCTAGCCTCCATAAACTTCAAGGTGGTGGGTTTGAATTCCGCTTCAGGCATGGGTTTAGGCTCCAGATGTGCTGCTGCTGCTTGCTGGTATGTGTATATGTTGTTGTCGTCGCCGTCGTTTCTTCAGTCTAAAGACTACAGCTCTCAACGCTCTCTAACCTATGCAAGCCAGTTATCTGCATAACTACTCCAACCTACGTCCATTTGAAACACCTAATTAAAATCAAACTTTTGTCTCCCTGTTCACCTTTTTTACCTGCACCTCCCTCCCCAAATTATTTCAATTACTGAACTGGCGATTCCTTGCGCTTCAGGATGGATATGTCCTACCAACCGATTCCTTCTTTCTGTTAAATTGTGTCATAAATTTCTTCTTCTCAAGTCGGTACAGCACCCCATTATAGCATCTTCTACTCTCTTCTTGACTGAAGCCTTTGTCTTATCAGTCTGCATCTTCAGGAAAGACTTCCCTTCCACTTCCACTTACATTCGATGTCAACATACTTCTCTCATTCTGGATTTTTTTTTTTTTGCTAATGCCACTCTGCGTTTTATATCCTCTCTACTTCGGCCATCATCAGTGTTTTTGCTGCCCAAACAGCAAAACTCATCGACTACTTCCTCTGTCTCATTTCCTAACCTAAACCCTTAAGGAAAGACAGAGTAATTCAACTACATCCAACCAACCGTCATGATATTCATCTTGTAACTTCACTTCAAGACACTATACCCTCCATTTCACTGCTCTCCCAAGTTTTTTGCTATCTCTGGCGGAATTACAATGACACCGCGAAACATTAAGTTTTTTGCCTGCCTTCTACTTTAATTCCTTCTCCAAATTCCTCCGTGATTTCCTTCTCTGCTTCTTCAATGTACAGATTGACTAACGTCAGGGATAAGATACAATCCTCTCTCATCCTCTCCCCTTCTCAGCTACTGTTCTCTTTCGTGTTCACAGACTTACAACTGGCTTCTGCTTTCTATGCATCTTGTAGATTACTTTTCGCTCTGTGTATTTTACCACTGCTACCTTCAGAATTCCAAAGAGCAATCCAGTCAACATTTTTGAGTCATCAGTCTTGTGTCTGGTTTGGTGCGGCCCGCCATGAATTCCTCTCCTGTGTCAATCACTTCATTTCAGAATAGTACTTGCAACCTACGTCCTCAATTATTAGCAGAGCGTATTCTAATCTCTGTCTTCCTCTATGGTGTTTACACTCTACGGCTCCCGTTTGTACCATGGAAGTTATTCCTTGATATCGTAACAGATGACCTGTCATCCTGACCTTTCTCCTTGTCAGCGTTATATATTCCTTTAAAAAAAAAAAGGTTCAAATGGCTCTGAGCACTATGGAACTTAACATCTGAGGTCATCAGTCCCCTAGAACTTAGAACTACTTAAACCTAACTAACCTAAAGACATCACACAACACTCAGTCACCACGAGGCAGATTCTGCACAGAACCTTCTTATTCTTTACCTTGCCAATCTACGAATTTTGAACATTCTTCTGTAGCACCATATCTCAAATTCTTCTATTCTCTTCTGTTTCGGTTTTCCCACAGTCGATGTCTCACTACCATACAAAGCTGTGCTCCAAATGTACATTCTCAGAAATTTCTTCCTCAGTTTTTGTTTGATACTAGTAGACTCCTCTTGGCCAGAAATGCCCTTTTCGCCAGTGCTAGTCAGCTTTTGATGCTTCCTTGCTTCGTCTGTCACGTGATATTTTGCTACTTAGGTAGCAGAATTCACTAACTTCATGCACTTCGTGACCATCAATCCTGATGTTAAATTTCTTGCTGTTCCCGATTACGCTACTTTTCATACTAACGTCATTCTTCGATTTACTCTCAATCCATACCGCGCACTCGCTAGACTGTTCATTCCGTTCGGCATATCCTATAATAATTCTTCTCATTCTGTTCAGCATATCCCGTAATTCTTCTTCACTTTCGCTGAAGATAACAATGTCATCAGCGAATCTTATCACTGATACTGTTCCACTTTTAATTTTAATCCCACTCTTGAACCTTTCTTTTATTTCGATCATTGCTTCTTCGATGTAAGAATTAAACAGACGGGTAACGTACAACATGTAGGTGAGCCAAGAAGGAACAAGAACGGAACACCAAGAACGAAATGCTCTGATTAAAAATGGTCTGTGACAGGGATGCAGTCTTCCACCTCTACTTTCTTTATAGTTTTCCGTGTTCTCCTTAGAATTTCGAACACCTTGCACCATTTGACACTGTCAATTAGTATTTTCAGGTCGAAAAATCCTATGAACATTTCTTGATTTATCTTCAGCCTTGCTTCTAATATAAACCGTTATGTCAGAACTGTCTCACTGATAGCTTTACCATTCCTACACCCAAACTGATTGTCATCTAACAGATTCTCAATTATCTTTTCATTCTTCTATATGTTATTCTTGTTACTAACTTTGCTGTATGAGGTGTTAAGCTGATTGTGCGATAATTCTCGCACTAATCGGATCTTGCAATTTTTGGAGTTGTGTGGATGATGGTTTTCCCAAAGGCAGATGGTATTTCGCCTGACTAATAGGTTTTACACACGAACGTGAGTTGTCGTTTTGTTGCTGCTTCCCCTGATGACTTAAGAAATTCCGATAGGATGTTGTCTATCGCTTTTGCCTTACTCGATCTTAATACTTCCAAAGCTCTCTTAATTTCTGGTTCTAATATTGGATCCCCTACCTCTTCTTTAGCGGCTCATAGAGGCCTTCAGTGTACTTTTTCCACCCATCAGCTCTCTCCTCTCCATTTCACAGTGGAGTTCCCATTGCACTTTTAATGTTACTACCCTTACTTTTAATTTCACCGGTGGCTGTTTTAACTTACCTATATGCTAAGTCAGTCCTTCCGACAATTCCGGTCTCTCTGCCTGACCATTATGTAATGCATCTGAAATCTTCTCGTATCTCCCGCCTTTTCAGAATATACCACCTCCTCTAATGATTCTTGAACAGAGTAGTCACTATTACTGGCTGAAATCTACTGCAGAACTCAATTAGTCTTTCTCCTCTTTCATTCCTAGTAGCGAGCAGCTATTTTCCTGTAACCGTTTCTTCTACTCTTTCCAATCCCCCATGAATATTAGGTTTTCATCTTCCGTCAGATACTGATTTAAGCATTCAGTACCGTCACATACTTTCTCTCTCTCTCTCTCTCTCTCTCTCTCTCTCTCTCTCTCTCTCTCTCTCTCTCTTTCGTCTTGCGACGTCGGCATGTATACCCGAACTGTTGTTGCCGGTGTTGATCTGCTGCCGACTTTGATGAGAACTACCCTATTACTGAACAGTTCACAGTAGCACACACTCTACCGTACCTTTCTATTCATAACGAATCCTGCTCACGTTATACCATTTTCTGCTGCTGTTGATATTACGCTATACTCACTTGACCACCTTGTCTTCTTTCCACTTCACTTCACTGACCCATACTATATCTAGGTTTAGCCTTTGCATTTCCCTTTTCAGATTTTCTAGTTTCCCCTACCACGTTCAAGCTTCTGACATTCTACTCCCCGACTAGTAGAACGTTATCCTTTCATTGGTTATTCGATCTCATTCTCATGGTCGCCTCCAACTTGGCAGTCCCCTTCTGGAGATCCGAATGGGGCACTCTTCCGCAGCGGCCGCTGTGGCCGAGCGGTTCTAGGCTCTTCAGTCTGGAACCACGCTGCTGCTACGGTCGCAGGTTCGAATCCTGCCTCGGGGATGGATGTGTGTGATGTCCTTAGGTTAGTTAGGTTTAATTAGTTGTAAGTTCTAGGGGACTGATGACCTCAGATGTTGGGTCCCATAGTGCTCAGAGCCATTTGAACCATTTTGAACTCTTCCGCAATCTTTTGCCAATGGATCGATGATCGTGACACTTTTTCAATTACAGGCCACTTGACCTGTGGACGCAAATTATTTGTTCTTAATGTAGTCGTTTCCCTTGCAGTCTGTATCCTCATACCGTTGATCACGGCTGGTTCTTGCGCATTTAGGCGCAGTTTTCTACCCCAAGGGCAAGAGAGTTCCCTGAACCCCTGTCCGTTCCTCCGCCTCCGCCTCCTTTGACAAAACCGTTGGCTTTTTATGCCGAAGGTCTTCGGCTGCCATTACTAATGATTTATAGCCAAAATTTAAGCGTTGCCGTCACGAAGTCGGCACCGAGGACAGTTTTGTTACTAATCAAAGACGCTGCCCCTAGACACGAATGAATCATCAAGTCACACGTTCTCCAAATCGACAATTGCTGCAAACGTAGGCTTCTCTTCCTTCAACCTATCTTGTACGAGAAGTCGTACCTTCAGTATGGTCTGGCGTCTTCCACATTTTTCCAAAACCAAAGCTGATCTTCCCTGAGGTATGTCTATCAGTTTTTCCTTGGTGTCCATACAGAGATTTTTTTTTAAAGAAAAAAAAAGATAGAAATGCGCTGACGGTAAGGCACGACGCTAAGGCGCGGATGCATCCAAGGTTGCGTGTACCTGTGAATGTGTGTGAGAGAGTGAATACTGTTATTTGGGTTCAGTAGTAGGAAATTACGGCAGAACTAAAGGCTAGAATAGTGACCCTATACCGTAGTACGTCCACATTGCTACCGGCATCACCAAACAAGCACAGCGTTGTAGCCGAAACACAAGAGAGATGTGTACTCCACGAGATTTAAGTCAAAGTTATTGACTTTCGCGAAGAAACTTCCAGCAACAAGGAAATCGCTATATTGGACGCAGGTTTTCGGTACTATCGATTTATATGATGGATGCGTTCGTCGTCGAATCTGATACATCACGTTCCAGGGAACAGACAATTTGTCTGCACGGAATTTGGTTTCATGCATTTGGTGAAGTATTTTTCAGAAACATTACATGCCGTTAGCTAATTAGCGTGAGAGAAGGTGTGAGCCACAGTTCCATTTTCCTACTAGTGTGCAGAAAGAGGAAATTTATTCGTCGAGAGCTTCGTCGTTCTAAACTGTAATAAACTAGCACGACGCCGTACTGTGTGGAGCGCACCTCATCACACTGCGTATACTTCCATGAAAATAGACCAGGAGTTCTTAATTTAACAGGAGAGTGAGTGTCGCTTGATAGCGAACGTAAATGCATTCGCCCAGTACCACGCAATTCATGGCAAATGAGAAAGTTGCAGAGACGAAGAGTGTGAAAGAGGACAGAATGGAACTAAACCATACCACACAATAAACTCCTTCAAAGTGTTCTATTCCAAATAAGAAAATTACTACATTTATTATGGCTTTCTACACTGGTGGTGATTAAAACTGCGAGACCACGACGGTAAGCAAATAACGAAATTTTACTTACTGTGCGTTTATAGTACAGGGTGAGCCAGAAGTTAAGCAACCCTACATACAAGAAATTCAAATCTTGATTGATATGTTTGTAATGTACACACAAACAATATATAGTTTCTCATAATAGATGCTGGGAACGTCCTACATATCAAATCTGCCTCGCGGATTCACGATTGGGGCCGATGTGCCGGCCGGTCTGGATGTCGTTATTTAAGTGATTCCAGGTAAATACCGAGTGTTTCCAACGTCCCCTCGCATCTGGACGGTGCGCGAACACTGTCACTCTTGATCATGCTATCTACACTAGACGCAGACAGAAGGGGTCCGCCCCGGGGGGGGGGGGGGGGGAGGGGGACTTTAAAATGCCTCTGGGGATGGCGACTCCATGGTAATAATAGCATGTGAAACTTCTACGTTATGTGATTCTGAAACAGCTGAGTGAAACTGAACCTACTGAGCCTACTTTCTCTTTACTTTTTTCTTATCGTGTCAACACTGACCCATAATATTCTAGCGCAACGCAATCGGACTGCTCAAAAAAATTGCAACCTGACTTCAAATAATTAATTCAAAAGAATAGCCCTGACTAAAAAAGAAATCTTAATAATAACCTATACATTTCATTAAGCTCTTACCTCACAAAAATCTTAATTACGAGAACTACTGCAATACAACGGGCGTCAATACTGCCAGCTAAATAAAAGATTCTAACTACTAAAGCCACTGACTACTAGTAGGCACGTGGTTAGCAAAGGAAAGATTTTTTTGCAAACCAAATAATGTATTTTTTTACCTTAATAACGTGACATCCAGTTCAGACACGACTATAAATAGTACAAAGGTCTTTAATCATAAATAATATTCAATGTCCAAGTCGAACATATACAGATCGTCAGCCTGCGCTAACACCTCAGCCTTGTACACTCCATCAATGCTAACTTCCCACATCTAACATCCATCACTGCTGGCTGTTCACCTCCAACTGCCCAACAGTACTTCCATCACTGCTGGCGACTAACTTCCAACTGCCCAATAGTACTGGTGATCAACTTCCAACAACGAGTCCAATCAGCCACGGAGTCTAACAAAAAAAGCGCAGTCAGAGATCCAATGCAAAGCGCTACATAGCGCTGCCAATACAGAAGCAGCCCATTTACACATGCACATAGCTATGGTTGGTTCTCCGCGAAATCACTCCTGACTCTGCAATGGCTGGATATCGGGCACCAGAAAGGAAGGGAGAAATTACTTTTATATAAATGATGTAAAAGAGAAAAAAAATCACGAACTAGAAATTCATGATATGATTTAAACCAGCAACGTGCAATCGATTTACAAACACCAACAAGACACTACAGGCCATTAAAATTGCTACACCACGAAGATGACGTGCTACACACCCGAAATTTAACCGACAGAAAGAAAATGCTGTGATATGCAAATGATTAGCTTTTCAGAGCATTCACACAATGTTGGCGCCGGTTGCGACACCTACAATGTGCTGACATGAGGAACGTTTCCAACCGATTTCTCATACACAAACAGCAGTAGACCGGCGTTGCCTGGTGAAACGTTGTTGTGATGCCCGGTGTAAGGAGGAGAAATGCGCACCATCACGTTTCCGACTTTGATAAAGGTCGGATTGTAGCCTATCGCGTTTTCGGTTTATCGTATCGCGACACTGCTGCTCGCGTTGGTCGAGATCCAATGACTGTTAGCAGAATATGGAATTGGTGGTTTCAGGGCGGTAATACGGAACGCCGTGCCGGATCCCAACGGTCTCGTATCACTAGCAGCCGAGATGGCAGGTATCTTATCAGCATGGCTGTAGCGGATCGTGCAGCCACGTCTTGATCCATGAGTCAACAGATGGGGACGTTTACAAGACAACAACCATCTGCACGAACAGTTCGACGACGTTTGCAGCAGCATGGACTATCAGCTCGGAGACCATGACTGCGGTTACCTTTGACGCTGCATCACAGACAGGAGCGGCTGCGATGGTGTATTCGACAACGAACCTGGGTGTACGAATGTCAAAACGTCATTTTTTCGGATGAATCCAGGTTTTGTTTACAGCATCATGATGGTCGCATCCGTGTTTGGCGACATCGCGGTGAACGCACATTGGAAGCGTGTATTCGTCATCGCCATACTGGCTTATCACTCGGCGTGATGGTATGGGGTGCCATTGGTTACACGTCTCGGTCACCTCTTGTTCCCATTGACGGCACTTTGAACAGTGGACGTTACATTTCAGATGTGTTACGACCCGTCGCTCTACCCTTCATTCGATCCCTGCGAAACCCTACATTTGAGCAGGATAATGCACGACCGCGCGTTGTAGGTCCTGTACGGGCCTTCCTGGATACAGAAAATGGTCGAGCAACTGACTTGTCACAATGCGCCAGTCACTACTCTTAATGAACTGTGGTATCGTGTTGAAGCTGCATGGGCAGCTGTACCTGTACACGCCATCCAAGCTCTGTTTGACCCAGTTCCCAGGCGTATCAAGGCCGTAATTAAGGCCAAAGGTAGTTGTTCTGGGTACTGATTTCTCAGGATCTATGCACCCAAATTGCGTGAAAATGTACCACGTGTCAGTTCTAGAATAATATATTCGTCCAATGAATACCCGTTTGTCATCTGCATTTCTTCTTGGTGTAGCAATTTTAATGGCCAGTAGTGTAATAACATTTCTTCTTCGGATTTTTATATAAGGTAACTCAAAAGTCAAAACTTTTCTGCTAGTGCTGTACAATGGTTCCACTCATACCGCCAACCGTGTGTAACGATCGAACAAGGTGGTCACGCCGCGTGGTTTGAGGTGCCGTGTCACGGATTGTGCAGCCCCTTCCGCCGGGAGTTCGAGTCTTCCTTCGGGCATGGGTGCGTGTCTGTCGTTCTTAGCATAAGTTACATTAAGTAGTGTCTACGTGTAGGGACCGATGACCTCAGTTTGGTCCCTTTGGAATTCACACACATCTGAAAGAGGTCACAGTGGAAGAACGTAGTGCCATGAGACTTACAAGGATCAGTACTGGTGCCATTAGTTTCCTCATTATACGTTGCTGTGCCGACATTAAACCGTCACGAGTCGCGGCGACTTGACTTCCCGGTGCGCCTCGTCGGGACTTACTGCCGCGTGTGGCGCCATCTGTTTGCAGGCAATCCTTGCCGGCCACATCGCTACCTCTCTTGTGATCCAGCCGGTCGTCTACGAGGGTCGATGAGCGGCTCGCTGCACCGGATCATTAACCTTTTGGTCGGTATCGGTGTCGGTGTCAATGCCGCTGCCATTGAATTTTATTTTATTTATTTATTTATTTTTTTTTTTTTTGGAAGTGGTTAAGAAAGACTTTCTGCTGTTATTGGAACCTGTCGAGCGCTTCTGAAAGACTTAGCCGATGTATTTTAGCGGGGGTTGGGTCTAGTTATTGTGCCTGTGCCATTTAATGCAAGCAAATTTTTCTTTTGGTAAACAGAAACGTAGTGTGAGCTGCCTTGTGTATAGAACTTTTTTGGCAGCCTTGTTCAAAAATATAGTGTTAAATATTTCGTGATTTAAAGTTGTGCATTCTCAAAATCATTTATCTGTGTACTAGTTGGGCGTTCAACTCGTTCAGTTTTACATTCAACTGACCTGATTCATTGGAATCAACTGTTTGAAATTGTGTGTCATTATTGGTGTCATTGTCATTTATTGTGTTACGGATTATGTAAACTGTTTCTCTTACTGGTGATCTTATGACTATCCTCCAGAAACTGCCTTCTTCGGAAACTGGCGGAATCGAACTGGGGTACACATCCACAAACATTAAGAACAACAGCTCTTGCCTTATGCTATTCTGCAGGAGAGTATGCTAGCCCAGGTGGTACAATTCAGTACATGGAAAGCAGGTTGATGTAGCCTTAAATGACAGCTGTAGGATTGTTACAGGCTGCCTACGGCCAACCCCCACGGACAAAGTTCAATGTCTCGTTGGCATTGCTCCATGTGACATCAGAAGAGAGATCGCCGCTAGCATCGAGAGGCAAAAATCAAATAGAGTGACCTCACATCCACTCTTTGGACATCAACCTGCCAAGCCAAGACTGAAGTCCTGGAAGAGTTCCCTAACAACTTCACAGCCCTTAGAAGGATCAGCTGCGGCTACCCGACTCACCAAGTGGAAAGAAAGACGCCAGCATCTGTCAGACTAGATGTCACCACAAGAACCCCTGCCGCCTGGACACATGGAGAAGTGGGTCATCAGGAAGTCCTTGACCAGACTACGGACCGAAGTCGCAAGATCGAGGGATAATCTCTTTAAATGGAAGTTCCAACTGCCAGCTGCCAACACAACACTGTGCGAATGCGGGGAATTGCAGACAACCCGGCATCTCTTCAAATGTAACTCGTGTCCAACCAGCTGTAGCATGAAGACTTGACGTTTGCAGCACCCGGTGCTATCAAAGTTGCCCAATTCTGGGTGAATACTGTATAATTTTCTTTGTATGCATTGTATGTGTTTTCATTTCAGTGTACCTCTGACACGAATAAAGAAGGAAGATGACTTTAAATTGTTTGCTGTCTTTAAAATTGTAATAAATGGAAATTGTTCAAAAGAAAGTCTCACTCGCTTTCTCCTAGCCCTTCCTCTCACTAGTTCTGATACAGTTAGTGATGTGTCGACTATTAGCTCACATGGCTCTTGCAAGGCACCATGATGCCCAAGGAGTATTGTACACTATTTGCAGACCATGTACATCCTCTCATGACGATCATGTTTCCTGATGGCAGTGGCGTTTTTCAGCAAGATATAGGGC
The DNA here is from genome assembly GCF_021461385.2 of Schistocerca piceifrons. NCBI lineage: Eukaryota > Metazoa > Arthropoda > Insecta > Orthoptera > Acrididae > Schistocerca > Schistocerca piceifrons. Next base: position 451,993,861 of record NC_060138.1, on the reverse strand, counting down.
CATGTCAGAAGGCCAGGAGTGTGATGGAGTAGGTTGGGTGAATACAGTGGTAACTTCCAATTGATGTGCTGGCTCCCCAACTCGCCAGATCTGAGCCCGATCGAACATATTTGGGAACGTGAGTGAACGTGGCTTCTGAGCTCATCGCCGCCCCCCGGAATTTAAGGGTATTATGTGACTTATGTCTGCAGATGTGGTGCTAACTCCCTCCACCGACGTACCAGGGCTTCACTGCTTCCATGTCACGACGGGTCGCCATTGTTAACCGTGCCAAAGGAGGAAATACCGGCTATTTTTCAGGTGGTTATAATGTTCTGGCTGGTAAGTGTGTAAGATGATGACCCTCAGTTACACCTAAATGCAATTCCAACATATCTGCGCACAGCCTTTCAGAACATAAATGCTGAACTTTCTTGCTTTATCAGAATGGCCGCAGAACATAGCATTGCAAGTTAACCCATCGAAAACGCAAGCAACCTTAGTCGCTCACAAAAAGAAACATTACTCCTCAGTTCAGACAGTCTTTTCCATCTGTGATCTTAAACAGCACAGAAATAACCCTTGGGCTGGAAACGCAACTGCAGTCTGTGAGAAGTCTCAGCATCACCTCATTCATTACAGAAACATAAAAAAAGTACCTGCTCTTGAACTTGAAAAGAAACTTGTGGGGTCACAAATACTCCCCATCCTTCCTTATGATGCTCCTGTGCTCCAAGAACTTTCGTATGAGAGCTCACGTCGGCAAGAACAATCTATGAACGCTTGTGACTCAAATGGCTCTGAGCACTATGGGACTTAACATCTGAGGTCATCAGTCCCCTAGAACTTAGAAATAATTAAACGTAACTAACCTAAGGACATCACACACATCCATGTCCGAGGCAGGATTCGAACCTGCGACCATAGCGGTCGCGCGGTTCCAGACTGAAGCGCCTGGAACCACTCGGCCACACTGGGCGGCTGAACGCTTGTGTGCGATACATTTGGAATGTATGCTATTCCTACCGTATCACCCTTGCCTAAGGACAATTATCATGGCTACGTGCCGATAAGCGTAGAAATCATCATACCTTGTGTTTACTATATCGCCTTCTCAACCGCTGGACTCCTTCCTATATACTTTTAACCCCTATACAACCATCTGAACAACAGGGCGCAAATGCTAACTCTCAACAAATTAAAATCTTCTCTGTACCAATACACAACTCTGCCAAGTTCTATAAATCATTTTATTTATCAGAAACCCGATTTTGGAACAATCTTCCCCGAAATATTATAGAAATGAAAATCCTTTCCAATTCCAAAAAACAGGTAATCACTACAGCTCTCTCTTCTTGGTACTCACTCTCACCAACCCTCCCTCCCCCACTACTTTTCCCTCCCGTTGTCTACAGAGTTCTCTATTAAAGTTCTGTACTTTCCGAACAGCCCTTGTCACTTTATTTCAATTCTCTCCTCTTTCATTATCCCTTCCACTACTTCTAATATCAAACAAGGCTTCAAAAGTGTGTAACTAATCAATATCATTTTTAATGTCCCTACTAATTTATTAGCATTATACTATTATTATTATTATTATTATTATTATTATTATTATTGTTATTATTATTATAATTGTTACCATTTTTACCACAAATTTTTATTTTTATGAATAATGTAAATCATTGTGATTTTTATATAATATTTTTTGTTTTGCATGTGGGATTCGTCATACATAAAAGAGTGTCTTAAAGCACTAGTCTGGTCAGTGCAAATAAGCAATAAATAAATAAATAATAATTTCTCTTTCTTAGTTATCAGGAATGGTTTTGTACGAAGACTGCAGCGAAAATAACAGAGGTTTCTATTTCTCTGTATGTCTTGACAAAATTTAACTGTATCACACTAATGAACCAACAGCTTTGAAGTTTATAAATTCGGTTTGGAGAATCTCATTATAACTTGCCTTCTTTTCATCATGAGCATCTACGAACGACACTGATCACGGCTTAAGAGAACTTTCCGTAATCTGTTGAACTCGCGTTTCAGCCAATTACCGTTTTTGGTGGAAGAAGCTTAGCTTGTTCATCGCTGGCTCAGCCCCCTCTATAGCTAGTAACACCACCTCATTCGAAACAGTATTTAGCCTTAACGACCAAAGCGCTTTCCATGTCGTCACGGGAAACTGAATATTGCTTGTGGCGAATGCATTCGAATGTTTCACTGTGTTAGAGGTAAGTCCCAGTAACGACGCCGACAATATATCACTGCACCACTACAGTTCGTAATGCCTCTCCAAACCTCCGCTGATGCTAGCCGTGTTAACAGCAGCTCTCTGCCCCATCGCAGTTTAACAACACAGAATTATTCTCCGGATTGCAGTTTGGATTACTCCTCCTACTTATCGGTATGAGAAATATTCGTTTCATCCTAATTTTTTGTTGTTGTTGTTTATTCTAGGTCATAATTCAGAGTACGTGATTATTTGCCTACCAGCGGCATTCGAACCAGACACATCTTATACTAATGTCATGCGCCCATTTACAGACTTTGATCAAGGAAGTGGACATGCCGATGATACTGTTCCGTTAGTCTCCAGTGAAATCACAGTGGTGGAATTTCGGATTGCTGCCTTGGGAGAGATATTTGCGCCTACATACAACGTGTTACAACATATCATGTATGTATCTCTACTCTGTGAATTACTGTGAAGAGAAAGGCGTTATGCTCAATTTTAGAAATGGAAAGGAGGACATAAAACCAGTTGCTTACGAAGAGCACCAAGGGGACTGCAAAGCTTAGTTTCCCATGCTGTCGGACAAATCAAAATGAACACTATCCCATGATTTCATTCCATGCAATAGTGCGAAGAGATTATGGATCGATCCGTGAAACTTAGCGCAGTGTCTGGTGATTGAACGCTGTTATTTCTCCTACATTGCCTGTAAACGCTGTGATAAGACACTGGACTCGAATCCGGGAAGGCTAGAATTCAAAACAATCGAGGTTTAGGTTTTCCAAGGTTTCCCAGAACTGTTTAAGATAAATTCCAGGATGATTCCTTTAAAAAAGAACAGAGGTAATATCCTTACCCGTCCTTCTCAAATCCGGCCTCGATTTTCACCTCAAATTATGTCGTCGTTGGCGGGAGGTTAAACCTCAATCTTTCTATTTCTCTTCCATTTTCCTCTTGTTTGCGACGTTCAGTTGTCACTTGAAGCCGGCCGGAGTGGCCGAGTGGTTGTAGGCGCTACAGTCTGGAACCGCGCGACCGCTACGGTCGCAGGTTAGAATCCTGCGTCAGGCCTGGATGTGTGTGATGTCCTTAGGTTAGTTAGGTTTAAGTAGTTCTAAGTTCTAGGGGACTGATGACCTCAGAAGTTAAGTCCCATAGTGCTCAGACACATTTGTCACTTTAAGATTGCCTGGTAAGACGAAATTCGGTTCGTGAACAAATAAATACATCAAGGTGACAGAAGTCATGGTATATATACAGACTGCGGTAGTATCTCGCACACACTGTATAAAAGGGCAGTAAATTGGCGGAGCTGTCATTTGTACTCAGGCGATTCACGTGAAAATCTTCCCGAAAAAGTTTCCCGACATGATAATGGCCGCATTACGGTAATTAATAGACTTTGAAAGCGGAATGGTAATTGGAGCTAGACGCTTCGGACATTCCATTTCGAAACCCGTTAGGGAATTCAATATTCTGAGATCCACAATGTCAACAAGGTGCCGAGAATAATTTCAGGCGTTACCTCTTACCAGGGGCAATGCAATGGGCGATGGCCTTCTCTTAACGAACCGAGAGCAGCGGCGTTTGCGTAGAGTTGTCAGTGTTAACAGACAAGCAACACTGTGTGAAATAACCGGAAAAATCAATGTGGGACGCACGACGAACGTATCCGTTAGGACAGCGCAGCGAAATTTGGCGTTAATGAGCTATGGCAGCAGACGACCGATGCGAGTGCGTTTGCTAACGGCAGGACACGGCCGATTGAGCCTCTCCTGGGCTCGTGACCACATAGGTTGGACCCTTGACGACCAAAAACCGTGGCACGGTCAAACGAGTCAATTTCAGTTGGTAAGAGCTTATGATAGGGTTTGAATGTCGGACAGACCCAACGAAGCCACGGACCCAAGTTGTCAACAAGGCACTGTGCAAGCTGGTGGTGGTTCCATAATGGTGTAGGCTGTGTTTACGTGAATGGAATGGGTTCTATGATCCAACTGAACCGATGATTGACTGGAAATGGTTATGTTTGACTACCCTGAGACTATTTGCAGCCATTCATGGACTCCATGTTCTCAGGCGGCGATGGCATGTCACAAGGCGAGAATTGTTCGCAACTGATGTGAAAAAAATTCTGGAAAAATTCCAGCAAATGATTTAGCCATCCGAATCGCCCGGCATGGTTTATACTCGAGAGATCACTTTGTGCCCAACATTCTGCACTGGCAACACTTTCGCAATTACGGACAGTTATAGAGGCATCATAGCTCAGTATTCCTGCAGCGGACTTCTAACGATTTGTTGAGTCCATTGTGTACCAAGCTGCTGCACTACGCCCGACAAAAGGAGGTCCAAAACGCAATTAGGTGGTATGAAGAGGGTATCTGTTTTTTCGGACATGTCCGAAAGAACAGATACCATCGGTGACCATGCAGCTTTCTTATAATGAAATAATAATTATATCAAGACCCTAAGCTGTCGACAGGCGTTGATACACATCGACGGGGACAGTTGAAAATGTGTGCCCCGACCGGGACTCGAACCCGGGTATCTCCTGCCTTCATGGGAGACGCTCTATTCATCTGAAAATGGCTCTGAGCACTATGGGACTTAACAGCTTTGGTCATCAGTCCCCTAGAACTTAGAACTACTTAAACCTAACTAACCTAAGCACATCACACACATCCATGCCCGAGGCAGGATTCGAACCTGCGACCGTAGCAGTCGCGCAGCTCCGGACTGAGCGCCTAGAACCGCTAGACCACCGCGGCCGGCAATTCATCTGAGCCACCGAGGGCACAGAGGATAGCGCTATGCAGGGATTTATCCCTTGCATGCTCTCCGTGAGACCCACATTCCCAACTTAATGTCGGGAATGTGGGTGCCCCTGCCCATTACACTTATTACTCGCGGAAGACAATCTTATCGAGTCCCGTAAGAATTCGGGCATTGCGTGTGCATCCAGCACACACATTTTCAACTGTCCCCACTGATGTACCGGGTGATCAAAAAGTCAGTATAAATTTGAAAAGTGAATAAATCACGAAATAATGTAGATAGAGAGGTACAAATTGATAAACATGCTTGGAATGGCATGGGATTTTATTAGAACCAAAAAAATACAAAAGTTCAAAAAACGTCCGACAGATGTCGCTTCATCTGATCAGAATAACAATAATTAGCATAACAAAGTAAGACAAAGCAAAGATGATGTTCTTTACAGGAAATGCTCAATAAGGCCACCATCATTCCTCAACAATAGCTGTACTGGAGGAATAATGCTGTAAACCGCACTGTAAAGCATGTCCGGAGTTATGGTGAGGCATTGGCGTCAGATGTTGTGTTTCAGCATCCCTAGAGCTGTCGATCGATCACGATACACTTGCGACTTCAGGTAACCCCAAAAGCCAATAATCGCACGGACTGAGGTCTGCGGACCTGGGAGGCCAAGCATGACGAAAGTGGCGGCTGAGCACACGACCATCACCAAACGACGCGTGCAAGAGATCTTTCACGCGTCTAGCAATTTTTTTTGTTTGTTCTAATAAAACCCCATGTCATTCCAAGCATGTGTGTCAATATTTACCCCTCTATCTACATTATTCCGTGGTTTATTAAGTCTTCAAATTTATACTGACTTTTTGATCACCCGGTATATCAACGCCTGTCGACAGCTTAGCGTCTTGATATAATTATAATTTAATTAGGATGATTCCTGTCACCTCAGCGTATAGTTTTGCAGAACATTAGGGAGTGTTTTTCCTTTTGAATATTTTTATCATGTTCAGCCAAGAACAGACGGATAATTCAGTTGGTTTCTTTCTCGCTTCCTTCCTTCCTTCCTTCATTCCTTCAGTATCCGCTCTCTTTGACGGTGGGTTCTAGCGGTGGTAATTTCTTTGACCAGGATTCATACCAACTATGCCTGGGTGAAAGGCCATGAAGATGGTGCGGAGAGCTAATTGTTGAAGGAAGGCTGACTCGCCACTATATAGCCAAACACTGTTGTCATATCCTTCACGCCTAATTTATAGAATGTCAGAGTCCAGCAAGATAATGCTGGACTACAACTGTAGACCACATCACAAACGCCTTGAGGAATGCTCGGATTGTTGAATAGCCCGTTCCATCCCATGATTTGTCACCAGTAGAGAATTTTTGTTTTGTTTTTTTTCGTTTGTTTTGGTTTTAGGGCGCAAAACTGCTATGGTCTTTAGCGCCCAGCCCGTGACTTAGGAAACGGTAAAAAGACCGAAATTGAAAACCAGCAGCAATGGGAACAAAGTCATAAAATTGGAGAAACTAAAAGCAGAAGGAAGGCTTAAAAATCCACTACAGAAAGCGGTTCGTTGTCCCCAAAAAAAGCTTCAAATGACTGACGTCATTTCACTGGCACTAATAAACTTGAGAACGCGGTCGGCTGAGCGCGCGTCATCTGCTAAAATCGACGATAGATCAGGCGATAGCTGGAGACGGGCGCGTAAAGGATTAAAATAGGGGCATTCAATTAAAAGGTGTCGTACCGTCCACAGCTGAGAGCAGTGGAGACGGAGTGGGGGAGGATCGCCGCTTAAAAGATGTCGATGGCTAAAAAGACAGTGCCCTATCCGGAGTCTAGTTAAAATTACCTCCTCCCGACGACGCGTTCGGGAGGAAGAGGTCCAAGCGCAAGGAAGAGCTTTCACTTCCCGCAATTTATTATGGGGAAGTGTTGACCAATGCGCGTGCCATAAATGAACAACACGACGACATAAAACGCTCCGTACATCGCAGAAAGGAATCGATGGAATAGCTGGCCGAGGAAGAGAGACTGCAGCCTTGGCTGCAATATCGGCCGCCTCATTTCCACAGATACCAACGTGTCCCGGGAGCCAGAGGAACGCCACCGAGACGCCCCCAGGTGGAGCAAGTGCAGACAGTCCTGAATCCGGTGGACCAGAGGGTGCACAGGATAAAGAGCTTGGAGACTGAGGAGAGAGCTGAGAGAATCTGGGCAGATAACGTACTGTATCCGCTGATGGCGGCGGATGTAGTGAACAGCCTGGAGAACAGCGTAAAGCTCCGCAGTATAAACCGAACATTGGTCGGGAAGCCGAAATTGATTTGGGGTGTCGCCAACAATATAGGCACTCCCTACACCTAACGATGTTTTCGAGCCGTCGGTGTAAATAAATGTGGCGTCCGTCATTTGTGCACATAGAGCAGCAAATGCCCGACGATAAACAAGTGTAGGGGTACCATCCTTGGGAAATCGACAAAGGTCACGGAGCAGGCAGATCCGGGGACGGAACCAAGGCGGTGCTGTACCCCAAGTTGTCAAGAAGGTTTTAGGAAAGCGGAAGGAAAGAGAATGGAGCAGTTGACGGAAGCGGACTCCCGGGGGTAGTAGGGAGGAGGAGCGGCCTGCATACCCGACATCAAAGGAGGTGTCGAAAAAAAGGTCATGGGCTGGATTAGCAGGCATGGAAGACAGATGGCTAGCATAACGACTCAGAAGGACTGCTCGCCGATTGGACAGCGGAGGTTCAGCAGTCTCAGCATAAAGGCTTTCCACAGGGCTGGTGTAAAAAGCTCCAGACACTAAACGTAATCCACGGTGGTGGATAGAGTCGAGACGCCGAAGAATAGACGGCCGAGCAGAGGAGTAGACTATGCTTCCATAATCCAATTTCGAGCGCACTAAGGCGCGATAGAGGCGGAGAAGGACCACTCGGTCCGCTCCCCAGGAGGTACCATTCAGGACATGGAGGGTGTTAAGGGATCGCAGACAGCGAGCCGAAAGATAGGAAACGTGGGAGGACCAGCACAGTTTTCTGTCAAACATAAGACCCAAGAATTTAGCGACGTCTGAAAACGGAAGGGTGACAGGACCTAGATGTAAGGAGGGCGGAAGAAACTCCTTACGTCGCCAAAAATTGACACAAACGGTCTTACTGGGAGAAAAACGGAAGCCGGTTTCGATGCTCCAAGAGTGGAGGCGATCGAGACATCCTTGAAGACGTCGTTCAAGAAGGCTGGTCCGTTGAGAGCTGTAGTAGATCGCAAAATCGTCCACAAAGAAGGAGCCCGAGACATCTGGAAGGAGACAATCCATAATTGGATTTATAGCTATGGCAACAGTACAACACTCAGCACGGAGACCTGGGGTACCCCGTTTTCTTGGGAGAAAGTACGGGAGAGAGTAGTGTTCACCCGCACCCTAAAGGTGCGCTCTGCCATAAATTCGCGAAGAAAAAGGGGCAGCCGGCCTCGAAAGCCCCAAGAGAACAGTGTGCGGAGGATGCCCGTCCTCCAACAGGTATCGTATGCTCTCTCCAGATCAAAAAATATTGCTACTGTTTGGCGTTTCCGGAGAAAATTGTTCATGATATAAGTGGAGAGAGCAACAAGATGGTCAACTGCCGAACGATGCTTTCGGAATCCGCATTGGGCACGTGTTAAAAGACTGCGGGATTCCAGCCACCAAGCTAAACGGTAATTCACCATACGCTCCAAAATCTTACAAACACTACTCGTGAGAGAAATGGGGCGATAGCTAGACGGGAGATGTTTGTCCTTTCCAGGTTTCGGAACGGGAACGACGATAGCTTCCCGCCATCGTCTGGGAAAAGTACTGTCGGTCCAAATTCGATTATAGAGGCGAAGGAGGTAACGCAGACTATGGGTTGATAAATGCAGCAACATTTGGACATGGATACCATCCGGTCCTGGGGCGGAGGAGCGAGAAGAAGAGAGAGCATGTTGGAGTTCCCGCATGGAGAAAACAGTAGTGTAGCTTTCGTGATTTTGAGAGGAGAAAGCAAGATGTCGCACTTCCGCTGCACGTTTCTTCGGGAGAAACGCTGGCGGGTAATTGGAAGAGCTCGAAATCTCAGCAAAGTGCTGACCCAATGAGTTAGAAATTGCGACGGGGTCCACTAAGGTATCATGCGCGACAGTGAGCCCAGAGACCGGGGAGAAACTAGGCGCGCCTGAGAACCGTCGAAGCCGATCCAAACTTCCGAGGAGGGAGTGAAGGTGTTAAATGAGCTAATAAAGAATTTCCAGCTTGCATTCTTGCTATCGCGGATGACGCGACGGCATCGCGCACGGAACTGCTTATAGCGGATACAGTTGGCCAAAGTAGGATGGTGACGGAAAATGCGAAGAGCACGTCGCCGCTCACGTATTGCGTCACGGCATGCCTCGTTCCACCAAGGAACTGGGGGGCACCGGGGCAATTCGGAGGTGCGTGGTATTGAACGTTCCGCAGCTGTAAGAATAACGTCGGTAATATGTGTGACCTCATCGTCGACGCTGGGAAAGCAACGGTCATCGAATGTCGCGAGAGACGAAAAAAGTGTCCAATCGGCTTGGGCAAACTTCCAGCGTCGCGGGCGCATATATGGCAGTCGAGGCTGCAGTCTAAGGACACATGGAAAGTGGTCACTCGAGTGTGTATCATCAAGGGCGAACCATTCGAAGCGCCGAGCTAGCATAACAGTACCGATCGCAAGGTCCAAATGAGATAAATTTGTCGTGGAGGCAGACAAAAATGTGGGGACCCCAGTGTTGAGGCAAACTAGATCCGCTTGGTGGAAGACGTCTACCAATAGGGAGCCACGTGGACAAGGATGTGGAGATCCCCAAAGCGGGTGGTGGGCATTGAAGTCCCCAACCAGCAAATAGGGGGGTGGAAGCTGACCAAGAAGATGAAGGAGATCAGCTCGTGCCATTGGTGTGGACGATGGAATGTATACAGTACAAAGAGAGAACGTGTATCCAGAAAGAGAAAGACGGACGGCGACAGCTTGGAAGGAACTGTTTAAGGAGATTGGGTGATAATGGAGAGTATCATGGAGAAGAATCATGAGTCCTCCATGGGCTGGAGTGGCTTCAACAGAGGGGAGGTCATATCGGACGGACTGAAAATGAGGGAGAACAAAGCGGTCATGGGGACGCAGCTTTGTTTCCTGAAGACAGAAGATGACCGGCGAGTAGGATCGTAAGAGGATCGACAATTCATCCCGATTGGCTCGAATGCCGCGGATATTCCAGTGGATAATGGACAAAGGGTGAACAGAAGATGGAGGATTGTGATCAAGGGTGCTGTCAACTCAACGACTGCTCAGAGCTGGCGACCGACAGCATGGAATGGCATTCAGCCGAAGGCAGAAGATCCTGATCCATAGGTTGGTCAGGAGCAGCTCCTGCCACCAGCGATCGGCCGGTTGACCGGCCACCAGCAGTGCGCCTCGGCGACACAGAAGACGGCCGAGGGCGATTTCCGCCAGGTGGCGCTGTAGATGGGACACGCCTTGGCGGAGAAGGGGAGGAACTGTGTTTCTTCGTAGCCTTCTTGGAAGTATGATGTTTAGATGAAGGAGGAACCGATTGTTGTGAAGTTGCGGTACGTAAAAACTCTTCACGAGTATGCTCTTTTTTCGAAGACTTGGTGTCTGACTTTTGGGCTCGAGATTTAGCAGAACCCGACGAAGGGTGAGCCATAGAGTGGGCAGGCGAAAGTGGTGAGGTTGAACAGGCGATCTTTGCGCTCGCCGATCTGACGACCGTGGCACTAAAGGTGAGGTCGCAAGTCTGCGTGGCCGCCTCCTTTGTTGGCCGAAGAGAAGCAAGGACAGTGCTGTATTTGCCTGTCTGAGGCACGGTGGGCTGTCGACTGGCGAATAATTTTCGAGCAGCAAAGGTCGACACCTTTTCCTTCACTCTTATTTCCTGGATGAGCTTTTCGTCCTTAAAAACGGGGCAATCTCGAGAGGAAGCAGCGTGGTCACCCATACAGTTGATGCAGCGAGGGGATGGAGGTGGACAAGCACCCTCATGGGCATCCTTGCCACACGTAACACATTTGGCCGGATTGGAACAGGACTGGCTGGTGTGATTGAACCGCTGACATCGATAGCAACGCGTAGGGTTTGGGACGTAAGGGCGAACGGAAATTATCTCATAGCCTGCTTTGATTTTCGATGGGAGTTGAACTCTGTCAAATGTCAAGAAGACAGTGCGGGTTGGAATGATGTTCGTGTCAACCCTTTTCGTAACTCGATGAACAGCCGTTACGCCCTGGTCAGACAGGTAGTGCTGAATTTCTTCGTCAGACAATCCATCGAGGGAGCGTGTATGAACGACTCCACGCGAGGAATTTAAGGTACGGTGCGGTTCCACCCGGACAGGGAAGGTGTGGAGCAGAGAAGTACGCAGCAATTTTTGTGCCTGGAGGGCACTGTTTGTTTCTAACAACAGGGTGCCATTCCGTAATCTGGAACAAGACTTTACAGGACCTGCAATTGCGTCGACACCTTTCTGAATAATGAAAGGGTTGACCGTGGAGAAGTCGTGACCTTCGTCAGACCGAGAAACAACAAGGAACTGTGGCAACGATGGAAGAACTGTCTGTGGCTGCGACTCAGTGAACTTACGTTTGTGAGCAGACATAGTGGAAGGTGAGGAAACCATTGCGGAAGAATCCCCCATGATTACCGGCGTCTCCGATGGCGCGCTCCTCCCTTGTGGGGGCCCTCACTGAGGGCACTCCCGCCTTAGGTGATTGTTCACACCTCAGGTCACACCTCCCGCCAAACGGACGGAAGGACCAATCGGCACTTTCGGAAGGTATCAGCTCGGGTAATCACCCCTCCCTCGGCCTGGCCGTTACCAGGGGGTACGCACGTGTCCTACCTGTCTACCCGGGGCGGGGAATTACGCGTTACCCCGTCACCGGCTACGCATGGAAGTGCGTGGGTCGGCCTTCAGACACGCACAGGGAGGAAAAAAGAGAACGGGAAAGGAAAGAAGAGGGGTCTCAAACGCCGCAGCGGAGAAAAGGGCAAAGAGAAGACGGAAGGTAAAGAGAAGGACAGAGGAAGGACGAAGACTTGCAAGTGTAGAAAGCAAGGAATTTGGAACAGTTTCGAGCGTCCGTCTCCGGACGTAGGCACAAACCATACTCCCAGAGGGGGAGAAAGGGAAGGAAAGAGCCAGAGGTGAGGGGGGGGGGGCGCGAAGATGGGGGACGGGGAAGGATGCGGAAAGGGAAGGTATGCAGCCCGGAAAAGAAGGAGGGCCACATTAGCTCGGGGTCCCGTGCGCGCTACGCACGTGTCCACAAAAGAGTTGTGGACCCCCTGGGGGGACCAGTAGAGAATGTGGGGGACGTGACGAGATGGAAACGCGTGTACTTTCACAACAGGCTCTAACCAGGAGTCTTCACGAACTGACACCGCATGTCTTTCAGGCACCGCAAGAAAGGCCTGAAGATGACATTCCGGGGCTGTGCGCTTCGACACCACGCCGGAAACAGAGGTGATGAATACCAGTTTTGAATAAAAAGGAAGTTTAAAGATTTAGTACATTTTATGTCACGAATCTCTCCCCAAAATTTGATACACATCGGACTGGTACTGGACTGGTGCAACACATTCTACTTCCGTCAGTGTGGAACTTGGTTCAAATGGCTCTGAGCACTATGGGACTTAACTTCTGAGGTCATCAGTCCTCTAGAACTTAGAACTACTTAAACCTAACTAACGTAAGGACATCACACTGTAGGGCCTAGAACCGCTCGGCCACCCCGGCGGTTTTAAGATGCTTTCTCTTAATATTGCATCTGTTCCACGTTTTCAGTGGCTCAGAGTCAGGGAACGCGATGCTCACCAGAGGTCTGCTATCGACCCAGTACTACTGATGCTCACTAGACGAGACGCCGCAAGAATTTTTCCCCCTTCCCTCTCCACAGAATTCGCGCCGGAGTTTCTCTGGCACGGAGCCGGTGGAGGACGGGGCTGGGAAGTCAGTCGTCAGACGTCATCGCGTCGCGGCGGCGGCCGGGGCGGCAGCCTACCTAAGCAAACAGCGCCGTGGCTGCGGTAAGCAGGCAGACAAAAAGCTCTGGAAGAGCGGGGCGGGGCGGGGCGGGGCCGCGCGCGGCTAAGGCAAACAGCGGCCGCTTTCCCTTGAACCCGCTGCTCCCACGCTCCAGACAATGCGGCCGCGGCCGCGGGAAAGAGGAAAGCACCAAACTCGCCAGCGCAGCCATTCACTGCCGGACGACTTTGTCCGCGCCAGCTTCCTTCACGACTTCTGAGCGCAAGGTGCACTCCCCACCGTCACGCAGCTGGTGCATCGTAGGACTGTTCCTGATGCGTGTTACTAGTGATTCGTCCTTCCTGTCCAGTGCTGTAGTAGTGTGCACGTGAGCAGGCAGCTGGTGGAGCCATGCACAGTGGCAAGCAAGTAGCAGTGTGTCACAGTGGACTATGTGACGCTCTGGCAAATAGTGCCATTCTATTGGGTCTCTCCGCAGCATGCGCTTCGGGATGCGTGTAGAACATTCAGCTTCAGTTTCATGTTAGTTTATAGTGCAGTGACCGCATTCATCATTTGAGTAGGTTAGAAGCATAACTCACATGCTCCAAAAACATAAATTTTTACGAGTGACTAAAAACGTGTTTTACATGCGTCGTGCGCATGTCCCATATAATGACATCAGTATGTGCAAGAACAATGGCTATAAATCATTATGTATATTTCAGATTATGTTTGCTTATTGAGAAATTACAATAATTTAAGGTTATATTATGGCTCATGTGAGTTTTGTTAATGAGCTATGGAACATGTAAGTTTTGATAATCCCCATTTTGGATCTTGTGAGTTTTGGTACTGAGCTGTTTGGACGATGTTGGTTTCGCGGGAACTATCGTGTTGCGACTCGATATGCAACACTTTTTCTTCCATGATTTGTGTCTCAAATCAGTTTTATTCCAACCACTATATTGAATTATATTCCCCAAAATAACTGAACAGAACAGAAAACACACTCCACTGCCATGAATATTTACTACTACACAAGAAAATGGCGCCGAGTGAGCCAATCGATGATTGGTCAAGATGAGGTACGGGAAAAACTCACAAGATCCCGCGGATCATGAGACTTCTGAAACTAACCATGAAGTTTAACACCGGTTTTCTCAAGGATCTTGTGCCAAATGTGAATAACTGTTTCGTGAATTATGTTCCATGCATAAAGCTATATGAGAATATGTCGGCCTCTCAATTTTCATTATTTTGGAGCATGTGAGTTATGACTCTAACCTACACATCTGGTTTTGCTGTTCTTGGATTGACCATCTTTGCAAACAAAATTCCTAGGTATAAGTTCTCCGGCTATTATGCATACATTCAGTTCTTAATGCCAACTGGAAATGGACGCACAACAGCAACATTTACACTGTGTTTTCGCAAAGTAGAGAAGTTTTATTTACAAACGAAGTTCTAGAAAATATTTGCAGTGTTTTTGCGCGCATCTCAACAATCCACGCGAATACAGATGAATAAGGATATGCAAAGCCTAAAATTGCAGATGACAACCTATCATCGCTTGATAATGGATAGGGTGTCCTACATAAACATACAATGTAAAATTAGGATTTGAATAAAGAAAGCCCACTGATGACGACACGAAAGTCCTGAAACATACGGAGCGGTCCAAAAAAATGTATCCACTGTTCAAAAGTCCATAACTGCCAAACTAATTGACGGAGTTGTCTCATCTTTGGTAGTGTAATAGTTTGTAGTTCCGGCAATCGCCACACAATCGTTGTATTGCGTTATTTTGTTTCGTCATATGACAGTCACCAGATAGTCAGTGTTTTGTTCTTAGTTGCACCTAGTTACTCGAGTAAACATGGCTGGCGGAAGACTTACATTCGATGAAAGGAAGCCAGTTTTGAAGTGGTATTTTAAATACGAAAACATTAATGAGGTTCAACGGCAATGGCGAAGTGAGTATCAAACTGAGCCACCGACACGTTTAATGATTCGTCGCATACGAGACAAATTTGAAGCCGAAGGCTGTGTTAAAGATGTACACAAACAACGACCTGTAACAGTAACAAGTCCAAGTAACTCCCGTCGTGTGTTACAACAATTCACTCGCTCACCACAGAAGTCTGTGAGACAGAGTGCCCGTGAAACTGGAGTGAGTCGCTCAAGTGTTGGGCGAATTTTGAAGACAGCAGAGTGGAAGTGCTACATCCCACAACTGCTACACGCGACGAACGAGTACGACCCAGATCGCAGAATGGAGTACTGCGAGGGGTTTGCCAACATTGTGCGCAACGCTGAAGAGTTTGCAGAGATGATTGTGTGGTCTGATGGGGAACAGTTCAAACTCAATGGTACGGTAAATCGCCACAATTGCATCTACTGTGCCGCCGAAAATCCAAACGTCCATGTAGACAAAGCCGTGAATTTGCCAGGAGTAAATGTGTGGTGTGGGTTGTCTTACCGGGGCTTGTTTGGGCCATTCTTCTTTGATGGCACTGTTACCGGTGAGGTGTACCTTCAGAAGCTTCAGACATCCATTTTACCTGCCATCCGAGACTTGTATGGAGACGGAAGAGTTTAGTTTCAACAAGATGGTGCCCCAGCCCACTACCAAAATCGTGTTAGGGCATATCTCGACGAAAATCTGCCAGGAACATGGATAGGCCGTAGAGGTACTGTGGAGTATCCACCACGTTCCACAGACCTAACTCCTCTGGACTTTTACCTGTGGGGATCACTAAAGGACGTCGTTTATCGAGAAAAGCCACGCACATTGGATGAACTGCGACAATCCATCGTACATTCATGTGCAAATATCCAACTGAACACGTTGCAGTCAGTAGTTCGTGCAGCAGTTCGGCGGCATCGTTTGTGTGTGGATGTTTATGGTGACCATTTCGAACACCTACAGTGATATCTTTAATTTGGACTTTAAGCTACACTTTCACCAAAAACGAGACAACTCCGTCAATTAGTTTGCAAGTTATGGACTTTTAAACAGTGGATACATTTTTTTGGACCCCTCTGTATTTGGATCAATCTGAAATAAACAAACAGTGTCTTGCATAACAGGCAGATCTTATGTTCCGTAACTGTGAATATAATTAGGCACTACAGTGATAATTATGCGTGTCCGAAAGTAAACACATAAGTATTATTTTAGCGTGTGACAGCAATAGTTTTCCGGCCATATTATTTTACTAGCGAGAGTCAGCAGCTTAAGAGTGAGCGAATGTCACTCTTACCGAAGTGGTGCCAGTTGTCAGGATAGGTAGCAGCTAGAGCGTGCAACAACAATGGCGGCGCCTTTCCTTGCTATGGAACACATCAGGCATCTTCCTTCTTGTTTGCACTCGAGACTGAGTTACCTTTTTTCTCGATCCAAAATATTTTTCAGTACGAGTGTGTTTCCGTGCCAGATGTAGACTGTGATTAAATCATTTGTCTTCTAGGCAAATATTGCAATTTTAGTGTCTGTTCTTGCTCAGATTTAGAGGTCATCCTAGCACAGCATGTAGCTATTACTTGACAGGAAGCTGTGTTTAATAAAGCCATGGCGTTGGCGAAATCTAACTGCAGTCAATAAATTACATTTGTTTCTACGAAAATTTGTAATGTGGTGCTTTTGTACACCTTTTTTCTCTGTTGAATTTATTGTCTTTGGGGAGATTTTCGGTGTAAATTTAGGAAGTGGCATAGTGATTGTTAGTAGTGTACTTTTTTCAGTCCAGTTGTCGCACCTCAGAAATGTCGCATCTCAGAACTTTTCTGATTAGATAGGTAAAGGGCATTTACCATTGTTTTTGAGATAGACAGAAGTTTAAGGGGCAAAAGGAAGGCTGGCTATCCCGATTAATATCATTTTGGAGACAGCGCAGTTAACTGATACAGATCTGCCAATAAGAAGCTGCTAGTTCATTTTTTTTGGAGAAATGTGTCGTGTAGTTTGTATCGCGAGGCGTACATTGCGTTCAAGAGAGACTTTACACGATAGTACAGAAGTTTCTAGAACAGGACGTAAGGTATGGTTCACCGTCTGAATAAGAGATCGGTTCAAAAAAAATTCCGGAACTTTGTCCACAAAATTTTTCGACATTTACTTTTACTTATTGTGGTCTCCTTCGAAACACTCTCCTCTACCGCTCCCAACACCGTTTCCACTTCCGGAAGCAGTCTTCGTACGTCTCTCGCTGGATCGCGCGAAGCGCCGCCTGCGAATTTCTTTTATGTTGTCTACCGTTGCAAATCATCGTGATTTCAATGGCGTTTTCAACTTCGGAAAAAAAATGTCCACAAGGCCAGGTCTGCAGAGAACGGAAGATGAGCCAGCACAGTGATTGTGTTTTTTGTGCAATAGTCACGCACCAATAGGAATGAATGTGCGTGTGCTTTATCGTGATGCAAGAGCCATGAACTGTGTCGCCACATTTCAGGCTCCTTCCTTCTCATATTTTCTCGCAGGCGTCGCAACATGTCCCGATAGTACCACAGATTAACAGTTTGTCCCTGTGGCACACATTCATGATGAACTAATCCTTCAAAGTCAAAGAAAACTATCAGCATGGCTTTGACATTTGACCTGACGAGCTTTTTTTGGTCTTGGAGAACCTTTCCCGATCCATTGTGAAGACTGAACCTTGGTCTCACCATCGTAACCGTAGACTCAAGTCTCATCATCAGTTATGAACATCTCGTTCTTACATGTGCGACTGAAAAGCTCTTCAGGGATTGCGAGGCGAAGGTCTTTCTGGTCTTGACTCATGAGCTGTGGGATGAACTTGGCGGCAACACGATGCATTCCAAGACGGTGTGTCAGGATTTCATGACATGATCCAACTAAAATGTTACATTCTTCTGCAGTCTCTCAGACAATAAGTTTTCGATTGCCACCCACAATATCATTGACGTTCCCGGAGTGAGCAGTAGACGTCGAAGGGCGTCCTGAACGAGGGTCATCTTTAACTTCCGTCCGGCCATTTTTAAACCATGTGAACCATTCTGAACACCGAGTACGGCTTAAGCCTTCGTCGCCGTGACTTCATCATTTGATGGGTCCCTGTAAAGGTTTTCTTGAGCTTCACGCAAAATTTAATGGAGACGCATTGCTCCTCTAGCTTGCCATCTCGAAATTTGCAAACTGTGCGACACAGTGTTCTATGCAATACAGCACAGAACAATAACTAACAGATATACGAAATGAAACATCCGGCAGTTATACATTAAACGCAGGCGTATGCACGGGTGCGAATCACATTTCGCTGCAACATGCCATTGGCGCGAAATTACGGATGTTCCAGAATTTTTTGAACAGACCTCGCATACCCCCTTTTGAAGTGCTGTGTACAATTCAGGTGAGTACTTTACTCCTGGCGTCATAATTCTGTCAAAGCTGCAAAATAGGATAAAATAGCATAACGCTCAATAATGACAGAATTTCTGAAACTGCGAAGTTGGCTCATATTTCACGCCTGTATTAGTAGAAGTGGATTCCCACGAATCCAAAATGTTTGCTTCTACGTCCTTATAGCTGTGAGGAAACCTGTCGTCTGCTAGTCCCTGTGATCCAACAGTGTACCGAAGTATATTTTATAACAGAGTTAACTTAAGTTTCTTGTCAAAATTTACAATTTAGAGAGCGTTGAGTATGCCTATCATCTTTTAACTTTGTTCACCTGATGATGCGGCTTTGAAGCGGCGGAATCGATAGTGTTTTAATAAACAACAATGTTATCAGTTGTAAGAGGAGTTTTTCCTAAAATCATGCCTTTTAAAGGCTGCAGTTGCCCGGAACATAAAATAGTTTGCAGTATCATGTGGTTCGGCTTATTTCACTTTTACTTCCACCTTGACATGTGGAGATTTTGTAATCTTAATTATGACCAAACCGTGAAGATTAAGTCTTGTCACATACACGCAGCGTAATCGCACCTCTAAAATTTATGATGGTAAGCCTTAAGTTAGTGATAACATGGCCGGCATCAGATATCCAGTGTGCTTGAGAATGACACCCCCCTAATGAGTTATCCAAATCTGTAGCAGCACATGCCTATATGACGATTGACAGAAATTTTCTAGAGAATGGTGCGGGGGCTACGAGATATTAATTGGATGTGTACTCTAAAAGGCGGATCTGATATTGGGAGGCATGATATATAGCCCCGAATGGCCGGTCAAAGAGTAATCAGAGAGCTAAGTCGGAGTTTCCTAAGGATAGACAGTATGTAAGAAATCTGTTGAGGTAAGCTATAAACATGCGCTGCTCGGTAAGTCTTATCTGTGTAATCTAGAACTTCACTGAGAATAAGTAGCAATTAGTTCCAAGCTTAACTTAGCTTCAGTCTTTGATAAACTATTACAAGGTGATTGTATCCACTCTTCGTCCAAGTTCTTAACTTAGTCGTGAGTCGACTAAGTAAACCCAAGTGAATTATTTGTTTGGTATATTCAGTTTGTTATATCAAACCTAGTTCCTCTCTTAAAGCACCGTTAGAATGTCCTGAGTCTCCAGTCGAGGCCCTATCATCGCATTAATTCTAGCTTTAGCCCTATACATTCCAGCTATTGCTGGAAGATTCCGCCACTCTTTCGCTGATGTGCTAAAGTCGCTGACAGCACACAACCAGTTCTAAGGGTCACGTTGTGTGGCTAACAGCAGAGCGGCGATGCGACAGTCTGACAAACGTACCTGCGACGTCCCACACTCTTGAAGCCAAGTGAGAACACCACCATTGAGCTGCTCTCGAGGATCTCTACGCTGTTGATAACAGCCTCAAGGGTTGTACAAGTCAACAGCAGTATTTCAACCAGACACCACATTTTGCAAATTTAGCCTGGGGATGTGTATCTCGAAATCCGTTTCTGCTAGTGAACGTCCTCTGATTGACACTTTTGAGACACTTGTAGAACTACTGTGAAATGAGTGGAGGAAGTGACTTCCTAGAATGTGCGTTTTCTTTCTCTTCCAAAATATAGACTCACATACGACGTAAAGCTGTATTTATTTAAAACGGTGTTGGCCAAGAGGGGAAAGGGGAAGTCTTTCTGTCAGGACTTGTAATCAAAGACAGTGGCTGAGAAAGTCTCTACAGATGGCGCCTTGAAAGCTGTATTGGATCTCCAGAGCTGATGGGCTGCAGTGAAATCACTACCTTCACAATAAAGGCGCTTGCCAAAGTGAACTGAGAGACGTGCAGTTTGCCAGAACATGGAACTTGCAGATATCAAAGAAATTAACTAAAGGTAGTGCTGGAATGTTTTAAGTGAAACATCATCTTTCAAAAATGTGTGTGTCCTTTAGTATGGGAAAGTTATGGCGCAACAGAATTCTTTTTATTAAAAAAAAAGTAAGTATCTTGATTGACAAGATTACCAGCCAGAGCTGCGTATTATGCCTCATGTGAATCGCTTCAACGGCTGCCAAGTGACAGCACAAGAGTTAGAGCAAGAAATGACTTTTAGTCAAATCAGCTGCCTGTAAGTCGAGTGTGGTAACCGCAAGGCCGAACCAATCAATCAGTGAGTGGCCGCCCGTGACGCTGCCGACGGCTGCGAGCTGACACCGGTGTCACTGTGTCAGGACACTGTAACTCGGTATCTGAAATGCAGTGCAGCACCGTCATGAAATTCCACAGCTTTACGTTCTGTTTGTCTCAGACCGGTAACTAAAATACAGGAGAAGCGACCCTGAGATATTCACTCATATAACGTCATATTACGGTTTTATCGTTATATCCCTGGTGATGGAAATACATTGTCTTAGTTGACCTTGACGAAACACAGTTACAAGAAAGGATCATCATCATTATCGATTACCACCAGATTTTACAACACTCACCATATATTTCTGTAGTGTTAAGTGGGAAGAGCAATGGTGAATGAAGTATCAAACTAAAATTGTCTTCAGTTGAGACATTCTTGAACATAAAAGACATTTTGTTGATACACTCTAAGCTTCATTAATAATTATACACTTTTTACTGAAGTGCTGTTAGGTGTTTTCCATCTTTAATTATGTGTCACCATGAGTGAGATAGACACTAACGGTATCTACATCACTGGCATCCTTCTGTCAGCTATAAAGCTTTGAGACCTCTCACTATTAGGCAGAGAATAAGGGAAGTTCCACAGAAATTTTGTACCCAGTAATTAGGCCTCACTTACTTACACCCACATACTTCTATGTCACTGAATATGGACCAAGCCTCATTCCAGTTTGGTAAATTCAGTACGTGGTCCCGTCATACTAATATGACCACCGCGTATGTTCGACGTGAGTGTGCAATAACCACTCACAGATGACAGGTGGTAGCCCTAGGGCTGGAGGGTATATAAAGCGTGTTGAGGTAACGTTGAAAACCTTGCAGGCGTCGTTGCTCTGTGAAAAATGGAGCGATTTTTCGGATGTCCAAAAGGGCAAGGTCATTCGCTTTCGGACCAAGGGTAGCAATACTTCCAAAATAGTTATCTTTGCGAACTGTCCACTTGCTGCTGTGGCTATAGTATACCAAGTATGGCAAAATGATTATATCCAAATCTGACGCCGAGAGACCTATGATGCATCGCAGGCCATAGATAACAGGATACTTCTATGGATATGGTGTCTGTTCTTTCGGACATGTCCGAAGGAACAGACACCACTGATGACCTGCAACCGTCTAGAAAGAAATTAGAATTATATATTAATACCTTCAGCTGCTGACGGGCGTTGATATATATTTATCAACGGGGACAGGTGAAAATGTGTAACTCGAACGCGGGATCTCCTGCTTGCATGGCAGACGCTCTGTCCATCTGAGCCACCGAGGGCACAGAGGATAGTGCGACTACAGGGGATATCTCACGCACGCCTCCCGCGAGACCCATATTCTCACCTTGTATGACCACGCACTACATTCGTAGTGTCCCTACCCAACACACTCATTATTCGTGGGAGACATTCTTACCAAGTTATGTCTGAAAGAACAGACACCATATCCATATAAGTACATAGTTCTGGCAGTACCGGCCTTGACCTCCTCCTTCTGTGCGGATGCACACATATTACGTGAACTCTTACCGGGATTGGTAAGAATGTCTTCCACGAGTAATGAGTGTGTTGGGTAGGAACACAACGAATGTAGTGCGTGGACATACAAGGTGAGAATTTGGGTCTCGCGAAAGGCGTGCGCGAGATAGTCCCCGCAGTCGCACTATCCTCTGTGCCCTCGGTGGTTCAGATGGATGGACCGTCTGCCATGTAAGCAGGAGATGCCGGGTTCGAGTCCCGGTCGGGGCACACATTTTCACCTGTCCCCGTTGATATATATCAACGCCCGTCAGCAGCTGAATGTATTAATATATAATTATAATAGGTAACAGGGGAGAACGACAGCTGCAGTGATGTGTAACGCCGAATGGAAGTGCAACTGTTGAGCAAATTACCGTCCAGATGAACCAGTAGTGTTTCCTCAACCACCGTTCAGCGAAGGTCGCTGTGTATGGGCCTCCCGTAGCAGCCATCCGTTCATGCACCCATGCTGACTGCTGTTTATCCGCGATGAAGGCTGGAATTTGCACTCCACTACCGAAACTGGACGCCCACCGGGTAAGCGATAGCTGGTCTTTCACAAGACATAGCAAAACACTCTGCAAGTATCTTCGGGAGGATCGTGGTCGGAGGAGGGAGCGTTATGGTCTGGTAAATGTTTTTCTAGCTGTCGCTGGATGATCTAGTCATGCTGGAAGAGACAATGGGGCAACCTGAGTATTCATCTATCCTTGGTGACCATGTCCATCCCTACATGCAGTTTGTTTCTCCTCACGTCGATGGTATTTACCAGCAGGACAATGCCATGTGTCACACAAATTGAAGTATAAGTGCGTGATTTGAAAAGCGCAAGAACTAGTTTACCATATTTCCCTCGCTAACAAACTCCCTGGATTTAAACCCGACCGAGAATATGTAGGACCACCTCGATCGGGCTGTTCATGCCATGGATCCTCATCTGAGAAACTTTGCGCAGGTGAGCACGGCACTGGAGTCAGCATGGCTCCACATTCCTTCCTGTAGGTACCTTCCACAACTTCACTGACGCTCTTCTTGCACGTCTCACGCTGCAAAAGGTGGTTATTCAGGCCTTTCACAGGTGATCACATAAATGTGACTGGATGGTGTATAATAGTTAATGAACCTTGCAGTGTAAAAACAAGATGAGGATCCACTGTACAACATTTTTAGACTCTTTGAAATTTGAAGTGCTGCTAGGGCCAGTTGTTCCAAGGACATTCCAAACGATAGGCACTAACAAGTGACTGACTGAGGCATTTGTGCTCACATGTCTGTGCACGTTTTCTGGATATTAGTTCCGTTTGTTACGAGAGTGCTTATTAGCTAATAAGTCGTATTAATGCATCAAGAAGTCGCTCTTAAAAATGATACGGGACCTTGTGTGCATTATCAGCGACGGCTCATTTACTAAATGAAACTTATTACAAACGTATTTTCAACTATATGTCCAGCAGGGACATCAGCAGAAAAGTCATAGCACAGGTAGACGTGTATGAAGTAATCCATGAGTCGCTGACTGACGTGCAGGCAAAATTAGGGTTCACAAGCTCTAAGCCTAACAAAGCCTTCTGCAACATAGCATGAGCTTTTTCGGGGCGAAAGGATAACAATATAGATGTCTACAGTGGGTCCAAATGGTTCAAATGGCTCTAAGCACTATGGGACTTAACATCTGAGGTCATCAGTCCCCTAGACTTAGAACTACTTAAACGTAACTAACCTAAGGACATCACACACGTCCATGCCCGAGGCAGGATTCGGACCTGTGACAGTAGCAGCAGCGCGGTTCCGGACTGAAGCATCTAGAACCGCTCGGCCACAGCGGCCGTCTCTACAGTGGGCTAATCGTACTATTGTGTACAGTTGTCATGGAAACTGTGACAACGGGTCCCTGTTATCCATCGTGAGCATTAACTATGATCGTGCATGAAAATCAGACAGAATGGACGCAACGATTCACCGTCCAAATATGCAAGAGGCAACCAGATCTGCGATCATACTTACCGCTCAGTGAAGGCTGTAGCTTTGGCGGTGCGAAGCAGACAGTGCACCAGCAGTGGTAACGCCATAGTAACAGAAGAGGACTCTTGCTGATTGGCCACGTGTAATCTGGTTTAGTGTTTCATGTTGTGTACGGGAGCCCATTGGCGTGGAGGACTCTGGAACCATTCTTATAAGAACAAACAGCACTCTATGGAGGCTATATATTTCCAACACACTCTAGGACCATTAGTCCATATAGAAGGTGCTCTATGACGATTTGGCTACGACTGCATCTTCGCATACCCATTCAGAATTGATGGCATATCGAGGAAGAACGAGGTCTTTCATCGGAATAAGATGCCAAGCTACTTGGTTCTCCACAAATACACCGAAGAGCACGATGATGTCCTCGTAGTATTTTCCTGGCTACTAAATTCCGCATAGGAACTCAGTGAACATCTAGCAACGGATTCTACTAACTAATAAATCTGGGAATATTGATCTGACGCCCACTATCGTGTGGTGAACACCTAGCTTATCGTTTTTGTTCGTCGTGTTCAGTCGACAGCGTGTTCAGTCGACAGCGTGTTCCATTGAGTACAGTGCGGAAACGCAAAGTGTCTTTGGAACGGTGGTGGTAGATGACAACTCAGTTCTACCGTCTGCCATTAGGAACGTTCTTGTCTCCCTCAGTTGGGAAATACGTTAGTTAAATGTCAACGTGCTATGCCGCGTGCAGCAAAGTGCCTGCATCTTGCCTCGTAAATTTTCTTACATTTTCACGTTAGCTGAGGGTAGTGCTACCTTTTCCAGATGTCACACGGGAACATAATATTTTTTAGAAAACTGTTATTCTGTTTTCAGCAAGAGTGTTTAGGAAATAATTTGATTAAGAAAAACGTAATTTCTTTCCACTCCCAAGTGTTTCGGAACAGACTATTCATCGTACATTGTTGAACAAGGAGCTCCTACGTGTTCACATACTGATCCAACTACAACGTCATTTACGATGGCAGTGGACTGGGGACCATCTGGATTCGACCGTCAATCTATGGAAACGTGTCGGCTTTTCGCTGAATCACATTTTTCGTACCTTAAGTCGACGGTCGTCTCCACAAACGGTGAACGGTGGCTCGAAACGAGAAGCGCGCCACGGACGCAGGCTGGTGGAAGCAATATTACGCTAAGGGAGACATTCTCCTGCATCTGGCGTGGGACCTATGGTAGTAATCGAAGACACGCCAATAGCTGCGAATCACCTGCATCCGCTGATGCTTGACCTCTGCAAGGCGGCGATATCATTTTCAGAAGTGTAATAGCGCATGTGTCGATCCACAACAGTGTTACAGAGGTTTGAGGAGCCTTATAGTGAACTCACGATGTCCCGGCGACCAAATTTGCCTGATGTAATTCCTCTGGAACTCGTCTGGGCCGCTATCGGTCCCCATCACCGCGTGTGCAAATCAGCGGCCCGTTATTTAAGCGAATTATATGACCTGGACGTAGACATTTAAAGCCACAAAACTCCACAAACCTACCAGCAAACTGACGGATCCCTGATACGCAAAATTAGTTATTTATTACAGACAGACAGACCATATATTACGCAGATAGTCATAATGTTTTGGCTCATCAGTGCACATGCATGAGTACTATATAATCACACAAACAGTCAAAAAATACAGCCGTTACTGTAGCTACTGTCGCCAGGTAAGAAAGGAAACTAATTTTACACTTTGTGAGAGGGATCCCAAGTCAACAATGAATAAAAAACGATAGCCCACTCCACACCCTCGAAAGGTAATAGTATCGAGTTAACAATCAATAAATAGCTAAAATTAAGAAAGGGGGCTGATTAAAGTTATAATCAATAAAGTTGTCTAATTTTTAACTATTAAAATGTGAACATTAATTTTACTTATTTTGCCGAAGTTACCGACAGATAAAATATTGACGTCCCTCAAGCGAAGCTTTATTTTTTGCCCAAGTTAAATAACAAATTCTCACCAAGATGGCGATTTCCTTTAAAACATGGACTTTCACATGAAAGCAAGTTTTTAAATACAAAGTGAAATAGGCAGTAAAATTCACGTGAGCCTGAGGACTTAACATCCCAGAGGTTGCTGCAGAGAGACTCAGTTCTTTTATTCATGAAAAGTGATGATACACTGATAGTAGTTTGTTTTTATCTGCTTGTGAGTATCTCAATAGGACCCAGGGAGGACAGCCGCTCTAACCTTTCAGCTGGACTTGCAAGAGACAATACGCACATCCGCGATCGGTACAGCTAACCAGCACGCCACACCCACCAGCAGCTTAGGCGCCGGGTTGGTGGATGTTACGGAATATTGAAGACTCAGAAACCTACCGAAGGGTACCAGTTCAGTGAGCATTCATTTCAATCGTGTAATTACTCAGTTATTTGCTGTAACTAATTCAACGACTGTAGCGTGAATGTACAAAATGCTTCAAATGGCTCTGAGCACTATGGGACTTAACTTCTGAAGTCATCAGTCCCCTAGAACTTAGAACTACTTAAACCTAACTAACCTAAGTTGTTCGCGGTATTTTCTACTTTCTTATTATGTATTATTTTCCGTTACTGAATTTTCAAGCAGTGTCTGCTGGATTTATTCTTTTATTCAGGTTCAATTATCTAAACACTCTTTTCTCCCCATTACAATGCTATAAACGTTGTTTGATCGGTGTGCTTTATTTACAAGCCCCTTTGGAGATCACAATAAATCTGTTTATGTTCCTAATGTTATAAAGCTTTGATTGCATGAATTTTGACTGAGCTGAAAGTCTGGGCTAAATTTCACCCAGAAAATGAAATCTGATGTTTGGTATCTTGTCTGGACATTTTGCTAACAGACAGAGTTCCCCTTTTAACAACCCAGTACAAGAAAGTGTACCTAATTACTGGAAAATATATTCTCCAGTCACGGAGCACACCTACGACCGAAGACTACATGTGTATCGGTATTGCGTATACCAATATGTAATGTAAAAATTATGTCTTGGATCTGTGTCTGGCTTCGCATTTGTATCGTGCATCAGAGGTTCGGTATCTTACTTGACAAGAATTTATGGTGCCTTTTTCAGTCATCAACTCTACTTAAAACGTGTTTTGTATCGTGGTAGTTCACTCCTACTACTGACTACAGCGGAGAAAGTGATAGCGGATAAAACAATAACACCACTAATGGCCACTTTTTTCACACGGCAAACTGGAAGTACTTCCATGCATTTAAGAAGCCTTTCCATATACACGGTTCGAGATATGCTTGAACAGCAAATGAGAGAAAAATTGTTACTCCACAGTTTCCAGCATCTTACAGCTTAGTGTACCTTTGACTTTATTTTTCTGTATCCGGAAACTTCGGTAAATACATACACGTGTGCTCTTTCTTTGGCGTTATTAAATTCACCTTTTCCAAGAACTCGTTATGATAACGAACTGAACGAGCTGTAGGTAATTGGACGACAGTTAGCACTGGACAGAAGAGGGTCCAAACTGTTCTGACATTTAGCTATTTAAAGCAAAGAGACTGTGGATATCTATCAAATTAATTTTTTTATACTATAGATGGTCCATGGAGAGAGCACTTACATAGGTGATCATTCTATTTTAGATATCTGACATATCCTAATAGTAATTGTCGGCGATAATGGACGAACAACTCCTTGATAAAAACAGCTGAGCATCCCTTCACACCCTGTAGCTTGGCGACAAATGAACTTCCTACAGAAGCTGTTCACCAGGTAAATACTGTCATTCGGCACAGCTGTGCCGTACTTACACTTTCGCTCACAGGTAAGTGCGTGAAATGACGCAGGTTTCTTCCCCCCTGCCCTCTCTCTGCTACCAAGAGAGTGCAACTGGCTTAGAGCTCTGCCGCTGCAGAACGCACATGTGTAACAATTCCCGGTAACCTAACGCTTCGCTAATTAACACCCCCGTCGTTTTGGTAAAGTCTTCTACACAAGTTACGAAAAGCTCTGTAATAAAAAAAAATATTAAGAAAATACATACAACTTTCATTAGTTCAAAACACAGAAGTGGATAATTCATAAGTTAGTCTAATTCGAAACAGTTACCACAGACAGCCTTTATATGCGTCTATTGGTTTGCTGTAAACTACCAGTGATCTCAGTTTTACAGCAGAGAGAATACTGAAAGGGGTCTTTACAGGGAAAACGGTAACGGAGCTACAATATTGGCGAGGGGCATACTGGAGTTGTTAGTACTGATTCGCTCATATTTCGAATCAAAACGATCAATAGCGGGCCGAGCTTAAGGACGGAATAATCGACAGACATCAGAAAGCGATGTTCAGTCTCAGAATTTAGTCATATATACTATACAACTGAGATAAAATTTTCGCGAAACACGAAGAATGCGACAAAGAAATTTAAAATCATTTTAACTTTCCTCACTCACATCCAGTATTTTTAAAGAAGCGACAGCACGCTGTACTCGAGGTAAACCGGGCACCTATATGACTATGCGGAGTGATCATTTTTAAACACAGCAGCTACATGCGACGACTTACCGCTAGCCGACAAACAGATAGTAGAACAGAAGTATGAAGATACAACGCGTTTATTTTGCATTTCCGATCACTTAACGCAGAAAAACAATCAAGCAAATAATCACATTTGCCACTGTGTGACAGATTTTGTTAATATTTGTGTATTACACTGAAACAATAAGTAACTACACAACGTACATATATGTTTGGAGAACAGACCCGTGTTACTGATTTGACAAACTCCTTCCTTCCTTCCTTCCTTCCTTCCTTCAGGAAAATTCTTGTCTGTGAACTATTATCTTAATTACAGCTGTTACGAGACTCGTAATTATTTTAAACGCTCCATTTTATTTTTTTCTCTACTGGACCCGCAGCGTACATAAGGTGAAAATATGACGTTTTCTCTCAGGTGGTGCAAGATTAGCTGCAAACTGTTTTATTTGACTCCTGCCGAGTATATTCATTCACAACGAGGTCGTTTCGGCGGAATCGTAATTTTCAACGGTTCCTGTTTAAGATGTAATAACAGTAATAGTGAAGTTACGACTATGTATTTTCTATGTAATATTAAGTTATATTACACTGACATCTACATGGAATGACATCTATAATGAATCTGCCCAGTAATATGTCGTTATTATGAATGACGTCGTTTGTTTTTTACTGGACATTTCGTGGTTTTATGTAGTGGTTTTTGAAAGTTGTTTGCATTTTTCGCTCCAGCGATGCTTTATCTTTACAGAGTAAATTTTACCTTGGAAGTTCAGGGATGGTGATTGAGTTTCAGAGACTGTAAATCTGTAGTTATGCAAAGCTTCAAGGAATCTATTGCTTTTTTAAGTGTCGTGTCATTTATCCTTTTTCTTTTTCTATTACTTCAATAAAGTTTTCGAAGCAGCTTTTCTGTTTCAGATTCTTTATTCGTTAAGGATGTCGTTCATGTGTATCAACTTCCAGTTCTTCTAGCAAGTGTGATACTTTATGTAGGATTTGCAAAACATTTTCGATTTGTTCTGCTTTATCATTTTGACTTTTCAGGTGTGAGTAGAAACTTGATTTGTTACGTTCATAGTGTCCTGCATGTTCTTTGAGTCGGATTCCGAAGTTTCTTGCTGTTTGTCTGATACGGACTTCAGTGCAGTCGTCGCTGCGGAGGTTTGTCAATGCCTGGATTATAAAAAAAAAAAATAGGGGTTTCGTTTTTCTCTGAACTTATTATCGTTTTTCAGTTATTGTTTGTGCAAAATGCTAGTTTTATTTTCAGTTTGTTCGATATGTGACCTATGCATGTTCCTGGTGCATAGGTTTGCCTGATTTCAGTTTTATCCACTCTCTTCAGTGTTATATCCCTGTATATGATATCTGTTGTAGGCCTTTTACACTGATAAGCCGAAACATTATGGCCATCTGTTTACTAGGTTGTTGTTCCACTTTTCAAACACAGTACAACAGAGATTCTGCTTGGCATAGGTTCTACAAGTTCTTGACAGGATTCCAGATGTTTGTGGCACCAGATGTCTAAGCAGAGATCAAGCAATTCCCACAAATTACATTAATATCAGAAATTGAGTCCGTCTTGATGCAAAACACCTTGTTATTCATTTCTTTATTTTCCCAAACTAGTTTCGGCGGCAAATATCACCATCATCAGTGTTTTTTTGTTTTTAATCTAAAACGTGCAGAAAATGGTTTGATTGTACAAACACAGTAAAACATTATTACATTTTTACAAATCGTCTGTTGAAATATAGTTTTATATTGATATTTTCATACTACCTTATTTATTGTATGCCACAGCATGTTTCAAGCAATTACTGGCGCTGTTTGTGACATATTTTCTGTGCTCTTTTTTTCTGTTGCCGTCTTTTTACTTAGTGAACATCATGTCATCTGCAACCTAAGTAAAAAGACGGCAACAGAAAAAAAGAGCACAGAAAATATGTCACAAACAGCGCCAGTAATTGCTTAAAACATGCTGTAACATACAGTAAATAAGGTAGCATGAAAATATGAATATAAAACCATATTTCAAAAGAGGGTTTGTAAAAATGTAATAATGTTTTACTGTGTTTGTACAAACATACCATTTTCTGCATGTTTTAGATTTAAAAAAAAAACCTGATGATGGTGATATTTGTCGCCGAAACTACTTTGGTTGGTTCAAATGGCTCTGAGCACTATGGGACTTAACATCTGAGGGCATGAGTTCCCTAGAACTTAGAACTACTGAAACCTAACTAACCTAAGGACATCACATACATCCATGCCCGAGGCAGGATTCGAACCTGCGACCGTCGCCGTCGCGCGGTTCCAGACTGAAGCGCCTAGAACCGCTCGGCCACAATAGCCGGCAACTAGTTTTGGATAATAAAGAAATACAAGGTGTTTTGCATCAAGGCGGACTCAATTTCTGATATTACTGTTTTTCTATGCAAACACGGACCAAATGGGAGAGTTCCAAGATAATATTATTCCGAAAAACTACGCAATGATGGTTTATGGTCACGCAGCTGGCGCCCGATGTGTGTTCCAGTGGGTATAGATCAGGCACGTTTGCCCGCCACGGCATCAATGGGATTTCAGTGCAATGCCTGTCAAACCACTGTAACAGAATTCTGGCCTTCCAACACTGTTATCTGGCCGAAAGATCACATCAACCTTGGGGGAAACTTTGAGCATGAAGCGATGCAGCTGGTGCGTAATAAGGTTCAAGAAGTTCACTGCTGTCATGTTGCCTTCGATTCCCAACCCAGTTCCCATGGAAGTCCAACTCAGAGTGCCCCATAGCATAATCCTGCCCTCACAGGACTGCATCTGTGGCGCGGTGCGTGACTCGCGTAGCCATTCGCTTGGAGGGCGGCGATTAAGAACCCAAGAACCGGTCTGGTGTAACAAGAAATGCGATTCATCCGGCAGACGTATTGACCGACGGTGAAAACTCACTGATGCTCCACCCACTGCACCATAACTGACAAAGTCGTTGGTTAACACAGTAACGCGTAGGATTCGTGTGATGTGGAGATCCATGTTCAAAACTGGCCTTTGATCGGTGTGCTCCGCAACACTTGCGTCTGCACCAGTGTTGTACTCTGCCTTCAGGTCTGCCACAGATCGCTGCCTATCCTGGATTACGCACGCAGTGGGGGATCCTTGGACCTCTGAGTCTTATGGTACGGCCTACTCGTTATTTCACCACCCTTCAACCACTTTCCACAGGTGTTCACGAGAGTAGAACGCCAACAGGCGACCAGCCTCAACGTTTCAGAGATTCCATTTCCAGCCGCAGCGCCTCAACAATGTGCCATCTGTCAAAACCCCTTAAATCAGTGGATTTTTGCATTTGTGGCTCATATCTTTGCTCTAATGACTGTCCATTCGTCTCTCTTCCGCTTACATTCTTTCCTTATTCCGTCACGTTCCCGAACATCACCAGGAGGCATTCAGCCTCGTCGTGAGCAGTGGTCATAATGTTTTGGCTCATCGGTATATATCGTTCATATAATTTGAGCACTATGTGAGGGTTAAAGTCTTTTCTTTGTGTTATATGTACTGTAGTGTTATTTCACTTTGTACAGCATTCTTTTCTAGAGGTAAATTTATGATTCTTTTTATCATTGATCTAAAATGTGCACACACACTATATATATATATATATATATATATATATATATATATATATATATATATATATATATATATATATTGTGTGGGTTGTTAATTTATTTATTACTTAGGAGAGTTTCAGAACAGTTTACTACTGGACGAATTGGAATCAGGTTTTTATGTACCTTAGATTGTTCACGTGAAGTTGGAGTACGTGGGCCCATGATTCTTGTCTTGTTCAGTAAAGATTACATTATAACTTTTTATTCGTGCATTACACTTATATTTGTTTGTTGGATTGCTCTATATCTGTGTGATATTATTCCGAAAAACATTATTGCTTTGTCTATACAGTCACTATGTTTTATAACAACTGTACGTCTTCCTTTGTCCGATTTCACTGCAACTGCATTTTGTGTTACTAGTTTATAAGTTACGTTTTTCACAGAAATACGTTCAGTATGTGTCAGATTGTTGTAGATTTTTTTCTTTTTTATTTCTGTTTTTATTATTTTTGCTACTTTTACTACTAGCCTTTTTTGTGTGCCTACAGGTAATTTTGCAACAGCAGTGAAGTCTAAGGGGTAGCGCCACGACACGTCACAAAGGGCCACACTGCGGTCTCCACGTCGCTCTATTGCAGCTGCACCATATTACAAATATTTGATACCTGTGTTGAACTTAATTTTATGAAGTATGCCGCAAATTTTTGTGACGATGGCAAAGTCGAAACAGCCGGGTCGCAGAGCGTTTAAAACCACATAATATGGCAAAATAAGACGCAAAATGTCATAAAATTGTGAAGCCTATACGAAAGAAATACGTGTGACGTATGTGAAAGTGAATGAAACTATGCTGGACGGTGAGTAGACACAAGAAAACAATGGACTACGAAGTATAGCAGCAGCAGCAGCAGCAGCAGCAGCAAATTGAGCTGGAGTTTGGGAACGGAGAATCACAACCAGGGCGGATGGAGCAGGAAAGTAATTTCACAGTTGCGAGAGCCAGATGCAGGGCGTCGGCTGCCGTTCGGTGCAGCCAGTGATTGGCAAGCGACCAGCTTCACGCTGAATGCCAAAACTATTCTTGACGGATTGCGCGCGTCCAGACTTTCGCATTTTTTCGCAGACGAAGCAGTTTGCTCCCGCCACTTGCTCGCTTTACTGCCCTGGCATTCACTCTGTGGTACGCAGTTCGCCCTCTAGCCGACTAAATTTCGTGGACAGGTTGGGTCCCACAGCCTGTCTAGCGGTCATCCAGATCGTGGTGGCAACATTTTGTTGCTCCACATTTACGGTTGATGCTTCGCAGACGATAAAACTTGTCTGCTGTTTCGGTCAGTTATCGAGCTCAAAATAACGTCTACTGCAAAGTGGAGATTCAGGTATTGAACATTACTTTTTGTATGTAGGGCGTCCACCGAAATATCCATGTTGAATGAGAAGGACTGTTAAAAATCTCTATTCAGACACACGAACGATTTCGCCAACTAAACGAAATACAAATATAGAAAATACATTGTCCAAAGAGGTAGAAGCTTTGAAATACGATTCAGAGAACATAATGGTAATTCCAGTACAAAATCAGCTTTGTGTGCCTCCTTGCAGAAGACAGGACACACAATATCTGATATTGTCACTAATCACCAAATAGTTAATCGAAAAGTAAAGATAACGTCCAATATCTCCTAGAACAACTTAATTTTTCGCGACCTGAAGAGAACCACTCAAATTACCCTCGACTCACAGACTGATTTGCATCACAGAAACGGCCTAGCCATTTTGATTACTTGAATGAATAATGTTCCTCCACTCTTACCACGTTTGCAAAAGCTATTTTTTATCTGTGGAAATATTTCTTGATTGTGAGAGCATCGCGTTTGGTACTAGTACCCTGCAAGGACTGTTGATACTGTCAGAAAACGTTTCGATACTCATTGCAACTATAATCTAGACGTAAGTGACTCAGAAAGGAATGTACTGTCTCTGAGTATTAAAGTTTGTTTTCAAAAATGTACAGTCAACCCCCAACATTTCCGTTTGGGTACCTAGTTACACTTGTTTGCGACAATGCGTATGCGTGGCCTTCCGCGTAGGCCAGTCTGCAGCTTTCGGTTAGTTTAATACTGGGAAGAGCAACGCTTCCCTCCCTCCCTCCCTCCCACCCCCCCTCAAAATGACTACATTGCAGGTAAAATGTGACACTATTTTAACAGTTTTTTCTACATCACGATTTTAAACGCGGTTCTTCTGCAGAGTATTTTTATAAATGATTAATTTTTTGATGCCCACTACGTTCCCGCATTACACGTTTTTACCGGGCACTTTCTAGGTTTCGAAATGGCCTTAGCCTCCTCATTCTATTTATGAACGTTCGCATGTCTGTGAGTTGGAAAATTTGAAATTCCTTGATGAAATGTTGGAGACTGTGCTTTTTCCGGCTTTCAAACGGATCACCTGTATGAATTGACTGTAGGTAGATCCAAGCCCAACCGCTGCTGTTTTCTATAACTTGTCATTGCCAAATTTGTATGTTGTTTTATACATTTGTATACAGATAAACACCTACTAACGCAAATATTTTTAACAGTCGCAGCGACCTTGCTTATCCAATATTCATCCTCTTATGTCTGCCAATTCAGGTTAATATACAGGGTGAGTCACTAAGTATTGCCACCAAGAGTAACTCTGAATGTATGACAGGAGCTGAAAACTTTGTGGGACAAAAGTGGCATGGGAGAACTGGGGGGCCATAATATGAGGTTCGTTTTTTGTTGCTAGGTGGGGTTTCTTCAGAGATATGAAGGTCAACTTTGTTTTTCTTCAGTGGGATACTATAGTTTGGTACTTATTATCTGATAGCGTCTATCGGGACGAATCCAATGATGTGTAACAGTAAGGTCTTTGAAGGTCAACGAAGGTGACAAATGTGGTATGAACGTCCATTTACAAAAGGTGTTCGAAGCCATAACCATTGGTATCAGTGCAGTGCTGCAATCTTCTTATCATGGATTGAGTGGTATTCCTTATCACATCGGCACTTACCGAAGCACATGCTCTGACAATTCTCTCTCGCATATCTTCAGGTGTAGTCGGAACCTCTTTATAAGCAACGTCTTTTACGAATCCCCACAGGAGAAAATCCAGGCGTGTCAAGTCTGGCGAACGAGCCGGCCACGACCCGTTTCCTCCCCGTACAATCCAACGATTTGGGTATTTTCTCTGCAATTCATTTCCAGCCATCAGCGAAAAACGTGCTGGACGCCCATCATGCTAATATCAGATTCTGTTCATTGTGCCTAAAGGTATTTCTTCCAATAACAGATTTAGTGTTTCTTGCATGAATGTGGTGTTCTTCCTGCCATTCAGATTTCCTTCGATGAAATAGGGGCCTATTATTCTGTCCTTCAGCATCTCACACCATACATTCACCGACAACGGTTTTTCGTGTGCAACTTGCCGCAGCCAACATGGATTTTCAGTTGCCCAATAATTTATGTTATGCAAATTAACATTTCCATGGTTCGTGAATGTAGCCTAGTCAGTAAATAAAATCAAATTAATAAACGAGTCATCCTTCTGAATCTCAAGTTCAGCCCATTGGCAGAATTCAATGCGACGCTTACAATCCGTACCAGTTAATTCTTGGTGGAGATTGTTATGGTAAGGATGATATTTATGGCGATACAGAACACGAACAACACTTCTCTGGCTCATGCCGGATTTCTTTGCGATTTGACGCAGACTAACACAATGATCTCGAATCACAGTGGCAAGAGTACCAATTTCCGTTTCCTCGTTAGTAATTTTCTTTTGCCGGATATGTTTCCGATGCCTTAAAGATCTAATTGTTGTCAATTTATCACACACATATTTAAATGTACGACGTGTAGGGTGAGTACGTTGAGGTTAACTTTCAGCGTATAAGTCTCTAGCTCACACTGAATTACGTTGGCGTAAATGAGGAGCATATCGACTTGTTCTTCGTTCCTATTAGTGTTGTATTGCGAAACAGTCGAATGGTGTTTACATGCCATTGGCACGTTAGATGGATACGCTGTATTCGATGAATATTTATTATCTGCGCGATATACGAGAGAATTGTCAGAGCATGTGCTTCGATAAGTGCCGAAGTGATAAGCAATACAACTCAATCTGTGATAAGAAGATTGCACCTCTGCACTGATACCAATGGTCATCACTTCGAACGCCTTCTGTAAATAGACGTTCATGCCATCTTTTTGACCTTCGTTGACCTTCAAAGACGTTAATATTACACATCATTGGATTCGTCTCGATAGCTGGTATCAGAAAAAAGTACCAAGCTATAGCATCCCATTTAAAGAAACAAAGTTGACTTTGGTATTCCGACGCGACCCCACCTAGCAACAAAAACCCAACGTCATGACCCCCGTTGTCCCATGCAACATATGTCCCACTAACTTTCCAGCTACTATCATATTTTTGTAGTTATTCTTCGTTGTAATACTTAGTGACTCACCCTGTATATTTTGGTTATGATCTGCAAAGAGCCAAACAAACCTGTGTCCATTCGTGGCACCATTTTTTGTATGCGCTGTGTGATCAAGTATATCCAGACTTCTATTTGCGGACATAAATATGGGGTGTGTCCAAGACGGCTTGTACTCCGCTGAGGACACTTCTGATGAGATGTCTAAGATGCCTGTCAACGAAAAGTTAGAGAACCAATGACAGGGAAGGTAGATGAGCTGGACCCAGGGGTCTGGAGCAAAGCCGACATTCTAAGTAATCCCAGAGGTGTTCTATCGGATTCAAGTCGGGACTCTGGTCAGGCCAATCCAGTTCAGGAATGTTATTTTCAACAAACTACTGCCTCTAACTTTACGCTTTATGATAGGTTACATTGTGGTCTCCGAATTTTTCAAAAAAATGTTCAAATGTGCTTGAAATCTTATGGGACTTAACTGCTAAGGTCATCAGTACCTAAGCTTACACACTACTTAACCTAAATTATCCTAAGGACAAACACATACACCCATGCGCGTGGGAGGACTCGAACCTCCGTCGGGACCAGCCACACATTCCATGACTGCAGCGCCCTAGACCGCTCGGCTAATTCCGCGCTGCCGAATTTTTCCTCTAAAATGCCGCAAAAACATATCCATATTCTCCCGTATTTAGCGGATTCCTAAACACAGTAAGGGCACCACGTCCTAACCACGAAAACACAATAAACACCACCTCCTCCGTACTTCACTGTTGGGACTACGCATGATGGCAGGTAACGTTCTCCAGATAGTCGCCAGAACCAAAGCCTTCCACCCGACTGCGGAACTATACAGTGTGATTCATCACTCCAAATCAGTCGTTTGTAGTCGTCGTCCGCTGTCCAATGCCGCTACTTTTTACAGCACCTCATACGTCTCTTAGCAATGAGGACAGAAAGCTGTGGCTTGTGAGGAGCTGCTCTGCCATTATTTTGAGATCCCTACCCACAGTCATTGTGCCAGCTGCATTACTGGTAACACTTCAAGACTCACGAATGATTTCTTCCGGTGACTCCATGCGAGTTTTTACAACTACCCTTCGCGATGGTCGACTGTCTCTGTCCGTCAGTACGTGAGGTCTGCGTCGTCTTTGTTTAGCCGTGGTTCTTCTTTCACCTCACAGTCGCACCACCAACTGACGACCTCAGCAACTTTGGAAGGGCTGAAAAGTGCCTGATGGATTTGCTACTCAGGTGAATAGGAGTGATTTAAAATGGAGTGATTTAAAATGGAATGACCATATAAAATTAATTGCCGGTAAAGCAGATGCCAGACAGATTCATTGGAAGAATCCTAAGGAAATGCAGTCCGAAAACGAAGGAAGTAGGTTACAGCACACTTGTTCGCCCACTGCTTGAATACTGCTCACCGGTGTGGGATCCGTACCAGATAGGGGTGATAGAAGAGATAGAGAAGCTCCAACGGAGAACAGCACGCTTCGTTACAGGATCATTTACTAATCGCGAAAGCGTTACGGAGATAACAGATAAACTCCAGAGGAAGACTCTGCAAGAGAGACGGTCAGTAGCTCGGTACAGGCTTTTGTTGAAGTTTCGAGAACACACCTTCACCGTGGAGTCAAGCTGTATATTGCTCCGTCCTACTTGTATCTCACGAAGAGACTATGAGGATAACATCAGAGAGATTAGTGCCCACACAGAGGCATACCGACAATCTTTCTTTCCACGAACAGTACGAGACTGGAATAGAAGGGAGAACCAATAGAGGTACTTAAGGTACCCTCCGCCACAC
This sequence comes from Schistocerca piceifrons, assembly GCF_021461385.2. Taxonomy (NCBI): domain Eukaryota; kingdom Metazoa; phylum Arthropoda; class Insecta; order Orthoptera; family Acrididae; genus Schistocerca; species Schistocerca piceifrons. Next base: position 451,955,375 of record NC_060138.1, on the reverse strand, counting down.
ACCGTCAGGTCGCTTGCGGAGTATGGATGTAGATGTAGACTTCTAGCAGTAAATTCTGGCTTACATAGAGATGTCCGGATGCTTTTGATCAGATAGTGTATGTTGAATACCCTCCGTTAATCCTATTTCGAATGGATCCTATATGATATTCTGAGATCAGATGCGGAAGTCATTTTTACAGCCTCTCCTTTGCAGGCGGGACTGCATATGCCTGCTATTCTGCCTAAGACTCCTAATCTGTCACCACCTGCCTTACCTACAACTAAACCAATGCTATCATTCGACTTAAATATCCTTCAAAATAGTCACTTCCAGATATTTATTGTATGTCCTAGTTCCAAATTCGATATTTTAATTTCGACACAAAAGTCATCTGGAAGGAAGGATTAGAGTTTAACGTCCCATCTTAGTTGACGTCATTAGAAACGAAGCCCAAGTTCAGATTGCTGCAACGATGGGGATGGAAATCAGCCGTGCCCTCTGAAAGATACTACGCCGCAATTTGCCTGGTTCGTTTAAGGGAAACCACGGATAATCTAAATACGGATGATCAGCCACGGCTCTGAGTCGTCGTCCTCCCAAGTGCGAGCCTATGTCCTACCTAAGCACTGCGCCACCTCACTCAGTGCGTTATCAACTCATTCCAAATGTGACTCACCGATGTTTTAATCATAGAATACCTCTTATCTGCATTTTGTGAAGCGCTATATTACTTTTCTCATCATTTAAACCGAGTTGCACGATTTGCATATCACTTTAAAATGTTAACCAGATCTAAAAGGCTTTTGTGGAGCTTTTTTTTTCTCAGATAGCGCTTCATTATAGAATACTTCATCATCTGAAAAATTTAGACGCTACACGCTTCCGTGCGGCACCCATGGAGGTGTCTCCACATGAGTTGTCCTGCAGTCACCATCCCAGGTAGTAGGCTGCGTCCCACCTACCGTGAAATCCGTAACCCAACCACAAATTTATTACTTCCTATGATTACAATCCCTCTCTCTCTTTCTCTCTCTCTCTCTCTCTCTCTCTCTCTCTCTCTCTCTCTCTCTCTCTCTCCCCCTCTCTCTCTCAATTACTAGAGCAGCATGTGAGTAACATTGTCGTGATTCCTTAGCTCCAGGAAGAAGTGAGATGGGCAATAATGAAGTTAAAGAAGAAGAAAGCACCAGGATCTGATAGAATACTGAATGAAGTGTTGTATCAGCTGTTCGACCAAATTGTGCCACATATAACAGTGTTATTAAACGAATGTCTTTTGCATGGTAGGGCATCCAGAATCTAAAAAATCTCTAATATCGTTATATTAAAGAAGGGGAAGACTCAAATGGACTGAAATCTTCTAGGCCGTTTATCTTGGTAAGTGATCTAGCCAAAGTACATGAAAAGCTTCTGTGCCGCCGCCTGAGGGACCACAGACAGACAGTCGGTACGAGCCCCCTGCACACGGTTTCAGGAAATGGAAATCCACGTGGATGTCATAAATCACTCAATGAATATTGCGATAACCTCAGAAGACAAGTATGTTACAGGTATAACGATCGATATTGCTGGGGCGTTTGATGATATGAGCTGTACTGCCCTGTTCAAGACTGAAGCAGATGGACTGCACAACGCGTCTCTACAACAGTCTGCGAGATTATTGCACAGACAGGCAGGTGCAGTTATAATGTCCTGGAAAGAAAATTGTGAAAGACTTCACCAAAGAGTGCACACAAGGTTCCGTTTGTGGTCCAGGATTCTTGAATGTTGGCATAAAGCCGTTACTGAACCAGCTTCACTGGAGGCTGTATCGCCTACCCAGACGACCTGCTAATTATATTATCTGCTGATACAAGGGCTACATTAGAGGAAAACAGTAGGGTAGTTCTTGAAAGGCTAAGAAACTGGTGCACAGACAATGAACTAACAATAGCACTGCACGAAACAGAAAGAAAAACATTATGGAGAACGAGAAATCCCACAATCAGAATAAATACCAGTCTGTGAAAAGAAAGTATATACGTACCTTGGCATTAAGGTGAACGAAATGCAAAAAATCTTATGCACATGTAGAAATCTTCTGCAAGAGAGGCATTAAAATCCTAAATAAAATAGCAAGGATTGGCGAAAGAAGTTTTCAGCTGCCATCAAGTGCAGTAAGAACGTACCACAACATGATCTTACTCGCAGTTGTGGGCTACAGTTCGAGCGTTTGGGCGCATAGACCCAGGAAGGTAAGGACAACACAGGTTCTACGGCCAGCACAGGGAAGCGTACTCCTGCGACTGACAGGCGCGTATGGAACATCGTCTGAAGCGCTGCTGGTGATATTAGGCTTGCTACCTTTAGACTTAGTAGTAAGAAAGAGAGGTGCGCAATACTGGTTGAAGAAGTGCGAATATGACATGATAAAGGAGACACTGGGCACAAGAGCCTTAAAAAATAAGGAAATAAAAGCATGCATTGTTAGAGAATGGGAAGACTATCTGTGGCAGGACAGAAACAGGGAGGAGAACATACCATTTCCTTCCTAACATAAAAGAAAGAACAAGAAGGACATACTTCCTTCCGACCAAGGGAGCTATACATTATCTGTTGGGACATGTTCCGTGCCCCAGCTACTTACTAAAAGTACGACGGTGCACCACAAACACCTGTGAATGTGTAGCAATCGGCACCTCGGATCACATCGTCAGAGTGTGCCGTTGGACAAGAAATTATAGACGATGACGGAACGGATTTGTAGATGCAACTGTCTGTGATGTAATAATGGACGAGGAACTGTGGCATGAGCTGAACTCGCTTACAGCTAAGGCATCAGCGTATGAACTGCAAGCCTACATGGCTGACAGACAACCAAGAAAAAGCCATACATCATGATGATGAGACGCGCCACGGCAGAACACACACATACAACAACCTTGTCGAGACAGTGAGGAGACGACCCTCGGAAAGGACCAGGAAGGACTTCTTGAGACCCCCGTTAGCCATCTCCCAAGCTCTGTATCTTGAGTGGCACAGCAGCACAGCCCCTGCGAAACCTGAGCTGTATCTCAGAGTGGCAAGGGCTAACCATCCAGACAAATGAGAGATCCAGCTTGGTTCTAATACCGAGTAGAGTAGAGTAGTGTAGTATAGTCTGTATTGTGGTAGTGTAGTACCGAAACACAAATCACACAACTTGTTAACACTATGCTGTTTATTGCAATAGCCTAGTACCATGTGCCTCTTGGATTCCAGATGAACTGCTTGCTATCTGTGTGTCAGATGACCAAATGATAGTAAGCAGACTCTTTTCTACTTATTCCTGTTTTGTTTTAATGTAGTTGTTCTATGTATATCTCTCCTCCTTTAAATAGCATAGTGCTTAGTCATTACTACCACATTTGAAATTATGTGCTTTATTCATGTCAATTCATGAGCAACATTCGTCCTTATACGACCGACTGGCATCACATGCGACTACATGTGTCAGCCGTCTCCATTGGTTGGCATCACGTGGGACGACAGACGACACCTGACAACCATTACCATTGACTAGCATCACGTGGGGCGGCACCTGACAGCCATTGCTATTACCATTGGCCGGCATCACGTGGGACGAAACGTGATAGCCATCTCTCTTGGCAGAGAGAGAGAGAGAGAGAGAGAGAGAGAGAGAGAGAGAGAGAGAGAGAGAGAGACACGTGGGTGGGGGGGGGGGGGGGGGGGCGAGAGGGGCGCAGCATTGCAGACAGCGCTTCCATGAAGGAGTCACGCAGCGATGGTTGTTGACAAGTTTCGAACACAGCACTCTGACGCTGGCAAGCGTGTAATGGAAGACACAATGAATTATCGGATATCACTTGACATTAACATGAAGTAGTGAAACGTCTCTGTTGGATTCATTTCATGTTAATTTCTTAAATCTGTTGTCATTTACGGCATAAATTCCTCTTCTAAATTTACTGTGGTGTTTCTGACTATCTGGAAGGAGACTGAGCAGTGGAACGCACTACTTTTACACACAAACAAGAACGATCTGTCACACTACTACACTTTAAAACACAGTTTATATGTAATTCATGTCTCACAGTCTCATACGGAACCTACATCCGCTTTCTTTTATATACTCTATATGGTAAGATACTATCATCCCCCTTTCCCTTCTGTGTGAAAGGATGAATGAGCAAATGTATTTCTAGTTGCATGCTTGATGGTAGCAGACAAGCCTGTCCGCTGGAGAACAGTAAGACCAACGTCGGAACATGTAGCTACACTTTCTAGAAGCAAAGACGTTTCTATTCTTGGTATGGTCCTGTCCGTCCCTTGTCATGTTGGTATAGGAAGCTGCCTCTCTCGTCACTTCCGTTTGTATCTGTGAGATACCCTCGGTAGGGACCCAGGCCAGTCTGTCTGCGGCGAGTGTCTGAAGTGGTAAGATCTCTGGCTAAGCGCGTCTCTGCTAAGTCTGTAGGACAATGGATTTCTTAAGTTCAGCCTAACTGAAAATTTAATCACCTTTATTTCAGGTTTAGATCTAATATATCTTATGTTATCTTAAATTACAACGCAGTGTAATATGAGTGTGAAGTTCAGAATATCTTCCAGTAGTTGCTTTGTCACTACTTTCTGAGTAAAGTGGAACCACTTGATGATGATCTGTAACTCAAAGATCATCAATCTTCAATGCGAATGTGATTGAGATTATAACGTCTCGTCTTGACAATATTTTTCAATGTAGCTACTTTTCTTTATGTTCAACCCTTGTGGGGTGTACTTTGTGAGACCAGTACCACGTGCTTATACAATTGTTTGACCCATCAGGTTAATAGTAAGACGATAGTAACCAGTTCGAGGTTTTTCTTTTGTAAACTGCGTTTCGATGTAATTTAATTTAATTATCAAAATTATTGTGGTGTTACACTCCTTGTGTAAACCAAGCTGACCACGTGAAGCATGTGGTGCAATCATCAAAGTAGCCCTCAGCTATTCTTTTCGGGAAGATTTCACAGAAAGTTAGTATGAATGTTTAGTATACCAATGTGTGGTAATTTCATGACGGGCAGGATTGCGCTACGAACGTAACTTCTTTGGGTGAAAATTGAATCGGTTGGTTGTGGTTAATTTCCTCTTGCGTATGTTTCAACATTCTTCATGTATTGTTTTATGAATGCACTGTTGTATGCAGTCTCTCAATCTTGGCTCCATATTTGATGTGTTCCGTAAGATTAGAAACTCACATTTTCACAAGCGTAAATAAGGCACCAGTTTAGTTATGAACCAATTTTAATATGCTGAAATTTTAACGGAATAATGTCCAAATATAAACTGATTTGTTTCTTTTTATTTAAATTCTCTTTATATAAATATCTCACCGGTTGTCGTAAGATGACTATTAAAAGATTATAATTAATGTTAGTCTGGTTGGAAATTTGGTAAACTAGACTGGATACCTGGTGAAACAGTTGCTCAGTAATGCAAGGGTAACTTTCCCCAGATAGCTCACAGCTTTTAACCCGCTTTTATTATCTTGAGCACCGCTTTCAGAACAACTTAATGCGTGAACTTTACAGTAGGAGTATCTATGAGACGAGCGTTCAGATACGCAAAACGGAGTTCCTGTCGCCAACACACATCGACTGCAACAGTCAGGTGATTATGATGCGGCGTAAGGTTTGTCCGTATTTTCAGTGTTCTATCATCGCTGGTGAAGCACATGAATTTTGTACCCAAGTCTCACATGCACCTTAACAATTTCTTCGATATCTGAAATGAACTTGTCTTCAAAGTTTAAAGGGAAATGCAAGGGCATTGCGGTCGCTTGCTTGAAGTGTCAAAGCTCAGTTGACTTGTTTTTACTGTAGGAAAATAAGGGCAGACATCGCTATATTTTAGGTTTTGTACTTAATCCTATCACATTCTCGCGTCTGTGTTTTAATCAAATATGCTGCGGGGGCACTTCGAAGTGGCTTCCTAGTACATCCCGTAGATACAAAGACCTTGGGCCCATGACATTCGCAAACTATTGATTTACCACACACTGAATTCCCCGTCCTGTGTCTAATTCACGATATAATGATACAAATTGTCAGCAGATGTCTCTACGATCGTGTTCTGCACGGAAGGTGGCACTCTGGTCAACGGACAACTAAGCCAACGATGACGTCAGGGCACCCGTCAAACGGGTTGGTGGTTGCCGGGTACTTCCACATCCACAATCGGTGTGAAAAAACTCACAGATGGTGCAGTATGCCACAGAGAAGACGCCTACCAGAAACTCTGCGTTGGAGGGCCATAGGAAGAATGAAGCAGGACACTTGCAAACTGACGTGGCCCGATGGCTTAGTATGAACCGTTCTGTTGTTTCTCGGATGTGGAGACAGTTTATAGAGACCGAAACTGTATCCCGAAGTCCAGGACAGGGCCGACCATGGGTGACATCAGAAAGAGAGGACCGTTATTTGGCTGTAAGGGCACAACGGCACCGCCTCATTTCTGCACGACAGCTGGCATCTAACCTCGCAGTATCTACTGGACGTGGAGGCAAACGGTGTACAGAAGGCTTCGGCAGAGTGCACTTTATTGTCGAAGGCCTGCTGCCTTCACAGAAGGCAACGTCTGGAGTGGAGTCGTCAGCATGCCACTTGGACGATCGAAGAGTGGGCCAATGTTCTTTTCACAAATGAGTCCCAATTTGGTCTGGAGACTGATTCTCGGTGGACTCGTATTCGGAGGGAACGAGGAACACGATTTACGGACCGAAACATTGTGGAAAGAGACCGATATCGAGGACAATCCCTAATGCTATAGGCAGGGATTATGGTGACCACTCGAACAGATCTTCACAAAAGTGCACGGGTGAATCGGCCGGTTTAACTGCTGTCAGGTATCGTGGCGAGATCTTGGGACAGCATATGCGGTTGTTACGTGGTGCTGTGGGCTTCCACTTCGTAATGCTGCTCAATAATGCCAGACCTCGCAGAACACGTGTGGTTGATGTTTCCTTGAAAATGGAAGATATAGCACTCTCCCGATTTGAATCAGACTGAGCAAGTCTTGGATGCAGTAGGGAGACGGGCTGCATCACGTCAGCATGCACCAACCACTCTCCAAACTTGTGAGCAGCTCTACAGAAAGAATGAGCGCTATTGCCTCAACACGAAATTGATGACCTCATTCACTGCATTTCGCGTCATTGTCAGGATTGTATTGCTGCCAGAGGGGTCACACCCCATACTGAGCACATTAATCAGCTGTCGGAACTTAAGTGCAAATCTGTTAAGTTGGAAAAAACGAAGAGCATTTCTGTCTGCCATTATGCACTTTGCAATTGTTTACGTTCTGTATTCTTTACATTATTTCTACTTTACTGTAACCTGTTTATACTGGGTAAGTAGGCTGTTTAGGTTTTTATATTGGTAACGCCACGTAGCGCTCTGTATGAAAATCACTGGCTGTGCTGTGTGCAGTCTGTGGCTGGTTGGCATTGTTGGAATTTCGCTATTGCAGTGTTGGGCAGTTGGATGTGAACAGCGCGTAGCGTTGCGCAGTTGGAGGTGAGCCGCCAGCAGTGGTGGATGTGGGGAGAGAGATGGCGGAGTTTTGAGAGCGGATGATCTGGACGTGTGTCCATTAGAGAGAGTAAATTTGTAAGACTGGATGTCGTGAACTGATATGTATATATTATGGCTTTTGAACATTATTAAGGTAAACACATTATTTGTTCTCTATCAAAATCTTTCGTTTGCTAACTATGCCTATCAGTAGTTAGTGCCTTCAGTAGTTTGAATCTTTTATTTAGCTGGCAGTACTGGCGCTCGCTGTATTGCAGTAGTTCGAGTAACGAAGATTTTTGTGAGGTAAGTGATTCATGAAAGGTATAGGTTATTGTTAGTCACGGCCATTCTTTTGTAGGGATTTTTTAAAGTCAGACTGCGTTGCGCTAAAAATAGTGTGTGTCAGTTTAGTGATGATCAGAATAAGTAAAGAGGGAAATGTCTGATTACGTTCAGTTTTGCTCAGCTGTTTGAAAATCAAATAACGTAAGGGGTTTACCAGCACAGTAATTTATTTATTTTTCTAATGTGGCGTTTCAACTGTTTTGTGGCAAAATAAACGCAACCTTGCAAAAATTCCGGTTGTTGTTTTAGTTTTGGACACCAGCGTACTTTTAGGGACGAAGTTGTTTTTCGTTTATGGTGGCAAAGGTTTTTGGGAACTTAATAATTAATCGTACATATTCTTTCTCCATGACGTAAGTAATAGCAGCACAGGTCCATGATGTGAGTACTTTAACATGAACACATTCATCTGGAGGTAATGGCTGTTGTATAATAATCTTATCTGCAAACGAAAATTGCTCGGAATGTGTGTACATTCAACCGACTGACTGGCAGTATATCTTTACACAATGGAATCCATCTAGCACTTGTCTGTATACATTATTGGACATATCATCACATAAATTAGCCCTCAAATATCAACATCACAATACATATGGATATTAATCAACACACAAAGCATCTCTTTACGGTATGACAAATGGAATTAGACCTTCGTGGTAGCTGTCTACTTGAAAGAAGTAACTTTCCCTCGTTTGATGTATTTCAGTTTGCATCCATAGTAGCATCAATCGCTCAACATCGCCGTTAATGTCTGTATACAAAGGGCTATGTCTCTACCGATTAACTCAATGGTTCATCATTGCCCTTCCCAAACCACTAAGGATAAAAACGTGGAATTTGCGGAGTGTCTTGATCTTGTACTGTAGTGAAATGAGGGATGAAAGGCTGTTTGAAAATATGTCACTATTAAGGCAATTTTGAAGCTAGAACTACGGAAGTTGGTACTTAGTTTCTCAGTCAGAGATAAAAAACCATGTGTTTCAGAATTTTTTGGAAATTCAACCATTATGGGGGTAATACAGATAGTGAAAGCTTTTTCTCGGAAGTACATCATTGTTATTGAAGAATTGCCACATCATTTTTAAAGCTATGTCTGAGAAAACTAGAATTTGACTTCATCATTACACGTAAAAAAATGTATGTTTCACTGTTTTTGGAATTTCAGCTCCCTAAGATAATGAAACGGGGGACGAAAAGTTGAATGAAATTGTTTCATTGTGAGAGCATTATCAAAACCAACTCTACGAAAACTTGTATTTGGATTCTCTGTTCGAAATCGAGAAACGCGTATTCACTGTTTTTGCATATTCCACCCGTAAGGGAATGAAATTGAGGATGAAAAATTTTTAAGAAAATATTTCGTAAGGCTAAACTTTTTTTGAAGTTGTTGTTGTTGTTGTGGTCTTCAGTCCTGAGACTGGTTTGATACAGCTCTCCACGCTACTCTATCCTGTGCAAGCTGCTTCATCTCCCAGTACCTACTGCAGCCTACATCCTTCTGAATCTGCTTAGTGTATTCATCTCTTGGTCTCCCTCTACGATTTTTACCCTCCACGCTGCCCTCCAATACTAAATTGGTGATCCCTTGATGCCTCAGAACATGTCCTACCAACCGACCCCTTCTTCTGGTTAAGTTGTGCCACATACTTCTCTTCTCCCCAATCCTATTCAATACCTCCTCATTAGTTATGTGATCTACCCATCTAATCTTCAGCATTCTTCTGTAGCACCACATTTCGAAAGCTTCTATTCTCTTCTTGTCCAAACTATTTATCGTCGATGTTTCACTTCCATACATGGCTACACTCCGTACAAATACTTTCAGAAATGACTTCCTGACACTTAAATCTATACTCGATGTTAACAAATTTCTCTTCTTCAGAAACGCTTTCCTTGCCATTGCCAGCCTACATTTTATATCCTCTCTACTTCGACCATCATCAGTTATTTTGCTCCCCAAATAGCAAAACTCCTTTACTACTTTAAGTGTCTCATTTCCTAATCTAATTACCTCAGCATCACCCGACTTAATTCGACTACAATCCATTATCCTCATTTTGCTTTTGCTGATGTTCATCTTATATCGTCCTTTCAAGACACTGTCCATTCCATTCAACTGCTCTTCCAAGTCCTTTGCTGTCTCTGACAGAATTACAATGTCATCGGCGAACCTCAAGAGAGTATTCCAGTCAACATTGTCAAAAGCTTTCTCTAAGTCTACAAATGCTAGAAATGTAGGTTTGCCCTTCCTTAATCTAGCTTCTAAGATAAGTCGTAGGATCAGTATTGCCTCATGTGTTCCAACATTTCTACGGAATCCAAACTAATCTTCCCCGAGGTCGGCTTCTACTAGTTTTTCCATTCGTCTGTAAAGAATTCGCGTTAGTAATTTGCAGCTGTGACTTATTAAACTGACTGTTCGGTAATTTTCACATCTGTCAACATCTGCTTTCTTTGGTATTGGAATTATTATATTCTTCTTGAAGTCTGAGGGTATTTCCCCTGTTTCGTACATCTTGCTCACCAGATGGTAGAGTTTTGTCAGGACTGGCTCTCCCAAGGCCGTCAGTAGTTCCAATGGAATGTTGTCTACTCCGGGGGCCTTGTTTCGACTCAGGTCTTTCAGTGCTCTGTCAAACTCTTCACGCAGTATCGTATCTCCCATTTCATCTTCATCTACATCCTCTTCCATTTTCATAATATTGTCCTCAAGTACATCGCCCTTGTGTAGACCCTCTATATAATCCTTCCATCTTTCTGCTTTCCCTTATTTGTTTAGAACTGGGTTTCCATCTGAGCTCTTGATGTTCATACAAGTGGTTCTCTTATCTCCAAAGGTCTCTTTAATTTTCCTGTAGGCAGTATCGATCTCACCCCTAGTGAGGTAAGCCTCTACATCCTTACATTTGTCCTCTAGCCATCCCTGCTGAGCCATTTTGCACTTCCTGTCGATCTCATTTTTGAGACGTTTGTATTCCTGTTTGCCTGCTTCATTTACTGCATTTTTATATTTTCTCCTTTCATCAATTAAATTCAATATTTCTTCTGTTACCCAAGTATTTCTACTAGCCCTCGTCTTTTTACCTACTTGATCCTCTGCTGCCTTCACTACTTCATCCCTCAAAGCTACCCATTCTTCTTCTACCGTATTTCTTTCCCCCATTCCTGTCAATGGTTCCCTTATGCTCTCCCTGAAACTCTGTACAACCTCTGTTTCTTTCAGTTTATCCAGGTCCCATCTCCTTAAATTCCCACCTTTTTGCAGTTTCTTCAGTTTTAATCTACAGTTCATAACCAATAGATTGTGGTCGGAGTCCACATCTGCCCCTGGAAATGTCTTACAATTTAAAACCTGGTTCCTAAATCTCTGTCTTACCATTATATAATCTATCTGAAACCTGTCAGTATCTCCAGGCTTCTTCCATGTATACAGCCTTCTTTTATGAAGCTATATCTATGGAAAATGGCATCCCGTTCTCGGTTACAAAGAGATTTGTGTTCATGGGCGAAATTTTTTATGGAAATATCACCACAACAACGCAAAAAGCACGATTAACAAAAGCCTTTGATTCCAGCTATCAGAATACCTTTTTAGTCAGAAGCAGATTCGGAAAAAACGATACTTCTATGGCCTTAATTAGCTTGAAATGTTCAGAAGGGGTTGCAATTTGTGAACAACATAAAAATTTGATTAAATAAAAAAAAAAAAATGATCTATGCGGACCATGTTGTCTAGCGAGCGAAGCTATGGGTGTTCTATGCTAGTAATAAATAAATATGTGGAAGCAGGTCCATTAAGTGCAGTATTAGAATTTCAGTCAAAATCCAAGCAAACAGCGTTATACTTAAGTCGCGTGACAGTTTCGGTTTGTTGTTGGCGACATTCACAGTCCGCTATTATCAAAACATACTCTGTGGAGGTTAAAGAACTTAATATTACTGTCTTTATCTATCCCCAAGGTACAAAATCAAGACCGCTGATGCTCTCATAATAGTAAAGAACTTTACATACTTTGAAATCTGTACGGAAAACTGGATACGAATAATCATATTTTGTTAGTTAATGATGGCACAATAATGAGGGTAGAAATCTACCACTTTTTTGTGGGGTGGGAGTGGTGTGGGGGGGGCGTCAACGAATAAAACTTCTTCGAAGAAGCTACCTCAGTATCTGTTTAGAGTAACGCAGGGTATTCACAGAGAATGTTAATAATATATTTGAATCCAGCTTCTTCAAAAAACAAATGCGCATGTTTAACACCGTTGTACTGTAACTTGACAAGGCTGTTAAGAACTGGATCCATGGGTGAATGTCATGCATTTGGCAACTACGTACATACCGCCAAATGAACGAAAGGCAAACAAGGTGACAATCATTCATTTTTTCTAACTTATCATAGTGAGAACTTCTTCGCGATTACTTTTTATGAACTAATCTATTTGCATTGCAAGTTTGTGCAGTAACACTACAGAAACAGCGAAAAATTGTCGGAAGCTTAAGTAAAAAGTGAAGGTGGGTATGTGTAACGCTGAGGATTAAGAAGAAATTTAAATTTATGTGTGTGAAATACATCACACACATCAGGCGAATGAAGACTAGTGTAATTAGGTATCTAATTACCTAATATACGTCAAGCAAATGAGTTAATTAAAAATGTGTCACTGGACAAGTAATGGTTATAAATGCAGCGGTTCTAGTGCGACGAAAAACGAAGGGTAACCTAGAACAACAGCGGAATAATATTGTTTTGCGCATTAAGCTCTTCGTCGATTCCTTGAGACAGTAGTGTGTGTTGTGTGTCGCAGATACGACAGTTCTGAAGAGAATTCCGCAAGAAGACATAGAGAACGTCTTCAAACCATAGAAGAAAAAGATATCGAAGAAAAAGATATCTAGGAAAAAATAGTATTAGTTCTGTATGAATATCACAGGTAATGAGTTCTGAGGAAAACAAATAAGGCTAAAGAAATACCGGTATCTCTGCGTTATTCGTAGCGCCGTCAAAATAAAGTGGAACAAGGGTACCGCTGCAAGTAGTTTAAAAAAAGATAGGCTTGTAAGAGCAACAGCAGAGACATACCACACAACTGAGTCTGCACTTGAGACTGAGGAATGAAGTGGGGAGCGAAGAAGTGAATGGGCAACTCTGCTCATCCCAGTGGACACAAACTTGATGACAGAGATAAGTTGTTATGCAAGAAAATAAATTCTTATTCTTGCAAAGTTGCAGCCCACTCCCGAAAGCATGAATTTTATAGTCATAAAAATATGTCTGCGTCTATGCAATACAAATTTAGGTTCTGGCGAACTTTGTGGTATGGATGAGCTTGTAAGGTCTCCTCGGAGACCTCAAATATTACATCAAATTTTTAGCACTGCACAAATGATTAATTCCTTACCTGTAAATTAATACCTAAATTTGCCCCTGAAGTCAGTGCTCCGTTGATGCAGTTGTTTGACTGTAAGAGTACCATCAAGAAAGCCCGCCCGGCTAGCCGCGCGGTCTAACGCGCTACTCCCCGAGTGGGAAGGTGTGCCGGTCCCCGGCACGAATCGGCGCGGAGGATTAGTGTCGAGGTCTGGTGTTCCGACCAGCCTGTGCATGGTTTTTAAGGCGGTTTTCCATATACCTCGGCGAATACGGGTTGGTTCCGCTTATTCCGGCTCAGTTACATTACGTCAGTGATTGCTGTGCAAACACTGTCTACATATACGCGTACACCGTAATTACTCACCACGCAAACATTTGAGGTTCCACTTGTCTGGTATGAGACGTATCCGGGAGGTGGTCCACTGGGGGCCAAACCGCACAATAGCCCTGGGTTCGGCGTGGGGCGGCGTTAGGGTGCGTGGACTGCTGTGACCTGTTGTGGGGTTGTTAACCACTAAAAGCGCTACGGCGGGACGAGGCCTCTACACCGTTTCTAGGTCTCCGGTTTAATACGCAATACACACACCGTAAAGAAAAAAATGCCCATAAGAGAATTACGATCCTCTAACCATCAACTGGTAGTCGCACGCTTTGTTGCTGTCTGTCCCCCAGGGCTGTTAACGCGATTACGGCGCGCGATGTAGGGGGGCGCATGGAAAGGGAGTGACGCCAAGTCATGGTGGGTCGGAAGGTAGTGGTAAGGGAATCGAAGGAGGATGGCGTTGGAAAATGCGCAAAAACGATGATAAAATCAACATTAGTGGAAGAATTTCGAGGGCGAAAGAAAGACGCCAGTGCTACAAATAATAATAACAGCCAATCGGTTGCCAATTATTATTTTTTTCTAGACTTGACCCATTTTCTGTGCCGCTAAATGTATCCTCTGCAGGAGGAGGATCTTCCTCCCAGTTGTGAATACATAGCGATTCAGTTCCTATACAGGAAATAAAAACAACTAAGAAGATAGACTTAGTGGTATCGAAATATGCGTCAAGTTTAAAAAATAAATAAATATTGGCAACAGATTGTTTGTGTACTTATTCATAGTTGCTGCTTACAGCTTCGTTAAAGATTGTGAAACAACTGTATTTGTAAAGCGTCTGATATTATTAATCAAAGTGGTACAGTCGGTACTCGTTTAAATATATTAACAGTTGGTGCCGACAAACAGAATTGAAAAATAATAATTTACAACTCAAAACGACGAAGTGTGGGTTTCTTCTTTCATTTAATCATTTTCCCATGGAAGTTCGCAACGCAATAAGTAACGCAATGAATCAGGCTTTGCTGCCGTCTAGAAAGTAAACGGAGTACATTCCTTGGATGTTGCAGGACCATATATTCTACCGCAAGAGACAGATCGTGAGAAATGTTTTAACATAAAACATAGAAACTATGGGAGTTAGTGCTCAAGTAAAAATATTGCACAGTGCAGAGTATTCCACTAGTATTTTCTTCTGAATTCAGTTTAAATCATACAGAAATTAAAACTGTTGGATAAAGAAAAGTAAAATCGACATTTCTAGGGTCATAAACATCACAACACAGTTTTACACGACAGAAAACAAACATCAAAAAGTGGTGTAGTTAATTGACTGCACTTTGCGGGCCGGTTAATTGTATATTAGATTAACGCAGTTATGGTACGCGTGTCTTGCCTTGCCAGTGAGCTTTACAGCAATTGTATTACGCAAGGCTCCCTTCGACATGATTATGTTACATTTGAAATCTTGTGATTAAATTGTGCATACAAACTTATGAATAACATCTCTGTGTTTGCGAAGTGCTGATGTATGCAGGCAAGGCACGTCTTCCTATCACGTCATCAACGTTATGTTTTTCGACAGAGTAAGATAGCTGAAAATGAGGCCTACTATTTCTCGTACTTATTTTCAAACAAATTTTTTTTTTCGAGAACATTAGTTGGATATGTTGCGTACAGCCTTAGAGATGACAGATTGTGTCAGTTTTCACAGGTCACACAGCTAGTCAAAACACACTAGGCTATAAAGCGATATTATTGCAATAGCAGAGTAGTATCTAGTTCTGAGACAGCGTCAATCATGCAATCTTAAGGACTTTTGACCTATCGATCCACGATTTCTAAAAATCGTAGTCATGGAAATTGACACGATCAGTAGCAGTCGAAGGTGTGGATTCTCAAATTATGCTGACGCAAGTGAAGCTTGATAAGGGAAAAACCAAGCAATGGGAAATCCAGGATGGAATGTAACAATATTATGAAAAGGAAAGTTGCTATTCAACATGTAGCGGAGATGCTGAGTCGCAGATAGGCACAACAAAAAGGCTCTCACAATTAAAGCTTTTGGCCGTTAAGGCCTTCGTCAAACAACACACACACACACACACACACACACACACACACACACACACACACACACACACACACACACACACACGCGCGCGCGCGCGCGCAAATGCAACTCGGACAACGTGGTCACGCGATTTCGTGTGTTCGAGTTGCTTTGACGTTTGCGTGAGTGTGAGTGTGTGGATGACGCCTGTTGTTGACGAAGGCCTTAACGGCCAAAAGCTTTAATTGTGAGAACCTTTTTGTTGTGCCTATCTGCGACTCAGCATCTCCGCTACATGTTGAATAGCAACTTTCCTTTTCATAATATTGTTGATAAGGGAAAAAGTGACATCACACTCTGATTGTAGGATAAAGGCACGGGACTGCAGGTAGAAGCAAGTGCTGACAGAGGCGACGTGACGTCATGATCCACTAGTGGACAGCCCACCTCTGAGCACTCACACCTCAACAACGTAGGCGCGTGGTCGCAGTGACATTGGAGAGTATCCCATCCTAAGAATCAGTTAGCCGACAGCGCAGAGCAAGAGTTAAGTTGTGACATTCTGAGTGGTGGTATCGTCCTTTCAGATAACGCGTTGGACGAGCTGCGTCAGTTATGCAACGATGCTGGTATCAGTGGTCACGTGAACATTCTCACAGCCGTGAACGAGGTTCTGGACGTTCGCGCAGCACAGCACAGACGCTCAGCAGGATCGACATATTATATTCTAGGGGCAACTGTGGCAGATCGTACAACTACCAAAGCACAGGTAGAGAGCTTGTGATCCCAACCGTGTCAACACCAACTGTTGCGAACCTCTAGCCCGTCTTCCACTTACCTCACAGGATCGACGTGCACGGGCCGAGTGGTGCCGTCAGGGGATCACATGGAAAATGGAATAAGGCGCCGTGGTCTCCAGTGATGAAAGCAGATTCTGCCTGCACGCAAGTGATTATCGTCAGCGCGTATGACGTAGATCTGGTGACCGTGCATTTGTCCAAGACACACTGCCCCCATCCTAGGCCTTACAGTCGAAGATGCGATAAGCTACAACTTAATTTACCTTTGCTGTTTCTGGAGGAGACACTAATCGTCGCTTGGTACATGCAGTACGTTCTTAGATCCATTCTTGCAACAGAAAGGTGATACGCTGTTCCAACAGGATAATGTTCAGCCATGTCCCGCTTCATTACAGTGTAGGTGATCGCTACAGGTGACTGCGGCGAATATGTGTGGTAATAACAGATAATAGGGACGGAAGGCGAGGTCGTGCGATTGGCGAGATCAGGGGGCTGAAAGAATTTTCCAAGTCCCCCCGATCACATATGCATTATGACGAGACACAAAGCAGAGGTGAGGAAATTTAAATGGAGATATGGTCTGCCTTTGAAGTCTAGAGTGCGCAAGCGATCGCCAGGGTGTCGCAGGCAGCGCACGATATGCAAATATCTGGCTGCCCCCCTCCCCCTCTCGGTGAAGCGGTGGCGCTGCTCTGAAAGCGACGCGAGCGAGCTGCCCGTGTTTACCCCGGCTCATGGCTGCGATTAACAACTCGTCCCTTGGCGACGACCAAGCACCTCCCTTGCCGCCACCAACATCTGAATTTTACACCACCCCAGCGGCTGGCGAGCCGCTTGGCGCGTCTGTATGGATACGGGGTGTTTCAGAGAAACCGGGATATACTGGGTGAGTCCAAAATTATCTTTACAACTTGAAACTAACCGTTATTTTAACTTTACGTGAGTGCACCATATAAATTTTGTCATAGAAAGACATGGCTGGAGACCTAGCTGTTTCGTGAAATTTGATGGTGGTGTACAGGAAACAGTCACAAATTGGTCTTGGGTTACTTTATTCTGGACGGTGAGAAAACAGCCAAATCAGTTGCAATAGTACGCAGTTTATTAAAAATCCCTTGACCTATATTTTGACAAATTTAAAAACGTCTTCTTCGGAAGGATCAATGATTAACACTTATTATATGATGATGTGGAGGTACGTTAAATATACAGGTTGAGTCACCTAACGTTACCGCTGGATATGTTTCGTAAACCACATCAAATACTGACGAACCTATTCCACAGACCGAACGTGAGGAGAGGGGCTAGTGTAATTGTTTAATACAAACCGTACAAAAATGCACGGAAGTATGTTTTTCAACACAAACCTACGTTTTTTTTTTAAATGGAACCACGTTTGTTTTGGTAGCACATCTAAACATATAAACAATTGTTAATTCCATCCGGAGATATTGTAACCTAAAGTTGACGCTTGAAACCTCCGACGTTCAGTTGCGTGTTGTAACAAACACAGGCCACGGTCGGCGAGCAGCATATGCAGGGACATGTTTACGATGACGACCGTGTTTACGAGTGTGGCTGTAGTGCACTGCTGTGGTTTGCTCTAGCTGTCGCAGTGTCCGCATGTAGCGCTTGCAGCTATTGTTATTCTGCATTCGTCTCCGCACGCAGACCAACTGTAGTACCCCGTGTTACCAGACGTCTGTGATAGTGTAGTGTTGCAGGAACTGTGACCATGGTATATTCGAACTCTGAAAAGGCGGAGATGATACTCGTCTATGGCGAGTGTCTACGAAATGCAGCTGAAGCCAGCAGGGTGTATGCAGAACGGTACCCGGACAGAGAGCATCCAACGTGCCGCACATTGCAAAACATCTACCGCCAACAGTATACAACAGGTATGGTAGTAGCACGCAAAGGGGTCCGTAACAGGCCCGTCACAGGAGAAGCGGGTGCAGTTGGTGTGTTAGCTGCTGTTGCCATGAACCCACACATGAGTACACGGGACATTGCGAGAGCCGGTGGACTGAGTCAAAGTAGTGTCATGCGCATACTGCATCGTCACCGCTTTCACCCGTTTCATGTGTCGCTACATCAGCAATTACATGGTGATGACTTTAATCATCGAGTGCAATTCTGTCAATGGGCATTAACAGAGAATGCGTTGCAGTTCTACCTGTTTACCGATGAAGCGGGTTTCACAAACCACGGGGCAGTGAATCTACGGAACATGCATTACTGGTCCGTGGACAATCCTCGCTGGCTCAGACAGGTAGAGCGACCGTGGACTGTAAATGTATGGTGCGGAATCATTGGCGACCACGTCATTAGTCCTCACTTCATTGCAGGGGCCCAATCAGCTGCAACATACATCGCGTTTCTACAGAATGATCTGCCAACGTTGCTCGAAAATGTCCCACTGGAAACGAGTCGACGTATGTGGTATCAGCATGATGGTGCACCTGCACATTCCGCAATTAACACTAGGCTGACCCTTGACAGGATGTTCGATGGGCGTTTCATAGGACGTGGAGGACGCATAAATTGGCCAGCCCGTTCTCCTGATCTTACACCTCTGGACTTCTTTCTGTGGGGTACGTTAAAGGAGAATGTGTACCGTGATGTGCCTACAACCCCAGAGGATATGAAACAACGTATTGTGGCAGCCTGCGGCGACATTACACCAGATGTACTGCGGCGTGTACGACATTCATTACGCCAGAGATTGCAATTGTGTGCAGCAAATGATGGCCACCACATTGAACATCTATTGGCCTGACATTTCGGGACACACACTATTCCACTCCGTAATTGAAAACGGAAACCACGTGTGTACGTGTACCTCACCCCTCATGGTAATGTACATGTGCGTCAGTGAAAAAGACCAATAAAAAGGTGTTAGCATGTGGACGTAATGTGCTGTTCCAGTCTCTTCTGTACCTAAGGTCCATCACCGTTCCCTTTGGATCCCTACGTAATTCGGTGCTCTCCGATACACACGATCGAACAGCGGAGGAGTGGTACTCAAGCGCCAACTTTAGGTTACAATATCTCCGGATGTAATTAACATTTTACAGTTGAACAAACGGCACTGATTACGTATTTGTTTATATGTTCAGATGTGATAACAAAACTAACGGGGTTCCATTTAAAAAAACGTAGGTTTGTGTTAAAAAACATACTTCCGTGCATTTTTTTATGGATTGTATTAACCAATTACACTAGCCCCTCTCCTCACGTTCTGTCTGTCGAATCGATTCGTCAGTATTTGATGTAGTTTACGAAATATATCCAGCGGTAATGTTAGGTGACTCACCCTGTATAAAGCCTACCTCTTCTGAAGAAGGGCGTTGAAACCTAGATCAAGAGGTTTTTAACAAACCTAGTACTATCTCAGCTAATTTGGCTGTTTTTTCACCTTTTCCTATACGAGGACTGCATTACAGTTGCTGCCTTCTGCCATGTTCAAGATTTTAAATTACTGAATAAGTATCGTTACCAGTTTCGAATTTATACAATTCAACGCAAAACGGCATTCATGCTTGCGTCAAAACACACAATGCGTTGGTTTACTTGCGAGCTGTCGTAGGACAATCAGTAATTCACAGTTACAAATACGTAATAAATATGACTGCGCTAAAGACTAGCGGTAGAATGCTTGGGTAGAGTGCAACTTACGTGAAGTGACCGTCTGAAGCATCTGTTTTCATAGTTTTCCTCCAGCAAATCATATTCCTCACACATGTCGGAATGCGTGATTAAACTTTTTCCTTTGGTCTCAAAACTATTTCCGTAATGCACCATGCGTTTGGACGCACTCACAACGTACCTAAATGAAACCAAATGTAGAGTGTTTAGAAGGTACAAGGATGTTAAGAGGACAATGATACAATTTTACATTACAAAGAAATGACATTACGGGAAAGGAAGCGTGCACTCTTATTACTGCTACGTTAAACTGAACAGTATTGTACGTTAAATGTAGCTCCTTAAATTCAGACAGATAAAAGGAATTTTGTGAATTACAGCGTTAACAAATTATTTGCAAAATTATAGAGAAATACACTTACAAACCAAAACATTATGACCACTGCCCACTGCAAGTTTGAATGCCTTCGGGTTGCGTTGCAGGCACGTGACGCATTAAGAAACGAATGTAAGCCGAGCACAGACGGATAGGGGATTACCCTAGTGAACATATGATCTGAAAATGGAGAAATTCACTGAGATGGGCAACTTTGCCAAAGGGCAGATTATTATTACGCAGAGTCTGTGGACGAGTAACTCGAAAACGGCGAAGTTAGCCGAACGTTCACGTGTTACTGTCGTGAGCGTCTTCGGAAACTGGTAGAAGAGCAGTGAAACTACCACTAGGCTCGAAGTGGCTGGACGTCAAAGACTCATCACAGGACGTGGAGTTTGGAGGCTTATCTGCTCTGTAAAGCAGGATGGACGCCGATCTGTGGCACCTCTGGCGAAAGAGCACATGCGCTTGCATGTCGTCTGTGGTAGTAATCGAAACAGCACGTCAGCTTCGGACCACCTGCATCCTTTCTTGCTTGATGTCTTCCCTGACAATGACGTCATCTTTCAGCAGTATAACTGTTCATGTCTCGAAGCATAATCGTGCTACAGTGCTTCGTAGAAATCACGTTAATGTCTTGGTCACCTAATTCGCGGGATGTGAAGCCGAGGATTACCATTGGGACGCTATCTAACACCATCACCGCGCACGCAAACCATCTGACAATTATTTGCAGGAATTACATGGCTTGTGCGTAAACACCAGGCGCCACGTGACTCCACAATTCTACCAACGAACTGTATAACTGATGATGCGCAGAATCGGTGATGTATTGCGTTACAAAGATGGCCCAACAAACTATTAAGCAGGTTTTCATAACGTTTTGGCTTGTTAGTGTAAATGTGGATAAGAACGGATCTGAAATCTGTACGTGCTATTTGAAGAGTTGTACTGTATCGTGAAACAGTCCCGTGCGCTGTCTGATCACGGATTTATTCTGCTATTGTTCGTTGTTCAATGTCCGACGGGAAACGAAAGAGTTCATAATTGATGTGTGACAATATTAAGAATAATAAAAAGTCTACCTCGTACATGGTAAGACAGTCTGAAGTATCTTCGGTCTTTCGAGTTTTATTATAAACATCGAAACACCTCTTACTTGATTTTAGCAATTTTTGATGGTCAGTCTTTACAGAATCTGCGTTCGGAGGCGTTCTAGTGCGTTCACTTAATTTTTAAGTAACATTCATGGTTACTGTTGACTATACAACACAGACCGCATTGCAAAGAGCTGCTGATTACCAATAATGAACAGTCTAGTTATTAAATTTCCAATTAACTTCAATTATAATTAAAATATTGGGAAATTGATTTACTTACCTCAATGAAAAGAAAAATTACCCTTAATTGTTTAGTCACAAACACTATCGCAGAGAAACGTTATAGTAGTTATTTATTGTACAGATACATCGTCTACTATACGATTACTATTTAAAAGAATAATATTTCAGAAGGGGAGATTTTACAGTGATGGCGACAGTCCATTAAAATTTATTCATATTTGACTATTTTAGATATACAGAGTGAAGCGAAATTCGCGCACTCGGGCTTCGCCGCGCGACTCCTCACATATCAGCGATGAAGAAAAAATGTCTCTCACAAAATTTCTTCCGGCAGAAAAAGGACGTTAAAGAATGGCAATCTGTCAACACTATAACCACATGTATCAACCAGCCTCAGAAGAAGCACCAGTAAACGTATCGGCAGTACCCTACAACTTAAAATACCTCAGAGAATACTTCATCCAAAAAGGTTACGTACTAGACACAGCAGAAGACACAAGAACTAGGACGACCAAAAAGCTCTACGCGGAACTGAGAGGAGAAGCGAAACGGAACAAGACTGAATCAAAGAAACCCGCGCACAATTGGAGACAAGTGTGGCTCAACCTGCACGAAAGCACACTCAATACGAACGTCAAAGCGACGTGATACAAAGCAATAAACAACACTGTACCCACAAATGAAAGGATAGCAGCAATTCACCTCAGACCATCAGGAAAACGTCAGACCTGTAATGAAAACGATACCTTGGAACATCGTTTCCAATGGGAGAAACGAAACAAATATGGGAGATATGCAAAACTACACTGGCACTGATGAACAGAAATACACCTGAAAGGATAAACATCGAAAGACCAAAGAAACAAACCACCACTTGGATTTTAGGTCAGACTGTATGCAGTAATTGAACAAAACCAAGAAGATGTCATGGAATACCTTTCGTACTTATGGGAGGAAAACAATAAAGCTATGAGATCCAAAGGGTACAAAACAGAATTCTCGAACTTCCTCAGAATCGCCATAGAAGCAACCTTGAAGAGAGCCGTGCCAGCCCCCTTGCCGTCACCGCCAGCCCGACCGCCGCGGACGGAGCCCAGCTGAGAGAGGGCAGCGGTCGACGGCAACCAGTGTCTGACCGTCCACAGCTGAGAGAAGTGGGGACAGAGTGGAGGAGGATCACCGCTTAAAGGATGTCGATGGCTAAAAAGACAGTGCCCTATCCGGAGTCTAGCTAAAATTACCTCCTCCCGACGACGCGTTCGGGAGGAAGAGGTCCAAGCGCAAGGAAGGGCTTTCACTTCCCGCAATTTATTATGAGGAAGTGTTGACGAATGCGCATGCCATAAATGAGCAACTTGGCGACATAAACCGCTCCGGAGATCGGTAGACGGAAGAGACTGAATAGCTGGCCGAGGAAGAGAGACTGCAGCCTTGGCCGCTATATCGGCCGCCTCATTCCCACAGATACCAGCGTGTCCCGGGAGCCAGAGGAACGCCACTGAGACGCCCCCCAGGTGGAGCAAGCGCAGACAGTCCTGAATCCGGTGGACCAGAGGGTGCACAGGGTAAAGAGCTTGGAGACTTAGGAGAGAGCTGAGAGAATCTGAGCAGATTACGTACTGTATCCGCTGATGGCGGCGGATGTAGTGGACAGCCTGGAGAACAGCGTAAAGCTCCGCAGTATAAACCGAACACTGGCCGGGAAGCCGAAAGTGATTTGGGGTGTCGCCAACAATATAGGCACTCCCTACACCTAAAGATGTTTTCGAGCCATCGGTGTAAATAAATGTGGCTTCCGTCATTTGTGCACAGAGAGCAGCAAATGCCCGACGGTAAACAAGTGTAGGGGTACCATCCTTGGGAAATTGACATAGGTCTCTGAGCAAGTCGATCCGGGGACGGAGCCAAGGCGGTGCTGTACCCCAAGTTGTCAAGAAGGTTTTAGGAAAGCGGAAGGAAAGAGAATGGAGCAGTTGACGGAAGCGGACTCCCGGGGGTAGGAGGGAGGAGGAGCGGCCTGCATACCCGACATCAAAGGAGGCGTCGAAAAAAAGGTCATGGGCTGGATTAGCAGGCATGGAAGACAGATGGCTAGCATAACGACTCAGAAGGACTGCTCGCCGATTGGACAGCGGAGGTTCAGCAGTCTCAGCATAAAGGCTTTCCACAGGGCTGGTGTAAAAAGGTCCAGACACTAAACGTAATCCACGGTGGTGGATAGAGTCGAGACGCCGAAGAATAGACGGCCGAGCAGAGGAGTAGACTATGCTTCCATAATCCAATTTCGAGCGCACTAAGGCGCGATAGAGGCGGAGAAGGACCACTCGGTCCGCTCCCCAGGAGGTACCATTCAGGACACGGAGGGTGTTAAGGGAACGCAGACAGCGAGCCGAAAGATAGGAAACGTGGGAGGACCAACACAGTTTTCTGTCAAACATAAGACCCAAGAATTTAGCGACGTCTGAAAACGGAAGGGTGACAGGACCTAGATGTAAGGAGGGCGGAAGAAACTCCTTACGTCGCCAAAAATTAACACAAACGGTCTTACTGGGTGAGAAACGGAAGCCGGTTTCGATGCTCCACGAGTGGAGGCGATCGAGACATCCTTGAAGACGTCTTTCAAGAAGGCTGGTCCGTTGAGAGCTGTAGTAGATCGCAAAATCGACCACAAGGAGGGAGCCCGAGACATCAGGAAGGAGACAATCCATAATTGGATTAATGGCGATGGCAAACAGTACAACACTCAGCACGTAGCCCTGGGGTACCCCGTTTTCTTGGGAGAAAGTACGGGAGAGAGTAGTGTTCACCCGCACCCTAAATGTGCGCTCTGCCATAAATTCGCGAAGAAAAAGGGGCAGCCGACCTCGAAAGCCCCAAGAGAACAGTGTGCGGAGGATGCCTGTCCTCCAACAGGTATCGTATGCTCTCTCCAGATCAAAAAATATTGCTACCGTTTGGCGTTTCCGGAGAAAATTGTTCATGATATAAGTGGAGAGAGCAACAAGATGGTCAACTGCCGAACGATGCTTTCGGAATCCGCATTGGGCAGGTGTTAAAAGACTGCGGGATTCCAGCCACCAAGCTAAACGGTAATTCACCATCCGCTCTAAAACCTTACAGACACTACTCGTGAGAGAAATGGGGCGATAGCTAGAGGGGAGAGTTTGTCCTTTCCAGGTTTCGGAACGGGAACGACAATAGCTTCCCGCCATCGCCTGGGAAAGGTACTATCGGTCCAAATTCGATTATAAAGGCGAAGGAGGTAACGCAGGCTATGGGTTGATAAATGCAGCAACATTTGGACATGGATACCATCCGCTCCTGGGGCGGAGGAGCGAGAAGAAGAGAGTGCATGTTGGAGTTCCCGCATGGAGAAAACAGTATTGTAGCTTTCATGATTTTGAGAGGAGAAAGCAAGATGTCGCACTTCCGCTGCACGTTTCTTCGGGAGAAACGCTGGCGGGTAATTTGAAGAGCTCGAAATCTCAGCAAAGTGCTGACCCAATGAGTTAGAAATTGCGACGGGGTCCACTAAGGTATCATGCGCGACAGTGAGCCCAGAGACCGTGGAGAAACTAGGCGCGCCTGAGAACCGCCGAAGCCGACTCCAAACTTCCGAGGAAGGAGTGAAGGTGTTAAATGAGCTAATAAAGAATTTCCAGCTTGCATTCTTGCTATCGCGGATGACGCGACGGCATCGCGCACGGAGCTGCTTATATCGGATACAGTTGGCCAAAGTTGGATGGTGACGGAAAATGCAAAGAGCACGTCGCCGCTCACGTATTGCGTCACGGCATGCCTCGTTCCACCAAGGAACTGGGGGGCGCCGGGGCAATTCGGAGGTGCGTGGTATTGAACGTTCCGCAGCTGTGAGAATAACGTCGGTAACATGTGTGACCTCATCGTCGACGCTGGGAAAGCGACGGTCATCGAATGTCGCTAGAGACGAAAAAAGTGTCCAATCGGCTTGGGCAAACTTCCAGCGTCGCGAGCGCATATATGGCAGTTGAGGCTGCAGTCTAAGAACACATGGAAAGTGGTCACTCGAGTGTGTATCATCAAGGGCGAACCATTCGAAGCGCCGAGCTAGCGGAACTGTACCGACCGCAAGGTCCAAATGAGATAAATTTGTCGTGGAGGCAGACAAAAATGTGGGGACCCCAGTGTTGAGGCAGACTAGATCCGCTTGGTGGAAGACGTCTAGGAATAGTGAGCCACGTGGACAAGGATGTGGAGATCCCCAAAGCGGGTGGTGGGCATTAAAGTCCCCAACCAGCAAATAGGGGGGTGGAAGCTGATCAAGAAGATGAAGGAGATCAGCTCGTGCCATTGGTGTGGACGATGGAATGTATACCGTACAAAGAGAGAACGTGTATCCAGAAAGGGAAAGACGGACGGCGACAGCTTGGAAGGAACTGTTTAAGTGGATTGGGTGATAATGGAGAGTATCATGGAGCAAAATCATGAGTCCTCCATGGGCTGGAGTGCCTTCAACAGAGGGGAGGTCATATCGGACGGACTGAAAATGAGGGAGAACAAAGCGGTCATGGGGACGCAGCTTTGTTTCCTGAAGACAGAAGATGACCGGCGAGTAGGATCGTAAGAGGATCGACAATTCATCCCGATTGGCTCGAATGCCGCGGATATTCCAGTGGATAATGGACATAGGGTGAACAGAAAACGGAGGAACGTGACCAAGGGTGCTGTCAACTCAACGACTGCTCAGAGCTTGCGACTGACAGCATGGAATGGCATTCAGTCGAAGGCAGAAGATCCTGATCCATAGGTTGGTCAGGAGCAGCTCCTGCCACCAACGATCGGCCAGTTGACTGGCCACCAGCAGTGCGCCTCGGCGACACAGAAGACGGCCGAGGGCGATTTCCGCCAGGTGGTGCTGTAGATGGGACACGCCTTGGCGGAGAAGGAGAGGAACTGTGTTTCTTCGTAGCCTTCTTGGAAGTATGATGTTTAGATGAAGGCGGAACCGATGGTTGTGAAGTTGGGGTACGTAAAAACTCTTCACGAGAATGCTCTTTTTTCGAAGACTTGGCGTCTGACTTTTGGGCTTGAGATTTAGCAGAACCCGACGAAGGGTGAGCCATAGAGTGGGCAGGCGAAAGAGGTGAGGTTGAATGGGCGATCTTTGCGCTGGCCGATCTGACGACTGTGGTACTAAAGGTGAGGTCGCAAGTCTGCGTGGCCGCCTCCTTGGTTGGCCGAGGAGAAGCAAGGACAGTGCTGTATTTTCCTTTCTGAGGCACGGTGGGCTGTCGACTGGCGAGTAACTTTCGAGCAGCAAAGGTCGACACCTTTTCCTTCACTCTTATTTCCTGGATGAGCTTTTCGTCCTTAAAAACGGGGCAATCTCGAGAGAATGCAGCGTGGTCACCCATACAGTTGATGCAGCGAGGGGATGGAGGTGGACAAGCACCCTCATGGGCATCCTTGCCACACGTAACACATTTGGCCGGATTGGAACAGGACTGGCTGGTGTGATTGAACCGCTGACATCGATAGTAACGCGTAGGGTTTGGGACATAAGGGCGAACGGAAAATATCTCATAGCCTGCTTTGATTTTTGATGGGAGTTGAACTTTGTCAAATGTCAAGAAGACAGTGTGGGTTGGAATGATGTTCGAGTCAACCCTTTTCATAACCCGACGAACAGCCGTGACGCCCTGGTCAGACAGGTAGTGCTGAATTTCTTCGTCAGACAATCCATCGAGGGAGCGTGTATAAACAACTCCACGCGAGGAATTTAAGGTACGGTGCGGTTCCACCCGGACAGGGAAGGTGTGGAGCAGAGAAGTATGCAGCAATTTTTGAGCCTGGAGGGCACTGTGTGTTTCCAACAACAGGGTGCCATTCCGTAATCTGGAACAAGACTTTACAGGACCCGCAATTGCGTCGACACCTTTCTGAATGATGAAAGGGTTGACCGTGGAAAAGTCGTGACCTTCGTCAGACCGAGAAACAACAAGGAACTGTGGCAACGATGGAAGAACCGTCTGTGGCTGCGACTCAGTGAACTTACGTTTGTGAGCAGACATAGTGGAAGGTGAGGAAACCATTGCGGAAGAATCCCCCATGATTACCGGCGTCTCCGATGGCGCGCTCCTCCCTTGTGGGGGCCCTCACTGAGGGCACTCCCGCCTTAGGTGATTGTTCACACCTCAGGTCACACCTCCCGCCAAACGGACGGAGGGACCAATCGGCACTTTCGGAAGATATCAGCTCGGGTAATCACCCATCCCTGGGCCTGGCCGTTACCAGGGGGTACGTACGTGTCCTACCTGTCTACCCGGGGCGGGGAATTACGCGTTACCCCGTCACCGGCTACGCATGGAAGTGCGTGGGTCGGCCTTCAGACACGCACAGGGAGGAAGAAAGAGAAAGGGAAAGGAAAGAAGAGGGGGTCTCAAACGCCGCAGCGGAGAAAAGGGTAAAGAGAAGACGTAAGGAAAAGAGAAGGACAAAGGAAGGAAGAAGACATACAAGCAAGGAAGGCGAAGAATGCGGTACATTTACAAGCGTCCGTCTCCGGACGTAGGCACAAACCATACTCCCAGAGGGGGAGAAAGGGAAGGAAAGAGCCAGAGGTGAGGGGGGGGGGGGGCGAAGACAGGGGATGGGGAAGGATGCGGAAAGGGAAGGTATGCAGCCCGGAAAAGAAGGAAGGCCACATTAGCTCGGGGCCCCGTACTCGCTACGCACGTATCCACAAAAGAGTTGTGGATCCGCTGGGGGGCACAACACTGATGTATGTTACCTGTAACAACAATCTTCGCAACTCGTGCGTAATTAATTTCGACTCCATACTTCATCTAGTAAAGTTTCTTATAAGGATCGTGCTATGAGCACTGTTTTTAAAGAACCGATCTGATTCGAATCATTTTCATTGAAATGAGTTCGGGACCACCGGTGCACATTTATTTTTACACATTTGTATTACCTTCGGCATTTATTCTGCAGGGTTGCGTAATTTAAATTTGAATTTGCTGCTGAGATAATTGTTAAGATGGCAGCAGACAATTGATAGAGACTTTCTATTGTTAGAGCAAATAAGTAAATATTGAAAATGCTTATTAAACGCTATAAAATCTACTTTCGTATTGTGCACTATTTAGACTTCATCAAGCAAACATTTGATTTGTTTCTGAGGAAAACACAGACAAAAACGTGATACAAATCGCTATCATCAATGGCTGCGCTCCTTGCAGCGGAAAGAAATAATTACCACAGGTAATGGTTACTGAGAGAGGAATTAAAGTTACAAATAATTATGCACTCATGTTTATAATAATAATGAACTCTATTTTCAAGTAATAATTAACAAATAATTACAACTTATTAACAGACCTCAGTTTGATATGCGTCCGCAACCTACAAAAGTCAACCAACAAAAGGTAAAAAAAAAAGACAAAAAAATGGTTCAAATGGCTCTGAGCACTATGGGACTTAACATCTGTGCTCATCAGTCCCCTAGAACTTAGAACTACTTAAACCTAACTAACCTAAGGACATCACACACATCCATGCCCGAGGCAGGATTCGAACCTGCGACCGTAGCAGTCGCGTGGTTCCGGACTGCGCGTCTAGAACCGCTAGACCACCGCGGCCGGCAAAGGAAGACAAACGCAGATCATAAAAGGAATTTACAATTATCATTGTCTTTGTATGATACACATCGATATGTCCAATTACATCATAGAATATTACATAAATAATTTATATTTATCATCGTTTTCACTATTTTTTTCATACGTCGAATAGATAATGTTTATAACTGTTAGAGGCATAATTTCCTCTCGTCGCACTGTAGCTAAAATTTATCTCGTGGATGTTACAGAAATATAATGAATTTTAAAACTTAACTTATGTCTACTATGTACCTTTGAACTGAATAAAGTTTTACGTATTGTTAAAAAAATACTCTGGGTTGAGGCAAATTTTTTTTTATTTGGTAAATGTAGTAAATGCACTTACGTACCACAATGGTACAAATGGAAGATTGGTCAGCTTTGAAAGAAGCCCTTTTCACGTCGTGGGCGTAAATTTATTCGCACCACTTCGTTTACTAGATGCGAAACCTGTTTTGTTTGTACCCTCCTCCAATGGTCCTATAGATTAGTACCAACTATCATTGCCTCGTTCAGGTCTATTACATTTCGTTAGGGCCTTGCGTTACCTGTAGGACTAGCAACGTGCTGTGTGAATAATGTACAAACTCTGTTACTATTTGTATGTGCTATCACCATGGTCCCACTACTTATGCCTTTCAACATTGAGTCCGGTAACCGCATGCTGTTTAGTGTGTATCTCAATGCATTAGTATTTCTTTCCTTTCTCAGACGTTATGTCTGGTTAAAAATGGAAAGTGAAGCGGATCTTGATCAAGCTTGACTTCCTTTTAACTGTACGGTATATGTTACATTGCATTTAGGAACTTTCGGGTAATTGAACATGTATCAATAATTACAGATTTCTTTAGTTGTATATATACATTTGGATGTAGCTGTATTGCGTTGATGTACTGGTGGATATTGTGTGGTACGGCTCCTGTAGTTGATAGTATAATTGGTATAACGTCAACTTTATCCTGATGCCACATGTTCTTGACTTCCTCAACCAGTTGGATGTATTTTTCAATTTTTTCTCCTGGTATCTTCTGTACATTTGTTGTATTGGGTAGGGATATTTGGATTAGTTGTGTTAATTTCTTCTTTTTATTGGTGAGTATGATGTCAGGTTTGTTATGTTGTGTTGTTTTATCTGTTATAATGGTTCTGTTGCAGTATAATTTGTATTCATCATTCTCCAGTTCATTTTGCGGTGCATACTTGTATGTGGGAACGTGTTGTTTTATTAGTTTGTGTTGTACGGCAAGTTGTTGATGTATTATTTTTGCTACATTGTCATGTCTTCTGGTGTATTCTGTATTTGCTAGTATTGTACATCCGCTTGTAATGTGATCTGTTTGTATTTGTTGTTTGCAAAGTCCGCATTTATCTGTTGTGGTATTGGGATCTTTAATAATATGCTTGCTGTAATATCTGGTGTTTATTGTTTGATCCTGCATTGCAATCATGAATCCTTCCGTCTCACTGTATATATATTGCCTTTTCTTAGCCATGTGTTTTTAGATGATACGGGTGCTTGCCATGTAGTGTTATCTTTTTCCAATTTACTTTCTTCGTATCTGTCGATGTTATGTGATCTAAAGGGTTGTAGAAGTGGTTATGAAATTGCAGTGGTGTAGCCGATGTATTTATATGAGTGATTGTGTATTTTGCTAGTTTCTGCTCGTTCTATAAAGAATTTTCTGTCCATAATGTAGGTTTGTTATGTCGATAAATCCCCTTCCTCCTTCCTTTCTGCTTAATGGGAATCTTTCAGTTGCTGAATGTATGTGATGTATTCTATATTTGTGGCATTGTGATCGTGTAAGTGTATTGAGTGCTTCTAGGTCTGTGTTACTCCATTTCACTACTCCAAATGAGTAGGTCAATATTGGTATAGCATAAGTATTTATAGCTTTTGTCTTGTTTCTTGCTGTCAATTCTGTTTTCAGTATTTCTGTTAGTCTTTGTCTATATTTTTCTTTTAGTTGTTCTTTAATGTTTGTATAATCTATTCCTATTTTTTGTCTGTATCCTAGATATTTATAGGCATCTGTTTTTTCCATCGCTTCTATGCAGTCGCTGTGGTTATCCAATAAGTAATAATCTTGTTTAGTGTGTTTTCCCTTGACTATGCTATTTTTCTTACATTTGTCTGTTCCAAAAGCCATATTTATATCATTGCTGAATACTTCTGTTATCTTTAGTAATTGGTTGAGTTGTTGATTTGTTGCTGCCAGTAGTTTTAGATCATCCATGCGTAGCAAATGTGTGATCTTGTGTTGGTATGTTCCAGTAATATTATATCCATAATTTGTATTATTTAGCATGTTGGATACTGGGTTCAGAGGAATGGAGAACCAGAAAGGGCTTAATGAGTCTAGTTGGTATATTCCACGCTTAATCTGTATTGGCTGTTATGTGATATTATTTCAATTTCTTTGGATATTGATTGTGGTATTCCAATTTCTCATTACTATGTTTAGGAACTGTATCTACTTTGTATATTTCCAATATTTGTAGTAACCATGAGTGGGGTACACTACCAAAAGCTTTTTGGTAATCAATGTTGTTATTAATATTATATCGATGAGATTGTGGAAACATGACGTCTATTCCCACTAGGGAAACAGCGTAATTCGAAATCGAACATTTCACAATTAACGGTGTCGGGATAAATCATGGAGAACAATATCTGTCAGAGTGGTGATGAGCGTTAGGTGGTAGTGCGCGCAGGACCGACGGCGTGTTTATACTGTATGCGCTGTCCACCAGACAAGGACTAGTTGTGAGCGGAGTAACGCGCCCGTGACAGACTCCAATGTACATGGGGACACATATCGAATGTTCTCATTGTAAACTTGTAAACCAGTGTGGCAGGCGTATGGCATACACAAACGATGAACATGTGGATCTGCTTCCCGTCCTTGGTGCATCTGATAAAAGGGCTGGTGTTGCTGCTCGTGAATATGGGGATAGATATCCTCATCGATACCTCCAGATAAAAATGTGTTTCATCGTCTGGAGCTGCGCCTTCGGGAGTCAGGTTCTCTACTTACGTCATCGCATGACAGAGGTCGTTCACGGACTCGCCGTACTCCAGCTAGAGGAAACTATTCTGGAGGTCATACGCCAAGAACCTTAGCGAAGTACACGTAGTGTAGCAAGGCAGCTGCGTGTCTGGCAATGCACGGTAGTTAATGTGCTGCACGAGCATGGGCTGCACCCCTATCATTATGATTTCACGCAACAGCTGCATCCTGCAGATCGCCATCAGCGGATGAAATTCTGTGAATGGTTCTGACAACAACGGGAAACCAACGATGACACCGTAATATGGTCGGATGAGGCAGCATTCACTCGTGAGGGTGTCTTCAATACGCACAATGCCCACCATTTGTGGGAGGTTAACCCGCACGTTACCCGCGATCGTGGATATAAAGTTCGCTTTGGTATCAACGTCTGAGCCGGAATATTGGGCAACAGGTGTTTGGGCCCCTGCGTGTTGCCTGACTGGTTGACTGCACGAAGGTATCACGCATTCCTCTCAAAACATCTGCCTGATGCGCGGGACGATTTTCCACAACATGTTCGGCAGAGAATATGGTTCCAACATGGCGGTGCACCTCCACACTCTGGAATTAATGTGCGACAGTATTTGGACAGAACAGTTCCAGGGAAACACATGTGGGAGGTGTACCGTAGCATATCTACATACATCCAAGAGCTGTCAGCCGCGCTGGTGGAGTGGGGCGTCCTACCAGGAGAACTCCCTACCCTGCGGCCGACATGAGAGGGGGGGGGGGGGGGGGGCGCACGCTGCACAGCACGCACTGCCATCCGGCTCTCCATATTAACAACTATGTTCTGTCTTTTATAATGAACATCATATATAACAGCGAATTTACTGTGATTATTGTCTTAAAAGAAGACTTCGTCTCGTTGTGCATTTTGTTCTGTTACCTTCTGTTCTTTACTGTCCTGTACCACAGTATTCATTTCTATATATCGCCGGCCGCTGTGGACGAGCGGTTCTAGGCGCTTCAGCCCGGAACGGCGCTGCTGCTACGGTGGAAGGTTCGAATCCTGCCTCGGGCATGGATATGCGTGATGTCCTTAGGTTAGTTCGGTTTAAGTACTACGAAGTCTAGGGGACTGATGACCTCAGATGTTAAGTCCCATAGATCTTAGCTCGGTGAAACTTTATATGTAGAAAAAATGGTTCAAATGGTTCTATCTTATGTGGAAGTGACACGTCACGCGAAAGTTACTTTTATCCTTCAGTTTTGCACACCAGTGTAAATTACCAGCGTGCAGCTTTTTTTGTCTGCGTGAAGGCTAAACTCAGGAACTACTGTAGGGATTCTGACATGTTTTTCAGGAATACTTAGACTGATTCAGGAGGGATGTTAGGGCGTATAATTTATTATCGCTACTGGTAGATCACGTAACTAATGAGGAGGTATTGAATAGTATTGGGGAGAAGAGAAGTTTGTTGCACAACTTGACTAGAAGAAGGGATCTGTTGGTAGGACATGTTTTGAGGCATCAAGGTATCACAAATTTAGCATTGGAGGGCAGCGTGGAGGGTAAAAATCGTAGAGGGAGACCAAGAGATGAGTACACTAAGCAGATTCAGAAGGATGTAGGTTGCAGTAAGTACTGGGAGGTGAAGAAGCTTGCACAGGATAGAGTAGCATGGAGAGCTGCATCAAACCAGTCTCAGGACTGAAGACCACAACAACAACAACAACAACAACAACAACAACTGCCGACAAGTCGACCCGTTGTAGCTAATTAGTGCCACCCGTCAGAAGCCGGGGTAGTTCGCTAGTATACAATATTTTTGATTTCCTCTCCAGGTGCAAGAAAAATAAATTTTTCGATGAAGCCATTCTTGAGTAATCAATATAAAGCTGCCAGTGGTAAAGGCATGTGCCACTAATTTCAGTGTTCTGAATTATTTTTTCCATGTCAGTACCATCCTACCTTTGCCTCTCGATTTGCAGCGAAACGTCATCGGCACAGTCACCAACAATCCAACAACTGGATAAGTCATTTACGACATTTTAGGTTATTTTTCCATTTCACCACCTTCCAACTTCCACCCAAGGAGTCCGAAAGGTAGACGCCAGCGCTTTTCCGTATGCCAAGTTCGGTTTGAAACGCTCATCCCAGTCCACGCAATGCTTTACACGATACCCACGCCTCTAACAATCCGATCATGGCCATAGGGGCAAAATGTGATTGGAACTCCAAACTGCCCAGTGACTCCGAAAATATTGTATTTGACGCTAATGTCCCATCTTTCCAACTCTTTTTTCTCCGTTATTTTCTACCACTGTTTGCACATCCACGGATGAAATGGGTTTCGATCCGTTGCCACTCAACCTAGCAATACCAAGATCGATGAATTGGAAACTAATGTCGATCGTCTTCATTTAACTTTATGTTCTTCACATTTCCACATAACCCCCCCCCCCCCCCCCCCTTTAGCCGTCCTAGCGTTCTCTTTTCCTGGTTCAAATGGCTCTAAGCACTATGGGACTTAACATCTGAGGTCTTCAGTCCTCTCGACTTAGAACTACTTAACTAATGTAAGGACATCACACGCATCCATGCCCGAGGCAGGATTAGAACCTGCGACCGTAGCAGCAGCGCGGATCCGGATTGAAGCGCCTACAAGCGCTCGGCCACAGCGGCCGGCTCTTTTCCTGGATAGGAAGCAATTGGTCTGGTTGACATTTGTGCACGAGTACCAGAGTATTACGTCATTTGTGTCCCTTCTGTCCCCCATCATCCTCAGGAGCCTTACACCTGTTGTAGCTTTTTGGCATCGTAACTGGTAGCATGTTTAGAATAAACGACGTTAGATTTCAATATGGCTGTTGGTTTTAATCATCATTATTGAAGTACTTCGTGTCTGCTGGTGTCCCACGTTCCTAGGTGTATTATCGGATACTTGTCATAGCCCAAGTCTTATTCGTACCGAAACTAGAAGAAAGAATGAAATTTACAAAAGAAAACGTTATCAGTGTTGCTGCGGGACATTCATTAAAAAAAAAAAACTGACGATTAGACTCTCAGTATTCGATAGTGAATCCAGAATGTTGGCTGGACGAACAGATAAATATCAGGCATGTAGCTTACCCAAGCAATTTTCAAGGAGAGTTGCGTAATTTCGAGTCACCTGAAGGAAGTTGTACGTGCAAATACGTGTTATGAAGTTTATATACCTCATTATTTGTTACAACATTGCCTCCTGCATGCAGCGTCGTACATTGCGAAAAAGCTAGCATAGCCCATTTGATTGCAACGTTACCCACACCTTAGACACTATGGTTTGAAACGTGTTTCGCCTGTAAGACTCTATCTCTATTAACGGGTAATTTTCAAAAACAATTTTTTATTGGCTTAAAAGATGCTTTGAACCTTCTCAAATGTAAAGCAAAAGTCTAATTTCGGGAAAAAAAATGTTCTATGGAATTCCGAGCTGCTCCTCTAGCGCCCCGGATGACTCGAAACAGCCTACCTGCGCTACCTGCACTACCCCCTGTAGTGCATGAGCACAGTTAGAAGCACTTCGAAACAATAATACGGCAACTTGGAGTCAGCAAGAATCCATACGTATATAAAAAAGCCAGTTCTGTCGCTTCGAATCTTGATTTGTACGTGCCGTATTGACTCGTGACAGTTTATTTGTGATCTTCTACATCTACATGGCTACGCTGCAAATCACACTTAAATGCCTCTAAGAGGCATCATCGAACCACTTTCACAATAATTGTCTATTATTTCAATTTCCAACAGCGTGTGAAACAAACGAACACCTGTATCTTTCTGTGTGCCTTATTTCGCGCAAAAAAATGTTTTCGCATTCGGAGTAGAAAGTTGGTGACTGAAATTTCGTGAGAATATCCTGCCGCAACGAGGAACACCTTTGTTTTAATGAGATCCACCCCAAATCCTGTATCATGTCCGTGATACTCTCCTTTCCTCCCTCTCTCCCCAAAAACTGATCATAATAAAAAACTTGCTACTCCTCTTTGAACTTTCTCGATGTATTCCGTCAATCCTGTCTGGTAAGGATCCCACAACCAGCAGCAATACTCTAACAGAGAACGGACAAGCGATGTAAACAGTCTCTTTAGTAGATCTGTTGCATCTTCTAAGTGTTCTGTCGACAAATCGCAGCCTTTGGTTCGACTTCCACATAAGGTTTTCTATGTGTTCTTTCCAATTTTAGTTGCTCATAGTTTAATTCCCAGATATTTAGTTGAATTTACGGTCTTTAGATTTGGTTGATTTATCGTGTAAGTTTAACGGATTCCTTTTAGCTCTCATGTGGATGACCTCTCACTCTTGGTAGGTTAGGGTGAACTTCCAATTTTCGCACCATACAGATATCTTTTCTAAATTGTTTTGCAATTTGTTTCGATCTTCTGATGACTTTACTAGACGATAACACAGCGTCATCTGCAAACAACCTAAGACGGTTGCTCTGTCTCCTAAATCATTTATATAGATAACGAGCAGCAGAGGGTCTAGAACACTCACTTGGGGATCGCCAGAAATCACTTCAGTTTTATTCGATGGCCTTCCGTCAATTATTTCGAACTATGACCCCACTGACAGTAAATCACATAATTGAGACGCTGTTGCATAAGCACGCAATATGACTACAAGCCGCTTGTCTGGTACAGTGTCAAAAGGCTTTTGGAAATCCAGTAACATGGAATAAATTCGAAATCCCTAGTCAACAGCACTCAACACTTGATATGCCCCTGTAATTTAGTGGATTACTCCTATACCTTTCTTGAATACTGGTGTGACCTGTGCAACTTTGCAGTACTTGGGTACGGATTTTTCGTCGAGCGAGCGGTTGTATATGATTGTTAAGTATGGAGCAACTGCATCTGCATACTCTGAAAGGAACCTAATCGGTTTACAATCTGGACCATGCTTTACGTTGCTTGACTAATCCGCAAACTTCTATGGTACTCATGTTGGCAGCTTTCTTGATTCGAATTCTGGAATATTTACTTCGTCTTCTTTAGTGAAGGAATTTCTGAAGGCCGTGTTTAGTAACTCTGCTTTGGCAGCACTGTCTTCAACAGTATATCCATTGCTATCCCCAGCGAAGGCATTGATTGTGTCTCGCCGCTAGCAATTTTACACAGGACCAGAATCTCTTTGGATTTTGTGCCAGGCTTTGGGACAAAGTTTCGATGTGAAAAGTACGAGTAAGCATCTCGCATTTAAGTCCGCGCAGAATTTCTAGCTTCTGTAAAAGATCGCCAATCTTGGAGATTTTACTTTCGTTTGAATTTGGCACGCTTTTTTCGTTGTTTCTGCAGCAGTGTTCTGACCTGTTTTGTGTACCAGAGGGAATCAGCGCCGTCGTTTGTTACTTTATGTGGTATAAATCTCTCAGCTGCTGTCGATAGTATTTCTTTGAATTTAAGCCACATCTGTTTACACTTACATTGTTGATTTAGAAGGAGTGGAAATTGTCTCCCAGGAAGGCCGCAAGCGAATTTTAATCTGATTTTTTTAATAGGTATATTTGTAGTTTATTTTTGAAGTCTCGCTACGACAACCCTATATTCCCTTATACCTGTATGTTCTTTGATGCTCGTTATTAGCTCAGGGTTATTTGTTGCTAGGTGGTCAAGTGTGTTTCCATAACCGTTTACTGCTCGTGTAGGCTGGTCGAAATAATTTACGGAGAATGTAATTTCGGATGATTCAGGATTTAAACACATATTTTCGCCAACATATCGAGGGTAAATTGAAGGCACCACAAACTCTAATTGTGTGAGTCGAGTATGTTTTTGAAATTAAACTCAAGTTTTGTTTGAACTTTTCAACAACTGTATGATTTGAGTTGGGAGGTCGGTAAAAGGTTCCAATTATTGCTTTATTTCGGTTGCCAAGACGACGTCTGCCCACACTAACTAACCATCCGCTCCAATATCGCTACGTGATAAACCACTTCTAACAGCAACAAACACTCTATCCCCAACTGTGTCAGGCTATCCTTTCTGAACAAAAGGTATACAGTTTTGTCTTTTAAGTAAGAATGGGTGGTAAGAATGTGTACTGGGTTGAAAAGGTACGAAAACATCGTATCCAACGCGCCGTCGAAGCAGTATATCATCAGAGTATCCAAGAAATAGATACGAGGCCGAGGGCACTTCGGAAGAAGTCAGTGCCTTTGCTACAAGATTGAAAGACAGTGACGAGGATTTTGACGTGAATTACGGATTGAGTAATGGGATATAGAATTACAAATTTTCTTGCAGTTTTCTGTTATTTTTCAAAAAGTGAAATGTAAAATGCTTAATCCAGACACCACGTTGCAAGAACGAAGTCCTCGAGGCTTAAGCTTCACAGTGACTATTGCTTGTCCAGACTGCCCAAAAGTAGTTGTATTAAGTAGTAAGTTTATACGGAAAGCATAGGAAACCAAACTTCGAATCGTCCTAGCAATGCGCGTTTTTCGAGCAGGGCTAAACGGAATTGAAAGGTTTTTGGCGTTCATGGAATTGCCGCGATAGATATTTCAATCGCTTTATGATAAACTAGTGGATTAGATTTCTATCGCAACGGCATCAGTACATCAGGACAGTCTTAGGATAGCAGATTAATAGTAAGACTTTTCTAATAGTAGATTTTTTCATTTGTTCATTTGTCTAACACATTTCGAAACTTCATACGCGTTTTTCTCGGTACACGATTTTTTCAAAACGCCACGCAGCGTAACTCAAAAAATTTTCAATCTTTTTATTTCAGCATTTAACCACAACTTAGAAATAATGTGAACGACGTAGGGGTTTTTCGATTAGTTGATTTAAACAATATTTATTAACAATGGATTGCCCTATCTTTGGTGAAAATTGAACTTCATTCAAGATCTTACCAGTTACGCAGAAATCAATGTTTCTAAAATTCCCTACGTCGTTCACAAGGTAGACTCATGTACATTACATACTCTTTTTCTTTTTTTCAGATTTAAACTGAGACCAGTTGTAGTGCGTG
Source organism: Schistocerca piceifrons (assembly GCF_021461385.2). NCBI lineage: Eukaryota > Metazoa > Arthropoda > Insecta > Orthoptera > Acrididae > Schistocerca > Schistocerca piceifrons. Next base: position 451,915,933 of record NC_060138.1, on the reverse strand, counting down.
CCGCAGATCGCCTCGAGAGAATTGCTACAGTGACGCCATTTTCTAATATTTTCCGACAGACTTTTTTTGAATGTACTTAAATATATGTTCAATAATTACCCGAAGTATTATTTCTCTATCACTTTTCCTTCCGCAAAAAAAGACCGAAAAAACCCCTTGTTTTAGGCCGTTAGAGTGGTGTTACCCCTTAAGATAATGATGATGATTGGTTTATGGGGCTCTCAACTGCGCGGTTATCAGCGCCCGTACAAATTCCCCACCTTTGCTCAGTCCAATCCTGCCACTTTCATGAATGATGACGAAATGATGAGGACAACACAAACCCCTTAAGACTTAACTATCTAATACCATTTCACTAGATGAACAATGAACTATTTATAGTCAACGTATCAGCATATAAAAACAGAATACGACAGGCTACAATACTGATATTTTTCATGGTAAGAATATATCAAATAAGTTTAAACAGAGTGAAGAATAATTTTATATGGAAAGGATGGAAACCAAAACTCTTAATGGATGGAGAGGGAGCTAATTTTTAATGTTTCTTTTGACCCTCTGTGCACTGGCACTGCAAGATGATACACTCGACAATGTCCTAATCTTGATGTTTGAAAGTGGAGCGATTTCGCATCTGTAGGCGGGTGTAGGCTGGGCTGGGCTCGGCCTCCATCGGCCGTAGGGTGGGAAGGAGGGATAGGGGAAACAGGCGGCATCGGTTTCTTGAGAATCACCTCCAAGACTATACGGAGGAAGCTCATGAATGACGATCGACGCTATTTGGAAATCATGGACTTTATGCTCCTCCCACGGATATGAGAAGTATATTCATTTTCGGAAAAAATAGAATTCCTTGAACGACTAGAGATAGAACGTTCATATTCTCAGTACACGTACATTAAAGAGTTCTGCAGAAATGATTAGCATTTGGACCATGTCGGCCCTCAGGTTCAAGGTCAACATCGATATCGCGGCGCAACACCACCTACCGGTAACATGTGCCTGTGGCTCTCGTTGCCGCTATGAACCGAAGACAGTGAATCAGTGGGACTTGAACAGATGTGTGGAATGCATCACAGACGTATGAGCCAAGGGTACCGCCAAATCAGTGAGTTTGAAAGAGGGCGCATTATTGGCATGAGAAAATGTGATGGATCCATCTGGGAAACTGCTGCTCGCGGGGGACTAAGTGTTTAGGCTGTGCGACGGGTGTGTGCAAAATGGGTCACGTAAGGCTGTAGAATCAGACGAGATGGGTCAGGTCGCACCACCCAGAACAACCGTCGAGAAGATCGACACCTCATCCGGTTCTGCGTCCTCCGCGGCTCTGGTGGTGTTGGTGGTAAGTTCCTGTGGGACCAAGCTGCTGAGGTCAATGGTCCCTAGGCTTACGTACTACTTAATCAGTATAAACAGTATAACTCATCGTACACTATCAGGGGTGACTTCCATTGCAGTTTATTACGGAATGGGTTACGTGCGCGTCGTTCACTTCTTTGACGGATGTGCAAAAACATGCTAGACAGCAATGGTGTATGGAACGACACCAGTGGGAATATGTACGGCATCAATAGTGTTTTCGGACGAATCTAGGTTTTGTTTGTTTGAAAAAGATGGTCGCCTTTTGGTTCGTCGTATACAGGTGAAGCGGCGTCACAGTGACTACATTCACACAAGACATACACCACCAACTCAAGGCCTTATGGTGTGGTGAAACGCCCTGATAAAACCGCAGGACAGGACAGGTAGTAGGAATTGTGGAAAGGGCCAAAATGAGCGGCTGTCAGTTACACTCGAACACATACAACTTTATTTATTTGAGCAAACATTACAATACAATGCAGATTCTCGTAGCGATAACATTGAATAAAATGTTCTCGGGTTTCCAACCGCGTCAGTTGCTTAAAACTACACGAGCTTTCGGCCAAGCACTCCTTAACCATTGTCATACCCCTTGACAATGGCCAAGGAGTGCTTGGCCGAAAGCTCGTGTAGTTTTAAGCAATCGATACGGTTGGAAACCCGAGAACATTTTATTCAATTACAGTACAAATTCTTGAACTTAGTTATCGGTTGAATACGCCACACTATCTTATGACTTAAGAGCACAACCACTTTAATTTAAAAAAAAACTGGCTAAAAGCTGTTAACTCGAAATTCAGACGGCAAAGAGAATATTTAGAGGGCAGAAGGCTTCACGTTAGGTAAGTTCTACATTTTGGCTGAAGGTCGAAAATTTAACACTTGAAAAGTAACAATCTTAATTTAAAGACGGCTGAGGGCCCATGATTTAACACTCAAGGTAAAGTCAAATAAAAAAAACACAAGGCAGAAGGCCTTATCTTCAATTAGACTGAAGGTCCCAAACAGTCTTTTAAAGCGGCTGAAGGCCTTTGACTTAAAACACAACTAAAAACAATTCAACATTAGGACTTTGTTTTTATGAAACAGATCTGATGATAGGCATTAAAGACCGAAACCGGTAATCTGTTAACAAAAAGTTTGTGACCATAGACGCAAATTAAAGGAAACTTATTTCATATACGGGTCACTGTTTTTTTCGCGAAGATGTCGCAGCTTGTGAAATTCAACTTCAATTCAAAACATCGGCTATGAACCATACAAATACACACAACAGAAAATAAGAAAAGGCAGTGCAGCTAACGGCGGTCAGAAGTTTCGGGTGGGTGGCGGGGCGGGGGGGGGGGGGGGGAGGGGAGAGGGTTCGGCCAGCAGTTGAAATACTAACGTTCACTTAGGAGAGACAGGCAGTCGGCCCAACCATGCTCAATCCGACAGCAACGCAACCGACAGAACGTCAACAGACCAATGCTCCACACTTGCACCAAAATTCCAACGATGCTGACAGCAGAGACTGTGGAACCAAACAAGAACGGATCCCAGAGAACCCACAAGGGGTGGACGACCCGAAAACCCACGTCGTTTAATCTAACGACCGACTAACTCAGAGGCAGTACGCCGGCAACACTTAGATAAACTTGTTAGTGAAAATTACATAAATTACACACAACCCCACGATCATCTGCACGAGGACTAGACGATGCTCACAGCAGTGACTGTGCAATAACGAGGACGAACCACGAGTCGGCGCACACAGCCAAAACCATAAGCAAACGCCGGCCAAATACACGTAGTCTAACAAGACGACCGACCGACGGACAACTAAAGTCGTCCCCACACAAAACATGTGTGACGGCAATCGTCGCGTAAATGATGGCTATCCGCATCTTCCTGACGCTGCATGCCCCACTGGTGCTACCTCACGACTGCGCCAACCGACCAACTACTACACAACAGCACGGAAACAGCGCTAAAATAACTGGGCAGTCGGTATCGTAAGTTACACACAATATCACAAACACTTGGACGAAGAATGCGACCAATGGTAAAAGCAGTGGCTATGCAGTGACGAGGACGAACGACGAGTTGACACACACGCAAACATCGCCAACCCATTAACGATCGGCGAGCAATTACGTCGTCCGGTAAGACGACCAACCGACGATCAACCAAGACCGTCCCTATTGAAAACATGTGTGCCGACAACGGTCGGGCGAGTCATGGCTATCCGAACCTCACTGCCGCTCCAACCCGACTGACTCCTGCCGCGTCCCAACTATCCTACTGCCACGTCCGAACTCCACTCCTGGCGCGTTGCAACTCACTGCCAGATACGAACTCCATTCCCAAAATACGAAAACCGAGAAGTAATAGCAGTCCAGCAAAGATAATACGGCGGGGCATATATGGAAGAGCGCTGCTGCTGCTGCCGCTCACGGGCAGGCAAGGCAGCAACTCAGTAACACCAGTAATTGAATTAAGAAACGAGATGGCAGAACAGTAAAAACAGAATGTAAAATGAGAGAGATGGCCCGAACACGAGCCAAGCACGGCCACAAATCACAGTTGGTGCGTGTTCAGGGCACTGCGATCAGTGTGACCTACGTGAATGACCTCCTGCGACCCGCAGCCATACCCTTTCTCCACAACTCTGCAGACGTCATTTTTCAACAAGACAATGCACAACCACACCTGGCTGCATGAACACGTGCCTTCTTGGTGTCACAGGACGTCTGCCGTTTGCTGTGGCCCATCAGATCATCAGACTTGCCGCCAATCGAAAATATGTGGGACACCGATACAGCGCTGTGACCCAATGCCAATTACACAATGCACTTTGTAACCAGGTGAATCCAACATGGATGGCTATACGACAGGATGCCATTCGTGCATAATACGCGTCGATTTCATCACACATGGAACAAGTTATCAAGGCCCAAGGCTGTGCTGAGCCGAGGTGACTGAAATGCTAATATTTCTGCAGACCGTATTAATTTACGTTTCCTGTAAATATGAACGTCCATCTCTAGTCGTTCAAGGTTTTCTCTGAATGTGAGTATGTTATGTGCTATCTTTATGCTTTATTTTTATTACTGAGTGCACTGTTTGTCCTAGAATCCAAGTTGTAGTTTGGTTCCTTTTTCGTTGGAATCGATTTTATCAGGGGAATGAGTTGCTGGATGTTTTATGTTTTCTGGAGCGGTTCTGTTGACCAGCGCCAGCACGTCTCTGCGTGCTTTCCATTTTGTTGGGGTGTCTCCACATTGGAAACGATGTTCTAAGGCGTCGGTTGCGTAGCAGCCACGGCTTTTCTTGCTGTGATCTTTGCACTTGTGGGCACAGTGTCATTGATTACTTTACACCAAGTCGCTCTTACTTGGGAAGCGGAGGCGCCTTCGTCCAAACTTGCTTCCATTCGCGATTCGGTTTTTTCGCTTCTATTGTATTCCGTCGTGCTTCTTCTAGTAGTTCTGCAAAAAGTTTTTTTCCCGTCCTCCTGCGTGGCTTGTCAGCTGTGTGCAGGACGTACCCTCATCTGCATGAGAGATTCGCTTACATGTAGAGCGTGTACGAAAAGAAGTGTCAAATACTATGAGATGTGGTAGTACTCTTCGAAACAAGAAAATTAAGTCCAATAAACATGGGTTCGGAAACACATACTTATCGAGATAACACGTGTTTATAGGAATGGCTGCGCGACGCTTCGTTACAAGTATTAGGACAATCGGTGCATTGGTGCTCCGTCAGACGTGCCGGTAGGGTATGATGATGTCTTAGTCACAGTACTGTACCTAAAATTATAGGTCTGCAATCGGTTGTGTGGTTCGACTCTTATTGTAGGCTAGTTACTTTTCATCGTATTTGTGGTCCCTATTGTACAGTATTGTCAACCCTGAGTACGTACCATGGTGTTTTAATTTCTTCCAAACGCGGATTCACTTATTTGGTTACTGTCATTGTTCTGTTTATGTGTACAAATGGTGTAGTACATTTACATTTTCCCCACTTCCACCACTTGTTAGCAGTGGAAGCCTAACACTCAACAAGCGAAATGGTGGATATGATAGTCTGCTATGATTTAGTAAATGGACATAGCCTGCGAGCCCGTGCCCGCTACGCTGAAAAATATCCACTGCGCAGAGTGCCTTCTGATAAGCTGTGCGGTGGACTTTCCCAGCGTCTGAGGGACACAGGTAACCTCGCACCTCGGAAGGCTGACAGTTAAAGGGCCCGCACAGTCCGCACGCCTGACATGGAAGAGCGTGTGCTATGTTCGGCGGAAGAAACCCCTGGAACCACACTATTATCTGGGGGGGGGGGGGGGAGGGGAGGTACTTCATGAACAACTGCTGTACCGACATCATCTACAGCGCGTTCAGGCTCTAAGGCCACATGATCATCATGGCGGACGGCAGTTCTGATCAATGGCTGCTGCAGAAGAGTGCAGCAGATCCACTGTTCATATCGAATATTTTACTTACGTATGAGGCAGGGTTCTCGAGAGATGGTATTGTGAACTTCCATAACCAGCACTTACGGGCAGATGTAAATCCCCAACAATTCAGGAAAGAGGGCATCAACACCGATTCTCAATCAATGTATGGGCAGTCGTGCTTGTCGATAGATTGGTAGGGCCATACGTTCTACCACGAGGGTTAAGTGGGACGCATTTTATGGACTTTCTCATTAATGTATTGCCTACCTTGCTGAAGGCTGCGCCGTTGCAGCAACGGATACAAATGTAGTTCATGCATGATGGCGCCCAGCACACTTTTGTCACAACGTGCGCGAACATCCGACGCAAACATTTCAGGACCACTGGAATGATCGAGGAGGAGGAGGAGGGGGGGAGAAACCTTGACCTGCTCGTTCCCCAGACGTCAATCCCCTTAACTTGTGGTTATGGCTACATTTGAAGGAAATTTTCTACGCCACGCCGATCAACGATGCGCGGACACTACAGAATTGCGTCTTCAATGCGTGCCAGCATTACTACAACTGGGTACACTCCAAATGGTGGGTCATTCCTTACGCCGGAGGGCAGATGGTTGCATTGTCATGAATGGGCGCCACGTTGAATACCTCCTGTGAAAACGTGAACATCTCAGAAAGTATGGATTTCTTGATTCACGTTTATTGGACTTACTTTTCTTGTTTCGATGAGTACGGCCAATCTTAAAGTATTGGACACTTTTTTTGAACATACTGTATATGTGGTGTCTGACCTGTCAGACACGTCCGAGGACGGGCAATGATCTCTTCAGTTTGGTTGCACACCAGGCTCGAAGTCTTACGGGAATCGGCAAAATGACGCGAGTAATGAAGAAAATGGACAAGGGGCACTACATTAGTAGTGTGTGATGCTAGGGTATTCCGTGCCGTTGCTATGACGACTGTGACCGGATGGCGTAGTGGTCAGCGCATCTGCCTAATAAGCGGGAAACCTGGGTTCAGAGTCCCGTCCGCAACTGATTTTCAACTTTCCCCATTGAATCAAATCAATGCCCACTCGCAGCCAATGTCTTTAATTCATTTGTGCCTTAATACCCTTACACATTTTAGCTTGAAAGGAATATCTGCTATGTTGACAGGCGTTTTCTGGGGCTCTGGGCTTTACGAGTTAAATCGGGCGGCTGTCATACTGTCAGGATAGTTTTCCGCCTTGGCACAATCGGTGGAGCAGGAGAACCGCACATTTTCTCTGCAATTCAATGATTCCCACTCCTCCTCAGTGCACGCCTAGTATACGTGTTGTACGCGCCGCATTTCGAAGATTTCGCGACGGCAACTTCCCTTTCCGTAGCTCTCGGTCTTCTGGCGGGTTAGACATCTGCTCCAGGAACCAAACTTTCGATAAGCGTTGCTCGTTTACGCTCCTCGCCTTTTGGAACAAGTCCAGCTACCTGCGTTTGATCTTGCGAGTCCTCTTATTGTGTCTAACTCCGATGTCCAAGTTTGCGCCGCCATTTTCAATGGACCGCTTAGAACTACCTCTGAGCACTTGTCGGTCTCTTCTACTTTGTACCACATGCTATCGTCTCTAATTTTTTCATGCCGGTTGGTAGTAATGTTGTCTTTCTGGATGATTTTTGCTTCTGCCGCTTGTTCCAAAGTGTGCAGTGGTTTCTCTACCTTGAGAAAATCTACTTTTTCTGTTATTTTATGAAAAATCCAACCTCATCTGCATACGCTCTGCGCTGTTCCATTCAGCGGAATTCCTTTGGCGGTGCTGTGTGTTTGTCGCAGCACTGGATCCAGCCGCTGGCAAAGAAAACTACAGAGTGATGGCTGCCCTGTCTTGCCGACCTCTGGACTGGTGCGAACTTTGAATTCGATCGTTTAGCAACACCCAATACGTGGCACTAATTATGATGTTCTTCATTATTCGCAGGAACCATTCTCGGAGATCGAATTGCTCGAGATCTTTGTAGAAGAAGTGGCTCACGCAGTCAAAGGCTGTGTAAAAGTCTGTTGGCACGATTGCAGCTTCGCTTTTGTTCACTGCTGCGAGGCTGATGGCTTATCCGTAATCGGCTGTAGCTTCGGCTAATGTGTTTCCGGCGGCCACGGCGCACATTTGGTGAGGGCTTATAATCTTGCGTATCTCCCGTTTCGGTCTGTCTGCGATGTATCGTTCAGCTATTTTTAATCCGGTTTTAGTAGCGTGACTGGTCGGAAGTCTAGCACCTAGCGCGGAGCACCTCAGATTGGGATCAGAACTCGTTCCATTTCTCAACGTTGTCAACACAGTCTTGGTCCGTGCTCGCTGCCAGTTCTGTTCTGTCTGCGTCTGTCAGCACGATCTGCAAGCTGAGAAGGAGGCGTCTATCTTGTCGCCGCTAGTTGCCTCTCGCCGGAACTTTAGTTTGCAACAGCTGTGCACTTGCTCCAGACTCTGTGGAATCCACACTAATGTGCTATGGTCTTCACTCTGCAGTTCCATTATGCTCCACTCGTCTTCCTCCTGATACGGTGTATCGTGGTCAGTTCATCGTCTATCGCCCACGCTGACTGGCTTTTTGTTGTTCTGCCGTATCTACTCCACATAGCCATCAGACACAATGACCGCTTAGTTATAGACTGCCCGTTCGCTTCTTTGACACAAAAATACTGCAGCTATTTGTGTAGGACGCACTAATTGGATTGGACTGTTTGGGGGGGAAGAGACCAAACAGCGAGGTCATCGGTCTCATCGGATTAGGGAAGAACGGGGAAGGAAGCCGGCCGTGCCCTTTCAAAGGAATCATCCCGGCATTTGCCTGGGGTGATTTAGGGAAATCACGGAAAACCTAAATCAGGATGGCCGAACGCGGGATTGAACCGTCGTCCTCCGGAATGGACGCACTAATTCTACAATATAGTTTTCTTCGAAACTGCCACATAAACAGTAAACCTGAATCGAGCATATTACATATATTTATTAATGTTAGCAACTTATGAATTTTATGCGACACTTCAGTGCCTGTGTTGTTCTGAATTATACTGCAAAAGTTCATTTGGACATGCATTCGCAGCTGCGAATATGGAGAACTAACAGCTGCAGACTGGACTGACCGGACCGGTACTCGAACCCGGTTTTCGCGCTTATCGCAAACGGTCGCCTGCCATTTGGCTATCTGTGCACGACCTTTACTCGTACATCCATTGCATATGTTCCTGTACAGGTGAGACGTTTTACTTTAAAGTCGCTTACCCGCTGTTGGTAGTTAAATACAACATTGCAGTGCCTGTGTTATTATCAATTACGATGCAAAATTCCTTTGGACATGCAAGCATTTATGCATGAACGTTGCATCCCCTGTGTGGGAATGTACGTAACTGATGCAAGAGTAAAGGTTCTAGGCCGCATAGCTGACGACATATGGGAGTTTGAGGTCTAGCCGTGAGTCTTGCACAGATAGCCACATGGTATGACGACAGCTTGCGATAAGCACGAAGTACGGGTTCCCCGGTCCGGCACAGTTTTTCATTGTCATTCCATTCTACGTCTTATGGTTGTCCATAATTTCAACTGCTACTTCTGTAAGGAGAGTGTCGTAACTCTCCATTACATCGATTAAACATTAAGTAGGGCTATTCTTTGCATTGTACAAGACTGGAAATAAATAATCACTCAGATAGTGATAGTAACAATGTGAGAGGGAAACATGGCAGCACGATTCTGGGCATTGTTGTGAGACGGGTCAGTCGGGAGCTCGGAGACACAAGACGTGTCACGCTGCTGGCGGATCTTACCACATTCAAGGCCGATTTCATTCACATGGCCAGGAGAGATTCAGATGGCTTAACTATGCCTGAAGATGGAAGTCAATGGATGGAATTCAGTGTAAAATTCGCAAGCACAGCGTAAAGCGCAATTACAGGGTAGGCTCGTGACTGCTAGTCCGAGTTTGCAATAATCTCATGTTTTGCTTGTCAGTTAAACGAGCCTCCTGATCCTCCAAATAACAATGATTATTCTACACATCTAATTCACAAAAATGCTGTGGTTATTAAATGTTACTGGAACTTTGAAATTGAAATAATTTGTTAATATGGCACTCAGCCATTATTGATAATTATGTGTTTGTCAGGCATTTCGTCGTTATTAAACTTGTCAAACTGTTATTGGTCATGATGATTTCTGAAGTTTTTAAATACACTTAATGTATGAAATCCCTTCTTACAAGTTATTTAGTAGTTAACAGAATTCAAGCAAACTCCTTTTCATTAAATTCATTCTTAGCAACAATAAGCTTTAGCCGCTGCTGCTCCATGCTGCTGCGAATTGCTGTAAATCACATGGAAAAAGGCAGTCATCTAAAGAGGTGAATGCAAAACTTAGGGCCCAAACAGAGACACTGACACACCACAACATGTCATGTACTCTAATCCAGTAAGTTCCACTGCACAAGCCAGATTATGTATCACTTGTAAATTCTTGTTCAAGACCTCAGTCAGATAGCTTATCTAAATGTTAGTTATAAGTTTTTCATATAACGATCTGTTGAAGGCTCAAATGACGGCGAAACTGACACTCATACCACACGCACATAGTGTTATGCAGGTTAGATTCCGGTTACTGATAGCCCAGGTTGCTTATCGAGCCCATTTTCACAGGCGAACATAGGCTATATTTGTTGTAGGTATGTTACATATTTGCTGTAGGTACATTACAATATACTTACTGGATTACATATTTCAGATTCTGACATATACAGTATTCTCTCACCTTTCGTATAGTTGTTCTATCAACTCGTTCATAATGCCTAAGACTGCCAATGATTTAGATTGTCCATGCAGAAATGGCTTCTCGACACACACATCTAATATGTGTTACATTTAAAAAAATATCCAGCCCTACATTCCTGCTCGGCTGCTGCTTTTCATGTTATGATGTATATCTAAAGCTAATGATTTTATGCTGTTAATCAAAAGGTAATAAGACAATGTAATACTCAGTTCTGCGCCTGTTTTTATTCTGATCACAGGTTTTACTTGATTAAAGTTAGCTAAAAGCCTGTCTCCTACTACTCTATCGAAACTGAATTTACAATGTCAATGTTATAGACATTCATGTCCGTGTCTGGTTTCATCAGTTTGAGCGTCTCTGTCATTCATTCTCGTCCTTTCGTCTCGCTGTCTTTCGGGCCGAGCATCCCTATTGTCGTTATAAACTCTGAACAGCAGTTGTTACATTATTCGGTAATTTCCAAGAATGATTGCCTATCGAAGTCGCGGGGTCCAAACGATACATATCGAACGTGTGATTGTAAGTCGATCATGCGACTCTGGCGGCGGGCATTGTGAGCATGATTATAGTGGTCACTACTGCAACGACAAAAGAAGAGCGCTACAATAATACTTGTAACTACAAAGGAGACTACTTACCTTACTCGTTGTCGGTGTTGTCATGTGAAAGTCCATGTGATGTACCTTTTTGCCATAGCCTGGGTAAACTCTGGCAATATCACGCAAGAATATCGGCAGAGTGTCACATTCGTCAACTTTTCCCTGGAAACGCAAGTTGTGGAAATAGAGGTAATGAAACAAGTACAGTTCGCCTCTTTGTCCTGGATGCCGTTCTCTTTTAATGGAAGACTTCACACATTTCCATAGCCGCTGAATGTTCTGCATGTGCACACTGGGGTCATCTGAAGACACGAACTCTACAGAGGGGTTGATGAACTCAGCTTTCAGAGTCATGTAGGACTGAAATCCGTCTGTAATGACTTTATACCAGGCAGTATGAAGTGCTTTATCAGACCCACTAAAATGACTTTGTCTCTGGACAATACTCTCACAACGAAACACTTCCGTGACGCACTTTGTATTCCACCGAATACCCAGATATGATCTGTTTCACTCTTCGAAGGTCGTCCTCTCTGGTTCTTCCTTTTAGCTGTATGAGATTCGTCTATTTCCACAACTTTACTTGGTCCACCAATTGGTACACTGTCGTTTGTCACTACCATATAACAAATTTCTCCGCAAAACCCGAAATAGTTACACATGGTATTGGTATTAGCAGGTAAGTCAGTTTCCGATGCTGTTGCTTGCAAGGTGTAGTCTCCAATCCAGTAAGATAGAAGAATTATGTTGGTCTGGATGGATAATTTGGAAGAGTCGAACCACGTATTCTTTTGACACCCGTTCGTTTTCCTCACTGTCCGCAATGAAATTGTAACGGTATTTCAGCATCGAGACTCCTTTTACGAAGTTTTACACACTTCGCACCACCCGTCTACAGAGCCCCTCCTTTCCTTGCCCGGTAGTACACATTTGCGACAAAAAGTCAAACGCTTTTCTATGCTGTATAAGCACGGAATTAGATTTTTCCATGTGTGAAAATCCACCGAAGAAACGTTAGGAACTCCAGACATCCGATTCACAATCGACATAAATCGTCTGCGTTTCCCAACCAACTCACAAATAATTCGTGGAGGTTTGTAATTTAGAGCAACTAAAGGAACGATGGAAAACATGATCAGTTACTTGTGCTCGTCATTTTTATCTAACACCCGCCACCAGAGTCGCATGATCGACTTACAATCACGCTTTCGATATTTCGATATGTATCGTTTGGATCCTCCCCTCGACTTCGACAGGCAATCATTCTTGGAAATTACCGATTATTCAGATACGCCCACTATACTGAGTCCCGACGGCGTCCATCCAACACGTCTTGCGGGTGTAAGGCCTCCACTGAACGTCAAAGAATTTTTAATTGTGACAGAAAATTTACAGCCCTAGTGTAATCTTGATTTCAACATTAAAATGCTTAGTGATCGTGGACCCAGCGTAAGAGAAATAAACTTAGTTCTCTTAAACTCAGACAGTTTGAATACATAAAAGGTGTGATGGGCAAAGCTCGTACCATCGCCCACTAATTCGTTGATATATTGTTCACATTAGATCATTTTAATGCTTAATTACCTGGAATGTCATTGGAGCTGTCCTGAGCGTCCCCATATTTCCAGTACCAACAGCGGCTGTGATTTGTGCCCGATGTCAACAGACCAGCGCTGGAGCGACCAGCGCGAGCGTCGAAGCGCGTCGCCTGCCGCGAGCGCGTTTCCGGTTAATGGGTTTCCTGCGGCACCCATTGTTGCCAGCAGTCCGCATCCGACCTTTCCGAAGGTCGATAAAGTGCTCCAGCTCGCCCAGCTGTGCGCGACAGCGAGCACGAATACCTCCCATCCTCCTCCTAAACTGGAAGGAGGAGGGCAGCTAATGCCAGCATAATTGTCTTTGAGTGTGTTTGTATCTGCTGTAGAACTGTATAATTTCTTGTTCTAGAAATACATGTAATCACCGCTTGCAGGTTGTTCTTCATCTGGATGTGAAACAGCCGTTCACTGGACAGAATGTGTTCAGGTCTCAGGGTGTGCGGCTGAGGAACCACTCAGCTAACCCAACATACAGGGATTGGACAAGAACACGGAAACACAAAAAATGCAACGTGTTACCACGCCAAACACAGTGCAGGAAACATGTTGGGAATGGAAGCAGCTTCCAGTTGGCGCTAAATGGGTAAATACAGGTCGTGACTGGTTTCCAAGGAATTTTTATACCGTTCTTCCAGTAAAATAGTGGAAGTTAAGGAATGATGATGGAGGTGCAGAACTATAACGCACCATTCTTTCCAAAGTAGACCACACAGGCCCAATATTAGTATATCGAGATCAGGTGACTGTGGTGACTGGAAGAGATTCGACAATTCATCCTCGTGCTCACAAGGCCAGTCCTGGACTATGTGAGGTGTGTGGTCAGGGAGCAGGTCGCGTCGGAACAAAGCATTACCAATGGGGAACCAACACTATAGCGTAGGATGGAGCTGATCATTGAAAATGGTCACATGACGTTTGGCAGGAATGCGACCTTGCAAAGCAACTGTGGGGCCTATGGAATACCACGATATGGTTGCCGAAATAATCACCGAACTCTCGGCCGCGCGGGATTAGCCGAGCGGTCTCAGGCGCTGCAATCATGGACTGCACGGCTGGTCCCGGCGGAGGTTCGAGTCCTCCCTCTGGCATGTGTGTGTGTGTGTGTGTGTGTGTGTGTGTGTGTGTGTGTGTGTGTTTATCCTTAGGATAATTTAGGTTAAGTAGTGCGTAAGCATAGGAACTGATGACCTTAGCAACTTTTGACCGAGCTTACATCCGAAGAGTGGAATGTAGCGGGAGTTTGGTTCAAAATGTTCAAATGTGTGTTAAATCTTATGGTACTTAACTGCTAACTGTATGAGACAAGACTCATCCGGCCTGAGTACTTTCTTCCCGCCGGCCGCTGGTGGCCGAGCGGTTCTAGGCGCTTCAGTCCGGAACTGCGCCACTGCTACGGTCGCAGGTTCGAATCCTGCCTCGGGCATGGATGTATGTGATGTCCTCAGGTTAGTTAGGTTTAAGTAGTTTAAGTTCTAGGTGACTGATGACCTCAGATGTTAAGTCCCATAGTGCTCAGAGCCATTTGAACCATTTTTTTGACTTTCTTCCATTTCTCCACAGTCCAGGTTTTTTGGCTTTGACACCATGTTTTCTTCTTACGACATTTGCATTACTGAGGAGTGGCTTGAGGATTCCAGATCACACCGCAATTTCCGGCTTATTGAGCTCCCTTCGTGGTATTCAGGCGCTGACAGAGTTTGCGAGTGCGAAGTTCTCCTCTGTTCTCACTTACGCAGTTGTCGTCCCCTTATTTTCCGTCACAATCCTCTTCCATACCCGTCCGTCACCATTCTGGGAGAAGCTTTCTTCTGCGCTGTGACTTAGCGGAGAATGTTTCTTCGCTTTCCCTGTATACACTATGAATATTACATACGGAGCTTCTTGAAACACCAAACACTTCGGCTATATAGATTACGAAGCCCTTAGCATCGACATTACGCACTCGCCGCAACACAGAACACTGATGTGATCGCGACTAACACTTGCAACGTATTGAGCATATTGCACAAATGCTGTCCGTGGTCCTTAGAACAGTGCAACCTGCAAACCAGGATGTTATCTACATTTATGTTCAATCATGTATTTCTCGTGGTGGCTCCATATTTTTAACCAACATTTGTATAAACACAGAACAAAAGCAGACGTATCACTAATATCACGCACCACTCCCTCTAGCCTTGGCAATGAATCAGTCCAGTAACAAAGCGAGTCTGTTATTGCTTTTCAGGTATGCCAGCAGAATGCTTGGAAGTAGGTCCAAATAGTCCCACCACATTTTCTAAGAGAACAAGATCAGGTGATTTAGATAGCCTATCGAGGAGCGATAGTACGCCTGAGTGTATTCCTCTAACCAGGTACCAGGTGTAGAAGTATGAAACCGGAATTTGGTTGAGTAATTACACGTCTGTTAGTTGAAACTGATAAACAACATTTTATTCAAAATAATCTCCATTGCTATTTATACATTTCTCCCACCTCTCCGGCAGGCTATGAATGCCACGCCAAAAAAACCTTCTTTCGAAGTGGACCAGTCAGCGAGTCATTTTCGTACATTTTGATACGAACTGAAGCGTTTTTCACCGAGCGCGTGTCCCAGTGATGCCAATAGATAATAATCAGACGGAGCCAAGTCTGGAGAATAAGTCACATGCCCCAGTATTTTTCAACTGAACGCCTCGGTCGTTTCCGTGACTCGTTTTGCTGTGTGATGGGGCGTTTCATGGAGCAATATGACTGTGTTGCCTTTTTTCATATTCCGGTCATTTGCCGTTGGTAGCAATCAGTGTTAAAGGTTCCACCAGGTCATAGCAGCGCATAATAGATGACACCTTTCTGATCCCCACCAAACACAGAGCATTGTCTTCTTTCCAAAGCGATTTGGTCTTTGGATGTCGATGGTTTGCCTAGATTCACCCACGTTTTACGACGCGTATGATTCTCAAAATAACTCCATCTTTTATCACCTGTCACTATTCGATGGATAAACGACTTTCTTTTGTATGTGGCGAGCAGCATTTCACAAGTGGTCTTTCGATTTGCTTGCTGTCTTTTATTCAGTTCATGCAGAACCCATTTTCCCCACTTTCCGAACCTTACCCGTCGTTTTCAACCTGTCGAGTTTCAGTATCATCTTCATCCAGTAAGGCTTGCAATTCGTTGTCTTCGAACTTTTTCGGCGGTTTCCCACGCTCGACGTTTCTCACGTCAAAATCACCACTTTTTAATTTTTTGAACCACTCGAAACACTGTGTTTTCCCAAGAGCACGTTCGCCGGAAGCTTCGACAAGCATTCGATGCGATTCTGCAGCAGTTTTCTTCAAATGATAACAGAGAGAGAATGCTGTCCGCAAATCGTAGTTAGTAAGCACAAAAACTCGACATGTTTACGGGTTTGAAACAGATACAGATATTTCGAACTTGGGTTACTGAGTGTTGACATTCGTCGTCAGCCATTACAGGAAGCAGATGGCGCTGCAGTCGCGGTCTCGCGGGCTATACACTGACAGCTAGCACCATCTAAAGCGAAATTCCCGTTTCGTACTTCTACAACTGATATGTGCCGCAGTGCGAAGACTGCTGTTGTTATTCTGAAAGATGGGCGTCTCGACAGTATACTCATCTTCACGTAGGAGAAAGGGCAACAGTTGGTCTAAGTGAATACTAAAAGAAACATCCTGGTTCACGGTGATTATAACTTTAAGGGGTAGGCCCATGACGTGATAAGAGTACCACCAAACAGCAAATGATCACCTTTGACATGAACTATACCAGTGCTCGTCATCATGGCCAAGGTCGCTCGCGCTCGATCCGTAGATTAACGGTTTGAATCCTGGTGCTGGAAGAAAGTTTTACCGCCAGTATTTGGCGAGTAGGGTGAGGAGAGGTGGAGCGTCAAGTTTTTGATCACCAGACTTTGCGCCAATGTCTTAGTTTAAATACGAAACCTCTCCACAGTGTCTCACGAAGTCAGGTCTGTGACATTGCTGATGGTGATTTGTCCGTCGGATGGGGACGATAAAATCGGCGGCCTCTTAGGTGCTCTTCGAGAGGAGTGGACTATGTGCCGTCACCGGGTTTTCATCTCCAACACGAACACGATGCTACACTATACTACACTACAGTACTAAACTAAACTAGACGAAACTCCGTCCGAACAGGCCTTGGAAGTCCCAACGGCATACCTCTCTCCCGGCCATATATCAGTTTACGAGACCACTTCTCTATCAAGTGGTTCCTCAGTTTGCCTCACAAGGGCTGAGTGCACCCCGCCTGCCAACAGCACTCGACAGACCGGATGGTCACCCATCCAAGTGCTAATCCAGCCCGACAGCGCTTAACTTCGGTGATCTGACGGGAACCGGTGTTACCACTGCGGCAAGGCCGTTGGCACACTACACTACAGCACCCACCTACCCACACCCACACACAGTACTGTCTAGCGTAGGTGACTAAGCTGTGTATATACACAAACTAATACACGTACGCACAGAAATCTCATACTTCGCGAAGGAAAGGTGCCTGCGGCCGTGAAGGATAGAGACAACCTTTCCAATTAGGCGGCTGAACCTATCCTTTTTTAAATGATACCAGTGATCGTTCAATTGCGACCCGCGGGCCGCATACGGCCTGAATCAGTCGTGTTTTATAATAATGTGTCTAGCAATGACAGCGGAATCCGAAAACGTAAACTAACGGTAAGAGCTTCTCAAGAGTGCAGTTTCCCTACTCAGCAACAAAGAACTTATGGAGACAGTAAAGCTTGAAAATTTGCTAAATTATTATCGACGTCGGTGAATTGGGTCATGAACTAATTAAAGCTGGCGGCTTACCTCAGGGGCAGGCGCGTAAGTAGCGAAACCACTGTGGGGTTAGACAGTGAAGGGGCAACCGTCTGTTTTGAACAGCCACTTGGCCAGCTGATTACTTTTTCATTTATTCGTCCAGCCGAATGAAATCTGTCTCTGCGGCGACGCCAACTGTATGAACCTTTTTCATTCACCCTCCATGTATCACTCCATGTGAGATAGCCGACGTATTTAATTTCGGGAGACGTGGATAAAAGTGTATTTATAGAAACGTTTTCAAAATTTTTTGTATCTATTTACTTACATACGAAATTTTTATACTTCTGGCAATAAATACGAACATTTCTTAAGGTTAATAACTAGCGCCATATAATTTATTTTTAAATAATTGAACAATTACTTTTTATTTAAATTTGTTGAAACTCTGCTCTCTCATCCTGCTGATTTGTACACATCACAGATAATTCTCTTTCGGTGAATGCTGAGATGACCTGAACACAACGCACGTAAAATACAACTTTTTAAACTGTTATTGACTTGATCACCTACTTTTCAAGCATGTACAGCCACTTGACGGAGATATTTTTTCCGCGGGAAATATTTGTCATCGCTTGCTAATTTTCTTATTTCCTTTGAACTTATCTAAATAACATAGATTCAGGATATGAAACATCCCCGCACATACTGTGTAGCGCACTGAATTTGTCTTGAGGATCACTTTTTATTCAATCATACCATTTCTTCTACTACCACGCCATCGCGAAAATTATATCCGACTGAATCGATTGTTCTCATTCGGTAGCTCCCAGAGACTGGGTTCAACCAAAAGAATGAATGAACAATTGCACAGATAATTAAAACTACAACCGACAGAATCTATTGTTTTCATTCGGTTGTTTCCATCACAAGTGTGTGTGGTTTTCATAATCAGTAACAGAAACAAAAAAAAAAAAATACTTAGACACATTGTATATTGTATTAAATATTGAAGCGAGCGGGGACCTAGAAACGGCGGAGAGGCTCCGACCCCGTCGTAGCCCTTAGTGGTTCACAACACCACAACAGGCTATAGCAGTCCACTCACCCCACTGACGCCCCACACCGAACCAAGGGTTATTGTGCGGTTTGGCCCCCAGTGGACACACACCCCTCCCCTCCCCTCCCCTCCCCTCCCCGGGAACGTCTCATACCAGATGAGTTAAACCCCAAATGTTTGCATGCTAGAGTAATGATGGAGTACGCGTACGTGGAGACAGTGTTTGCGCAGCAATCGCCGACGTAGTGTAATTGAGGAGGAATGAGGAGAATCAGCTCGCATTCGCCGAGGCAGATGGAAAACCATCTTGAAAACCAACCCCAGGCTGGCCGGCACACCGGACCTCGACACTAACCCTCCGGGCTGATTCGTGCCGGAAACCGGCACGCCTTCCCGCTCGGGAAGCAGCGCTTTAGGCCGCGCGGCTAGCCGGGCGGGCACTTAGCTCATGGCCGAACTCACCAATTTGAATCAAAATTAAAGAAGTCTTAAAATGTTAGTATGTTTCTAAGTGAAGTTGGCTACTTACACCAGGGTCAGACAGATAAGTAGCCACTGATGGTTAGAAGATGTGAGAGGGGGAATGATTTACTGTCTGCTTCGTAGTACAAAAGGAGAGTCGTAGCCATCAGCTGCTTCAGCATAGCTCCAAATTTTCAACGGAAGTAACATGGATTCGTGAGTGCACAGACGGTCTCAATATATGGTATCTCTTTATAGCATAGAATGTGAAATTAAATTAAGGCTGACGAGAAAGAACGCAATGAGTAGAAGAAAAATGAAATGCGAAACCTTTGGTAAACATTTGTGATTTCGACACAGCAACACTTCGCCGGGCATTACAGAGTCACAACTTTGAGTCGCTACGGGCGGCAGCGGTCTGGAACAGACTTTCGACACGTAGTGTTCCGAATGGTGCGACTTTAAACTACCAGTACATTGGGGCCGGGAGCGAAGTTATCGCGCCCTTGCTATAGCTACCCTACTGGGGGCCGTAACACACTCATTTATGTAGATTAGCAATTAATGATAAGACCGGTATGTATGCGGCCCGAGGTGCCGCCTTACATTGGCAGTATTGGCTCCTGAACAAAAAAGTTTGACGATCACTGAACTGTACCCTCCACACACTGCGGGTTGGACGCGTCGTTAAGCCGTCGTTACAATCGACTGCTTACATCATTTGGAGAGAGGTCAAATCGCGACTCTTTGGACGAGATGACACGCCTTCGTTCTGCTAATGTTCTTTTGTGTCTGTTGATCCACTGTGGGCAACAAGGTGTTTAGTCTTTGAAGGAATCACTTGAGAATTTACGACACCCAGAAACAGATGGTTCCAGTATGCCAGTATCGATAATTTTTGAGAGGTACATATGGGACCTGAAGATGGCATATTGCATTGCCGAAACTGGGAGCTAAAATCAAATAAAATAACTTCTCAATTAGCACGGCGGTTTGGCGAATTTCTTTGTTAAATAAAAAGTGTTCTGTGTTGTTTGGCCCATCACAGATAGGCAACTTATGTGCCGCTGTGAACAACTGCCTTTTTCCAGGCACCATTGTAGGCAGTTAAAGCAAAATAACTCTCTTTCTTGCTGCGTCAAAAATGTTCAAACGTGTGTGAAATCTTATGGGACTTAACTGCTAAGGTCATCTGTCCCTAAGCTTACACACTACTTAACCTAAATTATCCTAAGGACAAACACACCCATGCCCGAGGGAGGACTCGAACCTCCACCAGCCGCACAGTCCATGACTCCAGCACCTGAGACCGCTCGGCTAATAAAGCGCATATTGCTGTATCACTTCCACTTTCCCGCTAGTAGTGTGTAAATTTCCATCTATTGGCAACGAACTGTTATCCAGTTCTCTCTTTGTAGAAGTTGCAAGGGCCTTGTTAGTGGCGATTCACTGACTGTTGACAGTGAAAGTTCAGTCTAGTAGCTGAATTCCTTTACTTCACTGAAAATTATTGAGAGTGCTGCATGGAAATTTTTTCCTTAGTGACCGACACAGGCAACAAGAGCTGATATCTTAGGGCGACACCAACCAACAGATCGCAAAGGAAAGGGGTGGGGAGAACTATTGAGCATCAAATGTTGCCGAGTTCTCTTTAAAACAATTTATTAACGAACATTAAAAGGCTCAACGAAAAACACATTAAACTTGAGAATTCTCTCTTAAAAAAAGGCATTAAATGTTAAACATAAAAAGTGAAACGATGTAGATAGTTTTTCAAGTTTTTTACAAAATTATAATTCATGAAACATTAAATATTAATAGTAATTATATAATATTAATAATTGATAACATACAAAATACCATAACGAGAAAATTACAATAAGGTTACAGAGTGGCCCCGTGTCAGGTCAGGGCTCAAACCCGCACACGACGTAATAGACCCCAGACGTAGACATCGGGACCCACACATCCCCCCCCCCTCCTTCCTCGTCGCCCCCTCCTTCCGGAGGGCAATAAACCAGGAGAAAAAAAATGGTTCAAATGGCTCTGAGCACTATGGGACTCAACTGCTGTGGTCATAAGTCCCCTAGAACTTAGAACTACTTAAACCTAACTAACCTAAGGACATCACACACATCCATGCCCGAGGCAGGATTCGAACCTGTGACCGTAGCGGTCGTGCGGTTCCAGACTGTAGCGCCTTTAACCACTCGGCCACTCCGGCCGGCTAAACCAAGAGAAGATAGGTAGTGCACCACAACATATTCAGCAAAGCTCTCTTAAGCAGCAAACAGGTTAAATAAAACGAAAGCCTTTGGCCCGGCTCAAGAAGAATTCCTATGACTGACATTAGTTGGTTAAAGCACCAATGAATGTTAACTCTCTTTGTGATGCTGATTGAAGTTAACAGGTTCAAATGGCTCTAAGCACTATGGGACTTCACATCCTAACTAACCTAAGGACATTACACACATCAATGCCCGAGGTAGGATTCGTACTTGCGACCTTAGCAGCCGCGCGGCTCCGGACTGAAGCGCCTAGAACCGCTCGCCCACCGCGGCCGGCGAAGTTAACAGGCTCGAGTGAGATACATACTTAAAGCCAGAATCGGTATCGGTCAAGGATCAACATTATTAATATCTTTAACGTACCACCAGTAGCACCACTATCTTAAAAAATGCAGAAGCAGCCTTCGAACCAGCATTCACAATCCGAGATATACCAATGGCTTAATGATCACATCGGATGTTCTCCATGGAACTGTTTTGAGCGCAGTTTACATACAATTTAACAGAGGCAAGCATGATTTAATCGTTTCGGAAAATATTTCACTTCTTTCTCCTAAATGTCGTTGTGAATCTAATGGAAAGAAAGAGCTTAGAGGGTGCAAAAAACAAGTCAGTGCCACTAAATAAAGCGGTTCTCTCTTTTCGTAAGACCAACATAGTGGCAAAATGTGACTTGGAATCGAGCACAGACCTCTAGGCCTTAAATCACCAAAACAACTGTCTGCACTCTATTTAAAACTGGGAGCCCATTTTTTTTTAACGTTTACTCTAAGCATAAGCCAATTTCCCACCGTAAAGAGTGGAGCACGTGCCGAAAATGTTTTCAAAATCGTATTGAATGAAAATGGGGGAAGGCAGCATAACAAAAAACTGAAAGTCAACGGAAGGCCAGCGCCAAGCTGCTTCCGACAAAAGTAACTGTTGCCGATGGAGACAAGTCGCTGAAGAAAATACAAGGGACGGTCACCATAAACATAAAGAAGCGAACTGGGCTTTTTCCTCGACCAGGGAACACGAAGAAACCGTTGACTCGCTGCCGGCAAAACCCTGTGGTGAAGGCGTTCCGGTCGTCTAGCGCAGAAGGGGACACCGCCGGAGGGCTTCGCCGAATCGCGGCAAATTCTCCAGGAGGAGCCCTGGCACTGTGCGAACAAGTACAGCCAGGGCAGAACGAGACTCGCCCAGCACAGCACAGCACGGCACGGCACGTCATCAATCGTTACCGTCCTGAACGGAGAACGCCGACCAATTGCTGTGGATCGATAGCTACGATGCCACAACGTAGGTGCGCTCTTCTAGCTTCGCACTACGACACCGACGTCAGCGCCCTCTAGCCGGCGCTGCGCAGTTCACCGAGCGCCGCTCCGGATTCAGCCCATTTGATTCAGAGTAGACGACCAAGCAACAGTGTTTCTATTTCATAGTGTGCGAGCCACTACATATTTTGCCCTTTTGACTTCTAGCCGCTGTTAGATTTGACTGATGAACGGCTTCGCACCTATGTGCTCATCTACACGCAAGGCTAAGTAAAAGAGTTATAACCTATACGCAGTACCGTAGCATTTCACCTTTTCCTGCTCCTACTCACTTCCTACATTCGGCCTACCCTTCAGTTTACCAGAGTAGACCCACGCGCCGCCTATGCAGGAGGGATACAAAAATTTATCTCCAGCAAGTCCCCAGGTTCCACCGGACACACCATCCACCGTTCCGACCGCCCTTTTCCTTTATCACACAATCCACTTCCTCCCTTCTACCAGAAAGAAAACCAAAGATCCTCTAACCTGCAAAGACGGATCTGAACCCGCCGGTCACGAGCTACCGAATTCGGCGCTCCGTTCAGTAATAATAGGCTACTTTCCGATGTTAGAAATATGGTTCGCATTGTTGTTATTCTGAATGATTGTGAGAATATCGACCGAAAAAATGCTACTTGAATATTACAAACTATCTATTAGTTTTACACAATAAAAGCTTAAAAATCACTTATTTCAAGATTTGGTCACGTGATTGAAAACGCTCTCTTACTGGCTGGTGACCTTACTGCCTAGAAGTAAGACGAAGCTGTATGTATGGTACAGAAAAGTCGGCCTAACTTACTAGTGTCTTTCCTTAATTTTTCTGCTACCAGTTTAGTCATTTAATGATGGAAAACGCATTTACAACTTTTAAGTAACGAATTTTCTGAACGGGGGAGCTATGGGAAGGGGCGGGTTGAGGGAGGGGATCCGAATTTAAAGCCGAGGTTATGAATGTACCGATAGCTCTGCGAATAAGCTGAAGTAACCAAGGCATTGGTTCACGGAGGCACGGAGTTCTTGCTTTAGTTGATGTTGATGGCGGTGCGAAAAGTATTTCCGAAGTCAAGGCCCTATGTACATACAGTTAACTTAGCTACATTAAACAGACTAGAGTAGGAGTTACGACTTAGGAAGTTTCAACTAATAAAATAGCGCGGAAAGGAAGTTGGCGGAGTAAACAAAATTCGCAAGGCATTATAAATGGAATTACGTAGAGAGAAGGCGTTGCTCATGAAAGGTGATAGAGGGAACACGTTTTTTGTCATCTCTGAGGCTGACTATGCTACGAAAATAAAGCTGTACAATTCCTGTATGAAAACGACATGGCGAGTGTCGACAAAGATCCGACTAAATTTTACAATGTAGCATCA
This sequence comes from Schistocerca piceifrons, assembly GCF_021461385.2. Taxonomy (NCBI): domain Eukaryota; kingdom Metazoa; phylum Arthropoda; class Insecta; order Orthoptera; family Acrididae; genus Schistocerca; species Schistocerca piceifrons. The sequence continues at coordinate 451,891,880 of NC_060138.1, read as the reverse complement.
AGAAAGGAAATAGGGAACGAGCAGTTCTTAATGGAACCTCATGAAAAGCGGGTAATAGTAAGCATGAACCCAAAATTACCTATTCTGAATGCGCAAATTAAATTATGAAGAGAGTAAAAGCATGTGTGTGCTTTTTAACGGGAGAGAGGCGCTATTAGCTAACCTAAATACAATGACGGAAAAAAATCGCGACACTAATAAATAATTAATGTAGAGTAATGAAATTTCGGGAATACATTTATCTAGATAACACATGTAAGTAATTAATATAGCAAGATCACAGGTTAATATAAGCGCAACATGAACCATTGCAAACGTGAAATGCTGGTACATTATCAACCGGTGTAACGGACAGAATGTTTCTTACAAGAACGCAAACGTGCGTGTCTCATGCTGTACAGGTGCTGGATGTCAGTTTGCAGGTTCAAATGGTTCAAATGGTCCTGAGGACTATGAGACTTAACATCTGAGGTCATGAGTCCCCTAGAACTTAGAACTACTTAAACCTAACTAACCTAAGAACATCACACATTCCCATGCCCGAGACAGGATTAGAACCTGCGACCGTAGCAGTCGCGCAGACTGAAGCACCTAGAACCGCTCGGACACCTCGGCCGGCCTGTTTGTAGGAAGGAGTTCCATGCCTGTTGCACTTGGTCGGCCAATATGAGGAGAGCTAACGCTGCCTGTACTGTGGATGACTGGAGTTATCGTCCAATGATGTCCCATTCCCTCTCGATTGGAGACAGATCTGGTGATCGAGCAGGTCGAGGCAACATGATACACTGCAGAGCATGTTGGGTTACAACAGCGGTATGTGGACGAGCGTTATCCTTCTGAAGAACACGCCCTCGAATGCTGTTGAGGAATTACAGCAGAATAGGTCGATTCACCAGACTGACTTTGAAATTTGCTATCACGGTGCTTGGAATGACCACGAGTGTGTTCCTGCTATCATACGAAATTGCACTCCAGACCATAACACCAGGTGTAGGCCCAGTATGTCCAGTAGCAATTAGGTTGGTTGCAGGCCCTCAACTGTCCTCCTCCTAGCATCACTGCCCTCACTGACACCACAGGAGAACCAGCTTTTATCGCAAAACGCAACAGACCTCCACCCAGCCCTCGAGCCATTGCTTGAGAGCAGTAGAGTTGTAAATGGCGGTGGTTTGGGGTCGATGGAATCCATGCTACAAGGCGTCTGGCTCTGGGCTGTAGAAATAACCGATTTGTAACAGTTCGTTGTGTTTCTGTGGTACCAGATGCTGCTCAGACTGCTGCTGCGGATGTAGTGCTATGCGCCAGAGCTATACGCCGAACACGATGGTCTTTCCTCTCAGCGGTGCTACGTGCCATCTGGAGCAGGGCCTTCTCGTGGCCGTATCTTCTCGTGGCCGTATCTTCTCGTGGCCGTATCTTCTCGTGGCCGTATCTTCTCGTGGCCGTATCTTCTCGTGGCCGTATCTTCTCGTGGCCGTATCTTCTCGTGGCCGTATCTTCTCGTGGCCGTATCTTCTCGTGGCCGTATCTTCTCGTGACCACTGCTGCCAGCAGTCATGTGCAGTGGCTTCATTCCTACCAAGTCTTCCTGCAGTGTTGCAGAAGCAACAGCCCTACTGCACAACTCGTTCAAGCTCGGCATCTTTGTCGCTTTATAGGCAATCTAGACTGACGTCTTATGCGACTGGCGCGAAGTCTGAGTAGACAAGATCCTTCACATGTAGAAACACGCCTACCAACTTTCGTTTATGTCGCACAACTTCTTGGTGGTGTGTTATTTTTTCGTCAATGTTGATGGTTGTTCAAAAAACTTAAAGGGGCTTACAGACATGCAAAAGTTTTAGTGCGGTAAATACCGCTGTATTTCCTAATGAATACAGAACACTGTTCTGGCAAGTGGGATGAGGATGGCTTCCTTTGACAAACTAATTTATGTACGATTGTTCCTTTCCAAGTGACATTAGAGATAATTTAGAAAAAGTTGCTAAGTCAGTAATTATGAACAGAAAATGGTTCAAATGGCTCTGAGCAGTATGGGACTTAACTGCTGTGGTCATCAGTCCCCTAGAACTTAGAACTACTTAAACCTAACTAACCTAAGGACATCACACACATCCATGCCCGAGGCAGGATTCGAGCCTGCGACCGTAGCAGTCGCGCGGTTCCAGTCTGTAGCGCCTGGAATCGCTCGGCCACTCCGGCCGGCACTATGAACAGAGCGGAGCTCTATGAATTTCTTCATACGTTTGGAGTCAGTCCTAGTTATAATTTTTTCGAATTTAATTTATCAGCAACCTGATGGTCTTGCGTTGGGAAGTTGTCTGTCTGCTTTGCTAGCCGACGTTTCCATAAATAACGTAGAAAACGCAGTGTTAGCTAGTAATCCTGGAATAATGGATACAATCATACTTTATAGACGGCATGTTGACATATTTTTCTCATTATCAAAGGTTGCGTAGATGACGTTGAAGCTATTATTAATATTATCAATATGAAGCATATGAACATTAAATGTAGTCTTGAAACAGAACAAGATAAAAAGTTAAGCTTTCTTGACGCTCATAGCGAGGCGTGATGATTGCAACAAGTTCCTCTGTTTTCCGGAACCCAACACAGACCGATGTCATCGTCAGCGTAGATTCCAACCACAAAATTCAACAATAAACTGCATTTTTCGTTCAATGGTTACTTGAATTATTAGGTTGCCTCTTAGTAACAATGAAGTTGACAGTGAATTAGGCTACCGGAACAAGTAGCTGTTGCAAATGTGTACATAGCTTCGCTTGTCATTGTAATGTATAACAAAATTACACGTAGTCGACGCCAAAAGCTCTCCGAGATGACAATTTTCTTAACTATACAATATCGAGGTCCTATGTCTTCTACATTGACTTCTTCCTTCCCCAAAAGATTCAACGCTGCTTTCCGAACAGAAAACAAGCTGAGATACATGATGAGACATACACTATAAAATAAACTTGCTGGATGTAATAATATTAAGTACAGTTCTTTTGGAGTTTATAAACTGAACTGTTGCTCATGTGCCGCTTTTTATATGGGTCAGACGAGGACGACGATCCTTACGCGTTTCAATAAGCACGCAAGCCATGGAAATAACTATTTGTGGGATGCTTCTCATGTGATAATGGAAATCAAGGAGTGAATGGAAATTTTCCATATTGTACCTAAAATGTTGCCACTTGACACATTGGAAGAACTGAGATCTACCGTAAAAAACTGAAGGTGCCTGTTCAAATACTAAACGAGCATGCTGAATTTCGATTTATTAGGTTCTTTACTTTGTGTTGTTTAGATGCAAGTTACATGGAGCTGGTTGTTCTTAAATTTCTCACTACTTTAGGCCATGTAGCTTATTGGCCGGTCACGTATGTTTAGCGCTCTGTGCTTCTGTGAGCCAATGCATCCCACCTACCTCCCTTTCCCCCACCACCACAACCCACATGCACTTTCCATACATCCCGGTGTCGAGTATATGATGACAAAGCAGATTAGTGTTGCACTTAATAGTACTAACCTTCAATGGGTTCCGTAATATGATACATATCAATTACTGTGGTATATTATTTTGTTTGGTTCTCTTAATTTACCTGCCTATACTAGTCTTCCCACAAGAGAAAAATTATCAGTTTTTCTTCTGAAGGTAGGTAACTAACGTGAGAGTAGTGTACCTTGGATTCCTGGTCATATAGAAACTTAGTTCTACAACATTTGACGTCCTCAGCTTTTATATCCATGAAACTATCTTTTAAGGGAGAAATTCTGTTTCAAAGTTCTATTAGAATTATGCTTTTATATTAAAATTTTAAATTTTTTATAATTGATTCTGCTCCACACTAATTTTTTGAGACATAAAGGAATGGAGTTTTATGCTGTGAAAAATATCTTACATTCACAGTACGTAAGACTATTCACAACGTATATGAATGTATGCTCTTTTCTGTGACTATGTCTTCGTTACCATGATGTTAAGGACAAACGTACCTCTATTTTATGTCCGATTCTTTGTAATGGTTTTATATCCGACTATTTGCCAAGTATGATGCTGACATTACGACGTATAGATACCTCTTTGCTTCTGTTACAAATTGAAACTTAGGTGTCTTCCTATAAAAACTTTTGCTTGTATTTGTAATATGCAGTTTGTAATGCTTTTTACCACATGTGCGTTTAACCACTTTATAAAAAAAACTTAAAATGAAAAATGTATAACAAAGTTGTTCTTAGATGGGAAAGTTCAGACAAGGGCCCCCTAGCCTTCCTAATATCTTCCACATTTTGGTTTCCCAGTTAGGTAAATAAAGTTTAGCCTTGTGCAGCTTTATGCTAAAAATATATTTAATTACAATGAAAATTAATCTGGCTGTTTTATGTTATTGTACAGCTTATTGATGTGTACGAATTGTCATCAGTTATCTTTGTACTGTGGCACTGGTTTTAATGTTCAAAGTGCTTGTTATTTGTTTTCTGCTTTTAGGATGATTTTATGATTAGCTTAGGCCCGAAACGAGTCATCAATTAATTAAATGAAATTAATATTGGAACTTTAACTCCGCAATTTACTGTATAATTTGGGTAATTCTGTTTGTTAATTGCTGTGGTTGTTACCAGAATTAATACTGTTTCCCAGGTAACTCGTTTCACAATTTTAAAATTCTCATACAACGCAGTAACACATTTATGGAGGGTTGCAGAGCATCATCGGATTAGTCTTCTAGAGCTTTACACATGGCAATTTTACACTTCCGCCGGCCGATGTGACCGAGCGGTTCTAGGCGCTACAGTCTGGAACCGCGCGACGCTACGGTCGCAGGTTCGGATCCTGCCTCGGGCATGGATGTGTGTGATGTCCTTAGGTTAGTTGGGTTTAAATTGTTCTAAGTTCTAGGGGACTGATGACCTGAGAAGTTAAGTCCCATAGTGCTCAGAGCCATTTGAACCATTTTACTGTTCCTTCAGTTCATTAACTTAAACCACCGGAAATTTATGTCCATAAAATATTAAATTGACGCAACAGAACCTTAAGGTATCTGTTGTTCTAGCGCATAACTGCTGCTGAAACACTGATTTAAAGCTGCTTGAGCAGGACAAAGTTTAATTTTATAGTAATACTCTGGACTTTCATTTCCTCCTAGGTTCCCAGCAGTGTCCAATTCTTCTCTTTGTCAAAATTATACAGCTTCAAGACAGGCTCAATGGGGGCAGTTAAAAGTGGCTAATTATAGCCTTCACAGATTTGTTTGGGAAGAGTAATGTGGTCGGAAATGTTAAATGGTTTCACAGATTTTTCAGAGTAAGTGTTATACCAGGAATGAAATGTAGTTTCTTAACACCACCCTTGGAATACATTTCAGACTGATAGTATATAAAATGAAGCTATTAAATGAAAATACGTAGACTACTAAAATGTAATATAATGTAGAACTAAAAGCGCTTACATAACTGTATTACGAATGAAGTAAACTTAAGAAGGCGGGGGTATTAAGGGAAGAAAATAGGAAGAAAATAGGAAGAAAAAGCGTCCAGCGCGCTACCTGCTATGCCATAAGCGACAGCGCGTTCACATGGAGTCTCTACCTACATCAAACTAATCCTCACAGAAGTAAGTACGTGTACTGACCACTATCTCATTTGGATCTGTAAAATTGAGTTGCAACCACGTTTACTCATCTTGTCATTCTCTGGAACAATAAAATAAGTTTTTCCAGGGCTTTTTACAGACAGTTTTGAGCGATGTGATACTGCACACCACTTATAACCCATCTTCCGAGAAGTTAATTCCGAAACATCACTATGAGTGAGCTTTACGACAGGCAGGCAGTGTGCTAGACAGTGACGTGACAGAGTGACTCAGCTTTTTAACGGGCTTTCAAATTATTTCAGTTTCATTTCCGATTGTTTTAAATACTGAAATTCGTGAGGAGAAAATTATTTTATGGACATAAAATGACATAATTAACCATTTAACATGGTTTACATTTGTCGCAGGTCAATGCAAAGATGGTAACCCTTATGAGGACTGTTTTACAAGTGTAGCATGACGATAACTGATACCAGTCTACCAGTAAACGTTTCCTAGACCGTCAACAGAACAATACATCACGTAACTTGGCTTGCAGTCACACATGCTTAAGAGAGCGAGGATGCCACCCGCGACAGAGACTCCAAAGCATATACTAAATTTTCATAGAATTACTGTAATTAAAATGCTGACTCCACCCTCTTATTTGGACGGTGAGAGCTTCAGTGCAGCATACCTAATGCTAACCTGCACCGTCGCAGTCAACGTTCATCTCTGGCATGAATAACACTGAGTTCCACAGCCTGCACAATGATTTTTACAGGCGTGCTGTCGCACTAGTAATGGGGTCCTTTTACCACAGTAACACACAAAGAATTCACGCACTATGTCGTTTCGTAAGTACTTCCCCAGGTGACGAACATCCCTTTTTGTAGGGTTTTTCACTGCATTACCTCTTCTCATTACTATCCAAATCGTCCTGGGCCCGGCTGCTATCCCATTCATTGGTTATACAGTATTTTGAATGAAAACAATGTGGCTCCAGTGTATGAAGTTACAACACAATGGGGGATGGGGCTAGCAACTTGGGTATTAAATACTTTAAATCTTTTTAATCTTTTGAAGCAGACTGCTTACTCCGTGGGAGTCTGCTAAAGCTATTGTTATATGCTTCCTAGAGTGGCGCCTGTTCCTCGCCATCTTCAGCAGACTTCCATGGAGCAGGCGGTCTGATTATAACCAGAACAATGGTCGAAACCGGTTACCAGTAAAATACAGAAACATCGTTATGTGGGTGGGACCGTTTTATTACACAAAAAATTGAATATTTTTCTTCTAGTATCCGTCACAGTTGCGGTAATAGTCATCTCTTTGTGGCGACTAGTTTCGGACCAACACTTCCATTTTCAAACCATAGCCTAGAAAAGATTTTATAGTGTTTACTACTACTACTACTACTACTACTTCTACGTGATCAGGCCGAGTGGACCGCACGCATCTACAAGTTTCCTCCTCCACTGTATTCTGTCCATTGCTGCTATCCGCCATCCGTTCACATCTATTGACACTTGGGTTAAATCTTCATGGAGTCCATCCCTCCAACGCTTCGTGGGTCACCCTGGCGGTCTCTTTCCTGTAGGTGTGAAATCCAGGAGCTTCCGAGGCCATCTGTGATCCTCCATCCGGGCCACATGGCCGGCCCACTGCATTCGTTTGGCTTTGACAGTTCCTGCTATGTTGGGCTGCTGGTATAGTTCCTCAAGCTCTTGGTTGTATCTGATCCTCCATTCCCCCGTATCTGCATCCAGAACCGGACCGAAGATCTTCCGAAGCACTTTTCTCTCAAAAACAAGGAGCTTATTTAAGTCCTGTATCCGGATACTCCACGTCTCACAGCCATATAGAACAACAGGCTGGATCAGGGTTTTGTACAGTCGAATCTTGAACTGTCTGGAGAGATCTCTGGACCGAAGCACTTGTGCTAGGCTGTGGTAAGATTGGTTTCCTACTTATATTCTGGCGTTTATCTCTGCTTCACATGACGATTTCTCAGTGAAAAGTGCCCCTAGGTATTTGAATTCTTGCACTCTCTTGTAGGACTGGTCCCCAGCCTGCAGTGACTGTAGATGATCAGCAGTCTGACAATGACCACGCATCATAACGAGGTACTCTGTCTTGTCTTCGTTCATGTTTAGCCCAAATTTGCTGGCAGCCTCCTTTAGTGCTTTGGTCATGTGCTCCAACTCCTCTTCCGACCTAGAGAGTAAACAGGCTAAGTAAGCCAGTCTCTTTCCTTCGATTTCAATCCCTTCGTTCTCTTGGAAGGTCTCGCGTACGATCTTCTCGAGGGCAAAGTTGAACAGGATAGGGGACAACCCATCTTCTTGGCTGAGTCCTGTCACAATTTCAAACTCCTCAGTTTACGCGATTGCCCATCTTCACCTTTGCACGTGTTTCGTTCAGACAGATCTTTATCAGATTGATGAGTTTCTCTGCTATGCCAAACTCGCTTAAACAGTTGAGCAGGCTCTTGCGATGCATGCAATCATCGGCCTTCTTAAAATCAACGAATAAAATATGTAAATCTTTACCATATTCACCCAGTTTCTCAGTGATCTGCCGGAGACTGAAGATGTGATCTACTGTTGACCATCCTGGCCGGAAACCTCCCTGGTACTCCCGAATCACCGATTCTGCCACTGGCTGAATTCTATGTATGAGGCAATTGGACAGGATCTTATAGCAGACGTTAAGCAGGGCGATTCCTCGATAGTTGTCATATTTCAGTTTGTCGCCCTTCTTATGTATTGGACAAATCAAAGCTGTTTTCCATTCTCCTGGTAGTTCTTCTTTGGTACATATTGCCTGTATCAGTCCGTGTATTTTTTCTGCAAGTTTCTCTCCTCCTGCCAGGATCATTTCAGCCTGTATTCCACCTTCACCTGGACTCTTATTCTGTTTAAGGTATCTGATTCTGGTTTTTATCTCATCCAGGGTAGGTGAGGGATAGTCTGTATCGGCTGTAATTGTGTACTGGAAATCAAACTGCAGTTCGGGTTTATCACAATTTAGCAGCTGTCGAAAGTACTCTTTCCATCTCTCAGCTATGTCCCTATCGTTCGTCAGGATCTTATCACGGGAATCTCTGACAAATTTGTGCTTGGCCTGGTGACCTTTGAAGAGGTGCTTCACCCTCAGAAACATTTTCCTAGTCTTTTGTCCTCTGAAGTCTGTTTCTGCTCAAGTGATGATATTCCTTATGTATTTCCTCTTTGCTCTTCTCAGAATTGCTTGTGTAGTCTTTCGGGCATCCTCAAATTGTGCTTTGGCCTGTACCAGATTTGTCCCCTTCAGCCATTTGTTCCTGGCTTCCTTTCTCCTTCCCAGGGCATCTGCACATTCCTTTCCAAACCAGATCTTCTTGCCCACTGGGTTTCCCCATGAGTGTTTCCTTTACTGTATCCCTAACTGAGCTCTAGATGTTTCCCCACATTAGTTCGAGGTCCTGATTCGCGTCCATTTCACTGAGTGCTTCAAAGCGGTTACTAAGTTGCAACTGGTATCTGGTCTCCGTTGCCTCATCTTTCAGTTTCTCCACGTGGTACCTTTCCACTCTTTTTAAGTTACGCCCCGTTCTTCCTTTACACTGTATGTTTTAACGGCATCTGACCATGAAATGACCACTCCCACCTTCGGCACCCCGCGCTGTCTTAAGTTCTAACACCCATCTCTTGGCTCTGAGATCAATGGCAACATGGTCTATTTGATTTACAGTTCTCCCATCTGGTGATATCCAGGTTCCTTTATGTATGTTTTTCCGCTGGAAGTTTATGCTGGAGATGAACAACCCTAATGATGTAGCGAAGCTGATGAACCTAACTCCATTGTCAGTGCTTAGGTTGTGTAGACTGTGCCTACCTGTTGTGTCTTGGAATATTTGTTCTTTCCCAACCTTGGCATTCATATCACCAAGGAGGATCCTCAGGTGTCCATTTGGTATAGCGTCCATCACTGCCTCTAGCTGTGCATGGAACTCGTCTTTCACTTCACATTCGCTCTCCTCCGTGGGAGCATGACAGTTCACAAAAGTCGCCTTAATATGCTTTACGCCCAGTGTTGGAACAGATATTCTTGGGTTGACTGAAACGAATTCTGAAACATTAGTGGCCAATGTCTTACTGACGCAGAAACCAGTGCCTAACAGACCACCTCGCTCACAGGCTCCATACAGAATTGTACAGTTTTCAACATCAATGCTCCCAGCATCGTCCCAACGGATTTCTTGCAGTGCCACTAGGTCTAGTTCGTACCTCTGAATTTCCTTGACCACACTGATTGCAGCTCCTGTCTTGTACAGACTACTTACATTCCACGTTCCAAATCGTATACCATTTCTTTACCATTGAGGTCGTCTATTTTTGTCAGGAATGTTCCGAGGCTTACTTGTAGTCTTGAAAGCATGTATAATTTTTTACGGAGAGAGGGTGCTGGCCTCCTGTCAGACCTGCGGTGTTACCTTCACAGCTTACAGGACTGCTGGCTTTTCTTAAGGGGTGGGCTCCCCTCAGGAGTTGGGTTATAAGTAAGAATAAGAAAATTGGGAAGACGCCCTCGGTCCTCGAAACCTAATGCCGTTGGGGTCGAAAAACCAAGAGTTGGTGTTAACATAGGTGAAAATTGCAATGCACTTCCGTAATTGTACGTAAATGTTGAAAGTTACATAAAGCATAATAAAATATTCATCGGTGAAATTTTGCCCAACTTTACCTCCCGATCCATAAAATTCTACAAGTTAGCCAAACTCCGTCCCCACAAACTGTTATCCAACTTAAACTAGTATGCCAATCTTTGACTAAACAGAACCTAATTTGAAGTGAACTGTAGCTGGTCTCAGTACAACTTGTCTTCACATTAAAAGCGCAAAGAACGGAAAACAATTATCTGGCCCTAATCAAAATTTCCACTTACACTCCGTCTTTCTCGAAAACACAACAGCAAACAGCAAGCAGATAGCGGTTAAACTAGTTTTCTATTCCTAAATAAATATTCAAACTGTTGCAAACCAATGGTGCAATGTGGTAATGCGTTATGATGAACAGTGGGGTGGGGAGAGTAACTGTTCCTATGAAATGATATTCCAACTCAACGATTTTAGAATGATGTATGCATTCAAAAAGGCAGAGTAAAACTTCGCATGATCTTCAAAAACATAAAATTGGTCTGAACAGTACTATGCTTAATAAAGTGAACAATGATTTAAACAGAGTACAATGTTAACAGAGAATTACTATGAAAACCAAACAGCTTAATCAGTTGACATCTTAATCCATGATTCAGGGAAGTGGGGTGGTCTCTCTCTGGGCTCTGAGCAAGTGAATGAAGTTAAATGGCTACATTTCTACAAGTTAGGTGCGTAGTGCTGCAGTCTCGCCTCAACAAACTTATCTAAAAATAAAAAAATAAAGTAATAAAAAAATAAAAAAATAAAAATAAAAAAGTAAAATAAAAATAAATTGCTCAAAATTTATATTCATTCCACCTTTCAATATATCCATCATATTCATCCTTGCCGTCCTTTAAAATAAATCTGTCTTCATCTAACACATACAACTATGAAAAAAATAAGCAAAATATACAAACTGAATAGTCCATGTGTAAGATATGCAACATAAAGGAAGTACAACCAAGGAGCGCCGTGGTCTCAGGGTTAGCGTGCGTAGCTGCGAAGTGAAAGGTCCTTGATTCAAGTGGCTTCCCTGGAGTGAAAATTTTAATTTTTTATTTTTAGTTTATGTGACAAAGTCCTATGTTTTCATCACTTTTTTGGGAGTGATTATCACATCCACAAGAAAACCTAAATCTGCCAAGGTAGAAGAATCTTTTTACCCATTCGCCAAGTGTACAAGTTAGGTGGGTCGACAACATATTCCTGTCATGTGACGCACATGCCGTCACCAGTGTCGTATAGAATATATCAGACGCGTTTTCCTGTGGAGGAATCGGTTGACCTATGACCTTGCGATCAAATGTTTTCGGTTCCCATTGGAGAGGCACGTCCTTTCGTCTACTAATCGCACGGTTTTGCAGTGCGGTCGCAAATTACAGACACTACACTTATTACAGTGAACAGAGATGTCAATGAAGAACGGACAGATCATAACTTTGCGAAAATAAAATTTTACTCAAGGGAAGACTTGCACCAAGGACCGCACGTTCCGCAGCTGCATACGCTAACCACGAGACCACGGCGCTCGTGTACTCACGCTATCCTTGATCTTGCCTATCTTGCGCATGGACTACTCAGTTTGTATATTCTGATTATTTTTTTCGTAGTTCCACACAACTTCTTCCTGTTTTCTCGATTGATCTGTGTTCAGTTTTTCAAGGCCTATCCACTGTGCCAACTTACAACTAAATCTGAGGGGGGTGCAATGGGGAGGTTCCCTTGTAAGAAAGGTATGAGATTGCGCATAGGCAAAGACTGTGGCACGACAAGACAAGATTGTTTAACAGAAGCGTAACTCTCTCCCTCCCCCTCTCTCCCCCCTCTCCCTCCCCCTCCCCCTCTCCCTCCCCCTCTCCCTCCCCCTCCCCCCTCTCTCTCCCTCTCCCTGCCCCCCCCCTCTCTCTCCCTCTCCCTGCCCCCCCCTCTCTCTCCCTCTCCCTGCCCCCCTCTCTCCCTCTCCCTGCCCCCTCTCTCCCTCTCCCTGCCCCCCTCTCTCCCTGCCTCGCTCTCTCTCTCCCTCTCTGCCTCGCTCTCTCCTTCTCTGCCTCGCTCTCACCCTCTCACCCTCTCTCTCTCTCTCTCTCTCTCCATCTGACGTGGCTGCACAGTGTAGCCGCGCGGTCTAGACGTCTTGCCACGGTTTGCGCGGCTCCTCCCGTCGGAGGTTCGAGTCCTCCCTCGGGCATCGGCATGTGTACATGTGTTGTCCTTACCGTAAGTTAGCTTAAGTTAGATTAAGCAGTGTGTAAGCCTAGGGACCGAGGACCTCAACAGTTGTAAGTAGGCTGTTTAGGTTTTTATATTGGTGCCACCACGTAGTGCTCTGTATGAAAATCATTGACTGTGCTGTGTGCAGTCTGAGGCTGGTCGGCATTGTTGCGGTATTTGCTATTGTAGTGTTGGTCAGGGCTGTTAACAGCGCGTAGCGTTGCGCAGTTGGAGGTGAACCGCCAGCAGTGGTGGATGTGGGGAGTTTTGGGTGCGGATGATCTGGACGTGTGTCCATCAGAGACAGTAAATTTGTAAGACTGGATGTCATGAACTGCAATGTATTATGACTTTTGAACCCTGTTAAGGTAAATACATTGTTTGCTCTCTATCAAAATCTTTCATTTGCTAACTTTGCCTATCAGTAGTTAGTGCCTTCAGTAGTTTGAATCTTTTATTTAGCTGGCAGTAGTGGCGCCGGCTGTATTGCAGTAGTTCGAGTAACGAAGATTTTTGTGAGGTAAGAATTCATGAAAGGTATAGGTTATTGTCAGTCAGGGCCATTCTTTAGTAGGGATTATTGAAAGTCAGACTGCGTTGCGCTAAAAATATTGTGTGTCAGTTTAGTGTTGATCAGAATAGGTAAAGAGCGAAATGTGTGAGTACGTTCGGTTCTGCTCAGCTGTTTGAAGATCAAATAATGTAAGAGGTTTATCAGCACAGTAATTCATAAATTTTTCTAAAGGGACATTTCACAGTTTGGTGCCGTAGGAACTTACCATAAATTTCCAAATTCTCAGACGTACACATTGACAACATACAAAAATCAGAATGACGTGTCCACCTTACAATATCTTAAACGAAAGTGTAATCATACAGTCCGCCAATGTACATATGAGATACGAAAATCAGAAACCATTACATGAATACAAAATGTTAGACTTCGTAGGAGTACATAACATTGTTTCCTTCCAATCGAACACAGTGAACTTAAACACTGCGCAGTCGTAGTCTCCTCGTAACCATCGTAAAGGTCGCTAGTAGTCATATGGGACAGTCTCACATGTAGTTGAGTCTTTATTTGGCTTTTTAGTCAACGTCATCAACCCGCCTTTAACATCACAAACCTTCGTTTCAATTGATCGAATTAATTACAGTCATTTACATATCTTTACATACATAATTTTATACATCACGTTTTATAATATAATATGTAACAATGTCATATGATTTCTAATTTTTTTACTCGTACGTATATCGGTGACTGTATGTTTACACTTACGTTTAAGTCATGTAGAAACACGTATTGCACGGAAGAATTATGTCATAATGCTTTATGTAACGTTCACCTTTTACGCTAAACTGTAGAAGTACATTGTAATATTTACCTTTGTTACCTCCATAAAATCTTTTCTGGGCTTTGGTTAGAAAGTGGACGTGATGGTCCTAAAATAATTGCCACAAAGAAATGACTTATCACAACTATGACGTATACTGGAATGAAGTAAAAATATTGCTCAGTCTTTCTATAGAAGGAGTCATCCTATTCTGCCACCGACCTTCTCAAAGAATGTGGAGTATCCGACAGATGTCGAGGGCACCCTCTTGGCCTGAGGGTAGGAAATTGCCCCTCAAAGCCCGAACAATAACTAGTAGCCGACGGCATGAGGATGCAGAAAGCAATGTAAACCACTGCATCAAAGACGTATGATATGTATCCACGGGACATGTGGCCGGAATTTGAAACAGTGACTAGAGGAACGGAGGAGATGATGGGACACGTGTTAAGACATCCTGAAACAGCTACCATTGTACCAAAGAGGATGAATTGCAAGGAAAAATAAACACTGGAATATATCCAACAAAGAATGGAGGATGCTTGCTGTAAGTGCTCCCCTGAGGTGAGTGGTTTGGCTCAGCAGAAGGCGTCCTGATGGGTCGCGAAAAATTGGTAAGAATACTGATAAAAAAAAAGTTTTCTTGACGTACAACAGCAGCGAGTACAACGCATACAGTGTGTCTAACAGTCCTCTACAGTAGGCGACCCCAAACTTTGTCTTCAAAATTTCAGAACTTGTTCGGAGACATTTTGTATTTTGATCATTTCCGATGGATCGGTAAACCTATCCATAGTGTTGTGTAACAATATTAACGCGCAACTACGGAAAAACGTACTAGGGACAGAACTGAACCGGTAGGAAGACAATCTCAAGGGTGTAGGGAAAAGTGGTTACTACTAACGTTAACAGCAAGTTCTGTGAGTGAACGGAACAATTTTGTTTCGAAACAGGACACACAGCGCATGCCACTGGACCCTTGCACGGTTGTGCAGGAATTTTCAGTCCCGTACAGATACAAAGATAATGAGCGGTAAGACATCAAAGGAAATGCAATTATTCTGTAACCAGCCAGCAGAGATCATGGGCCCTTATAAAAAATGTTCAAATGTGTGTGAAATCTTATGGGACTTACCTGCTAAGGTCATCAGTCCATAAGCTTACACACTACTTAACCTAAATTACCCTAAGGACAAACACACACACCCACGCCCGAGGGAGGACTCGAACCTCCGCCGGGATCAGCCGCACAGTCCCTGACTGCAGCGCCCAAGACCGTGCGGCTAATCCCGGGCGGCGGCCCCTTATACCAAAATGCTCAGAAAATGTCTCTGACCACAATTCAAGATTTTTTCAATGGAGTTCGGTTTTATCCTTCGTCTTCGCAACACATAAGATCATTTATTTAATTCGCAAATTAAGTTATAAAAGAAGCGAAAACCATGCCTCTCGAATTTCCGTTTGACACAGAGAGGAAATGGGTACGGCTCATACTTGAATACTGCTCAAGTGCATTGGGGCTGAGACGAACATAAAGTAGGAGTGACAGGGGCGCCTGGAAATTGGAAATTTGTGGTAAGATCTTATGGGAACAAACTGCTGTGGTCACCGGTCCCTAAGATTACACATTACTTCGTCTAATTTAAACTAACTTACGCTAAGGACAACACACACACACACACACACACACACACACACACACACACACACACACACACACACACACACACACATGCCGGAGGGAGGACTCGAACCTCCGATGGGGGGAGCCGCGCGAACCATGACAGGACGCCTTTGACCACGCGGCTGCCCCGCGCCGCAGGGCACCTGGCATACACAAAGCAAGGCAATGTCGATTGTCAAAATGTTGTTTGACGGTTGAAGGACTGAAACAGAAATGTTGAAAAATTACGCACGCAGATATTCGAGGAAAGCTCTCTAGTGGCAGGTGATAATCGTTTTAGAAACTCCAAAGCTTCGCTTTGAGGGAATATTCTTCGTTCCTCTAGATACCGATCCTGCAGATATAGCGGAGACAAAGTTAGGTGAACAAAAGCTCACTCATTGGCATACAATTGCTCATTCTTTTCACACTCCTTCCGTGAACGGGACGGGTGTCAGTATATGATAATAGGAAAAATGCTGTCTTACATTCCGTATTGATTCGTCGAGTACACGAAGTTAATAACAATTTGTCCATTTTATTTGGACTGTTGAGCTCCGTGGCCGTGGATAATGATACGTCACTATAAAAATACAGCAACCAGCCACTTTTTAATGCGTTTTATTTATGCCAATATGCATTTCGGGTTTGCACCCATCTTCAGTGGTACAATCTCGACAGCAGTTTGGATGCAGCAGCTGGCCTGTGCAAAAGCAACGATTCCCATCATTTACTTCAATTTCGCGAGTTTAAAGTTACGCACTATCAGTTGTTGTGAGGGGCACGAATTCGTCTTTTCAGACGACTTCTGGTTCTGCTTACACGTTCGTGTGTAGAGGCTTCAGCGACAACGACCGATCCCGAATTGTATTCATTATCGCTATAGGCGTCAACACGTGACCTGAAGGCATGTGGTGGCGTTGGCTGTACAACACGATTATCTCCGGCTTTTCCTTTATTAAAAATTCTCAGGCTCATCGAAATCAAACATGTTACGTGATGGTTTATATACAGGGGAAATAATATTCTAAATGAGTTCAACCATGATAATATCTAATGATCTCGCCTTCTGTTTACACAATGTGACCTTTGAGTAGGTGGAATTAAATCTAAAACTGCTTTGAAGGAATTAGATAAATACTACTGTAAGAACCAGTTAAAACTAAAACCCAGCAAAACACGAGAATGCGCATTGAATATGAGAACCAGACAGGCCCTCGGGGAAACTTGGAGTAGCTTTGAGATTACTGCGGCTGAAACAGTTTCCAGCCCAAATATCTTTGTGTGACTCTTGAACTTACATTCACTTTTAAGCTGCACTGTCTAAATGTAAATTAGGAAGTTTCTGCAAGAAGCAACATATTGAGCAAAATTACGGGAACATCCTGGGGTGCAGCAGTAAAAAAAGCAGCTTTATGTTTGTGTTACGCTGCAGGTGAATATACTAGCCCTGCCTGGTGTAAATCTGTCCATGCTAAACATGCTCATTGCCCTGAGTCGTGTTGACAAATTAGTGAGTGAGTGAGACCTACACAGCGGGATAAACTCTACCATTTAGCTGAAATTGCCGCTCCAGACATTTACGTCGATACTCTGTAAATCAACTTCAGTGTCTGGCAGAAGGTTCATCAAACCATCTTCTCTATTATCCCAGCCTCGTACAGCACGTAAAAAAAAAAAAAATCTCTTCTTATATCCTTCCGTGCGAGCTCCGATTTTGGTTATTTCATTAAGATGATCGTTTCTTCCCACGTAGGTCGGCGTCAACAAAATATTTTCGCATTCGGAGGACGAAGTTGTGATTGAAATTTTATGAGAAGATGCCACCGTAACGAGGAAAGCCTTTGTTTTAATTATGTCTACCTCATATCTTGTAACATGTCCGTGACAATCTCTCCCCTATTTCTCGATAATACAAAACGTGCTGCTCTTCTTTGAACTTTCTCTATGTACTCGGTTAATCCTATCTAGTAGAGATCCCACACCGCGCAGCAGTACTCCGAGAAGAGGACGGAAAAATGTAGTGCAAGCAATCTCTATATTAGATTTGTTACATCTCCTACGTGTTCTGCCAACAAAACGCAGTCTTTGGTTCGCCTTCCCCTCAACATTTTTATGCGTTCTTTTCAATTTAAGTTGTTCGTAATTGTAATCCCTAAGTATTGAGTTGATTTACAGCCGTTGGGTTTGACTGCTTTATCGTGTAATCGAAATTTAACGGATTCCTTTTAGCACTCGTGTGGATAATCTCCCACTTTTCTTCATTTAGAGTCAACTGCCAATTTTCTCTCCATATAGGTATCTTTTCTAAATCGTGTAGCAAATGCTTTTGATCTTCTGTCGACTTTATTAGACGATAATCGGTAGTGTCATCTGCAAACAACCGCCGGCTGGTGTGGCCGAGCGGTTCTAGGCGCTTCAGACTGGAACCGCGCGACCGCTACGGTCGCAGGTTCGAATCCTGCCTCGGGCATGGATGTGCGTGATGTCTTTAGGTTAGTTAGGTTTAAGTAGTTCTAAGTTCTAGGGAACTGACAACCTCAGATGTTAAGTCTCACAGTGCTCAGAGCCTTTTTTTTTTTTTTTTTTTTTGCAAACAACCAAAGGCGGCTGCTCAGATTGTCTCCCAAATAGTTTATGTAGATACGGAACGACAGAGGGCCTGTAACGCTACGTTAGGGAGCGCCAGAATTTACTTCTGTTTTCCTTGCCGACTTTCCGTCAATTACTACGAACTATGACCGTTCTGATAGAAAATCACGAATCCAGATGAGGGATATCTGGCTGCAGCGAAAGGCGTGTGGTATCTACCATCGATAAATATCCATTATATGGTCACCGTCCTCTCCCCTCATGACTGACAGTTGGAAAGATTTCATGACGACGACAAATAACACTGTGCAAAAGAAATGTTCGAGATCATCTATGTGAAATATACGGTCTGATCACCACTACTGGATGACAGCAAACGAAAATCTAGCTGCGGTATTGTATTGTATTTTATTGAACTGGGGACCTGTAAACGACGGAGACACTTCATTGCCGTCGTAGCCCTCAGTGGTCCAAAACCCCACAACAGGCTACAGGAGTCCACTCACCCGCCGAACTCAGGGTTACTGTGCGGTTCGGCTGCCATTGGACCCCCCCCCCCCTCCCTCCCTCCTTCGCCCCTCCCCCCCCCCCCCCATTCAGTGGGTACGTCTCACACCAGACGACTGTAGCCCCAGTGTTTGCATGGTAGAGTAATTACGGTGTAAGCGTACGTGGAGACACTGTTTGCACAACAGTCGCCGACATAGTGTAACTGAGGCGGAATAAGGGCAACCAGCCCGCAAACGCCGAGCAGATGGAAAACCGCCTTAAAAACCGTCCACAGACTGGCCGGCACACCCGACCTCCACACAAATCCGCCGGGCGGATTAGTGCCGGGGACCAGCACGCCTTCCCGCTCGGAAAGCCATGCGTCAGATCGCACGGCTAACTGGGCTGGCTATCTAGCTGCTGACTTCAGTGAAGAACGGTCCGTGTGCAAAACTCTGAACAGGCTCAGAATTGTGTTCGCAATGTCGAGAGAAATTTTGCAGAAGTGGAATTATTCCACATCATTCACTTATACCAATGTAAAATATGAGCTGAAAGATGATGTCCGCAAGCTCTGAAGCCGATGTGATTGCCAAATACCGAGCTGAAGCTGCTGAGACTGTTATCTCCGTCCTTATTCCTTTTTTAATTTTTTTTAACGAATATCAACTTAGATTATGATCTGTAAGTTCTAACACTGTCTTCCGTTTTTTAAATTAACAATTTAGTTTATGAATTTTATTATTTATTTGTGTATGTGCGTGTGTGTGCGGGCGTACGTGTGCACGTATGCGTGCGTACGTAAGTAAGTGTGCATGTCGTATGTTGAAATTTGATCAATGAGCCCAGCAAATTATTACTAATAAAACATCCGTAAAACTATCGTGTGTGTGTGTGTGTGTGTGTGTGTGTGTGTGTGTGTGTGTGTGTGTCTGATCAAACTTCTCCAAAAGTACTTGAAGGATTGTCATGGGGTTTTTCGCAGGTATCTTGAATGCAGCTTGGGGCACCGAATAGTCTTCATTCTTTGAAACTAGATCACGGAAGAAAAGATATCGTGATTGAAAATTTTACGCATGCTAATATTATAAATGCGAAATTATCTCCGTTACGTTTTCACGACTAACCCGCTGTACTGATTTCAGTGAAATTTGGTACGGAAATATTTTGAACCCTGAGGAAGAACAAAGAATATTTTATAAAGTTTATGCTACAAGACACTTTTCGATTTGAAGAATATTACGCGAATTAGAGAAATGTATGCTTTGACTTTCGATCTTTATCATTTTGTGGAAATGATTGTATTGCTTTATATGATTCAAAGTAATGACTACAATGCTTGTCCATACAACGTTCATTGTGTTCAATCACAATGGCGGCAGGTAGTGTCAGGCGTTCCCCAAGGCTCAGTATTAGGTCCTATACTCTCCTCCCTGTATGTCAATGATGTGTCATCGGTTCTGACCTATTGCAAATATCATACGTATGCTGATGACCTTCAGTTGTATCTAAGTGCGAAACCAAGCAATCTCAAGAAAGCTACTGAACATTTCAATACTGACCTCGATGCACTGTCAAAATGGGCACAGGACATAGGTCTAAAACTAAACCCATCTAAAACCCAAGCGGTACTCTTTGGTCACTCTAAGCTCATTAGCCCAAAACATCGGGAATCCGTACTATCTCTTATCCTAAATGGAACAAATATTAACTTCTCTCCCTCAGCAAAGCGTTTGGGAGTAATAATAGATGAAAATCTAAATTGTCCTACAAAAATATAAAAAACTCTTCCCTTTCGATCTGAAAAAGAAATTAGACAAACGCTTATACTCCCAATCATTGACTACAGCGATATTATCCTACAAGGCCTCTCTCAGGAAAATTCGCGACCTCTAGAACTGGTCATGAATGCCTGCGTCGGATATATCTGTGACGTTCGACTTTTTGATCACATTTCACCAGCATATACAAAATTGTCCTGGCTGCGTGCAGACAAATGCAGAGATTTCCATACACTCTGTTTGATCTACTGCCTATAAATGTACACTGTCCCTCATATCTCTCCTCGTCTCTAACGCTCATGTCGGAACAACATGACAGAAACACGCGTTTCCATTATAATAAAATCCTCTCTGTTCCACTGCGTCGCTCAGTCATCTTCTCGAAGTCCTTCACAGTAGCGGGAAACCGACTATGGAATAACCTCCCTCGTTATGTTAGAGAACTTAAAAACATGTCCGGCTTCAAAACACAGTTAATGACGTATCTAGTTAAGCAAAAGTAATGCCTTCCTCTGTACATGAATGCACTTCACCTCATTACTTCCCTCTTTCCCCCTCCTTAAATCTCCCTTCCCCAAAAGTCGCTATACTAGTAAACATCTACTTTACACACCAAGATATTAATGTACATCTGCGCAAATCTTCATTACTATTGCCAATTTTTCTCATGTTTATCATTATTATTTGATTTTTTTACTGTTATTATTATTGGTTTTATCATTATCTGTATGTATAGCACCAGTTGTAAAAATACTGCCAGCATTTACTTCATTAGGTCTTAGTCACTACTCTTTATTCATATTGCCACTAGAGGAATCTAATTTTCTCATTTAAACTATTGTCATGATGTAACTCTGATGTGTGAAATGCTGCATGTGTGGAACACTGGTCCGATGTAAGAGAGGGCCTGATGGCCCTAATCTGATCAGGTTAAATAAATAAATAAATAATCCATACTTCCACACTATCTGTTGCATTATGTACATGTTGAATAATGTGCAGTTACTTCAATAACACGATACATAGACGCACGTTTCTGCCCATGTTCCTTTGTAACTACTGCTGAGCAGCTACGCTGCACATGCCTACGCATTGTGCGTTGGGGCAGCTTGGGAGGGGGAGATCGGGGCGCACACCACGAGCTGTGCTTACCCGAGCAGCCAGACACGTGAGGGCAGCTCATGTTACTGCACATACGACAGCTTACACGCCATCACTCATCGGACAAAAGTAATGACATGTGAGTGCAGCCGCAGGTAACAACTAGAAACACGCAGACTATCTCTGGTTTGTATGATTGATAATTTGGAAAGTAGCCGTTACTTTCCTGACCTGTTAGGCAGAAGGATGTGCCCTGTCTTTGGGTGTACCTGACGTTATCTTCTAACGAATAATTCAAGACTGTACAGTGCATGTTTTTGGAAATTCAGCCACTGAGGGGCGGGAGATAGCGGGTAAAAGTTTTTTGAAAATAAATAATTACGAAAGAACCATTGAAGGATTTTTAAGCCTACATCTAAGACAACTGGTATCTGACTTCTCGATCACAAATTAAAAAAAAAAAAAAAAAAAAAAAAAAAAAAACACGTGTTGCAGTGTTTCTGAAAATTCAGCCCGTAAGGTGTGTGATGGGGGATGAAAATTTTTAAGAAACTATTTCATTATCCTAAAAAACTTTGAAGCTATATTTATGAAAATTTGTATTTCACGTCTCGGTTAGATACATAGAAATATCTGTTAGGGGATGAAAGTTACTATCGAAGTATCTCCGCAAGAACGGGAAAGACTTGATTAACAAACACATTGGACTCTTAAGCTTCCTGTTTTCTCGATCGATCTGTGTTCAGTTTTTCAAGGCCTATCCACTGTGCCAACTTAGAACTAAATCTGAGGGGGGTGCGATGCGGAGGTTCCCTTGTTAGTTAACAATCTGATAACGTGTTGGGTAGAAAATCCCGTCACAACATTTTAAATCATAGCATTCCAATTTTCAGCACATGCATACTTGGTAACTCGTGAAGGAGAGTATATTAAACGTCTTTCGTGGTTAGTTAACAGGGCGATAATGGTTTTGATGTAGTAAAAATAATTTCGTCATTTCGTTTCAAGTTCAGATGTGTTAACTAATATGATGAAAATCTTTATATTTCACGTCTCTCTACGGCTAGTCAGCATTGATGATCGTTGCCTTGATCAAGTCTCTGGCAGGTGCAAAAACGTATTTTAGTTAGTAGTGGCTACGTCTGCTGGTTTCTGTCCAAATCCAGAACAAAGAATTTCGTCATGTCATTTATAGTTCAAACATGAGGCCAAATAATTCGTCATGCATAACTAGTACAGTGACGTTACTTATTATACTCCATTAATATGGCGGTTTCTATCGAGCGTTTACCGCTGTTTATCGCGTTTTCTTTAACTAGTTATTTTAACGACCAGTTTATGCAAAAATCAGTCGTCACTGGGACATTTAGCAGGTGCGGGAAAACCTTATGAAGACAAAAAATACTTCGAACTGTCATAGACGTTTGTTAGTTCAGACACTGTCTCAAAATATCTTGTTCATGCAAACATTTTCTTTGTTTAAGGATTGCTACATAGTTCATGTGCCGTAGTTAGTTGTTTCAGATTTAATGCAATGGTAACGCTTTTGAAAATCATTATAACCTGTACAAGCGTTAGGGACTAACTCATCTGTAATTATGTGATTTTCAAGTTTGTGCAGTATCATGGTGTGATGTTGCATCGCACTGATTGCCTTAAAGAACAGTGTTGTCTAATGGTCTCTCGTGGTATACATTTTGTATAGTCGAACGACTGTACCGCAAAGCGATTCGAGGACCCGCTAGACAGCTACGTTATGTTGGTTGTATGCAAATCAGGCGGATCACAATTCAGGTCGTTTGGATACTTCTGCGCATGATAGTACATCTGGAGTACAGCATTGTATGGTAGTGAAATATGGACTGTGGGAACACCGGAACATTAGACAATCGAAACATATGTGATGTGCTACAGACTAACGTTGAAAATCAGGTGGACTGATAAGGTAATTAATGAGGAGGTTCTGTGCAGAATCGTCAAGGAAAGGAATTGTGGAAAACACTGATAAGGAGAACGGACATGATGATAGGACACCTGTTACGATATGAGGGAATGACTTCTATGGTACTAGAGGGAGCTGTAGAGGGCAAAAACTGTAGAGGAAGACAAAGATTGGAATACATCCAGCAAATAATTGAGAACGCAGGTTGCAAGTACTACTCTAGATGAAGAGGTTATCACAAGAGAGGAATTCGTGGCGGGCCGCATCAAACCAGTCAGAAGACTGATGGTGTGTGTGTGTGTGTGTGTGTGTAAAAAAATTCTGACGAAACCATTAAAAGAAACAAATATTCTAGCGACAGATTTAGCTTCAGATTCGAATCTCGTTCCGCCACTCTGTTTTACTGTCCTGATGACTCATTCAGTTACATGCGGCTTTCGTTTTTATTACATGCATATGTAACAACTCACTGCTGTTAAAACGTTTTCGCTTTCACTCGTAACGTGGATACCAAATAGATGTTATCTTTGGACTACCGAATGAACTGTCACAGTGACTGGATATAATCGTTTTCTCATCGCAGCTGAAAATTCAGCTTTCACAAATGATACTTTACACTGGTCTCAGCACTGTATTTCCCTTCCTTAGCTTTCGAACCACTTACCCAGACGAACTTTTTTTGTTTCTATCTGCCCATTTCCTGACAAGGATACTGCTATTAGCAAAGTCGAATGAAGCCCTTCGAAATAACACTTAAGAAGCACTTTAGACCAACTCTTGCGATAACAGTTTGCGTGGATTCATCATCACGTTCTTTTCGCGGAGTACAACTATACGTTACCTCCTGGTAACAGCTCTGACACTCATCGCGAATTCGCTGTTCTCTGGTGAGTGCGGTGACGTTTCGATAATGCGCCTTTCTATTCGAGTCAGGCGTCTGCAGTCACTAAACTTCGTCCGAGCAAGTTCTCTCGTGAGGTCATGGCCGACAAACTTCGAGTGCTACCCGCGGTTCCTCGGACTGTGGTTCCGAAAGAGTAGTTTCGGTGCTGATTAGCTACTGATAGCTTAAGAAAAAGATAAAAGCAGAAAGTGAAAATATTTGTAAAGGTAGAAAGCCTCAGTTTCCAGATTTTACCTTTAATGAGTTTTGAGTGTTCTGTTTTTGATATGTACTTAATTATATATCATCTTCGTGGAGTGTCATTAAACGATTCGTAAGGGAACGAAAAGAGAATTGCTTAATATTGTTCACATTTACGTCAGCACATGCCATTAAATAATTATGTTTGGACTGCAGAATAAACTTTATTGTGGGTATGATCGGTCTCTTCACATCCAGTAACAGTTTAGATAGCAGCAATTTGTGTATCCTTGAGTTTTGCATCCCATGTGTCTTGTTGATTCGTGTTTTGTACTGTTAGAAGAGACGTTACATCAGTTTACAGCTCACTCGCATCTACACACCGTTGGGACAAACATTTAGTAGAAATGGGGAACTTCGTAAGGATTGGGTATTGCATAGCAACCCATGGCCAAAAACGTAAGTGGTAAATGGTATCACGGATCGAATATCGGAAAGGAAACAAGACAGGAAGTCATATGAAATATTTATTGGACGTAATAAGTACATACGGTGTACAACATGAGTATGCTACGAGATGATTAAGCCAAAGGTAAAGGCATGTGTGCCGGTGCTTGGGTTTGTCTCCACGGCATCCAACACACTTTTGTTCCTCACAACCGAATATCTATCCAGAACTAAGTGGTAAATATACATTCCGTCATATACCTACGATGTATCGTAAGATGACAATATGCTTCCTGTGATAACTAAAGAGACATTTGGGATGAATCAGCAGTCTTTCAGCGGAGTTGTTTGTCTAGAAAAAGCATTAGACAATGTAAAACAGCACGAACTGTTTGAAAACATCACAAGTAATAGTAAATTCGTATGGCTTGATTGATCCCTCAACAGGGATGTTGAAATGCCTGTTTACAAGTTCTTGCTGCTGGACCCCACTTCAGTGTCTTGAGCACCATTAATCTGCGCTAGTAATACTATCGGGGACACAGAACCTACAACTTAACGTGGAATCCAAATCACGAAATCCTGGCATACCTTCACACCACAGTGCTGGAAGCTAGTCTAAAATCTGACTGAAAAATTCCAGTGTCTGAACGGGTTGGGTTGTTTCGGGGAGAAGACCAGACAGCGAGGTCGTCGGTCTCATCGAATTAGGGAAGGACGGGGAAGGAAGTCGGCCGTGCCCTGTCAAAGGAACCATCCCCCAGTGTCTGAATGTGATTCGATTCCACGATCTTACGGTCTTCAAGCTGACACTTTACCACTGAACAAGCGAACTTGACTCAAATCTTCATAAGAACAAGTATAGGCACAACGACGGACAAATGATACAAAATATGAATTAAAAAATCAGGATGGAGCAGTAAGAAGACCACGAGGGAAGTGCTTGATTTAAAAAGGGCGCAAGACTACGATGCAGTTTTTCCGCTCTACTTTTGAATCCGTATATCGAAGAAGCCGTGATGTAAGCAAAAGAAAAGATTCGATGGCGACCTTGCTTTCCTGAGAGAAACTGAGGAAAATATACAGGATGTGTTGAATGGACCGAGAGTCAACGGAAGCAACACGAAAGTCATGAGGAGCAGCAGAATAGAATTAGCGATTAACTTATCAAAACTGGGGAAAATGTAGTAGACGACGTGAAGGAATTGTTCTACCTTGGAAGTTAAATAATACATAACAAAAGGAGGAAGGAGAATATAAAAAGTATACTGGCACAGCAAGGAGTGTATTCCCGGCCAGAAGTAGTCTACCTATTGAGGAAAATTTCTGAGAATATACGTTTGAAGCACAGCATTGTATCGAAATGTTGATTTGTAATGTTACTGAAGTACGTTGAAAATTAGGTGTACTGAGAAAATAAGAAGTCAGGAGCTCCTTCGCACAATCGGCGACGGTAGCAGTGGGTGGAAAACAATGAAAAGGAGAAGGGATTTGTATTCAGACATAAGGACATAGCTCACTTGGGACTAGATGGAACCATAGAGGGCAAAAGCTTTTGGGGGAGTCAGAGATTGGTATGTTTACAACAAATAATTGAGGAAGAAATTTAGATGAAGAGATTGCCACAAAGAATTACCATCATAGTGTGCCGCAACACGTTGATTAGACTGATCACGGAAATGCTGCTTAATCGTTATTTTGATGTTTTAAGTCGTACAGCAGTGACACTGAGAGGTGGCCATCGTCTTCGGCAACGGCAACTCTCACTTATATTTCTAATAAGGTCACAATATTTAATGCACTGATCGTCATGTTCTTGTGAGAACACGAGTTTGATCGTAACAATGTCATTTTTTTTATCGTAAGAGTATCATTTATTTACTTAGCACAGACTGCGACCGTAGCGATCGCGCAGGTTCCACACTGAAGCGCCTAGAATCGCTCGGCCACACAGGGCGGCGGCAGCTGTACAATAGTGGCTATTAAAGTGAATGGTCAAATAGGCGCGAAATTTATAGGTAATAATTTTGGTTTTTGGTGGGATAGTTTTGAGTAGAGATAGTTACTGTATGGTGAATATCGGAACTGCTAACGGCTCGATCCTTTCGTTTCTCCTATGCATATGTTGGTGCAGTAATTGAGTGTGCATGTTGATTAACGGATACAGTTGTGGAATATCCCTTTCTTCTGATCCAAAAGTGGGCACTTGTGGTAATAAGAGATACCATTCTGTAGGAGACCATAGTTTTACTAAAAAGTTAGATGCGTTAACGATAAATAAAGATACAAAGTCAGATGCGTTAAATTTTACATTGTTAATAAGAAAGTCATATGCGTTAAATTTTACGTTGTTAATAAGAAATTCAGATGCGTTTAATTTATATTGTGGAATATGAAGCAAATTTCATGTTGTGTACAGATCAGATGCGTTAAGGTTTGTTTAAAGAAATGAATTTTTCTCTTATAATATATGAAATGCTTAATGATAAACCAATTTGTTCTATAAAAATTCAAATTTGAGTCGAGACATTCTTTCTATAAGAATAGTCAAACCCTTGATTATTTTGTTTTATTATCAGTTGAAAAAGAAATTTTATTTGATAATTTTTTTAAATGTTTGAATGTCAATCATTGGGCCAAGCAGAATTAACATAATTTTCAAGTTAGGGCATTTACGTAAAGGTCCCGCAAATAAATCCGTTCCGCTTAGTGTTAAACTGAAGCAGTAGTGGGTACCTTAAAACACTGCTGAACAGAACAAGATCCTACACTGAGCAGCATTGGATGTGCTACGAAATACTACTACAAGGTTTTGATGGTGTGCGTGGGAGGACAGGAAATGTTTGCAGTATGCCAGTACAAGGTCGAACAGGACTAACCACTCTACTACAGGACTGTTATCTGGCATTAAAAGCACGACGCAATCGCAGGGCTTAGAAGAGTGAGTTTCTGATGCGCAGTTAGCTCAGAAATTGCAAGAGTATTTTGTCCGTAAGCTTGTGCGTGCATGCGACACCCATTTTAATACAGACCTGGAACGTTTATTGCAGTCTGCAACTTCTAAATGTGACTACGAATTAATGAACGAGTCTGTTTTTCACATACAAATCCAGTTTCATTTTGTAGGATGGTAGCACAGAGCATATTCGCGCAGGCCGTATTTTACAGCTGGTTCAATCGCAGGGGTAAAACGTCAGTCGTTGATGGCGATGTGTTGGTGTGGGGATGTCGCTCCGTGAATTGGTGCTTAACACCTTGGTTTGTGGGCGGAGGATAACGTTATGGCCCCCAGTTTACACGAGCCATAGAAATTCAATGTTGTTGACAATGAGCTCGACGCAGTTGTCTCTGCTATGTGTAGTTGACTCACAAGGGGACGAAGCGGCAATTAGACTTTTGTATTTTTTATTTTTATGGTACATTACGTTCAGAAATGAAGTATTGATCACTCAAAATCTGCAGCAATCTTCTGTAGCACCACATTTCGAAAGCTTCTATTCTCTTCTTGTCTGAACTATTTATCGTCCATGTTTCACTTCCATACATGGCTACACTCCATACAAATACCTATTCCGAATTTTTCTTTTGTTTCCTTTACTGCTTGCTCAATATACAGATTGAATAACATAGGGGATAGGATACAACCCTGTCTCACTCCCTTCACAGCCACTGCTTCCCTTTCATGCCCCTCGACTCTTATAACTGCCATCTGGTTTCTGTACAAATTGTAAATAGCCTTTCGCTCCCTGTATTTTATCCTTGTCACATGTAGAATTTGAAAGAGAGTATTCCAGTCAAAACTGTCAAATCTTTCTCTAAGTCTACATATGCTAGAAAGGTAGGTTTGCCTTTCCTTAATTTTTCTTTTAAGGTAAGTCGTAGGGTCAGAATTGCCTCACGTGTTCCAATATTTCTACGGAATCCAAACTGATCTTCCCCGAGGTCGGCCTCTACCAGTTTTTCTATTCGTCTGCAAAGAATTCGAGTTAGTATTTTGCATCCGTGACTTATTAAACTGATTGTTCGGTAATTAACACCTCTGTCAACACCTGCTTTCTTTGGGATTGGAATTATTTTATTCTTCTTGAAGTCTGAGGGTATTTCGCCTGTCTCATACATCTTTCTCACTAGATGGTAGAGTTTTGTTAGGCCTGGCTCTCCCAAGGCCGTCAGTAGTTCCAATGGAATGTTGTCTACTCCCGGGGCCTTGTTTCGACTTATGTCTTTCCGTGCTCTGTCAAACTCTTCACGCAGTATCATATCTCGCATTTCATCTACATCTACATCCTCTTCCAGTTCCATAATATTGTCCTCAAGTACATCGCCCTTGTATGGACCCTCTATATATTCCTTCCACCTTTCTGCTTCCCCTTCTTTGCTTAGAACTGGGTTTCCATCTGAGCTCTTGATACTCATACAAGTGGCTGTCTTTTCTGTTACTGTAGCTAATGTATTGTATTATTCTTCAAACTTGGGAGGTGACCTCTATCTCAGCCCTCAAGGAAATGAACTGTGTGTACACATTCAGTTCCGCTCACTGTGTGAATTATAAAACCAGAATGAAATGTTCATATCAGATCTCATCTCACAAACATTTTGAGATATCGAAATGAGATTTGGCAGATAGGCTAACAGTATGCAAAGGGGAGAGTGTATTTTGCCATATGATTGATATGCGAAATTTCCTTATCTGTCACGATATGCAAGCAAATACAGATCTTTTTAGTGAAATAATGTAATTTTTTAAGTGACATCAATAGCTGGCGAAACAAGAACTGCGATTGCGCTTACAACAATACAGCTGAAGAAATTGTACGTTTTTATAGTGAGGATGAGATTTTTAATAAACTATTGACCTGTTTTTCCCTCAGCTGCTAGTTTAGTTATATGCTGTTTCACGATTCTGTCGGAAGTTCAACTCCATTAGAATCTCAGCGAGGCCAGCCTTTGTGAATTCCACTGTATTTCCTCAAAAGCAGCACATTTTAACATGGAAAAAAAGAGAAGTGGTAGTTACTGAAATCTGGTCATATGGACAGGTCACAAGGGTCAGCACACAAGGCGAGAGAGGTTTAGCCCAACAACAGCAACATCATTTAGTTTGCATGATAATTTATTTGTAAAAGTTTAAGGAGTGAAAGTATGGACACAAGTAAGGAAATTTCTTCCTGTATGAAATACTCAAATGAAACGCTGATTACACAGTAAGAAACTTGTTAGTTTAGAGAAATATGTCACGACATTCGGTAAAGTAGATGCTCGTAAGAACTTCAATAAATTTTTGCTATAAGAAAAAATGCGCCTAGCGCTTATTAAACTATCTTAAAACAATTTATCTTTTCCAACAATTTGAATAATACTCGCAGTTTTAGACAGATGCCCGCCTAGCGCTTACCGAACTGTTAATAGCTTTCCAATTAAAAATTGTAATTAAGAAACGTGCGCCACCGCGCTCACTAACTCTTCAAATGACAGCAATTCACGCTACCAGGTATTTAAGCCCAAGAGACGCCACGGCGCTCAGCAAATGATTGATTAAATGTCAGTACGTCAGCACGAAGTAGGCTCCGAACTTAAATCCTGATGTGTTTAAGAAAGTAAGATACATACAGTGAAGTTGTTATTGCTTTACAGCTCCAGCCTCGAACCATCAGGAGCGACATAAGATGGTTCGGCTTTTTCTAACACTGACACGTCGGTCGGTCGGTCGTTCGGTCTGTCCCTAACAGAGCGGCGCCAGACGCAATGCCGACCAGGGTAGCGGAAACCTGCCCTTAGCTCTCGCCCCTAAATGGGGAGATGACACAAACCCCTGGATGGAATGAACTGCAGCAGAAATAAAATTCTAAATCAAGTTGTTAAATACAAGAATGAAAAGTTAGAAGCGGGGAACAAATCAATTCCACTTACGGGAAGTAAGAGTGGCGTTCCTACATTGGTTCGCACAAACAGTGTCTGTACACACTACCAATGGCCTTGAATTTAAGATACAAGATACTGGAATTCAACCACAAGTCAGGCAACATCAGTAATGGCCGCCAAACTCAAGATAGAATGCTAGACTTTTAAGACCACAGCGATCTGTCACGATTACACGAGAGTTTGACTATCACATATTATACTGCATTGGAACATTGGCTGTCCTAAGTGGCGGCTTATTACGCCTCATAAAATGGCAGAATTCTTGTCCTTAAGCTCCACTGGAATATCAAAGCAGCACAGGACGTCGTCCTTCACATATAAATGTGCACTTATCAGACGAAATGTCTCACCAGATTCAGAAACTGGAATTGGCCACACAGGCTGCCTCGATGTCCTGGATGGAAATCAACACCTGGTTGTTGTCGCTTTGTCGCTCCTTCCAGCAGTGGTACGGGCTTCCAGCCACCACACACGCCAACACGAAGGCATCGACCCCACCGAGCACGGAACGGTCCCTCTGCTCGGCTTTGCTCACGCCACTCGCCGCCTGTTCTCGAAGTTCCTAACTACCTCTTCTTGGTGAAGTGCGACGCTCCCACTATCTCCCGTGGCCTTATTCGTTGCCGATGTAGCACACACACGCTCTCTCGGACTTTCCTCGTACCGCAAGCCAGACAATTCTGCATGCGAGGATCGCGAACCAGCTCGCTAGCGATATATCGAATCGAGCGCAACAGTTCAGGTGTTACCCCAAAACACTGCAGTGATGACACTTATTTGAGGAAAAAAAACTTATGTGATATTCCTGGCTGTGGCCGCCAGTATTCTGTTTAGCTAGAAGCTCGCCTTGGTGCAGCTTGAAAATAAATCTCGTGTGATTAGGGCCTCCCGTCGGGTAGACGGTTCGTCGGGTGCAAATCTTTCGATTTGACGCCACTTCGGCGACTTGCGCGTCGATGGGGATCCAATGATTATGATTAGGACAATACAACACCATGTCCCCGAGCGAGAAAATCTCCGACCCAGCCGGGAATCGAACCCGGGCCCTTAGCATCGACGTTCTGTCGTTGACCCAGGTTTTTATTACAGAGGGCAGCTAACCCTCTGACCGAACACGCTGAGCTCCCACGCCGGCTACCGCTCAGCTACCGGGGGCGGATTGGTGCAGCTTGATACACGTGAAGTAGCATATGGTACAAAAGTGGGGGGAAGTACAAGCGACAGTCCCGTGGGAGAGTCCGCCAGTTGTACTGAACATGCTTCTGATTGGTCGGCACTTTCGGGTGCTAGGAGCCAAAAAGCCTAAATTCTCTTATTAATTATTTATATACTTTTCATTGCATTTAACCCAGTTTTCAGTATGACAATCTCTCATGGTTACCCTACGAGTCTATCGTTTTTGTTTACTAAATTTCACTAGTTTTGAGAAACGTAGCATTAACTATCTTGCAACCTAAGTGCTTCGGACACCTTCGGGTCGCTTTGGCGCGTCTGGGAGACGATGTACTTCGGCTTCGCTAATCGGACTGTTTCGGGGGTTCTGAAGGTCCGGTCACGCGACTCTGTTTCTGCCGTTCGGAGTGCCGGAAGTGTAAGGGTATTTCGGGCGTTCATTAGAGCCGGACATGTATCTCTGTTTCGGGGCGGACATGTCGTACTCTATATAGGAAGTTGTCTGAAAAGTTACCTTACGATTAAGAAAGCTATGTACAATATTGTTAAACACAGTGTAAAAAGTGTGATTATTGCCAATAATAATGAAACGGGATACATTAATTAGAAGTGTCGCCTACAATTATTGTCAGTACTACAGATCTTGCTCTCTGTAGATACGGAGACAAACCTGGGCAAGTGGCATACCACAACAAGTATAATCACAGGCTCAAGTTGACAGCATAGCAGCTTCCGCCGAAGAAGAACCCGTGACCGACGAGCTGTCGTCTGCGCTGGGGTCACAACTTCAGAATACGACAGGTTGGTGGAAAGAGCGCTTAGGGACTCTTATTCAGTCTCTGCAGATCTCTTCAGCTTCCAGATCTGACTTTCAAAGGTCACACACAATTTATACTTACCAAACCTTTTACGTTCGCTCATTGAAAGTCTGCGATGGCAGAAATTGCCATATTTGACAGCTGCAGGAGTTTTATATGAACCAAGCCACTTGGGAAAATACTTCCAGTGTCTATTTCAAATGTACGATTCAAATGTTTCAATTAAGAGCACTATTCATCTCAGAGCAGCACTTGCAACCTACGTCCTCAGTTGTATTGTATTGTATTGTACTGTATTGTATTGTATGTTAACCGGGGGGGCCTGGAAACGACGGAGAGGCTCCGTCCCCGCCGCAGCCGCATTGGTCCACAACCCCACGACGACTACCGCAGTCCATTTCATCCCTCCGCCGCCCCACACCGAACCACTCTTCCAGTGTTATTGTGCAAACAATTAATGAGCTGCGTGTCCTCAAATCGACTTCACAGAGTTCGTCTTCGATCCCTAGGCCACGGGCTACACAAAGCTAACTACAACGGGAAACTGCATATTTACGAAGATGGTACGCTTCTGTGTCATAGATTTTCCATGTTTATCTAATGCCGTGCATACAGAGCTACGAGCAGTGGAGTAATTTTAATGACATCGAACTACAGAAGTGTGTAACACACTAATTACACTATTATTATTCTTTCTTTTCTCAAACGTTATGTCTGGTCAAAAATGAAAGTGACGCGGACCTTGATCAAGCGTGACTTCCTTTTAACTATACGGTATATGTTACATTGCATTTAGGAACTTACAGGCAATTGAACAAGCATCAATAATTACAGATTTCTGTAGTTCTATATATACGTTTGGATGTAGCTGTATTGCGTTGATGTACTGGTGGATATTGTGTGGTATGACTCCTGTAGTTGATAGTATAATTGGTATAATGTCAGCTTTATCCTGATGCCACATGTCCTTGACTTCCCCAGCCAATTGGATGTATTTTTCAATTTTTTCTCCTGTTTTATTTGTATTGGGTATGGATATTTCGATTAGTTGTGTTAATTTCTTCTTTTTATTGGCGAGTATGATGTCGGGTTTGTTATGTGGTGTTGTTTTATCTGTTACAATGGTTCTGTTCCAGTATAATTTGTATTCATCGGTCTCCAGTGCATACTTGTATGTGGGAACGTGTTGTTTTATAAGTTTATGTTGTAAGGCAAGCTGTTGATAAATTATTTTTGCTACATTGTCATGTCTTCTGGGGTATTCTGTATTTGCTAGTATTGTACATCCGCTTGTGATGTGATCTACTGTTTGTATTTGTTGATTGCAAAGTCTGCATTTATCTGTTGTGGTATTGGGATCTTTAATAATATGCTTGCTGTAATATCTGGTGTTTATTGTTTGATCCTGTATTGCAATCATTAATCCTCCCGTCGCACTGTATATATTGCCTTTTCTTAGCCATGTGTTGGATGCGCCTTGATCATTGTGTGGCTGTGTTAGATGATAAGGGTGCTTGCCATGTAGTGTTTTCTTTTTCCAATTTATTTTCTTCGTGTCTGTTGATGTTATGTGATCTAAAGGGTTGTAGAAGTGGTTATGAAGTTGCAGTGGTGTAGCCGAAGTATTTATATGAGTGATTGCTTTGTGTATTTTGCTAGTTTCTGCTCGTTCTATAAAGAATTTTCTTAAATTGTCTACCTGTCCATAATGTAGGTTTTTTATGTCGATAAATCCCTTTCCTCCTTCCTTTCTGCTTAACGTGAATCTTTCTGTTG
Source organism: Schistocerca piceifrons (assembly GCF_021461385.2). Lineage (NCBI taxonomy): Eukaryota > Metazoa > Arthropoda > Insecta > Orthoptera > Acrididae > Schistocerca > Schistocerca piceifrons. Next base: position 451,857,282 of record NC_060138.1, on the reverse strand, counting down.
CTGAATGTATGTGATGTGTTCTATATTTGTGGCATTGTGATCGTGTAAGTGTATTGAGCGCTTCTAGTTCTGTGTTACTCCATTTCATTACTCCAAATGATTAGGTCAATATTGGAATAGCGAAAGTATTTATAGCTTTTGTCTTGTTTCTTGCTGTCAATTCCGTTTTCAGTATTTTTGTTAGTCTTTGTCTATATTTTTCTTTTAGTTCTTCTTTAATATTTGTTTTATCTATTCCTATTTTTGTCTGTATCCTAGATATTTATAGGCATCTGTTTTTTCCATCGCTTCTATGCAGTCGCTGTGGTTATCCAATATGTAATCTTCTTGTTTAGTGTGTTTTCCCTTGATTACGTTATTTTTCTTACATTTATCTGTTCCAAAAGCCATATTTATATCATTGCTGAATACTTCTGTTACCTTTAGTACTTGGTTGAGTTGTTGATTTGTTGCTGCCAGTAGTTTTAGATCATCCATGTATAGCAAATGTGTGATTTTGTGTGGGGTATGTTCCTGTAATATTGTATCCATAATTTGTATTATTTAGCATGTTGGATGGTGGGTTCAGAGCAAGGCAGAACCAGAAAGGACTTAATGAGTCTCCTTGGTATATTCCACGCTTAATCTGTATTGGCTGTGATGTGATATTATTTGAATTTGTTTGGATATTAAGTGTGGTTTTCCAATTTTTCATTACTATGTTTAGGAACTGTATCAATTTAGGATCTACTTTGTATATTTCCGGTATTTGTAGTAGCCATGAATGGGGTACACTATCAAAAGCTTTTTGGTAATCAATGTATGCATAGTGCAGCGATCTGCGTTTGGTTTTAGCTTGATATGTCACCGCTGTATCTATTATCAGTTGCTCTTTACATCCTCGCGCTCCTTTGCAGCAGCCTTTTTGTTCTTCATTTATAATTTTGTTCTGTGTTGAATGTGTCATTAATTTCTGTGTAATGACTGAAGTTAATACTTCGTATATTGTTGGTAGGCATGTTATGGGGCGATATTTGGCTGGGTTTGCTGTGTCTGCTTGATCTTTAGGTTTCAAATAGGTTATTCCATGTGTAAGCGTATCAGGGAATGTGTACGGGTCTGCAATGTAACTGTTAAAATAATTTAGTTAGATGTGAATGTGTTGAGGTGAACTACTTTAGTCAGAAATTTGCTATTTTATCTTTTCCATGGGCTTTCCAATTGTGCGTAGAATTAATTGCTCGGGTGACTTCATGTTGCAAAATTACCACTTCAGGCACTTGTGGTATCATCTTGTATGTGTGTGTTTCTGCTTGTATCCATCGTGCATGTCTTATGTTGTACCGGGTTTGACCATATGTTGCTCCAGAAGTGTTCCATGTATGTTATGTATGGTGGATTGTCTATTTTAATGTGTGTGTTATCTATTGTCTGGTAAAACTCTTTTGGTTTGTGTTGAATGTTTGGTTTTGTTTCCTTCTATTTTCACTTTTTTTGGTATCTTCTAAGTCGTTTGGCCAATGCATGTAATTTTTACTTCTTTTCATCTAATTGCTCTGTCGCTTCTTGTTGTGAGATTTTCCCTAACCTTTTTCGTTTTTTGTCTGATGTTTCATTTCTTATAAATTGTGTTAGCTGTCCGATGTCTTTTCTAAGTTTTTCTATTCCGATCTGTAGCCTGTGTTGCCATGCTGGTTTTGTGGGTTTCTTCTGTGTGTTGGTTGGTTCTGATCTCTGCCTAGTGTCTATATTTAGTGTAGTGAGTGCTCCTATATAAACCAGTAGTTGTAACTCTTCCATAGTTGTATTTTCATTTATTTTGTTATGTATGATTGTGTTGATGTTGTAATTGTTGTTTCGATTTGTGGGTTATTTGGTGGTCTGTGCAAGAATGGTTTAATGTCTGTATTTTTGTCTTTGTATTCTGTATATGTCAGCTGAAATTTTTCTTCTGTATCTATTATTATTATTATTATTATTATTATTATTATTATTATATTAACCAAAGGAAACACTTTTGTCGCCTTATTTCGCAAAACTATTATTTATATACGAAACAGGTTTCGGGTTACAATCCCATTTTCTGGTACATAGCTGATACCAAAGATGGCAAACAAGCGAAGAAAACAAATGTCACCTTGTTAATCTATCAATTCTTGATTTTGACTGTAATATCTATTGGCTGCTTTGACACAGTTACAGTTGTACCTTGTACAGTTTTATGACCTAGTACAAAACAAATGCAGGTGTTTAGAAATAGTCAACAGAGATTAAGGTCAAAGTCGAAAACTAACAGTTTAACAATGTAACCTGTGTTTATATTTACTTGGTTGCCATCTTTAGAATAAATTGTGTACTAGAAAAGTGGGCTTAAAACCCGAAACCTGGTTATGCAAAAATAATTATGCTTTGTGAAGCAAAGTAAAAAAATGTGTCGTTTGGTTAATACAACATACAATATTTCCATGAAGAATCCACAATAAAATTAGTTATTATTTTACATTTACATATTCAAGTGTCACCACTTTGAGATTGAAGTATCTTCAAAAATCACCTGTGCTGCGTCTGCGTTTCTCCCCTGTCACCCTGAAATGACGGTGAGTCCTTTGTGTTTTGACACTTTTAGATGCGCTATGTTACTATCACACATCGTGCTGAATGTTTTTCTTTTTCATTTGGGCAATATGAAATGTGCATGTTTAGTTTCAGGACATTTCAAATGAAACATTTTGGAAACATTGCAATGGCAGCCGTGTCGTGATTGTTTTACCTTATGTAAGTAGACTGTTTTTATGTTCGTAGCGCCACGTAGCGCTCTATATGAAAATCACTGACTGTGTTGTGTGAAGTCCGTGGCTGGTTTGTATTGTTGGAATATTTGCTATTGTAGTGTTGGGCAGTTGGATGTGAACAGCGCGTAGCGTTGCGCAGTTGGAGGTGAACCGCCAGCAGTGGTGGATGTGTGGGGAGAGAGAGAGATGGCGGAGTTTTGAGAGCGGATGATCTGGACGTGTGTCCATCAGAAGGAGTAAATGTGTAAGACTGGATGTCATGAACTGATATGTATATATTATGGCTTTTGAACATTATTAAGGTAAACAGATTATTTGTTCTCTATCAAAATCTTTCATTTGCTAAGTATGCCTGTCACTAGTTAGTGCCTTCAGTAGTTAGAATCTTTTATTTAGCTGGCAGTACTGGCGCTCGCTGTATTGCAGTATTTCGAGTAACGAAGATTTTTGTGATGTAAGTGATTCATGAAAGGTATCGGTTATTGTTAGTCACGGCCATTCTTTTGTAGGGGTTATTGAAAGTCAGATTGCGTTGCGCTAAAAATAGTGTGTGTCAGTTTAGTGATGATCAGAATAAGTAAAGAGAGAACTGTCTGGGTACGTTTAGTTTTGCTCAGCTGTTTGAAAAACAAATAACGCAAGAGGTTTATCAGCACAGTAATTCATTAAAATTTTCAAACGGGATGTTTCTCTTATTCTGTTATTAACATTAAGACAAAAGGAGTCGTTGCAAAGGAAAGAAGCACCTTCATCGTTATTGTGGGAATCAGTTGAAAATGTTGCCTCTTTACACTTCTCTTCAGGACTAATGATGTAACTGTCACAATGATTTGCCTCAGATCCATACGAATATCCCACGTACACAGTCGTCCATATCTTCATTATCACTAGAAACATATGAATAATCATTCTTACGAAACTCCGAAACTATTTCACATTCATTTATTTGCTTGATTTTTCTGAATATGGCCATCTATAGAAGCAGAAGGAACTTAAAATTGTAACTACACTGAGGCGACAAAAGTCGTCGGATTAGCGGTACGCACATATACAAACGGCGGTAGCCTCCCGTACAAGAGGTGTAAAAGGGTAGTGCATGAGCTATGACTTGTACTCAGCTGGTTCACGTGAGTAGTTTTCATCTTGCTTCTGACCGCACAACGGAAATTAACAGACTCTGAACGCGGAATGGTAGTTGGAGGTAGACATTTCGGAAATCGTTAGGGACTTCACACCGTCAAGAGTGTGCCGAGAATACCAGATTTCAGGCATTACCACGGATAACGCAGAGGGCGACGGTCTTCACTTGATGACCTAGAGCGTAGGCGTTTCCGTAGAGCTGTAAGTGCTAACACAGAAAGCGCAGAAATCAATCTAGAACGTGCGATAAATGTATCCTTAGGACAGTGTGGCTAAATTTGGCGCTAACGGGCTATGGCATTAGATGACCGACGCGAGTGCCTTTGCTAACAGCACGACATCCCCTGTAGTGCCCCTTCTGGGCTCGTGATCCTATTGGTTGGATCTTAGACCACTGGAAAACCGTGACTTTATCAAATGAGTCCCGATTTCAGTTGTTAAGAGCTGATGGTAGGGTTCAAGTTTGGCGCAGAGCGCGGGGTAGCCGCGCGGATTGAGGCCTCCTGCACGGTTCGCGCGGCTCCTCTCGTCGGAGGCTCAAGTCCTCTCTCGTGTGTGTGTGTGTGTGTGTGTGTGTGTGTGTGTGTGTGTGTGTTGTCCTCAGCGTAAGTTAATTTAAGGTTAAGTTAGATTAAGTAGGGACCGATGACCTCAGCAGTTTGGTCCAATAAGATCTTACCACAAATTTCCAAAACTGTGATGCAGACGATACGAAGCCCTGGATCCAACAAGGCACTGGGCAAACTGGTGGTGACTCCATAATGGTGTTGGCTTTGTTTACGTGGAGTGGTTCAAATGATTCTTAGCACTATGGGACTTAATATCTGAGTTAGAACTACTTAAACCTAACTAACCTAAGTACATCACACACATCCATGTCCGAGACAGGATTCAAACCTGCGACCGATGAAATTTTTATGGATGACAATGCACCTTGTCAGCGGGCAACAAATTCTCGCTATTGGTTTGAAGAAAATTGTGATACAATTCGAGAGAATGATTTGGCCACTCAGATCGCCCGACATTTATGGGGCATAATGGAGAGGTCAGTTCGAGCACAACATCCTGCACCGGCAAGTTTTGCAGTTATGGATGGCTAGAGAGGCAGCATGGCTCAACGTTTCTGGAGGGGACTTCCAACGACTTGTTGAATCCTTGTCACGTCTAGTTGCCACGCTACATCGGGCAAAAGTAGGTCCGATACGATACTGGGAGGTATCTCTAAACTCTTGTCATCTCAACATACTTGAAATATCTGAATACTAAATAAGGTAAATGAGAAAAAAATGCATGAAGGCATTCAAATTTGATGAAGTGAACACCTAAAGAGACGAAGTAGTTAAAATATACCACAGCAGACAACACGTGGAAAATGCATCTCGAGATCAGTCCCTAAAGAATTGCGCGCGGAACTGGAACAAACGTGGAATTCCTGCGGCATGTTTCAACCGTTCTGTTACTTTCTATAGTCACGCAGTTCTTTTTTGAAATTACGGTAAGTGGGGTGAGTAAGAGTGGAGTCAGAATGGAGCCTTGCGGAACAGCCGAAGTGCTCGACTGCGGTAGACGGCGCTGCCAGTGGCGTACGCAGAGTAGTGATATCTGGGCGGGGGCAACGCGGCCGGCGCCGGCACGTCCAGAATTTACTGCCGGCGGCGAGCCGGCGCGGCCGTGTAATTTCCTGTGCCGCGCCTCTGCCGGTGCCGGCCGTGGCGCCAGCGGAAGCTATCGGCGCCGCCAGCTAGCGGTCGGTCGGCCGAGCGAGCGAGTGGGCGAACGCAGCGGCGGCAGCAGCAGCAGCAGCGAGGGCTCCCTCCACAGGAGCAGCCGCTGCGGCGTGATGAGCTCGTGGGCTTTCAGCTGAGAGGATTGCGGGCCCAGCTCATCCGCCCTATCAGCACCTGCGCTGCAGCAGCTGCACTCCAGAGGCTGCGGTGCTTCTGCTTTGCGACAGCCAACCCACGTCAATTCTGTTAACGTTTTTTCACTGCCGTCGGGATGACGCGAAACCGCAGACGACGGTGACGTCCGCCTAGCAGTGATACGATGTGAAAGATCACAAACTTCGCCATTTTTTTTCCATCAGTCTACTGACTGGTTTGATACGGCCCGTCACAGCTTACTCTCCTGTGCCAACCTCTTCATCTGAGAATGGCACCTGCTACCTACGTCCTCAATTAGTTGCTGGATGTATTCCGATCCCCCTCTACAGTTTTGCCTTCTACAGCTACCTCTACTACCATGGAAGTCATTCCCTCATGTCGTAACAGATGTCCTGTCAATCTTCCCTTCTCCTTGTGTTTTCAATATCTTCCTTTCCTCGCCGATTCTGCGTAGAACCTCCTCATTCCTCGCCTTATCAGTTCACCTACTTTTCAACATTCGACTGTAACACCACACCTGAAATGCTTCGATTCTCTTCTGTTCCGGTTTTTCGCATAGTCCATGTTTCACTACCACACAATGCTGTACTCCACAAATACATTCTCAAAAATTTCTTCCTTAAATTAATGCCTATTTTTGATACTACTAGACTTCTCTTCGCCAGGAATGCCCTTTTTGCGGTTGCTAGTCTCCTCCTTGCTCCGTCTGTCATTGATTATTTTACTGCCAAGGTAGCAGAATTCCTTAATCTGTTCTACTTCGTGATCATCAATCCTGATGTTAAGTTTCTCGCTGTTCCCATTTCTACTGCTTCTCATTACCTTCGTCTTTCTTCGATTTGCTCTCAATCCATACTCTGTGCTCATTAGACTTCATTCCATTCAGCAGATCATGTAATTCTTCTTTACTTTCACTCAGGATAGCAATGTCATCAGCGAATCGCTTCATTGATATCCTTTCAACCTGAATTTTAATTCCACTCCTGAACCTTTTTTTTTATTTTCATTATTGTTTCCTCGATGTACAAATTGAACAGTAGCGGCAAAGGGCTACATCCTTGTCTTACACCCTTTTTAATACGAACACTTTGTTCTTTGTCGTCCACTCTTACTCTTGGCTGTTGTTCATATTGTGTATGACCCATCTCTCCCTGGAGCTTACCCATACTTTTCTCGTAATTTCACACATCTTGCACCATTTTACATTTCTAACGCATTTTCCAGTTCGACATATCCTATGAACGGGTCTTGATTTTTCTTTAGTCTTGATTCCATTATAAACCGCAACGTCAGAATTGCCTCTCGCGTGCCTTTACTTTTCCTTAAGCCAAACTGATCGTCATCTAGCACATCCTCCTTTTTTTCCATTCTTCTGTATATTATTCCTGCAAGCAACTTGGATATGTGAGCTGTTAAGTTGATTGTGCGATAATTCTCGCATTTGTCAGCTCTTGCAGTCTTCGGAATTGTGTGGATGATGCTTTTCCGAAAGTCAGATGGTATATCGCCAGACTCATATAATCTACACACCAACGTGAATAGTCGTTTTGTTGCCACTTCCCCCAATGATTTTAGAAATTCTGATGAAATGTTATCTATCCCTTCTGCCTTATTTGACCGTAAGTCCTCCAAAGCTCTTTTAAAATCTGATTCTAATACTGGATCCCCTATCTCTTCTAAATCGACTCCTGTTTCTCCTATCACATCAGACAAATCTTCACCCTCATAGAGGCTTTCAATGTATTCTTTCCACTTACCTACTCTCTCCTCTGCACTTAACAGTGGAATTCCCGTTGCACTCTTAATGTTACCACCGTTGCTTTTGATGTCACCAAAGGTTGTTTTGACTTTCCTGTATCCTGACTCTGTTATTCCGACAATCATTTCTCTTGCGATGTCTTCACATTCTTCCTGTAGGCATTTCGTCTTAGCTTCCCTGCAGACCTATTTATTTCGTTCTTCAGCGACTTGTATTTCTGTATTCCTGAGTTTCCCGGAACATTTTTGTACTTCCTCCTTTCATCAATCAACTGAAGTATTTGGTCTGTACCCATGATTACTTCGCAGTTACCTTCTTTGTACCTATGTTTTCATTCCCAATTTCTGTGTTGGCCCTTTTTAGAGATGTCCGTTCAAAATGGTTCAAATGGCTCTGAGCACTGTGGGATTTAACATCTGAGGTCATCTGTCCCCTAGAACTTAGAACTACTTAAACCTAACTAACCTAACTAACCTAAGGACATCACACACATCCATGCCCGAGGCAGGATTCAAACCTGCGACCGTAGCGGTCGCGCGGTCCCAGACTGCAGCGCCTAGAACCGCTCGGCCACTCCGGCTGGCAGATGTCCACTCCTCTTCAACTTTACTGCCTACTGAGCTATTCCTTATTGCTGTATTTAGATCCTTAGAGAACTTCAACAGTACCTCGTTATTCCTTAGTACTTCCTTATCCCATTTTTTTGCGTATTGATTCTTCCTTACTAATGGTTTAAAACTTCATTCTACTGTTCATCACTACATTATTGTGATCTGAGTCTATATCTGCTCCTGGGTATGCATTACAATGCAGTATCTGATTTCCGAATCTCTGTCTGACAATGGCGTAATCTAACTGAAATCTTCCCCTGTCACCTGCCTTTTTCAAGTATACCTCCTCCTCCTCTTGTGATTCTTAAACAGGCTATTCGCTATTACTAGCTGAAACGTGTTACAGAACTCAATTAGTCTTTCTCCTCTCTCATTCCTTGTCCCAACCCATATTCTCCTGTACCTTTTTCTTGTACTCCTTCCCCTACAACTGCGTTGCAGTCCCCCATGACTACTAGCTTTTCATCCCCCTTTCAGCTTGGACGTCGGCATGTATACCGAAACCATCTTTGTCGGTGTTGGTGTTGGTTTGCTGTCGATTCTTATAAGAACGACCTTGTCACTGAACTGTTCGCAGTAACACACCCTCTGCCCTACCTTCCTATTCGTAACGAATCGTCCTCCCATTGTACCATTTTCTGCTGCTATTGATATTACCCTATACTCATCTGACTAGAAATCCTTATCTTCTTTCCATTTCTCTTCACTAATCCCTACTATACCCAGATTGAGCCTTTGCATGTCCCTGTTCAGATTTTCTAGTTTCCCTGCCACCTTCGAGCTTCTGACATTCCATGCCAGACTCTTAGAACGTTATCCTTCCGTTGATTATTCTGTCTTTTTCTCATGATAACCTCCCTGTTGGCAATCCCCTCCCGGATATCTGAATGGGGTACTATTCTGGAATCTTTTGCCTATTGTGTGTAAAAAATATATAAAATAATTATGTGTAATCTTCCCGAACAGAAAAATGATAATTAAATTTGGATAGTTAAATTCTGACGTATGAAAACTGATAAATCTTAACTCCTGAAAAACAGATAAATTTTGACGTAAGCAGCGCTACGCCATGGCCCTGCGAAATCAATCTGAATCTGTCCGTGAGAAATAAACTGAAAAATTCTTACCTCGTAATGGTGTCGCCGGATAACGCTGTCTGTATATCTGGTCGTAAAGGGCACAGCTTAGTGCAATGCTGGACTATCTACTAATACTGGATGACATTAGTCTGAGATCCGAATTACTAGAAAAACTGACTTTACTTAGTGACACAGCTGCACAGCTGGTCGTCTGATTACTAAAGAACGCAGAACTATGATCTGACAACAATTCTGGAATATTTTAATTTAGGAAGACCGGATCGGGACCGGCAATGACTTTAGGGGAAATTATACTTTTCTAGTTGACTGGTAAAAACAATTATATTCTGAAATTTTTACGTTATTGATAAAGATCTGCAATCAATAACACGGGACAATTGAATATATTACGAATCTGGGACAACTGGTGCTCACGAATCACAACAGAGAAGATTGAAACAAATTCATATTAACATCTCAGACAAGTGACTTAACAAAGCGCATGCCAATAAAAATAATAAGATTTACCTTACAATAGGTGGTTGACTTAATTACACTGTTGATTTTTCATTATGTTAACAATTATTCATTTGTTCATCATCATCTCATTCCATGGTATCATTTAGCTCTGCGGCTGATCACAATTATTATTCAGTTCCATATAATAAAATTTTACAACTTGTTCTGCACTGTGACTTTAGGAACTGTAGAACTGCGCTATACCAACGACAGACTACAACTTCACTGTAGCAGCAAGCGACTGCAACTGCGGCAGAGATTGCTCTGACCTGCGACTCTATTGCAGCTCTCTTTTTACAGGGGCAAAGGTATTTTATGTCTCAGGAGGCGGCTCTGAATTGTCGTTCTAGCAAGTGAGCAATACATCGAGATTACATTTGCTCCAGCAGGGTGGTAAACCCCTTACAATGGAGAGATCATCGTGACACTTCTTCAATTACAGGCCACATGTCCTAAGGATAAACCTTACGTGTCTTTAACGCAGTGGTTTCCATTGCCTTCTCCATCGTCATGCCTCTGATAGTTGGCGATTCTTCCGCCTTTAGGGGTAGTTTCCCACCCCTTGGACAAGAGAGTGCCTCGAACCTCTGTCCGCTCCTCCGCCCTCTTTGACAAGGCCGTTGGGAGAATGAAGGTGACTTCTTATGGCAGAAGTCTTCGGCCGCCAATGCTGGTTATTAATCAAAATTTAAGCAGCGGTGGGATTCGAACCCGGGAACGAAGAAGTTTTGATTATACATCAAATACGCTGGCCCTAGACTGCGGGTGCAGAATTCTACTGGATTGAATCTTCCGACATTCGTGTGTAGTCTGGGCCGTTGAATATAGAGCGTAAATAGTTGCAGAAATCTATATTTTAGTTACACATATAAAAAGTTTTTGTTGCTATAACTGATGCACGCGACAATAATAAAACCGCAACATTCTTTTCACCACAGGAAGTCATTATTAAAATAGAAACCTGTGTTCACCATGTAGTTCAGTAGCGTGTGTTGTGGTTGGTTACTTATTTGCAGTTTAAAAAACAGCAAGGTCATCAGTCCCTCGATCCAGAAAAAGTACGTATTCTGACGGTGAAAGAACGTAGGAACACAGAGACTGAGGCATTGAAGGCATAACTAAACCCAAAGCTGAGAAGCTATTTACGGAGAAGTATATGTATGG